>NC_133330.1:211461707-212142540 GCF_042186555.1 Aquarana catesbeiana
AATGGCCTGTAGCTGCACTAACCTGGGATAGAACACCTGTAATTTTCTTCAAGTAGCTTTATATAGTGTAACCAGACAAGCCTGCCTGTCAGTAGGAAGATAACAGGAACGGATCTAGCTGAACACTGTGAGCAGGACGCACTGTACTAAATGTAAATAGTCTAGCTGCCTGACCGTGGTACTAATAGGATCAAATAGAACACCTGTAATTTTCTTCAAGTAGCTTTATATACTGTAACCAGACAAGCCTGCCTGTCAGTAGGAAGATAACAGGAACGGATCTAGCTGAACACTGTGAGCAGGACGCACTGTACTAAATGTAAATAGTCTAGCTGCCTGACCGTGGTACTAATAGGATCAAATAGAACACCTGTAATTTTCTTCGGGTAGCTTTATATACTGTAACCAGACAAGCCTGCCTGTCAGTAGGAAGATAACAGGAACGGATCTAGCTGTACATTGTGAGCAGGACGCACTGTACTAAATGTAAATAGTCTAGCTCCCTGACCGTGGTACTAATAGGATCAAATAGAACACCTGTAATTTTCTTCAGGTAGCTTTATATACTGTAACCAGACAAGCCTGCCTGTCAGTAGGAAGATAACAGGAACGGATCTAGCTGAACACTGTGAGCAGGACGCACTGTACTAAATGTAAATAGTCTAGCTGCCTGACCGTGGTACTAATAGGATCAAATAGAACACCTGTAATTTTCTTCAAGTAGCTTTATATACTGTAACCAGACAAGCCTGCCTGTCAGTAGGAAGATAACAGGAACGGATCTAGCTGAACACTGTGAGCAGGACGCACTGTACTAAATGTAAATAGTCTAGCTGCCTGACCGTGGTACTAATAGGATCAAATAGAACACCTGTAATTTTCTTCGGGTAGCTTTATATACTGTAACCAGACAAGCCTGCCTGTCAGTAGGAAGATAACAGGAACGGATCTAGCTGTACACTGTGAGCAGGACGCACTGTACTAAATGTAAATAGTCTAGCTGCCTGACCGTGGTACTAATAGGATCAAATAGAACACCTGTAATTTTCTTCAGGTAGCTTTATATACTGTAACCAGACAAGCCTGCCTGTCAGTAGGAAGATAACAGGAACGGATCTAGCTGAACACTGTGAGCAGGACGCACTGTACTAAATGTAAATAGTCTAGCTGCCTGACCGTGGTACTAATAGGATCAAATAGAACACCTGTAATTTTCTTCAGGTAGCTTTATATACTGTAACCAGACAAGCCTGCCTGTCAGTAGGAATTTAACAGGAACGGATCTAGCTGAACACTGTGAGCAGGACGCACTGCACTAAATGTAAATAGTCTAGAAGATAACAGGAACGGATCTAGCTGAACACTGTGAGCAGGACGCACTGCACTAAATGTAAATAGTCTAGAAGATAACAGGAACGGATCTAGCTGAACACTGTGAGCAGGACGCACTGCACTAAATGTAAATAGTCTAGAAGATAACAGGAACGGATCTAGCTGAACACTGTGAGCAGGACGCACTGCACTAAATGTAAATAGTCTAGAAGATAACAGGAACGGATCTAGCTGAACACTGTGAGCAGGACGCACTGCACTAAATGTAAATAGCAGGAACGGATCTAGCTGAACACTGTGAGCAGGACGCACTGCACTAAATGTAAATAGTCTAGAAGATAACAGGAACGGATCTTGCTGAACACTGTGAGCAGGACGCACTGCACTAAATGTAAATAGTCTAGAAGATAACAGGAACGGATCTAGCTGAACACTGTGAGCAGGACGCACTGCACTAAATGTAAATAGCAGGAACGGATCTAGCTGAACACTGTGAGCAGGACGCACTGCACTAAATGTAAATAGTCTAGAAGATAACAGGAACGGATCTAGCTGAACACTGTGAGCAGGACGCACTGCACTAAATGTAAATAGCAGGAACGGCTCTAGCTGAACACTGTGAGCAGGACGCACTGCACTAAATGTAAATAGCAGGAACGGATCTAGCTGAACACTGTGAGCAGGACGCACTGCACTAAATGTAAATAGCAGGAACGGATCTAGCTGAACACTGTGAGCAGGACGCACTGCACTAAATGTAAATAGCAGGAACGGATCTAGCTGAACACTGTGAGCAGGACGCACTGCACTAAATGTAAATAGCAGGAACGGATCTAGCTGAACACTGTGAGCAGGACGCACTGCACTAAATGTAAATAGCAGGAACGGATCTAGCTGAACACTGTGAGCAGGACGCACTGCACTAAATGTAAATAGCAGGAACGGATCTAGCTGAACACTGTGAGCAGGACGCACTGCACTAAATGTAAATTGCAGGAACGGATCTAGCTGAACACTGTGAGCAGGACGCACTGCACTAAATGTAAATAGCAGGAACGGATCTAGCTGAACACTGTGAGCAGGACGCACTGCACTAAATGTAAATTGCAGGAACGGATCTAGCTGAACACTGTGAGCAGGACGCACTGCACTAAATGTAAATAGTCTAGAAGATAACAGGAACGGATCTAGCTGAACACTGTGAGCAGGACGCACTGCACTAAATGTAAATAGCAGGAACGGATCTAGCTGAACACTGTGAGCAGGACGCACTGCATTAAATGTAAATAGTCTAGATAGAAGATAACAGGAACGGATCTAGCTAAACTGAATACAGTGTATATATATATATATACAACACCTGGGATGCATATATATACACAATACACTGTAAGTGCAGCTAACTGACTGACTGTTCTGCCTAATCTATCTAACTCAAATCAAATGACACTGTCTCTCTCTCTCTCTATCTCTCAGCACACCGGAACACACACTACACAGGGCCGCCGTGCAGGCGGCCTTATATAGTGTGGGGTGTGTACTAAATCCCCTGAGCCATAATTGGCCAAAGCCACCCTGGCTTTGGCCAATTACAGCTCTCTCTACTGACGGCGCTGTGATTGGCCAAGCATGCGGGTCATAGTGCATGCTTGGCCAATCATCAGCCAGCAATGCACTGCGATGCCGCAGTGAATTATGGGCCGTGACGCGCCACACGAATTTAGCGCGAATGGCCCATAACGTTTGCAATTCGGCGAACGATCGAACAGCCGATGTTCGAGTCGAACATGGGTTCGACTCGAACACGAAGCTCATCCCTACTTGTAGGTTTAGCAGAACACTGTGAGCAGGACGCACTGCACTAACTGTAAATAGTCTAGCTGCCTGACTGTGGTACTAATAGGATCAAAAGAACACCAGCAATTTTCTTCAGGTAGCTGTATTTACTGTAACAAGACAAGCCTGCCTGTCAGTAAGAAGATAACAGGAACGGATCTAGCTGAACACTGTGAGCAGGACGCACCCCACTAGCTTGTAGGTTTAGCTGAACACTGTGAGGTGGACGCACCCCACTAACTTGTAGGTTTAGCTGAACACTGTGAGCAGGACGCACCCCACTAACTTGTAGGTTTAGCAGAACACTGTGAGCAGGACGCACTGCACTAACTGTAAATAGTCTAGCTGCCTGACTGTGGTACTAATAGGATCAAAAGAACACCAGCAATTTTCTTCAGGTAGCTGTATTTACTGTAACAAGACAAGCCTGCCTGTTAGTAAGAAGATAACAGGAACGGATCTAGCTGAACACTGTGAGCAGGACGCACCCCACTAGCTTGTAGGTTTAGCTGAACACTGTGAGGTGGACGCACCCCACTAACTTGTAGGTTTAGCTGAACACTGTGAGCAGGACGCACCCCACTTACTTGTAGGTTTAGCAGAACACTGTGGGCAGGACGCACTGCACTAACTGTAAATAGTCTAGCTGCCTGACTGTGGTACTAATAGGATCAAAAGAACACCAGTAATTTTCTTTAAAATACTGTAACAAGACAAGCCTGCCTGTCAGTAAGAAGATAACAGGAACGGATCTAGCTGAACACTGTGAGCAGGACGCACTGCACTAAATGTAAATAGTCTAGCTGCCTGACTGTGGTACTAATAGGATCAAAAGAACACCAGTAATTTTCTTCAAAATACTGTAACAAGACAAGCCTGCCTGTCAGTAGGAATATAACAGGAACGGATCTAGCTGAACACTGTGAGCAGGACGCACTGCACTAAATGTAAATAGTCTAGAAGATAACAGGAACGGATCTAACTAAACTGAATACAGTGTATATATATATATATATATATATATATATATGCAACACCTGGGATGCATATATATATATACACAATACACTTTAAGTGCAGCTAACTGACTGACTGTCCTGCCTAATCTAGCTAACTCAAATGAAATGACACTGTCTCTCTCTCTCTCTAAGCACACCGGAACACACTGCACAGGGCCGCCGTGCAGGCGGCCTTATATAGTGTGGGGCGTGTACTAAATCCCCTGAGCCATAATTGGCCAAAGCCTCCTTGGCTTTGGCCAATTATGGCTCTCTGTTAAGGCGGCGCTGTGATTGGCCAAGCATGCGGGTCATAGTGCATGCTTGGCCAATCATCAGCAAGCAATGCACTGCAATGCCGCAGTGAATTATGGGCCGTGACGCGCCACACGAATTTGGCGCGAACAGCCCATATCGTTCGCAATTCGGCGAACGATCGAACAGCCGATGTTCGAGTCGAACATGGGTTCGACTCGAACACGAAGCTCATCCCTACCCACCACCTCTTCAGGCAATGCTAGCCCACCTGGCTGCAGCTGCCTCTCTACACCAGTCCACCTGACTGACTCTTCACCATCCCACCCGGCTAACTCTTCAGCAGCCCACCTGGCTAACTCTTCAGCAGCCCACCCAAGTTACTCTTCACCAGCCCACCTGGCTGACTCTCTGGAGATCTCTCAGGGAAAAGGTAGAAGACTTAAGCCCACTGCTGTCTTCAAGGGAGACTGGCTACATGTAGCAGTTTCTCCCCTTTGTTATTTCCCACCGGTGTTGCTCAACTCACTCTGTCCCCTCACTCACTGTTTACAGCTAGAAACCGAGCACTACATACCTAGGCACTATATGAGTGACCATTTACACAAGGGCCCTGACTGAATTTCAAGATGGCTTTTTCAATTAAGTTAAACAAAAAATCGCTTCTCAGCCTTTTGGCTAAGATCAAATGTACAGTAGTATTTATCCTTAGCAGTGTCCATTAGGGGTGCTATGCCGCTGTTCTGACCTTTTGGCAGGAATGGCTGGCTCTATAGTGTCCATGCTGGTATGATGGAGGATCTGAAGACTAGTACTGGCTGTAACAGAAACTGGGCATCCATGAGATGTGGGGCAAAGGAGTAATTCCCCCCAGGAAGACTGAGGGAGCCCAGTGCCTCCTGAATTGAATGGGTCTACTTTGTCTAGTCATGTGTTGGGAAGGCAGAGAATGTCTGCACCACTGGGAGTTGGTTGCACCAGTGGAACTCTTAGTAACAACTTGGACTTGGAAACCCCACTGTGTGAAAAGGCACATGGCCAGGTCAGTAAGTTTTTTTTCCTGCACTGCACCTCTATGGGCTAGGCCTCTTGGCTAAGTCCAGGGCAACTTTTGCTGCCAGCCCGCACAACCTAGCCAGTGTGCCAGCAAATTTAAAAAAAAAATCTCTCACTGTTTTGTTACTTGGACTTTTATCGGTGTTTATTTTCTCACTAGGATGGAGGGTGTGGCCATTAGGTCCCTACCTCCCCTGAACTGGAGGGGGGTTTCTCTTTGTGGAGCACCCCCCCTCACTTTGTACTTGTTGGTTGGCTTTGGCTGACCATGAGGAAAGGGGTCACCAGGGCTTTTGGCTAGGTGGACCAAGTTGAGCCTTGCCACTGTCAGGAACCTTGTGTCCTGGTGGGTCAGGGTAGAGTCCTACTCCCTTAAGTGCACTTTTTTATGTGTTTTTCACCTGCATTTTTTTTTAAATACACTTAGGTGTTTTGTTTTTGAGCACCACCGTCGATTAAAAAAAAAATTGCAATAATAAATTGTGTGAGAGCTATTGATAATTCTTTGTGCAAGGATCACCTAATTCCATCTTTATGCAATTGACTTTCTTAACTCATCCCAGGACCAATATGTGCAGTTTCACCAAACCTTAGCTGTAGATATAAAAAAGCAGGTGAAGTTTCACTAACAGACAGCACCATTATTTTTAACAACTAAATCAAGCCATAAGCACAAAACTTTGATGTGGTACCACTATGCTCTAGTTTGATCTCTTTGGGATATAAACGAGTCATACTGTACTTAGTTTACCCAGACCATATCATTTCTGAAGTCCCAAACTGAATTATGTTCAAAAAATATATTTAGTCTTTATGCCTTTTGCACCACAACAGTCTCATGAGGTATTATCCTTGTATAAGAAATTATAGCGTGAGCATCAAAGATGCATAAGCCTTAATTATGGACATATCCTGCATTATGCTGTACTTATGTTAGGTCTGAAAGTCTTTTCATATTAAATGTTTGGAATGTTTGTGGATTTTTGTGACACTCTTGATCTGTCAACGGCATAAAAAATTGGATTACATAGCAACTATTTTAGGAAGAAAATTTATACCTTGAAAGAGGAAATGTATACCTTGAAAGAGGAAAACTGTTTATGAATAGTTCCTATAAAAAGTATTCATTCCCTTGGATGTTTTCATGTTTTATTGCCATTGAATAACAGTGGATTTAACTACTGTAGGTGTAAACACTGAACAATAGAAATAGATTCTATCAAGAAAACAGACCTCAGCATAGTAATAAAAAAAAAATTATATATATATTATACAGTATCTCATAAAAGTGAGTACACCCCTCTCACATTTTTGTAAACATTTTATTATATCTTTTCATGTGACACCACTGAAGAAATTACACTTTGCTACAATATAAAGTATTGAGTGTACAGGTTGTATAACAGTGTAAATTTGCTGTCCCCTCAAAATAACTCAACACACTAATGTCTAAACCGATGGCAACAAATATGAGTACACCCCTAAGTGAAAATGTCCAAATTGGGCCCGAAGTGTCAATATTTTGTGTGGCCACCATTATTTTCCAGCACTGCCTTAACCCTCTTGGGCATGGAGTTCACCAGAGCTTCACAGATTGCCACTGGAGTCCTCCTCCACTCCTCAATGATGACATCACGGAGCTGGTGAATGTTAAAGACCTTGTGCTCCTCCATCTTCCATTTGAGGATGCCCCACAGATGCTCAATAGGGTTTAGGTCTGGAGACATGCTTGTCATCACCTTTACCCTCAGCTTCTTTAGCAAGGCAGTGGTCATCTTGGAGGTGTGTTTGGGGTCATTATCATGTTGGAATACTGCCCTGCGGCTCAGTCTCCAAAGGGAGGGGATCATGCTCTGCTTCAGTATGTCAGAGTACATGTTGGCATTCATGGTTCCCTCAATGAACTGTAGCTCCCCAGTGCTGGCAGCACTCATGCAGCCCTAGACCATGACAGTCCCACCACCATGCTTGACTGTAGGCAAGGCACCTTTGTCTTTGTACTCCTCACCTGGTTGCTGCCTCACACGCTTGAAACCATCTGAACCAAATAAGTTTATCTTGGTCTCATCAGACCACAGGACATGGTTCCAGTAATCCATGTCCTTAGTTCTTCTTGTCTTCAGCAAACTGTTTGCGGTCTTTCCTGTGCATCATCTTTAGAAGAGGCTTTCTTCTGGGACAACAGCCATGCAGACCAATTTGATGCAGTGTGCGGCATATGGTCTGAGCACTGACAAGCTGACCCCCCCCCCACACCCCTTTAACCTCTACAGCAATGCTGCCAGCACTCATACGTTTGTTTCCCAAAGACAACCTCTGAATATGATGCTGAGCATGTGCACTCAACTTCTTTGGTCGACCATGGCGAGGCTTGTTCTGAGTGGAACCTGTCTTGTTAAACCCATGTATGGTCTTGGCCACTGTGCTGCAGCTCAGTTTCAGAGTCTTGGCAATCGTCTTATAGCCTAGGCCATCTTGATGTAGAGCAACAATACTTTTTTTTTCAGATCCTCAGAGTTCTTTGCCATGAGGTGTCATGTTGAATTTCCAGTGACCAGTATGAGAGAGTGAGAGCGATAACACCAAATTTAACACACCTGCTCCCCATTCATACCTGAGACCTTGTAACACTAATGAGTCACATGACCCCGGGGAGGGAAAATGTCTAAATGGGGCCCAATTTGGACATTTTCACTTTGGGGTGTACTTACTTTTGTTGTCAGCAGTTTAGACATTAATGGTTGTGTGTTGAGTTATTTTGAGGGGACAGAAAATTTACACTGTTATACAAGTTGTACACTCACTACTTTACATTGTAGCAAAGTGTCATTTCTTCAGTGTTGTCACATGAAAGATATAATAAAATATTTACAAAAATATGAGGGGTGTACTCTTGTAAGATACTGTGTGTGTATATGTATGTGTGTAAGTGTATATATATATATATATATATATATATATATATATATATATATATATATATATATTTATATTTATATTAATATATATATTGGTAGTGCTGATTTCAATTTAAAGTACAAATTCTGTAGCTGCTGACTTTTAAAAAAAAGGACACTTACCTGTCCAGGAAACCAGCGCCATCCTCACCTGGGCCAGTTCTTCACCAGTCTTCGGGTCCCTGGTACCAGCATCTATAGTGTGAAAATTTGGCTGTGACTCCTTCTGGCCTCACAGCTGGCTTCCTGCTGCACATGTGTGAGTCGCACTGTGCTTTGTGAATGGTCCTGCAGCCTTCTAGGACCTTTGACATGTCCCAGGAGTCTGCGGGCAGGGAAGGAGGAGGGCCAAATTTCCACTCGGATTGCCTAGGAAGTGAAAATGGCAGTACTTGTCAAAACCAGGTACCTGCTCCCCCCAAACAAACATAATGTGCCAAAAGTTAAAGGGGGGTGGGTTGGACACAGAAAAGCAGAACTTCCCCTTTTGGGTGAAGTTTCACCTTAAAGTCTAATGGTCATTAGTCTTTACCCTTTAAATACTGTATGTATTTATACTTTAAAGGCTAATGGTCATTAGCCTTGCCCTATAAATACTGTATTTATTTATTTCAGGTACTTATATAGCACCATCAATTTACACAGCGCTTTACATATAAATTGTAATTCACATCAGTCCCTACCCTCAAGGAGCTTACAATCTAAGGTCCCTTACTCACATTCATACATACTAGGGGCCATTTAGACAGGATCCAATTAACCTACCAGCATGTCTTTGGAGTGTGGGAGGAAACCGGAGTACCGGAGGAAACCCACACAGGCACAGGGAGAACATGCAAACTCCAGGCAGGTAGTGTTGTGGTTGGGATTCAAACCAGCGACCCTTCTTACTGCTAGGCAAAAGTGCTACCCACTACACCACTGTGCCACCCCATGCATGCATTAAAACAAGCATGCAGTATAACAGATGACATAAATTTGCAGTATAGGAATATATATGAGATGACTAAATATAAAAAAAGATATGGAATGCTTACTTTACAAATAAAATATGTGCACTTGGCTTATAATAATGAACAATCATTATAATAATATAATCTAATAATCCTCTTTTGACACTGCAGCTGACGGACCACACACCTCTGTTCCATCCACTAAGGTGATAAAAATTGCCACTCTACAAGCAATTGGCCTCAGAAATGTAGACTTTAGGGTCTCATTGCATATAGTTGCAGGTGGAATATCCCTCCATCGTTTGCTATGAGAACCTTTTCTGGATGTGATACACCTTCCATGAAATATACACATATTAATTAAGCCTTTACGATTAAGTTGGACACTATCCTGATATGGTTTAAACAAACTCCCCCACAAGCGACTACGAGCAATTTTTTGGAGCATGGGTGAATTCAGGATGTCCTTTGGATGGTGCTTCTCGGTTTGGCATGGATGAATATTTTATTCCTACTATTTGAGTGTGTCTCTTCAGCTGCTGGTGAAACAACTGTATATTTGGGAACTACAGCATTGGGAGTGGCGCAAATTGTAAAGTCCCTGAGGAAGATCCGCACTTCATAGTGCAATTGAAACGCGTCGGCCATTCCTTTGCGAGCTCCCTCTTTTCTCCAAGCTGATTTCCCTCTATATAGATGTTTTTTATCATCAGCTATTTGCTTATATCTATATTTATACTTTTGTTACACTACTGACTGATTTATTGTTTGTCTAATAAATTTTGTATTTTTATATTATTACTGCCTTGCATCCATTTAAAGTCCCAAACTTTGAGGAATCCTGTTTTTGAATAAGAACACAACATCTAACCTGATCTATACTTTTTAATTCAATTTGGTGTCTTGACTGAGGTTATCTGTCATGATAACCGCTACATCTTTCAGTGTATAAGCACATGATTTCATAGGCCAAGGCTGTAATAAATAAATTAAAATATAGATATGTTATTATTACTGTATACAGGATTTTTTATAGCACCAACAGTTTGTGCAGAGCTTTACAAAATAGAGGGAGACTGTACAAATACAATTCAATACAAGAGCGATCGGAGGCCCTGCTTCTTAGAGCTCACAATCTAAAAGTTTAAGTACATATATACAAACGATTAGGACTGCTTGATATGTAATACCTCATTTGTTCTTTCTTGAAATCATAACAGATAAAACTTACCTGTACTCCTGAAGAAGCAGTATTTGTTACAAGTGCAAAACACTTTGAGTAATAACCCATCCACTTTTGAACCAGCATGAAGAAGTGAAAAGTAAAGTAAAAAAGTAACACTTTATTTTGAAGCAGTATTAAATCCAACACCAAAAATGTAATATATTACAGCTTACCAATCATTAAATGTAGTGGCTGCATTCATTTTCTTTTTAGGCTCTGTTTCACATGGTGATCTGGCCAGCAGCTTTGGGGTTTGATGTGCTAGCAGATTTAGACACACTATACGTTATTTTCTTTAGGGATAAAGGTTTACCATGAATAAATAAAATCTGATTATTATAAGCATCAATGCCAGTGTAAAACAGCTTGTCTCATCCCTGTAAATTATATATCTGCAGAAGAGCTTTTTCTTTTGAAAAATACCATTATACTTTAATTTGCTTTCCTTACTGAGGGGTCTTTCCCTCTATTCTTTCCCTGTGTTTGTTTTTTATGGTGCATAGTTCAGGGATGTTCTGGTCTGTACATGAGCCTATATTGTTTTCTTATGGATCTGCATATGTACTGACCATTTGTATCCTGGAAAAATTGGTTAATAAAGTTTTAAAAGGAAGAAGAAAAACATTATTATTTTATTTAAAATAAAAATGTATTTTAATATAAATATTATATATGAATGGTGCCTTTAAAAGTCTGATTTATTTTTCTTATGTGCATTTGGAGACGTGGCACCATTTGCACCACCCTATACATTAAACATGTGATATTTTAAATAATAATTTACAAAATGGCTTGTGCAGCAATTAAATATGCTTTATCAATTTTTAACTAAGGTGGAATTTTCCTTTTAGTTGCCAAGAAAATTTTTGAATGATTAAAAACTTTCCTGGAGTTGTAATATGTAGTTTTCTACCATAAATGACATCTGTTATTTACAATATTATAGTGGAAATGTCCTTGTGCCAAAATGTTTAGTCATCAGTTACCAAACTACACCGCTGGCTTGTAGTAGGAAACAATGAAATTAAAGAAGTTTCCAAGTATGACATTTTATATTTTACCTTTTAATGGTGAAGACTGACAATATCTCATGTAGTGATGATCCCACTGTATCTTTCTTATTTTACTGTATGCACATTTAAAACGTATAACAAGGGTAAGCATGTGGATTTTTTTAGTGCTTCAGTATATCTTTTAGAGAAAAAAGCATGATGTTAGTAACATTTTCCCGGACACTATTTTATTAAGCAACGTCTAGCTCTATAGAACTTTAATTAAGTGCATATATAGCACATAACTTACGCATATTTAATTACCCAATTTCACATTTTTAAATACATTTAAATTCATTTAAAAAAATTAAACTGAACACAGGCTTTATTCTACTAATACCACAAGTCCAGTCATCCCATGTTACAAAATGCTTTTTTATAAGTAGCTGTGTAGTAATACAACAATAAAGTATATCTAATCGGTAAGTGTAAACACACTGATTTGCATGATTTGGAAAATGTAATTAAATTCCCAGTTGTTTTTTATTGACTGTGACCAGCATTTAATGGTCACCCAACATAATCTACATAGCACATGTAAATGTTGGAAAGACGTAGGAAAAAGTGACACTTTTCTGTGCAAAATATTGGAGCAAAGAACACATCTCTGCAGTGGCATCACTAGGGTTGGTGTCACCCAGTGCGGAAAAAATTGGTGTCACTCCCCCCCTCAACTATAGTCCGCACTCCACTAACTACAGACCCCCTCTCTCAGTATAGACCCCCCTCCCACAGTATAGATCCCCCTCCCTCAGTACAGACCCCATCTATCAGTATAGATCCCCCTCAGTGCAGACCCCCACCCATCAGTATAGAATCCCCTTAGTGCAGACCCCCATCCATCAGTATAGCACTTCCTAAGTGCAGACCCCCATCCATCAGTATAGACCCCCCTCCATCAGTGCACACCCCCCCTCAGTGCAGATCCTCCATCAGTGCACACCCCCCCAGTGCAGACCCCCCTCCTTCATCAGTGCAGACCCCTCCTCCATCAATGCTCTACCCCCCTCAGTGCAGACCCCCTCCTTCACAGTACAGACCCCTCCTTCATCAGTGCAGACCCCCTCAATCAGTGCAGACCCCCCTCAGTCCTCCCATAGCGTCCCCCCAGCACATGTCCATTAGCATTACATTAAAAACTTTACAGACCTCAGAACAGCATGGGATAGGCACAGCCGCGTGTGTCCCTCGGACTCCCTCCTCCTCTTCCTCCTCCATAGATGTTAACAGAGAGGAAGGGGATGCGGCTTCAGTCCGCTTCGCTGTGCGCTATGTAGGGCTGAGGACTTGCAGTGTGTGGTGTTAGCGATCAGTGCCGCTGCCCACAGGTTTCACCACTCTGGCGGGTGTCACCCGGTGCGGCCCGCACCCCCCGCCCCCCCTAGCGACGCTACTGCATCTCTGATATATAGATTAAGAGGAATTAACAATTTTACGCTAATTTTCGTTGTGTACAAAAAAGCAATAATCCAATACATTTCCTTTCCTTGTCCTTCAGACCTAAATTAAACATTTCAGCAGGAAAAAAAACAAAAATGGGATTAAGTTTAAAAAGAAAAACTATACTTCCAACTGACAGGCCCCTGAAAGCAATGGTTATTGTTCCTAAATACAGTATACAATCAGAGGGTCTCATACACGGGCTCTTTTTATTCAGTTTTCAGTTGTACCTATTTTGGAAATTGTAGCGCCATTAACCCTACACCCTCAAGGACTTAAGAAGTATGCTATCCTTAGCAGCATAGCCAGAATTTCATTAGTTAGTGTTCTTCCTTTGAATTTTCAACTATACTGAATAAAGAATTTAAGGAATGAAGGCTGACTACTAGAAGTTAACCTCCAAGCTCTAGGTGCTAGAACCATACATCCAGTAACTGTAGGAAGAGATAACTTTTGTCTCTAAAATAATTTTATGTTAGCTACATGAAGAAGACAATAACTCTAATGCCCCGTACACACGGTCGGACATTGATCGACATTCCGACAACAAAATCCTAGGATTTTTCCGATGGATGTTGGCTCAAACTTATCTTGCATACACACGGTCACACAAAGTTGTTGGAAAATCTGATCATTCTGAATGCGGTGATGTAAAACACGTACGTCGGAACTATAAACGGGGCAGTAGCCAATAGCTTTCATCTCTTTATTTATTCTGAGCATGCGTGGCACTTTGTGCGTCGGATTTGTGTACACACGATCGGAAATTCCGACAACGGATTTTGTTGTCAGAAAATTTTATAGCCCGCTCTCAAACTTTGTGTGTAGGAAAATCCGATGGAAAATGTGTGATGGAGCCTACACACAGTCGGAATTTCCGACAACAAGGTACTATCACACATTTTCCGTCTGAAAATCCGACCGTGTGTACGGGGCATAAGACTGGCCATAGATTATGCAATTTTCTTTCCTTCAACCACAGGTTGAAGAAAAGAAAATTGCTTGATTCCCACATCAACACAGCCAGTGTTGATGGGAGAATCCTTCCTGCTGTGCTACCCTGTTTCCCCGAAAATAAGACCTAGCGTGATTGTCAGTGATGGCTGCAATATAAGCCCTACCCCCCAAATAAGCCCTTGTAGGTCTTATTTTCAGGGTAGGGCTTATTTTCAGGGATACGGGGTAGGGTTTATATTGCAGCCATCACTGACAATCGCGCTAGGTCTTATTTTCGGGGAAACAGGGTATTATATTCTGACAGTGGTAGGTTTCCTCACAGGGAACCAGCCGAGTTTCGAACCATTAGTTGGCAGGCTACATGTACCAAGTTGATCAACCAGTCTGCCAGATTCTCTTACAATTATTGCTAGCGCCTGCTATAGCCCAATGTAACCTAGTGTGCCACTCAGGCTCTGTTTAAGTGGGCTGTAAAAATCCTCGAGCATCCGCCATGGGAGTGCTGGCATGGGATGGAGCTCATCCCGGCTCCTGCTGTGACTCAGAATGAAAGATGGGGAATCAATGTAGCTGCGCGTCCCTGTAGTTCCTAGAATTTGTGTAAAAGTGCAAACCTCAGCCTAGACCCCAGGTGTTAGGCTCTGAGGGGCAGAGTGAAATGCATTGGGGGGGCGTGGCCTGCCTGTCCAGGCTGAGGCTGCCACTTTTACATCGATTCTAGGGACTACAGGGACGTGGGGCTACAGGGATTCCCCCTCTTTTGTTCTGAGGCTGCTATAGCCGCTAGCGATAATCATTGTCTTCTCCCGGCAAGGGTGGTTCCCCTCGCCTGCCCCAACCCCCCCCCCCCAATGGGGAATAGACAATTGCTTGGCAGGAGGGATTATCCTGTCAGCACTGTCTGTGTGAATGGGAGAATCGTGCAAATGTATTTTCTGGTTGCAGGAAAGAAATGTGCACTGTGTATGGCCTGCCTTAGTGATGTGTTTTTTCTTTTAATTTAAAAGGGCATTATCATACAATGTACCATCCAAGCCTTGATATCGGCATACTTTTGTTAGGACAGACAGTTTTTACATCTAATTTACAATTGATATTGAGGAGCTTCCAGTACAGACAGGGTTAATTATTGTAAGCATAAATCCCAACCCAGCCAGGTAAGAAACTGGGGGGTGGGGTAGCATTCTAAAAGAGCATAAGTAACCAAAATTGCTCAGTGGATATCTTTAGTCTACCAAATCCTCCCAAATGAATGGGATATTTATGAGAATGGGAACCATCCCTTAAAGTTTTCCAAAATATGGGATACTTAAAAACTCTCAACCAGATCGTTCCACCATAGTCCATGTTGTTGTATGGGAAAAAAACACATTACTCTATGAGCTATATTTTTCTCATCCCATTTGTACTTACCGTATGTGCTGTAGGAGACATGCAAGACTGTCCTTGTGCTGTTTTTATAATTTTAAAGCTATGTAAAAAAAAAAAAAAATTAAAGCTGCATAGATACAATAAGTGCAAATGCAGTCTCTCACATAGGCAGAAGAGTTTTATTTAAGCAAATTGCTCTATAATCCATGGAATAAATAATGGAAAAGATACATACATTTGTCGCAATGGAAGTTAAAGAAATCACATGCTCCAGATGCTGTAATTCATACATCTGCTTCCCTATGTTGTAGTCCTTTGTACAGAGTCCATGCAAAAATATTCTCAGAGGTATAAAGTGACTGTGTTATGAATAGTGGCACTGACCCAGAAAGTTACTTAATGCTTCAAAAGTATACTGCAATAAAATGTAGAGCTGATTCAGCCATTACATACATATATACTCCCAACAACTTGTGAATTAAAGTCCATCTGTAAGCAAACACAGAGTTTGCCAAATATGCTCCCCTTCCTCCTGTAAAAACCTATGTTTCTTTTTTTACTTACATTGTCCAGGTAGAGTAGAAAGTGTAATTTTATCCCCGGTAATGTCATCAGTAGGACTACATTGCCCTCCCGCTGAAAGGGTGGATGGAAGAGGGTGCACTCTTGTTAAGTGCAAGGAGCCCTATTGGGCTTATACAGTCATGTTCACGTATCCTCCACAGCTAATGTAAACAGCCTTATGTGTACTGAGGATAGGCCTGAACAGGGACAATGCTAAAAACCTCAATTTGCAAAATGGCACATTGCTTTAGATTGTGAGGTTACATTGCCGAAAAGGGTGACAATACTTCAATGGTTTCACTGCAAAGGAATCATCTTTGTCACCCAGTGTAAAATGGAACTACACTGCATCTGAGCACCACACCAATTTAATTCATTGTTAATATTTAAAGCAAACCCATTTATCCACCCATCCATTTCTCCATGTTTTATTTCTTGAAAAAATTTCTTTGAAAAACACCCCCTAGCATTTCTGGTCATGTCCATCTTGAATAAGCGCAGATGATTCATGTAGCATTTACTTCCTGGAGTCCATCTTTGCCTAGCTGAGGCATGCAGGCAGGAGGGTGAGCTTAGCTGAGAAAACTCCTCCTCTTCTCCTCCCCTCCTGAAGACTCATGGGATGTATGACATCATTTGCCTAGGCCTGGAAACCAGGAAGTAACTGAAGAAATGTATAAAAAAAAAAGTTTAAAACAAGTAACTATAATATACAACCTTCCTATTTATTTACTAATGCTAGCAAATTCAAAATCGCTGCCAGGATCATATTATTTATTTACTCATTTATTTTTTATTTATTTGCTAATTTATTTACTAATGCTAGCAAATTCAAAATCACTGCCAGGATCATAGTATTTATACCATCAAATTTGGAAAAAAAAGTCTTGCAAGCTACCAGAAATAATCAGTTTGAATGTCTTATATGTATATATAAGTGCAGTAATTTTCCAGCTGCTGGCACTGACCACATTCCCATATAGTTGTGCTAAATATTTAATTAAACCTACGTGCTGCGCTATGCTCTGCAAACAAAATTCCTTCCTCTGAACCTGTGCAATATATTTAATCCAGTGCCTGATATTAATCAAAAAAGTGAATAATACATTATAATAATATACACGCTTAAAGTGCAAACAATGTATACAACACATATATAAATATACTTACGTACAGTGTTCGATCCCTTATGTGTACTATGGTGCTCATTAATTTAACTCCATCAGTCAATATCCTTATTGTCCTTATTGATCAATTTTCAGTTGAGTTGGATCCTTGTGATGGTGCTCCAAACTTACCCAAAGTGCCAACAAACTCGTGCTCCCCCCTATGTGATTACCCTCACCTCAGGGCATGTGACTGCACAATTAAGTTTGGTCTGATAACGCAGTTGAACCGCCCCTGGGCTCTGTGATGTATGGACTCCTGAGCTGTTCAATGGTATTATCTACTGATGGTTCTTTGTGTGGATATAGTTGACCTGAAGGGTCCTGTGTTCGGTGAGGTTGCTCAGGAACTCAAAAGGCTTCTAAGATACACGATCACACACCTGCCACTGCTTCACAGAGGTCAGAGGTCAATATATTGCACAGGTTCACAGGAAGGAATTTTATTTGCAGAGCATAGTGTGGCACATAGGTTTAATTAGGTATTTATACCATAACAGAAGCTGCAAAATACAGTGTAGCTGTTATTTTTTTCATTTTAGTCTCTAATTTTACTTTAAAGCCTAAGTTTAGTTCAAAAGTTTCATTTAAAAAAAAATTAGCACAAGGGACAGTATTTACAATCGATGCAAAGTGTACCTCGTGCTGTTGGCTGCAGTTTTAGTTGAAATCCTTCATCCTCTGATCACCCCAAAAACCATAAAGGATAATGAAGAAAACAAAAAGAAGGGGGAGTATATGTAAAGCATAAACTGACAGCGCTTTATAAGTACCTGAAATAAAAATAATAAAATAAATATGAATGAGCCTCGATAACGCACCATCCCAGTCTCTGCCTGCACTGGAGGTGCCCAGGAAGCATGTGGGTAGCGCGTGTTCTTCACAGATATGAAGTAAGGTCAGCACAGTGAAATAGAGCCAAATGGAACATGTCACATTAAAAATATATATATTTTTTCGGGGGAATCCTGTAGGTTTTTGGTATATTCGTAAGATTTTATCCCACAAAGTAGTAATGAACAGGCACAAGCTCCACTTACCAATAGTGTTTATATTTTATTGCAGAAGTAATGGAATGTAGCACCTATAAAACACAATAATGCATTAGATGGCTGGACAGCCCTCTGGCAGGGGTGACCCTCAGGTATCTATCTTATGGTAGCTAGCACAATGATGAGAAAGTGAGTTACAGATTATTTTAGGAGAGGAGCTGATAGGAGTAAAGCTTAGGGACAGGTAAGCCTATTTTAGTCCTCATGCACACAGAGCTTAAAAAACGCCACTGACAATAAGCGGCCAACTAATCGATTATGAAAACAATCGCAGCACTAGTGTTTATATGCATGAATATGGGTGTGTAACTATGTACGCATAGTGTATACGCTATTCTGCTTGGCAGCTTCCCAATAAAGACTCAGGAGGAAGGGCTAATAGTTGTAATCTTTACTGAGAATAAGTTTTTTGTAAAACTGCAAAACACAAATTATAAAAATATGCATTATTATTTAACATTACATCACAAATGCAAATAGTAACAGGCATACTACAATACTGTTAAGGCACTAGCTAGCAAAAATGTGGCCTAGCTGAATGAACTTCCTTACAGAAACATCCCACCAAACACACATATAAAATGTAGTTGAATTAGTAGAACAGATACTAACAGATACTAATTAATTGAAAACTAATGACAGCCTACTTACAGACTTATGCTTCCAAGGCCAGTATTAAGAAATAGTGGAGGTCTTTAACATGCTTGCTTCAATGTAGAAAGATTATCTGATATGTCTGCTGGGCAGGAAGTGGGTGTAATATACTACAGTTCCTGTTAATAATGGATGTCAATTTAAACCAACAGTAAGATCAGTAAATATATACCCTATAATGATCAGAACACTCCCCACCTGGCATAATGAACATTATACCACTATGTTTCCTTGTTAAGAAGTAAAACTTCAGAGATAGGTAAAGTACACCTTAGGGGTGCCCTGTCTCATGACTTTAACTGTGACCTTTCTAACCTTACTATCATTACTAGGTACAGTCTCGACAATGAGTCCAACTGGCCATTCGTTTCTGTGGACCTGAGCGTCTTTTAGTAGGACAACATCTCCGACTTGCAGGTTAGGCTTGTCAACTTGCCATTTTCTGCGTGACTGGAGCATCACCAGGTACTCTTGTTTTCATCTATTCCAGAAGATATCTGCAAGACTCTGAACTTGCTTTCATTGCTTGGTGTAAAGACTGCCGGCATTTCTGGATCGATAGACACTTGAACTAAGGGTCGAGCGTTCATGATAGCCATGACTTCAGCCATAAGTGTGATGAGAACTTCATGTGTAAGGCGAGTAGAGCCAACCTTCAGAAACATGGTATCCAGAATGCGACGAGCCACTCCAATCATCCTCTCCCAAGCTCCTCCCATGTGTGATGCATGAGGAGGATTAAAGGTCCAAGTGCATCTTTGATCTTGAAGATAAGCACTCGTCTCAGAGTCTTCTGTAGGGATGAGCCGAACACCTCCCTGTTCAGTTCGCACCAGAACATGCGAACAGGCAAAAAATTTGTTCGAACACGCGAACACTGTTAACGTCTATGGGACACGAACATGAATAATCAAAAGTGCTAATTTTAAAGGCTTATATGCAAGTTATTGTCATAAAAAGTGTTTGGGGACCCGATAAGGCCCCCGCCCGCAGACCCCCACAACCACCGGGCAAGGGTTGTGGGGATGAGGCCCTTGTCCCCATCAACATGGGGACAAGGTGTTTTGGGGGCTACCCCAAAGCACCCTCCCAATGTTGAGGGCATGTGGCCTGGTACAGTTCAGGAGGGGGGTGCTCTCTCATCCCCCCTCTTTTCCTGCGGCCTGCCAGGTTGCGTGCTCGGATAAGGGTCTGGTATGGATTTTTGGGGGGACCCCACGCCATTTTTAAAAAAAAATTTGGCGCTGGGTTCCCCTTAAAATCCATACCAGACCTGAAGGGTCTGGTATCGATTTTGAGGGGGACTCCACGCCATTCTTTTTTTATTTTGGCCGGGGTTCCCTTAATATCCATACCAGACCTGAAGGGCCTGGTATGGAATTTAGGGGGACCCCCACGTCATTTTATTTTTTAATTTTGGTTCGGGGTTCCCCTGTGGGGAATTCCCATGCCGTTTTATCAATGAACTTTTATGTGTATAGTCGGACCGGCAATTCATTAATAGCCGCCAGTAGTTTTAGATGACTATTTTTCCTTTGAAATGTCATTTTGCTGTCAGACTGTTCTAAACACGGGAAACATGCGCCCCTTTACAGGCATACTATAGACACCCCCCAGGTATGAAATTTAAAGGAATATTACACTTTTATTGTTTCACTTTAAGCATTATTAAAATCACTGCTCCCGAAAAAACGGCCATTTTTAAAACTTTTTTTTGCATTGATCCATGTCCCCTGGGGCAGGACCCAGGTCCCCAAACACTTTTTATGACAATACCATGCATATAAGCCTATAAAATTAGCACTTTTGATTTCTCCCATAGATTTTTATAGGGTGTTCCGCGACTTTCGAATTTGCCGCGAACACCCCAAATTGTTCGCTGTTCGGCGAACTGGCGAACAGCTGATGTTCGAGTCGAACATGAGTTCGACTCAAACTCGAAGCTCATCCCTAGTCTTCTGTAAGGATCCTTAACTCCTTACAGGCCCCAGTAAAGTTTGTGCTACGATCTGAGCAGAGTTGCTTCACGGTCCTCGCATAGAGAAAAATTTTCTCAAGCATTGATAAAGCTTGAGGTAGACAGAGACTCAATCAATTCAATGTGTACTGCTCTTGTACTTATGCAAGAAAACATAACAGCCCAACGTTTACTTTCTGCACTGCTTCCTCTGGTCCGACGTGAGGAGATGTTCCAAGGACCAAAGACATCTAGGCCAACATGAGTAAAGGGTGGGTTTGAAGCAAGTCTATCAGCAGGTAAGTCTGACATCTTTTGCTCTTCAAGTTTCCCACTGATTTTTCTGCAAACTACACATTTGTGGATGACACTGGAGACTAGTCGTTTACTCCCCATGATCCATAATCCAACTGACCGGACTGCTCCCTCAGTGAAGTGGCGACCCTGATGTGCATCTTGTTCATGATAGTGTCTTACTAATAGAAATGAAATGTGATGATTCTTGGGCATTATGAAAGGATGTTTCTCTTCAACCGTCATATCAACTGCTGACGAACAACCTCCAACTCTTATCACTTCATCTTAATCAAATATCGGGTTCAGTTTTTTGAGCGGACAGTGTTTGGAGATCTCTTCTCTTTTAAGGCACTTGATGTCTTCTTTGAAAACTTCTTGCTGAACACATCTAATGATAATGATTTTGGCTCGCATAAGATGATTGCTATTACACTTGTCAGTGTTTGTAGCTCTACAGAAGGATTTGGCTAGGTGAATAAGCTTTTTTTTTAGCTCGAATGAGTGACTTCCAGCTGGAGAATCTTTCAAACCTGTGTGCGCCAAGGCTGCCTCTAGTAGTTATGGTACTAAACGCTGTTACTTGTGCAAGTACTTCTTTGTCGTTATCTGGTTCTACAAGTTTAAATGTCTCAAACTGAGTGGTCTCTTTGATTTCTGATCTAGTCAAAAAAGATGGTCCTGAGAACCAGTTAGTGTGCTTAAGGACAGCCATTAGAACCGGTCTAGTCCCATGATTGGCTGGATTTTTATCCATACTCATGTAGTCCCACTGTTCTGGGCGCATGGACTTTCTAATGCGTATCACTCTGTTTGACACATACATGTAGAATCTTCTCGAAGCATTGTGAATATATCCTAACACAATCTTGCTGTCTGTGTAAAACTTCACTGCATGAATTTCAATGTCCAGTTCAGCAACAATCAAGTCTGCCATCTCCACTGCTAAGACAGCAGCATAAAGCTCCAAACGTGGAACAGTGTGAGCAGGACGTGGAGCTAGTTTGGACTTTCCCATGATAAACCCAACATAACTTTATCCTTCAAAGTCCATTACTCTAAGGTAGGCTACAGCTGCTATAGCCATAGTGGATGCATCTGAGGATACACACAATTCTCTTTGCTTTGTGGCAGACAAAGAATCAGGGACATATGACCTTCGGATGATACCTTGTTCAAGCTCTATTAATGAGTCCTTCCACAACTTCCACTGCATTTTTCTCCTTAGGCAGAGGTGTATCCTATTCACTTTGTTCATGTTCAGTAGCAATTTCTCTCATAAGAGCCTTGCATGGTTATGGGGGCTACAAATCCTAGGGGGTCATAAAGGCTGTTTAACGTGGACAAGACGCCTCTTCTCATGACCGGCTTCTCTTCTCTGGATACTCTAAATGTAAAGCTGTTGGTTTTCAGATCCCAACTGAGCACTAAACTTCTTTGAAGGGGTAGTAAATCTGTTCCTATATCCAGGTCTTTGAGGTCTTTTGCACGGTCCTCTGAGGGAAACGCTTCCATGACTTTGCTGCTGTTGGACACTATTTTGTGTAACCTTATGTTAGATTCTGCTAACATCTCTCTTGTTCTTTTCAGAATGTCGATAGCCTCTTCATTGCTGGAGAAAGAAGCGAGTCCATCGTCCACATAAAAATTTCTCATGACAAACTGTTTGGCATCTGTGCTGTGCTCTTCTTCACCTTCCTGTGCTGCTTGTCTGCTTGTCTCAGGTTGTAGATAGTTACAGCTGGAGAGGGGCTTTCATCCTGTATTCTGTGACATCTTTGTTAAAGTCATTGTTTTCATACCACAGGAACCTCAGGTAGTCTCTGATCTTTGCAGACAAGGAAACAGTAGAACATTTGTTGTACATCTGCGGTTACTGCAACGCGTTCTTTTCAGAATCTGATGAGGACTCCAAGGAGTGTATTATTCAAGTCAGGTCCACTGAGGAGGACATCGTTTAGGGAAAGGCCTTCATACTTTGCACTGGAGTCAAATACTACTCCTATCTGTCCTGGTTTCTGAGGATTGTACACTCCAAATATTGGTAAGTACCAACATTCTTGTGTTTTCTTCCAATGGTGGTGCTTTTTCAGCTTGACCACTGTCAAAGATCTTCTGCATGAAATCATGGAAGTGTTCCTTCATATCTGTCTTTCTGTCTAGAGTGCGTCGCAATGAGGTGAGGCGCTTCACTGCTTGTCCTTTGTTGTTAGGAAGGTGACAATGGGGTGAACGGAATGGTAGAGGAGCTACCCAGCTGTTTGACTCATCTATAAAAAGACTTCTCTGTCCATGATTTCAAGAAAGAGGCTATCTTCAACAGATGGTGCTCGTTTGTCATCATCTCGCATTCTATCAAACACCTTGCCTTCTAGCTCATCTGTATCTTTAGATGAGGTGATAGCATCCATGTAACTCTGAACTTTCTGCTGTTGTGTTGGGTTGACTTGTCTCTTTAATCTGTATCCTGTTGTTACAGGGGCTAAGACATGATGTGCGGCCATTTTGCAACATGTTTGTTTTGTAGACATTCACTTTTGCCGGCTTGTGAGCTCCATCCAGACATACATCACCAATAATGACCCATCCAAGGTCAAGACGTTGTGCAAATGGTGCACTGTGTGGCCCATTGTATTGCTCTCTGACCTTGTGCACTCTCAGTATGTCTCTTCCAAGTAGGAGGATAATTGCAGCACCTGGGTCCAGTACTGAAATCTTGTCTGATATTTGCATCAGATGAGGGTAGTGACATGCAATTTCAGGTGTGGGTATCTCTGATCTATCATCTGGTATCATATCACATTCTATGAGCGTGGACAGAGTCATTTGCGTTTTCCCATCTCATGACTCGATGATGTCATTTGCTCTCCTCCGTGATGTCTCCACAACTCCTGAACATGTCTTCAAAGTATACGGAGTTGGACTTCCTCTGTCACCGAAGAGGTCAAAAAACTCTGTTCTTGCCAATGATCTTTTACTTTGTTCATCTAAGACTACATACATTCTGATTGCCTTCTCTCTGAGGCCTGCAGGATACACCTTGACTAAACATATCTTGGAGCATGATCTAGAGCTAAATGTGTTTGTGCAGATCTCAGTGCACTTTGAGGTTATTGCTGGTAATGCACTCTTTTCTCCCCACCATGATCTTGGGTTACTGGATTCTCTGTTTTCCATGGTGCTGGTCCTGGGTGTAAAGCAGACAGATGGTTGTCATTATTGCATTCTGTACATCGAATTGTTTTCACACAGTCTTTAGCAAGATGTTGAGTTGAACCACAGCATCTGAAACAAATGCGCTTGTCCTTAAGATAAGATTTGCGCTCCTCTATTGTCTTGCTTCTGAAACTGCGACATTTTCTCAGTGGATGAGGCTTGTTATGTAGTGGACACTGCTTATCTGGGTCCTCAATTTGCATTCCTGAGCTTTTATCCTGGCTGGCCTCAAACTCAGTCGGTACTTCTGTCTTCTGTACAGACACTGTTGCTCTGCGTTCTTTATTGTGCACTGAAGGTTGTTTCTCTGGCTTTACAGAACTGGAGCCTCCCATGTTCAAAAAGGCGAAGCTTGGGTCACTGCGTATTTTAGCTCGATTCACAATGAATTTGGCGAGGCAGGAGAAAGGTGGAAATGCCACCTGATGATCTTCCTTGTATTTTGATGCTTGCGTGATCCATCTTTCTTGTAAGCTGTAAGGAAGCTTCTCGATTATGGGTTTGACTCCACGTGCTGTATCCAAATATGAGAGGTCTGGCAGGTATCCACAAGCCTTTGCCACCTCCAGCTCTAAAAGTATGTCACCAAGCTCTCAGCTTCTGATTGTCTTTGTTTGTTATTTTTGGATAATTTTCAATTTTCTTCAGAAGTGCATCTTCAATTACTTCATGTGACCCATAGCAGTCTTCCAATCTCTGCCATACCATTGTAAGCCCTGCTGTCGCATCATGAACATGTACTGACCTGATTCTTTTGGCTTGCTCAGTGGACTCTGGTCCGAGCCATTTGGAGAGTAGGTCAAGCTTTTCCCTGTCTGTCAGATTTAAGTCTTGGGTGCTGCTTAGAAAAGATGATTTCCAGGCCCAATAGTTTTCTGGACGGTCATCAAACTTCAGGAGACCAGAGCACAACATTTCACGGTGTATCAAGTATTTTGTCACATCTGTGGCTTCTGCTGCCTCAGGTGGGCATTTTCTGGGAACAAACACAGGGCATGTCTGTGGCTGGTAAGACGGCGAGGGTGCTTGGTTAAATCCACTATAGTCATGTGGTTGTTCTCGTTTACTGCAAGTCTTTCTGCTATAGGCCGGATTTATATTTTCCTGAGGAGGGATTATGTCACCATTTGTTTGATTTCCTGAAGGGCCAACAGATTGGTCTCTAAGTATGTAACTACTTGGCTTGTTATAGTAAAGTTCTGGTTCAGTCTTCGAGCGATATCAAAGTTGTTTGCTGCTAGTGGGACCCTTGATGATTCTAATGCATCATTGGACTATTGATCAGTGTCCATGGTCGCATGCAATTGTACATACTCACAGGTGCGTTGGATTGCACTGAGTGGTGTCATCTGGGTATCTATCACAAAGTGCTCTCTGTACTGTTCTTCGGCAGCTCTCATGAGCACCTCAGCTTCAGCTAAGGCTGCTGAAGCAGTTTTTTCTTGCTTGATAATATATAAAGATGCTTTCACCTCTACTTTTCTTCTAAGTGCTTCAGCTTTACTTTTAGCTTTAATCATATGATGTTCTCCATCTATGCAGCCCTGTTCTCTGTGGCTTTTGTATGGGCCCTGGCAGCTGCAGCACTGGTGGACGACAGGTTAGAGCAGCTTGAATGTCTAGAGCTAGTGCACTTAGACCGGGCAGATTCAGCACTAGCTGACTCCAACTCTGGAGCTTGTGCAGTGTGACCTGTTAGTTGGCACAATGTGTATGCTTTCCTCTGCTTGTGTATGCTGAGGGATGACTGGTGTAGTATCCTTGTCTGTGTGCTGCATGATGAAACAGATCACTTCTTTGTAGTGTCTGTGGCTGTAGAGGTTAGCTGATGATGAGCAGAATGAATCCACTCTTCTTTAGACTAGGCCCGCTGTGTTAAAAGTCTTTTTACTGCCCTCACAATGTGTTCAAAGTACAAGGCTTGGCAGACAGCTAATAGCTTTCCAATAAAGACTCAGGAGGAAGGGCTAATAGTTGTAATCTTTACTGAGAATACGTTTTTTGTAAAACTGCAAAACACAAATTATAAAAATATGCATTAGCATTTAACATTACATCACAGATGCAAATAGTAACAGGCATGCTATAATACTGTTAAAGCACTAGCTAGCAAAAATGTGGCCTAGCTGAATGAACTTCCTAACAGAAACATCCCACCAAACACACATATAAAATGTAGCTGAATTAGTAGAACATATACTAATTAATTGAAAACTAATGACAGCCTACTTACAGAGTTAGGCCAGTATTAAGAAATAGTGGAGGTCTTTAACATGCTTCCTTCACTGTAGAAAGATTATCTGATATAGAAGTACATCTTCGCCAGCACACCATGGATCAGCAGACAAGGTTGTCCAAAAAAGGTTTTTTAATCGAAAATGGTCACATCACAAGGGGGGTGCAACGTTTCGGGGCCGCGCAGGACCCCTTCGGCAGGCAAGTGATGGGGTGCACAGTGAAATACAACATATATATAGTGGTCACCAAGTGCAGAGTGAGAGAATTAGTCCCCTCCCCTCCCATTGACGTCAATCTGACGTCAGAATCCCGCCAGGATCATTTAAAATTAATAGTTTGTATAGATACTGTATAATCATAACAATACTGGCAAGCCTACAATGATATAATACAATACCAAGTTGCGTAAGTAACTGTCATAAATCGTGTGCGATCGGCAAGGATTGTCGATTCCGCCCGCTCGGGGTACACTGTTTTCTATGACCCAGCGACTGTCAGTCAGCTGGAGGTCCAGGGAGCCAATAGCATGGCGCCGCGTGTGTAGCGCATGAGCCCGGCTCGCTGGCAACCACTGGATACGAAGGACGCCTGGCAGGGGGGCCGCCGTCGTCACGGAAACCCGTGACGTGCGGCCGACGCCACGTATGGTAACCAAGGGGAGGAGGGAGCGAACGGGGAGAGGAGAGAGGGAAAAGGAAAAGCGATAAAGCGGGGAAGAGCAAGTGTAGGTGCTGAAAGAAATAGCGTGTAGGTGGGGAGTGAAGGAAAGAGATGCCATGACAAGAACAAAAGAATAAAGCAAAAAGGAAAGAAAAGTAAAATAGAACGGAATAGAGCGTATGAGAGCGACATGTCATAGCAAACATGTCAGGGTAAAAGAGGAAAAAAACATACAAGGGGGGAAGGAAAGAAGAAGGGGAAAAAAAAATGGGGGAAAAAAAGGGGGGGGGGAGAAAAGAGAGGAAAAAATAAAATCAAATAGATGGAATATAGTGAATAAATCACAGTGTGCAAGGGAATATAGGACAAGTAACAGTGCGTAGGGCAGGGAACAATATTCAAAATAAAAAATAAAAATAAAAATAAAAATAAAAAATAAAAAATAAAAATAAAAAATAAAAAATAAATAAAAAAATAATAAAATAAAAAAGGGAAAAGAAAAGGAAAAAGGGAAGAAAAAGGAAAGAGGGAGAAAAAAAGGGGAAAAAAAGGGGAAAGAAGGATAAAGGAAATAACCAAAAAGGGGGGGGGGAGGGACTAAGAAGAAAGGGGGGGAGAAGGGAAACCGAGGGGAAGGGGAAAAAAAGGGGGGAGTGCGGAGAAGGTGAAAAAAGAGGGGTGGGGGGTTGGGGGAGAAACGGGGGAGAGAGGAGAGGAGAAAAGGGAAAGAAAGACTCTGGGGATATCAAATGTGATTGCCAGCGGGAGCCCGAGGGCTAAATAATGCCCAGTAAATGTAGTTTAGCTGGATAATGCCCAAAATTGTAATTGGGAATACGGTACCAGACTCATTGTCATAAATACAATAATACAAAAACCAAAAACGGTCAGAGTGCCCGCTGTATGATTACCACTGATAAATGCCAGATGTATAAAAGAAATGAGAAAGCAGAAAAAGCAGAAAAAGATCCCCAAAGGGGAGAGTAGTACCAGGTATATATAAACATACAAGGTAAATAAACATCCGATGAGTAATTGCTAGACCAATATCATGATTGCACATTTTACATCATACTGATAACCATATCCTGGATGGAAAAGAAAACATACATGTGAGACAATCATCTTTCATCAATAAAGCATGTAAACGACAAGTTAGTATTGAGTCCCCCAGGGTGTACCGTGCCCAAGGTATAAATCCAGTAGGCCTCACGGCGGAGAAGTAACAGATTTCGGTCCCCTCCTCTATGGGGAGGTTTGATGTGCTCAATCACCATTCCACGGAGTTCATGTGTTTGATGTTTAGCTGTTACAAAGTGTAATGCCACCGGTTTGTTGGGATCAGCCTGTTCACCCTTTTCGATTTTGGCCAGGGCGACCCTGATGTCGCTTCTATGTTTCTGGAATCTTTTCTTAAACGGGCCAACAGTCTTACCCACATATGATAATGTACAGGGGCATTTCAGCACATATACACAAAAATCGGTATTGCAGTTATAGTATTCACGTATCGGGTAACGTTTACCCATACATGGGTGTGTGAAATATGTGCCGCAGATGAGTGAGTTGCACACATTGCAGTTGTAGCATCTGTAGCAACCTGTTTTCAGCAAGATTTTGGGTAATGTCTTGATGTACTTATGTCTGGGATCAGCTTGTATGAGATGGTCACGCAGCGTTCTACCCCGTTTATATACTATCATGGGCCTGGCCTTCGTAGTGGGTCCCAGGGATCTATCAGATAATAGAATATTACGGTTGTGTTCAATGGCGTGTTTGATCATGCCAGACCCTTGATTGAACGTGTGTGTGAACAATGGACCGGTGACAGGGTTGGGGGTTCTGATCCGTCTTTTCTGGGCTTTGTCCAGAGCTTGGTCAAGTACCATCGTGGGGTACCCGCGCTCTAAGAATTTGTTATACATAATCTCGAGTTGCTGTTTTTTGTCCTCCTCATCGGAGCAAATGCGTAGTACCCTGGCAAATTGCGAGATGGGTAGATTTCTGCGTAGGTGTTCGGGATGTGCACTCTGAAAGTGGAGCAAGGTGTTTCTATCAGTGGGGTTTGAGTATAAGGATGTTGTGATGGTGCCATGGTTGTTGGTGATGAGCACATCAAGGAATGGAATACGTTCACAGGAGAATTCGGGATTGAATACAATTCCTGGAAAAATACTGTTCAAAAAGTCTACAAATGTACTGAATTCATCACTACTTCCTGACCAAATAAGGAAAATATCGTCGATGTACCTCATCCATTTTATAACATGCTTGTGAAAGAGGGGGGAAGGGTAGATGTGTCGTTCTTCAAGGTAACCCACGAATAGATTGGCAAACGAGGGTGCTGCTGAGCTCCCCACGGCCGTGCCACGTATTTGTGTGAATGTCCTTCCTTCAAACTTAAAGTGGTTATTCGTAAGAATAAATTCAAGACACTCGAGGATATATCCACATGGTACCTCAGGGAGGTTATGTTTAGAACAGAAGTGTTCAACGGCCCGCAGGCCGGCAGAGTTTGGTATACAAGTGTATAGGGAAGATATATCCATCGTAGCAAATTTCCAATTGTTCTGAAAGGTATGGAAGGGTCTTAGCTTCTCAAGGAAATCACTCGTATCACGTGTGTAGGCAGGTAAATCTTTGACAATGGGCTGCAAGTAGAAATCAATGACTTGAGCCAATGGTTGAGTGATGGCCCCCGTACCGGATACTATGGGTCGAAACTTCAATGGTGTGGTGCCTTTATGGATCTTAGGTAATCCATAGATGACAGGCATACGGGGGTGGTCATTATAAAGGAAATTGGCCACTTCATCGGTCAGCCAACCGCCCGATCGCCCTATGTTGATTAGATGTAATAAGGTATTCTTGGCGCTTTCAGATGGATCCCTACTCAATACTGTGTAGCTAGTGGAGTCGGCCAGCAGGGAGAGCATGCCCTTGCTGTAATCACTGTAATCCATAATGACAATACTTCCGCCTTTATCGGCGGGTTTGATAATAATGTTCTTATCATCTTTAAGTGATTTAAGTGCAGCAAAGTCATCGGAATTCAAATTGGTGTATGTTCTATTTGAGTTTTTGTGGGACACATCATGTTTAATCGTCCTGATGTAGTTCTCAATAGAATGAAAATGTCCAGGAGGTATGAATTTGCTTTTCAATCTGAAAGGAATCGGTGTGGTTCTATCAGCTGTGGTCATGGTGGGTGTCCCCGGTTGTGTGTGGAAAAATTGTTTAATTTTTAATGTCCGCTCAAACTTGAACATTTCAATCTCAAAGTCAAATGGGTTCAGTCTGTTGGTAGGGCAAAAAGATAGGCCCTTAGATAAAAGTTTGAACTCACCGTTGGTGATGGCTCGTGAGGAAAGATTGATTACCGGGCACGTCTGGATCCCCGTCGTCCGCTGCTGCGAAGAGGTGGTACAGATTGTTCTCTTGATGCCCCTCCTGGATCTGCGTTTCCACTGACCTTTGGAAAAAGGGTCTGATGAGCTGCGTTCGTAGAGGAGGTGGTGCCTGTTGCTATTCCAGCCTCGCTGTCTGATGAAGGATTTTCGGTGGGACGATCGCTCTCAGATGTGGGAGGTTGGTTGTGTCTCCTTGTGGTATCGGTGCGTGGACGGAGCCTTCTCCTGGGACGTGTGGTTCCTGTGACCCAAGGGTAAACACGACCCTCCTGGTAATCTTGATTAACAAGTCTCAGTTTATCCCTCTTGACCTGTTTCTGCTTCTCAGAATAAGCCAATATCTCACTGTCGATACTGGCGTTTGCAAATGCGTCGTTATCCTGGATGGGCACTGTAAGTGTGGATAGTTCCCTGTTGACCTGGCACAGTTGAACCTTGACTTCTTCAATAACAATAAGCATATAATTGAGCGAATTTTGCGTGGAGACCTCACACCACTTCTCACAGAATTCACGTTTGTGACGTCCGATGGTAGGTTGGTTCTTGATGCGGAAACCTCTTGTCTTTTCTTTAATCGTTTAATTTCACGGTGGATATCAGAAGTAGTGCCAGTTCCGAACGCCTTATTCTCATCAGGAGGAAACAAAATGGCGTTAATCTCTTCTTGGCTGTAGATACAGCCAGGCGCCCTGTTGAATTGGGAGGATCCCGTATCATCGGATGCCATCAGTGTCTATGCAATTCTTACAATCGGATGAATTGGTGACAACCGTGTCCCGTATATATCGGGCACGAAGGTTAATGAACCCCACGTTTGGGTAGCCACCGGGGGTGCGTAATGGAAACCCAGTATACAGTCAATTCAATATTCCAGTCGCACATGTTCCCGGGTAAACGGCATAGAGCATTAACGGGTGCTGTAACGATTACCAGTTGGGTTCTGGAAGCATCAAACAGAAGTACATCTTCGCCAGCACACCATGGATCAGCAGACAAGGTTGTCCAAAAAAGGTTTTTTAATCGAAAATGGTCACATCACAAGGGGGGTGCAACGTTTCGGGGCCGCGCAGGACCCCTTCGTCAGGCAAGTGATGGGGTGCACAGTGAAATACAACATATATATAGTGGTCACCAATAATGAGAACAACAAGTGCAGAGTGAGAGAATTAGTCCCCTCCCCTCCCATTGACGTCAATCTGACGTCAGAATCCCGCCAGGATCATTTAAAATTAATAGTTTGTATAGATACTGTATAATCATAACAATACTGGCAAGCCTACAATGATATAATACAATACCAAGTTGCGTAAGTAACTGACATAAATCGTGTGCGATCGGCAAGGATTGTCGATTCCGCCCGCTCATGTACTGTACTGTTTTTTAGATCCGGCGATCGGCTTTCCAGGTATAACAACGGATGCAGCTGAAAGCCGCTCAGCTGTTATACCAGAGGAGCGGGAGGGGACGTCCTCCCTCCTGTCGCCTCCCGCTGCTTTTACCGGGCCTCCCGTTCCACCGGGAGCCCCAATTAACAATCCGGTGGCTAGGGACAGACTGGAACGAAGCCGTAAGCGGCTTCATTCCAGACTCCTAATTGTAAACACAGAAGTGACGTCATGACGTCACTTCCCGTTTGCCAATGGCGCCAGTTTTAAAAAAAATATACAGTATTCAGAATCGCCGGAAATGGCAATCTGAATACTCTGAAGTGCAAAGGAGGGATCGGGGGTCTTTTAGACCCCCGATCCCTCCATAAAGAGTACCTGTCACCACCTATTACTGTCACAAGGGATGTTTACATTCCTTGTGACAGCAATAAAAGTGATCAAAAAATTTATTTTTTAAAACAATTTAGTAATATAAAAATAAATAAAATAAATAAGAAAAAAAAAGGGATATTTTCTAACCCGAACGGCAAACCCCATTAAAGTCTATGGGCGTGGAACAGGCAAAATCAAAAGTGCCCATTTTGAAGGCTTATATGCGAGTAATTGGCCATAAAAGGGGTATGGGAGTCTGGTTAATGCCCTGGGGAACATGTATCAATAAGACATTTTTTTTTAAAACAATCACTTTTTCAGGAGCAGTGATTTTAATTATGCTTAAAGTGCAACAATAAAAATTAAACATTTATTTCAATATAGTGCCCGGGGGGGGTCCCCATAGTGTGCCTGTAAAGTGGCACATCTGTAGCATGCATAAAACATGCTACGGCAAAAAATACATTTCTAAAGAAAGAAATTGGGTCAAATCCCATTTAAAATAACTCACGGTTACAATTGCCGGCACTTGGCTATTAAAAAATAAAAAAAAAAAACGGCATGGATCCACCCATGACAAAATTTAAAAAACGGCACTGGGTTCCCCCAAGATCCATACCAGAACCTTATCCGAGCATGCAGCCCGGCTGCTCAGGAAAGGGGGGAGGATGAATGTGCGCCCCCTCCTGAACCATAACAGGCCACATGCCATCAACATAGGGAAGTGGGTGCTTTGGGGTGGGGGGGCTCTGCCCTTGTCCCCAACCCTGGGCTGTGGTTGTCGGGGGCTGTGGGCAGGGGGCTTATTGGAACCTGGAGGCCCGCTTCTTTAACAAGGGGACCCCCAGATCCCAGCCCACCCTATGTGAATGGGTATTGGGTACACTTAAAAAAGTATTGCCCCTCGATATAAAATCGATCATGACTCAAGGCACCCGCCGGAACCGAAAAATAGTAGAAAAAACTGCTCTGCCTCCTGGGAGGCCTCCCTCCATCTGCCCACTTTGCGCTTTGACAGTTCTTATATAGGCAAGGGACGGGGCCACCCAGTATATATCACACGGTGGCAACACCCCTTCTGATGTCACGTGACGTGGCCTCCCAGGAGGCAGAGTTTCTTTTTTTCTATTTTTCGGGTCCGGAGGGTGTCGTGATTGACGATGGATTTACATTGAGGGACGCTATTTTTTTTTATTTTATATTTAAGGACTTGTGAAAAACTGTTTCTTGTGGTTTTTACTTTTTGACACTTTTTTGGTGAATGTACGATGTACCAGATACCCATTGTTAAAGGGGGCTTCCAGATTCCGATAAGCCCCTTGCCCGCAGACCCCAACAACCACAGCATAGGCTTGTCGGGAAGAGGCCCTTGTCCCCATTAACATGGCTTTATTGCAATATATGTTCAGCTGAACCATGCTGCTGTCTAAGTAAAATAAGGGGTGATCAGCCCCCCTAGGTTTAAAAGGGCAGTGCCACATCCAATGCACAGATACATATAAAGAAGGATTCCCTTAAGTGGACTTTAATGGCACTTGTAAGAAATTATAGATAGTAAGAGGGTATAGCAGTGTATTAGAAGTAAAAACGTTTTTTTATTTGAAAACAACATATATTAAAACATTGTATACATAAGGTTCAACGAAACATTTACCTAATAGACAGATTCATTGTTGTCACCAAACGGTGGGTTTTAACAGAAGCTCTTTTCACACCCAACGCGTTTCGGGATATACAGTATTTTAGTCCTTCAGGGGTGTAGAAGAAAAGAGAGATTCATCTAGGGTAATTAAAGTGTAAAATGATGAGTGAATTACCAAAACATGTAGATGTGTATATATATATATATATATATATATATATATATATATATATACATATATATATATATACATATACACACACAATAATCCACTTGAAGTTAGATAATCAACAAATCACTTACATGGTATGTTTCGTTAATTTGCTTTAAAAAAACTTGAAGATAGGATAGCATTGGACATTAGTGCTGGTGGGGTTGCAGTCCCTTTAACATCATAGTTGTCACAAGATAGTGTCGCTTAACAGTAATCTCATTCAAGAGGTATATTTTCTCACCTACCCCCGCCTTCCACGGATGCGTACAGGCCAGAGCGGTATACTGAGGCAGAAAGAGGAATCCCTATGAGTAGAAAAGGAGTTGAAGTGAGTCTGGGGGAGTGAAGGATCTTTAATTGGTATTGGTATGAGGGGGGTTGAGAATGAAACTAAAAATTGTAGATGTATAGTATGAGACAAAGGATATGGTGCCGAGTAATATGTAGATATCGTATGTCCAATAGAGATTGAGGCATATGTAATACATGTTGTTTATAAGTCAAATTTATAGCTAAAGGTGAAAGAGTAAATGAGGTTGTATAATATTGTATTGGCACAAATAATGATTAAAGATAAGGAATAGCAGTATATTTTGAATAATAACGAGAGATTAATAGTGCTAACTACGGTTGTACAGTATTGTATTAACAAAAATAAAAATAAAGGTAGGGAATAACAATATTTTTTAAGTGAATGACAAATAGAGTTTTTTGTACTAATCATATTTTGTTTTATAATTACTCTTACTATGTGGGTATTACACTTTGTTTATGCAGGAAAACGAATGGCCAGTATAAATAGATGCTATATGTTCTATTAAATTAAACAAGATATTTAATATCTATTTATACTGACTATATTCATGCCTGCAGAAACAGACTTTTCTGTATATACTGCCATTATTAACAGTTATATATTCAATGCTTAAATACTACACACAAATTAAATGCTATAACCATTAATTTAATAGAACATATAGCATCTATTTATACTGGCCATTTGTTTTCCTGCATAAACAAAGTGTAATACCCACATAGTAAGAGTAATTATAAAACCATATGATTAGTACAAAAAATTCTATTTGTCATTCACTTAAAAAATATTGTTATTCCCTACCTTTATTTTTATTTTTGTTAATACAATACTGTACAACCGTAGTTAGCACTATTAATCTCTCTTGTTATTATTCAAAATATACTGCTATTCCTTATCTTTAATCATTTGTGCCAATACAATATTATACAATCTCATTTACTCTTTCACCTTTAGCTATAAATTTGACTTATAAACAACATGTATTACATATGCCTCAATCTCTATTGGACATACGATATCTACATATTACTCGGCACCATATCCTTTGTCTCATACTATACATCTACAATTTTTAGTTTCATTCTCAACCCCCCTCATACCAATACCAATTAAAGATCCTTCACTCCCCCAGACTCACTTCAACACCTTTTCTACTCATAGGGATTCCTCTTTCTGCCTCAGTATACCGCTCTGGCCTGTACGCATCCGTGGAAGGCGGGGGTAGGTGAGAAAATATACCTCTTGAATGAGATTACTGTTAAGCGACACTATCTTGTGACAACTATGATGTTAAAGGGACTGCAACCCCACCAGCACTAATGTCCAATGCTATCCTATCTTAAAGTTTTTTTAAGCAAATTAACAAAACATACCATGTAAGTGATTTGTTGATTATCTAACTTCAAGTGGATTATTGTATATATATATATATCTCTATGTTGTGGTAATTCACTCATCATTTTACACTCTAATTACCCTAGATGAATCTCTTCTTCTACACCCCTGAAGAACGACTAAAATACTGTATATCCCCAAAATGCGTTGGGTGTGAAAAGAGCTTCTGTAAAAACCCACCGTTTGGTGACAACAATGAGTCTGTCTATTATGTAAATGTTTCCTTGAACCTTATGTATACAATGTTTTAATATATGTTGTTTTCAAATAAAAAAACGTTTTTACTTCTAATACGCTGCTATACCCTCTTACTATCCATAATTTCTTACAAGTGCCGTTAAAGTCCACTTAGGGGAATCCTTTATATGTATCTGTCTAATGGCAAAGGATGAGATGCTGCAATGCTGAAGAGAAAAAGGTTGACAGCGCTTAGGAACTGAGCTGGAATGAATGGGTAATGCTGCAATAAACCACATGTATAGTCAAAAAGGTTGCTGGTGATTTTTTCCAAAGCAATCAGATGCTTGGCTTCATTCATATCGCCAGTGTCAGTGACACCATCTTCCCTTGCCGGCAGTTCAGGCTCTACACACCACACACTGCAGCTAGCGTGTCCTTGTGGCTTTTCATGGTCGTGTGTCTTGGTTGGGTGTCCCAGTCGGTCCTAGTGATCCATTAGTGCCTGAACCAGCCTTACAGCCTTGTGGTAACATTGTCATTCAAATGTGTACTGTTTTAATCTTTGGAATAAATTAACAGCAACCTTTTTGAGTATACATGTGGTTCATTGCATTACCCATCAATTCCAGCTCAGTTCCTGAGTGTTGTCATCCTTTTTTGTCTTCACACTTCACATCATGGTGATGATTGTTTTTGGTACAGATTGTGATGGGGAATCCAAAATGTAAGCATTGTCACAGGCAAGGGAGGTGAGGGAAATCTTCCAATGGGTAAACCTGTTCTGATGACAACTGTCTAAGAGGGGTTATCGCCTTGCTTTGGAAAGGTCTCCTCTTACTTCCTGCTGTGTCTTTTCTGACAGAAAGTTAAGCCTCTGCAATGCAACACAGACAACAAATAAAAAAACTCCCTACTCTATCCAAACCTAATAAAAAGTTTTTGGCAGAGCTTAGGAACACATTTAATTGTTCCACCAGAGAACAAACAATGCACACTCGTACAAGAGTTTTACTGATATTTCTGAGTCATAATACTAAAATTTATGAGAAAAAAAAATAAACCAAAAATATCTAGATAATAAATGACATGCTATTTTTTTTAAATACAGATTCTGTGTTATTACTTTTATGGCCAGCTCAGTTAAGGAAAAAATAAATTAAAGTACATTGTAGATGATATATTAGACCAGTAAAATGACTGGACATCTATGTGGTACAGAGGCAGAGTAAATGGTTTATTTTCAGATCACACACACACACACACACACACACACATACACACACACACACACACAGAGTCTTTATGATATGCAGATGTAAATTGTAGACATGAATCACACATGCTTACTCTTCTGGATGTTATTCTTGTTTCAGTTGTGTCTTCCATAAGAAACTAAAGCTTTGTCACCTCCTGCTAACCTCCCACCAAGAAAGCTTTTTTTTCACTGAGACCTCCTGTGCCCTTTACCAGTACATTTGCTTATTCAGTTACTACCAAATAGACATTCACCAGTAACCAAACAGGGTGCAGCATATCTAACCTCCCACATACACAGGACATAAGGTCAATTCTCTACAGAGCTGTAAAGTGCACTGAACAGAGAATAAACAGATAATGGATAGGATGTTTTACTTAGCTCAAATGTGCATCCTCCCTCACATGACCTATCTGCTCTATAGGTTTTGTCAGCTTATGGTTGATGCATATATTCTTCTATGAAAATTTTAGGTTGCTCACATTGCATCAGATCAGTGGTGGCTGGTGGTATATTTTAGGGGGGGTGGCACACAATGCACCCACAGCCACCCCCCCTCAGTCGGGTCACCCGTAACTCATACCCCCCCCCACTGTGGGTCGGTCGGGTCCATCACACACACACACATCACCCCCTGTGGGTCATTCAGGTCGGGTCACCAGCATCCGGGTTGGTCAATTGATGAACCCCGCACTTACCCATGGGCAGTGCTTCCCTCTGGACGATGGGTGGCGGCTTTGTCCCCTGCATCTCCTTCAGCAGCCTCAACGTCTCCTCTCCTCATCGTGGCCCAATAGAATCGCTTCTCCTTTTGGCCAATCAGGAAATGGGTCTCAGGACCCGCTTCCTTATTGGCCTGAAGGAGAAACAGTGTGACCATAGCGAATATTCATTCGCTATGGTCACACAACTGGGTGTGCTTCGGGGGCAGTTCTCTACTCCCCGAGCCCTCCCTTTTTTGAAGCCTATTAGAGCCTCTGGCTCTAATCCCGTGATAAAAAAAACACCCCCTCCATTGGAATCCATGCGTCCAGTGCCCTGCATGTAGATTAGGAGGCCGGACACATGGAAAGGGGGGCAGTGCCCCTGTGCCCCTAATGGATGGGCCACCCCTGGGAGTGATGTCTGGAGGTTTCTGTCCAACAACCGCAGAAATCCTTGCTGAATCTCATATGAAGGTGTGCTTATGAACCACCCGAGCCAGTAGAAAAAGAGTTAATGTTCTCTGCATGTGGTCCTGTTAAATTAAAGTGGTTTTAATTAATAAATAATGGCACCCTGCTGTTAGGAAAAATGTCGTCAATTGCTGTGCTGTCAATATGTTACAGGTGTGTGCAGCCTGTTGCATTAGGGTATGCATCCCAAAGCTCAAACACACACTACCGATCACTCATGAGGTTCATTCAGAAAGGGAAGGGGCCAGTAAATTATATATTTATTCCCCTTCCCCCATTCATCCTAAAACATCCCCAGAAAAACAGTCGGTGGGAGAGGAGGGAAGCCACAGTGCTGTGGGGGGAGGGGGGGGGGGCAGTAGAGGGAATATGTGATGCATAGGGTGATTAGGGTGTGCTTGTGCACCCTGTGTGCACGCCTATGAATGTTACACACAGATAGGAGCTGGCAGAGATTGTGTTATTCACATGAGGTCAGACAGCTGTCATTCTCATTCAAAGTAAAAAAGGTAACAAAACAAAAATGCAATGTTCATAGATTATACTAATAATACTTATAAAAATGAATATTCAAATGATTCTATTAGAACAATTATGAGATGTTCTCATTCTAATGAATCACAAAGCCAGATAATTGGATCAGACAAAATCTAAGGAATATGGAAGAATTCAGTATCAAGATCAAAGCACAAGCAATAGACACTAAGCAGACACTGAGACTGACACCCACACAACAACCAGTCATCAGTGAACGTTTATATTCATTATTGTATTGTTTAGTCTGTGGTTTTGATTTTTTCTTTTTATCTTTCTAAGTCTTTATCTCCTCTCTTGAAGCAAAATATCCATTATTTCAAAAATTGTGTTATTTTTTTGTGTGATCTGATGTGTTATAAAAGTAGAAATGCATTTGTGTACTCTAGTTGATGGATCGATGGACTTGTACTCAATGTCAAAGAAGGAATGATAATGCACCGTATAGAACTGGACCTGTCAAAACAAATCATTTTAATTTTGGAAAAATGTTACTAAAGTTCCTAACCTACAGGGGTTCGCACGGCTAACAGAGTCGGCCTGAAGTGATAAGAGAATTGGCACATTGACTTTGGTTTGAGATTGGTTTATAAACTCTAGAAGCCTGCTTTAAGCATTTTGAATATAAAATAAAGATATAGGTATGCTGATCCCAAAAGGGTCATATAAGTATACTGTATGTCTGTTGTAATATTGTAGGCTTAGTTACTAGCAACATCAACTTGGTTTAATGCGTTTAGTAGCTTGTGGGTGCATAAGGGTACATAAAGTATACTTTGATGGGTTTATTTTCTTATATTAGCAATATATATATATATATATATATATATATATATATATATTATCATCAATATAACAGGCGTGCTGATATATTGCTTCGTTTGAGCATATTGAAAGTTGCACATTTTAAAGTGTTGATTAATATAAACTAATTTCAAACTGCATTGATACAAACATCTAACTTTTTACTGTATGTTCAATTCATCACAGGATAATTTCACTAAAATGTTAGTTAAGTCACTGGCTTGAGCATGCTGGGCTATGTACAAAAATCGACTTCAATATGCATGTCCTTTTAATGCTGCAATAGTTTTCTGTATTATTCTGCATTTTGTGGCATGTGCTCCTCTTTGTTATGGATATGACATCTAAAAATTAATGTGCAGTTTTTGTTTTTTTATTTTAGACAAGATTCACTCAATTGTTATTCTGACAGGGTTACAAGTATAGCTGGCCAATATTTTGGAACAAAAGTTTGGTTTCCAAATAAGTTCAGAAGAGCAGAGTTCATATCTGACAATCTGTGGATCTCAAAAATAATTCTGCAGAACTCTTTTTAACATTACAGCTGATACGCTAATCATAAATAACTATAGGTATAAAAGTAAAATAACCGCCCCTTTACTAAAATTACCACCACTGCGACCCAGATGAAATTACTTAGCGAACAAGTTCGTGAATAGAGCTGCCACTATAAAAAATAAAATGTGTCACTATCCAATATAAATAATGAAAAAAGTGTGTTATATATAAAAAATATATATAAAATATATATAAAAAATATCTGGTGCAAAAAATGTGTTTCAACAGTTAAAACACCATGTGACTTTTGTAAGTGATTAAATCAAACAAAATATCCATATTTTGAAATAAATGAAGTTCTTGGTTGTAAGTGTCTTCTTAATTTCTTCCACCACACCAGAGTGTTCAGTGAACCCACTCCCTTAAGAATCGCACTCACCGACTCCAAATGCCTGCTCTCACATGCAAGGCTAAAACGCTTTTATACCCACACAGCAAGGGTAGAATCAACAGCCCGATATCCAACAATGTGTATGGGAATCGCTCCACATGTAAAATAATAAAGTGCTCCAATAGTGTAAAACAGTATAACCGGTTTATTAAAACACTAACACTCTTCTATGTGTCCACTCACATTATACAAAATCCAAAACAGCAAAAAGAATTGGTGTAAACTCAAATCACAGCAACTCAGCAATGAAATAACACAGTGCAGTGATTCCCATACACATTGTTGGATATCGGGCTTTTGATTCTACCCTTGCTGTGTGGGTATAAAAGCATTTTAGCCTTGCACGCGAGTGCAGGCATTTGAAGTTGGTGAGTGTGATTCTTAAGGGAGTGGGTTCACTGAACACTCTAGTGTGGTGGAAGACATTAAGAAGACACTTACAACCAAGAACTTCATTTATTTCAATATATGGACATTTTGTTTGATTTAATCACTTACAAAAGTCACATGGGGGGTCATTCACTATAGCGCCAAAAAATTCTCCTGCTGTACCAAAAAATAACTCTCAACAAAGGCAAGAAAGACTTCAACTCTCGGAAAGTCAGCGCTAATGCAAATGGAAAGCAGCACTATTGCGGCAATAATGCATGTCAGATCACATATGCTGGAATAGTGGAAGTCAATGGGGCTTGAACCTGCAAAATCCAAAGTTCTCACTGAAGGCTTATATGTAAGTTCTTTGCCATAAAAAAGTGTTTGGATACCCGGGTCCTGCCCCAGGGGACATGGATCAATGCCAAAAAATTTTTTTAATACGGCCGTTTTTTCGGGAGCAGTGATTTTAATAATGCTTTGAGTGAAATAAAAGTGTAATATTCCTTTAAATTTCATACCTGGGGGGTGTCTATAGTATGCCTGTAAAGGAGCGCATGTTTCCCGTGTTTAGAACAGTCTGACAGCAAAATGACATTTCAAAGGAAAAAAGTCATTTAAAACTACTCACAGCTATTAATGAATTGCTGGTCCAACAATACACATAAAAGTTCATTGATAAAAACGGCATAGGAATTCCCCACAGGGGAACCCCAAACCAAAATTAAAAAAAAATGATGTGGGGGGTCCTCCTAAATTCCATACCAGGCCCTTCAGGTCTGTTATGGATATTAAGGGGAACCCTGTCCTTAATTTAAAAAAAAAGATGGCATGGGGTCCCCCTCAAAATCTATACCAGACCCTTCAGGTCTGTTATGGATTTTAAGGGGAACCCCGCACCAAAATTAAAAAAAAAATGGTGTGGGGTCTCCCCAAAAATCCATACCAGACCTTTATGGTCTGGCCACAGGAAAAGAGGGGGGACGAGAGCGCGTCCCCCCTCCTGAACCGTACCAGGCCACATGCCCTCAACATTGGGAGGGTGCTTTGGGGTAGCCCCCCAAAACACCTTGTCCCCATGTTGATGGGGACAAGGGCCTCATCCCCACAACCCTTGCCCAGTGGTTGTGGGGGTCTGCAGGCGGGGGGCTTATTGGAATCTGGAAGCCCCCTTTAACAAGGGGACCCCCAGATCCCGGCCCTCCCCCCTGTGTGAAATGGTAAGGGCCTACTATTTCACAAAAAAGTGTCCAAAATGTTAAAAATGACAAGAGACAGTTTTTGACAATTCCTTTATTTAACCACTTCCGGACCACCGCACGCCGATGTACGTCCAAACTTTGAAGGGGGATATCTTTGTTATGGCAGCAGCTAGCTGCCATAACCCCGGTATCCCCGTTTTCGTGCGGCGGCCGGCTTTCTGATAAAAGTAGTCCGTGGCGGATTTGCCTCGAAATCACTTTTATCGGTGGCGGGAGAGGGGCCCCTCCTCCCGCCGCGATCTGGTGCCCTCCGCCGCTTACCGGAGCCGTCTGTGTTTACATTCCTTGTAATAGGAATAAAAGTGACACATTTTTTTTAAAACAGTGTAAAAATTAATAAAATGTAAAATAAATTTTAAAAAATTTTAAAAACCCCCTGTCCCAACAAGCTTGCGCGCAGAAGGGAACTCATCCGCGAGTAGCGCCCGCATATGAAAACGGTGGTCAAACCACACATGTGAGGTATCGCAGTGACCGGTAGAGCGAGAGCAATAATTCTAGCCCTAGACCTCCTCTGTAATGCAAAACATGCAACCTGTAGAATTTTTTAAACGTTGCCTATGGAGATTTTTGAGGGTAAAAGTTTGACGCCATTCCACGAGCGGGCGCAATTTTGAAGCGTGACATGTTGGGTATAAATTTACTCGGCATAACATTATATTTCACAATATAAAAAAAATTGGGCTAACTTTACTGTTGTCTTATTTTTTTATTCAAAAAAGTGCGCTTTTAAGACCGCTGCGCAAGTACGGTGCAAAAAAAAAGTATTGCAACGACTGCCATTTTATTCTCTAGGGTGTTAGAAAAAAAAACATATATAATGTTTGGGGGTTCTAAGTAAGTTTCTAGCAAAAAAAACCTGTTTTAAACATGTAAACACCTAAAATCCAAAACGAGGCTGGTCCTTAAGTGGTTAAATGCTTCTTCTTTCTTCTATCTTCTATCTTCCTTCGGTTTCTTCCTCCATCTTCTTCTTCTGGTTCTTCTGGATCTTCTGGTTCTTCCCCTGGTGTTCTCATCTGGCATTTACCTCAGCGGCGCCAGCGTCTTCTTCCCTTCGTCTTCTGGGCCGCTCCGCATCCGACCATGATGAGATGGGAGGCTCCCGCTGTGTGACGCTTCTTCTCTTCTGACGGTTCTGAAATAACGGAGGGCAGGGCCACCCGGTGACCCTGCCCCCCCTCTGACGCACGGGGACTTCCCTGTGGCATTCCCCGTGATGTCAGAGGGAATCAGAACCAGATCCATAATTTAAGAACCGCCAGAAGAGGAGAAGCGTCACACAGCGGGAGCCTCCCTCCATGCCATCATGGATGCGGAGCGGCCCGAGGAGAAGAAGGGAACAAGACACCGTGGAGGAAGATGCCAGACGAGAACACCGGAGGAAGAACCAGAACAACCAGAAGAAGATGGAGGAAGAAACCGAAGGAGGATAGAAGATAGAAGAAAGAAGAAGCATTTAAATAAAGGAATTGTCAAAAACTGTCTTGTCATTTTTAACATTTTTGACACTTTTTTTGTGAAATGGTAGGGGTACTTTTGTACCCCCTTACCATTTCACACAGGGGGGAGGGCCGGGATCTAGGGGACCCCTTCTTAAAGGGGGCTTCCAGATTCCAATAAGCCCCCTGCCCGCAGACCCCCACAACCACTGGGCAAGGGTTGTGGGGATGAGGCACCCTCCCAATGTTGAGGGAATGTGGCCTGGTACGGTTCAGGAGGGGGGGGCACTCTCTTGTTCCCCCTTCTTTTCCTGCGGCCTGCCAGGTTGCATGCTCGGATAAGGGTCTGGTATGGATTTTTGGGGGGACTCCACGCCATTTTTTTTTTACATTTTGGCCGGGGTTCCCTTTAATATCCATACCAGACCCACGCCATTTTTTCCTTTGAAATGTCATTTTGCTGTCAGACTGTTCTAAACACGAGAAACATGCTCCCCTTTACAGGCATACTATAGACACCCCCCCCAGGTACAAAATTTAAAGGGATATTACACTTTTATTGTTTCACTTTAAGCATTATTAAAATCACTGCTCCCGAAAAAACAGCCATTTTTAAAACTTTTTTGCATTGATACATGTCCCCTGGGGCAGGACCCAGGTCCCCGAACACTTTAGGACAATAACTTGCATATTAACCTTTAAAATGAGCAATTTGATTATTCATGTTCGTGTCCCATAGACTTTAACCACTTGCCTACCAGGCTAATTCTGACATTTCTCTTCTACATGTAAAAATCATAATTTTTTTGCTAGAAAATTACATAGAACCCCCAAACATTATATATATTTTTTAGCAGAGACCCTAGAGAATACAATGGCGGTCATTGCAACTTTTTTCTAGCAAGGTATTTGCATAGCAATTTTTCGAATGCGTTTTTAAAAAAAAAAAAAAAAAGTTAGCCCAATGTTTTTGCATAATGTGAAAGATGAAGTTACGCCAAGTAAATAGATACCCAACATGTCACGCTTCAAAATTGCACACCCTCGTGGAATGGCATCAAACTTCACTATTTAAAAATCCCCTTAGGCGACGCTTTAAAAATTTTAACTGGTTACATGTTTTGAGTTACAGAGGAGGTCTAGGACCAAAATTATTGCTCTCATTCTAACGTTCGCGGCGACACCTCACATGTGTGGTTTGAACACCGTTTTCATATGTGGACGGGACTTATGTATGCGTTTGCTTCTGCATGCGAGCTCACGGGGACAGGGGCGCTTTAAATTTTTTTTTATTGTTAATTTTACTTTTTTTATTTTAGCTTGACACTTTTTTTCCCCAAAATTTTTTTTTGATCACTTTTGTTTCTATTACAAGGAATGTAAACATCCCTTGTAATAGGAATAAGCATGACAGGTGCTCTTTACAGTGAGATGTGGGGTCAATAAGACCCCACATCTCATCTCTAGGCTTAGAAGCCTGAAATAAAAAAAAAAAAAATCTCTGCTTCCCAGCCGAAGTGGCGCTGTTTTTTGTAATACAGAGGCCAGGCGGGACGTCATAACATCATGCCCAGCCTCCGAACGATCATAGAGACTCCAGCGACCATCTGGTCCACCGGAAATCTCTATGCTAAACATCTGGGGCTGGCGGATCCTGTGACCGACTCACTGATCGTAGCGGTGAGTCGGTACAAGCACCGGAGGGCGGCGGGAGGGGGGAGGTCCCCTCTCGCCTCCCGTAAGAATGATCAAGTGGCGGAACAGCCGCTATGATCATTCTTATGGTGTGCAGATTCGCCGACTCTAAAAGACGACATCTGGATGATGTCTGTAGCTCAGGCATCACTCAGATATCCCTGCTCGAAGCCGAGGACGTCATTTGGCGTACAGCGGGCGGGAAGCGGTTTTAATGGTGTTCGCACAAATTTTTTGTCTGTTCACATGTTCTGCTGCAAACCGAACAGGGGGGATGTTCGATCCATCCCTAGTTATTATTGAGAATCATGGGGTACAACTTGTCAAGCAACTCGGAGGTCCAAAGTCGCCCAACTGTGAAACAAGTCATATATTTTAATAGAAAGGAGCTCTCATTTATACTTGCATTTACATCAGCAGAACAAATGCAGGAAGTGATGTGTGCACATGGGCCAGAAGCAAATGTGTGGGGATGCCAAACAAATCATTGAACCCCACCCACACCAAATCTAACTACCACATCCACCCCCGCATTGATTAAGCACAAGTACATTTCATACCCTTATCCAGAAAATGAGCAGCACCTCCTCTTTGCTAAAGAGGGACCTCGCCATGTCCACCTAGATGAAGATCTTGACCAGCACAGGGATTTCCGGGTCATTACAATGACTTATTTCTGGGTCAGAAGGCAAAACCACACTCTTGATCGCTGCTGCGAATATTTGATCGCAACCACTATTAGAATTTTATTATTTTTATTTGCAGATATGCAAATTTGTATTTCTACTTATGATATTTAAAGGCGTTCGATAAGAAATGGTGCCCCTGGGTTAGCAGCGGGAGGAAATCGTTCAGCTGAAATCACACACTTTCATTCCCGCATGTCAGTCCCGACTGCAGGGGGAATTTCAGAGACATCTGTGCAGGTTTCTGCACTGATATCAATACAAATTGCACCCCAAAGTCACACCAATTAAAAAACAGTGCAATTGCCACCTCTTTGACATGTCAAATCGCACCAATGTGAACTAAAGCTGACACATACAACACTGCCTATCCACCAGCTGAATTCATTACCTGCAATTCTCCACAGCTGTTATATATAAAGATTCCACCTTTATCATTAACGTGCAGGTGTGCAGAAGCCTAGGATTACATTGGAGCGATTTGTCATGCGATTTGAGAGATCAAATCGCATGACTATTGGCAGCAATGGCACTGTTCCAATCGATGCAACATTTTTTTGTGGCACCGCACCAATTTGCTAAAGTAGTTCCTGCACTACTTTTGCAGATTTCAGGTGCGACTTCAATAGACATTTGTTTATGAAGCCACACGGATGTCTATCAAGTAGCACCTGAAATCACGCTGACCTTGCTACTTTGAAATCGTGCTACTTCAAGTGAAGTAGCACGATTTCAAAGTAGCATCAATGTGAACCAGGCAAAGAGATTAGTTTTTTGGTGCACAAATACATATTGAAATAAAATATAAGAGATATTGCACTTTCCCAAAACCACCACCCACAAAAACTAAAGAGAAAAAAAAAAAAAAAAAAATCACACACACACACCAGCAGAAAAACAAACAAAAAATTGACATAAATTTACTAGCTTCAAAAAAATTGGACAGGATATATGGTGGTACATTTAGCAATAGGATTTTAAGGGCCCTGCTCATAGGAGCTTACAGTCTAAAATTTGACAAAACCTTAGAGTGGACACAGCTTTAATTTCAGTGTATAACAGGCAACACATCACATTTTTATCTGCAAGATTATAGAAACTGACTCCGTTAAATTGATGATAGGCAACTCCTACCCTCATATTGATTAGTGGTTCCAAATTAATAATAACTACTGCAGTAGGGAACAGACACAAAAGATACGCTCAGCATCTTTCCAAATTACTGTTCTGCTTTATTATGACGCAATTGAAGGTTTTTATGCACATGATTACGTAGGTATCACATTAATATTACAATTGTACGTTCATGGTAACAAGGGGCGTTACATAGGCAGGCTTATTCTAATCAGGACTCAAAAGAATGTAAACATTTACTGAAAATATTATTAGTGCCGTGTGCACAATGAGGGCAATGTGCAATACATACAAAATACAATACAATTATATACAGAACTTACAAATTTCCATTACAGTCTCCCCTCTTTTGATCAATATTTTGATCACTAACCATACCTGCTATAACCTTTAACCTGGAACCTCCACACGCTTAGGTGGAGGTAATCCTGGCCAAAGAGGCAAAAAACTCCATTGTGGAGAAAATAATAGCTGAGCAACTTTTTCATTACAAAATGACTTCATTGTGAAAAACAAATGATTGATAAGACATATTTACAAAGTACTGGCTGTACACTCCTGTGGCCAGAATGGCCTTCTAGCTGAATTGTTGGCATGCTGACTTATCAGCATATGTAATCACAGACAATTCTACATAAAATGGAAGACGTACAAAAGACAAATATGACTTCAACATGGCTGAACTACTTTTTAAATATATATATATATATATATATATATATATATATATATATATATATATATATATATATATATATATATATATATATATATATATATATATATATATATATATATATATCCCTTACAATTAAAGTAATTTAATCAAAAAGTACCCTATACTGTGATCACAAGAGGGAAACAAATCAAACACAGAGATTTCTTTAATTTAGTCATTTTTGCAGTGTCTGGTGTGGATCCAGGTGACTTTTCCTTCAAGTTTTGCAAAAACTGTACATGAAATAGATGCTGTATTGAGTCTCCAAACATTTCCTTATATATAAATGTCTCTTAACAATCCACAAGTCACCTGGCTTTAGTTTTAGATCCTTCCAAACTTTTAGGATCTGGAATTAGGGAGAAAACACATAAATGAGTTTGTAAAAAAACCTTAAAAGATCAGCAACATTCTCTGTGAGATCCGAATGAAGGACTTCAGCTGCTGAGACAAAATATAAGCAAGTGAGTAACACACTCCCAAACCCAATCCCATAGGGAGAGAGTCCAACATCCCCCTTAGGGGCTTCATAAAATATAAGAAAACATTCAGGCAAAAGTTTTCTAGTTTCTTACTCTACTTTGTCCGCTACATTGTAGACAGTAAGGGGTGTAAAAATAAAACCTCAAAACTTCTATTAAGGACTCTCCTATAAAAAATGATTTCCTCTGTTACTCTCTGTACTTTCTGGCACTCTGTACTTACAAACTACTTCTGATAACACTTTTTACTGTGGCCTTTGCAGTAGAATTTGCCACTGGACATCCAAAAAACATGTCCATACAGACAAAATGCATACTCGTAAGATCCTGACTTGGGCATCTGGATATATCTTTTTTGTAATCTCTGGGAGGGATGTTCAGCTTTTGGTAACACCTTTGGTAACAGGTAAAACAAGAAGTGGTATGTTATAAAAACAACTGTGGAGAACCCTGGCTCTATCCCATGCTCATTTACTAAGGCAGCCATAACTTCTTGTGACTGATGACACGGTCCATGTGTCAAGCTGGAGGGAAAAGAGTGGCTGGCAGACATAAATGATCACCTTTTCCAAAGTCCTGTTTCATAATAAGTTGCCCTCTGTGGACCACTTGTTCTTCTCGTTCTGGGGTCCTTAAAGTTGAATTATTAATCCCAGCTATACTGGGCCAGAACTAGGGTGGAATCTGTGAGTTGCACAGACCCATCAAGTGTCCGGGGCTGTAAATGCAGCATCCTTAGTCACCTGGTCTGCTTCCATGTGTGAAAGTTAATATGGCTACCTCAGCAAGAACCTGGAAGGCTGAAAACAGCCAATCAAATTAACTTGGCATACTTTATTGATTTACCTGCCGAAGTAAAAACAAACTTCTGGCCCTTCAAATGAAACCAAAAGCTCTCTATATCTCGACTATCTATATAAATATACACTCTTTTTATAGCTCGCAGGCTTTGCTAAAACATGGAGCTCTGCTTCTTGAGCTGGGGAAAAAGGATCCAATGACTTTGAATACAGAGTATCCTTCTGGGTGATGAACTGCATACTCAAATCTACAAAAAATTTAATATCTGGGTCTTCAGGGAGTGTGTCCCACACTGGGCTCACAGCAGCTGATTCCCACATCAATTTAACACACATGTCTTTCTTTGTCTCCAGCCTCCTCCAATAGAGGCAATAAGGTGGCTGGATTCAAATGTACACATTTTTCATTGTTATATTTGTACATAAACAAACTCATATTTTAAACCTTTCATTAGACAAACATTTAGTTAGCTGTATATTTGCTGCACAGAATGTCGGACCATTAAAAATTAAATGTTTGACCAAAACAACATCTAACTTTGTCTAATAGCACCTTTGCATAAAAGCTGCAGCTCTGATATATCGGGGTGAACCATTTATTACTGGGTCCAGCTTGCATAAATATATTACAATAGCTTGTTTTCTATCATGCTGTTTGTGTAAGAACTCCAGTTTCATGTTTCAAAAGACAACTTTTTCCTGGCAATATTATAATAAATGATAACAATACCCTGCGGTCATGCAGAGATGCCCATAAATCCAAAATATTCTTCTGCTTATACCACTGTACTTACAAGAAAAAGGGGCACACCATTTCACAATCCACACATTCTGCTTTGGATTTCAAAAATAAAAATAAATAAAACAAAAGGATCAACAATCTGTATGATGGACCAGAAAGCATCAAAAACTATAAAACAACTGGCTGCAGGTGGCATCTATCCTAACAGGGTGTGTGGACTTGATGTGATGGGTCTGTTATATCAAGTTATTATCAAAAACCTTAAAATTTCATTTTTGTAGAAGAACTTCTTATGTATCCCATCCATCTTGGCTTTGTTAAATATTATGGCAGCTTTATTCCAAATAACAACCTCATCTTAATCTTTTTTTCTCTCAATAAGGGCTTATTGTATAAATGTAAAATTACAAAATTGTTATCTTAATCTAAACTAATCTCATTCATTACAAATTTCCCCATTAACCTGAATTTCATTTCCAACCAAAGGTTGTCTAAACCAGTTTCAATATATCTATATTATTAATAAAATTGTTAAACTCATATTAGAAATGAATACTCATTATTACTTAATTTTACTTAATTTCCCCTTTTTAAATGCACTGTTTCCACTATCAAAGGATATTCAATGTGTGCAATACACGGTTAAATGTAACCTTCATTTTACCATGTTTGGAAAACAGATTCAAAATAATTGTGATTACGTTGTTTACCATTAGATTCGTTAACCCGGCACATGTTTTGTCTAAAAAACTGGAATTGGCATGGTGTCCTTCCAGCTTATCACTGACCTCTCAGGGACATTCTTTCAGGAGAGCACAAAGGAGGGGGTCACATCTGCGTACATGACACACACAAGCAATAGAACTAAAGGTCCCAGCATTCGCACACACATACACCAATATCTGTCTAAAATCGCTTACATTTTTCCCATTTGTACACAACACATGCATATCATTCTCTCACTTTCTTTTAACTCTTTAATATTTCCCTGCCTAAATTCTGCTTTCCTTATTTTGTTCAGATATCTTTTATATCTAGCTTCTATGATCAGATGGGCAGCCAGAGTGCTCATCCCATCTTCCCTCTCTGACAACATATAAAGTATTCTGTTTTACCTCTCATTTCTCTGTTTCTGACTTTTACTTGTTGTAGTGCCTGACCCCAAATTCATCCCACAACTTAACATGAAAATGTCCCTTTCTGTCTAGTTCTAATGTCACCCTTGATCCATCCTGCTCACATAGATAGCTGTTTCTCTAGCTGTTTACTCTGCATGATTCTTAGTCCCTGTGGACCTTGGTAACCCAGTTACCCATTGTGGATCCCTGTCCACACTAACCATTAATCTAGGGGCTCAGTATAGGCGGAACCGCACCTTTGGTTCATATATAGCGCTCCTCTTGCGCTGGGCATTTTTTAGGGTCTCTTACCCTTCATTCCCTTACTTAATTTAATGCCCATAATGACTGGCCAGTAGGGATGAGCCGAACACCCCCCGGTTCGGTTCGCACCAGAACCCGCGAACGGACCGAAAGTTCGCACGAACGTTAGAACCCCATTGACGTCTATGGGACTCGAACGTTCGAAATCAAAAGTGCTCATTTTAAAGGCTAATTTGCATGGTATTGTCCTAAAAAGGGTTTGGGGACCCGGGTCCTACCCCAGGGGACATGTATCAATGCAAAAAAAACTTTTAAAAACGGCCGTTTTTTCGGGAGCAGTGATTTTAATGATGCTTAAAGTAAAAAAAAAAAAAAGTGAAATATTCCTTTAAATATCGTACCTGGGGGGTGTCTATAGTATGCCTGTAAAGTGACGCGTGTTTCCCATGTTTAGAACAGTCCCTGCACCAAATGTCATTTTTAAAGGAAAAAATCTCATTTAAAACTGCTTGCGGGTTTAATGTCATGTCGGGTCATGGCAATATGGATGAAAATCAGTGAGACAAACGGCATGGGTACCCCCCAGTCCATTACCAGGCCCTTTGGGTCTTGTATGGATATTAAGGGGAACCCCGCACCCAAATTAAAATAAGGAAAGGTGTGGGGCCACCAGGCCCTATATACTCTGAACAGCAGTATACAGGCGGTGCAAACAAGACAGGGACTGTAGGTTTGTTGTTAAGTAGAATCTCTTTGTAATTTTGAACATTTTTAACGTGTTTAGCTCCAGCCAAAAAATCTTTTCTAAGCTTTTTGGAAAACATAGGGAAGGGTTATCACCCCTGTGACATTTGTTTTGCTGTCTTTCCTCCTCTTCAGAAGATTTCACCTCACTTTTTTGTCCCAATGAAAAATGTTTTTTGAAAATTTGGGTTTTTTTGTGGAACAAGGATTGGAAAGCATCAGTGGAAAGGAGAAATTGTTTTCCCATATTAACTCTTACAGGAGAGAATTTCCCTTCCTAGGGGTAGATTTCATCTCACTTCCTGTTGTCTCCTTCCGTTTGCAAGTAGGAGTCGTTTGTAAGTTAGATGTTTGAAAGTAGGGTCCTGCCCTATATACTCAGCAGAAATTTGGGCCTTAGATGTTGCTGTGGCCACAACACTGTAAGCCCTCACAGGGCCCTGCTGTGAAATATTAGATCAAGAATTGTAATTACATGCCCCTGTTGAACAGGAGCTGAAAAATTAGGCCTTAGGCACTGGTGCTGGTGCCACAACACTGCAACCCCTCACAGACACTCTAGTTGGAACGCAGGAACGAGCCCTGCTGCAAAGTATTGCTTCAAAAATTGTAATTACACGCCCCTGTTAGACAGGGGCAGAAAAATTGGGCCTTAGGCACTGGTGCTGGTGCCACAACACTGCAACCCCTCACAGACACTCTAGTTGGAACGCAGGAACGAGCCCTGCTGCAAAGTATTGCATCAAAAATTGTAATTACACGCCCCTGTTAGACAGGGGCAGAAAAATTGGGCCTTAGGCACTGGTGCTGGTGCCACAACACTGCAACCCCTCACAGACACTCTAGTTGGAACGCAGGAACGAGCCCTGCTGCAAAGTATTGCATCAAAAATTGTAATTACACGCCCCTGTTAGACAGGGGCAGAAAAATTGGGCCTTAGGCACTGGTGCTGGTGCCACAACACTGCAACCCCTCACAGACACTCTAGTTGGAATGCAGGAACGAGCCCTGCTGCAAAGTATTACATCAAAAATTGTAATTACACGCCCCTGTTAAACAGGGGCTGAAAAATTGTGCCTTAGGCACTGGTGGTGGCGCCCAGAACCAAAAATGTTCTTACAAGCTATCAGCGTGATGATTGAGGAGGAAGAGGATAATTACTCAGGGATAGTCACTCAGCATCAGCATAGGCAGTCTTTGAAGGGATCTGAGATTTCAAAAAAAATTATTCAGTTACATCAGCATCAGGTGCTTGGTAGCTGGTGGTGATCCAAGACTCATTCATTTTTATGAAGGTCAGCCGATCGACCGAGTCGGTGGACAGACGCACCCTGTGATCGGTTACCACGCCTCCAGCAGCACTGAATGTGCGTTCCGAAAGAACGCTGGATGCAGGACAGGCCAGTAGCTCAATTGCATACTGTGCAAGCTCTGGCCAGTGATCCATCCTCAAGACCCAGTAACCCAGAGGATTTTCGGTGGGAAAGGTGTCCAAGTCTGATCTTGCCCCTAGGTATTCCTGCACCATGTAAAACAGACGCTGGCGATGGTTGCTGGAACCGATCATACCTTGGGGCTGCGGACCAAAAAATTGTCTGAACGCATCGGTCAGACGGCCACCTTCTCCACCGCTCCTTCTTTGACTGACCGAAGCCTCAGCAACACGTTGTCCAGAAACAGGAGTTTGTAACCTCCCAGTCTCTGGGAACGCGTTGCACAGACCTTTCTGCAAGGCCTCCCGAAGATGTTTCATCCTCTGCTCCCTCTGCAATGGCAAGATAAGGTCCGCAACCTTACCCTTGTAACGTGGATCAAGGAGGGTTGCCAGCCAGTATTGGTCCTTCTCCTTGATACCACGAATACGAGGATCCTTACGCAGGCTTTGCAGGATCAGGGAGGCCATGCAGCGTAGGTTTGCTGAGGCATTCGGTCCGGAGTCCTCTGGGTCACTAAGAACGACATGGTCCGCAGCCACCTCCTCCCAGCCACGTACAAGTCCATGTGTTTCTTGGGACTGATCCCTTAAAGACTGCTGCTGATGCTGAGTGCCAGGCTCCACCTCCATACTGACACAATCTTCCTCCTCCTCCTCTTCCTCCTCGTCCTCTTCCTGTGTGATCGGCGGGCACGCAGGAACACTGTCTGGATAAAGGGGGCCTTGAGAGCTAAGGAAGTCCTCCTCTTCCTGCCTCTGTTCTGCCTCAAGTGCCCTGTCCATTATTCCACGCAGCGTGTGCTCCAACAGGTGGACAAGGGGGACAGTGTCACTGATGCATGCACTGTCACTGCTCACCATCCTCGTGGCCTCCTCGAATGGTGACAGGACAGTGCATGCATCCCTGATCATGGCCCACTGGCGTGGGGAAAAAAAAACAAGCTCCCCTGACCCTGTCCTGGTGCCATAGTCGCACAGGTACTCATTGATGGCCCTCTGCTGCGTGTGCAGCCGCTGCAGCATGGCCAACGTTGAGTTCCACCTGGTGGGCATGTCACAGATTAGGCGGTTCTTGGGCAGGTTAAACTCCTTTTGGAGGTCCGTCAGCCGAGCACTGGCATTATATGACCGGCGGAAATGCACGCAGACTTTCCTGGCCTGCCTCAGGACATCCTGTAAGCCCAGGTACCTGCCCAAGAACCGCTGCACCACCAAGTTAAGGACGTGAGCCAAACAGGGCACATGGGTCATTTGTCCCTGTCGGAGGGCAGAGAGGAGGTTGGTGCCATTGTCGCAAACCACCATTCCTGCCTTAAGTTGGCGTGGCGTCAACCACCTCTGAACCTGCCCCTGCAGAGCTGACAGAACCTCTGCCCCAGTGTGGCTCCTGTCCCCCAAGCACACCAGCTCAAGCACCGCATGGCATCTTTTGGCCTGCGTACTTGCGTAGCCCCTTGAACGCCTACGGAGCACCGCTGGTTCCGAGGAAGAGGCCATGGAGGAAGAAGAAGAGGAGGGGGTGGAGGAGAGAGGTGTGTCACAATCAGCATTTTGGAGGCGTGGTGGCGGAACAACCTCCAACACTACTGCACCTTGTCCTGCATCCTTCCCAGCTGCCAGCAGAGTCACCCAATGCGCCGTGAAACTTAGGTAACGTCCCTGTCCATGCCTGCTGGACCATGAGTCAGCGGTAATATGCACCTTACCGCTGACCGCCCTGTCCAGCGAGGCATGGACATTGCCTTCCACATGCCGGTAGAGAGCCGGAATCGCCTTCCGTGAGAAAAAGTGGCGTTTGGGTACCTGCCACTGAGGAACCGCACATTCCACAAACTCACGGAAGGGGGCAGAGTCTACCAACTGAAAAGGCAGCAGTTGAAGTGCTAGCAATTTTGCCAAGCTAGCATTCAACCGCTGGGCATGTGGATGGCTGGGAGCAAACTTCTTTCGGCGGTGCAGCAGCTGGGGCAGGGAAATTTGCCTGGTACAATCTGACGTCGGTGTACCAAAAGCAGATTGCCCACAAGTACTTGGCTGTGACACACCTAATTCTACACCTTCATTCCTCTCACTGCAGGTCTCAGAGAGGACTGAAGGTCTAGTGGGGTTGGAAATCTCAGCTGATGAGGAGCAAGGAGAGATCCTCTTTGTTCTTTGGTGTGGGTCTTTTAGATACGCTTGCCAACGAACTGCATGGCAGGTCAACATATGTCTGGTCAAGCATGTGGTACCCAAGCGGGAGATGTTTTGGTCACGCGAGATACGCTTGAGACATATGTTGCAAATAGCAGCGGTGCGATCTGATGCACTCGTCTCAAAAAAGGCCCACACCAAAGAACTTTTTGAATAACGCGCAGAGACTGCAGCGCCCTGCACATGTGGAGCTTTGGGGTGTGATGCAATGTGCTGCCCTTAGGCTGGCCCCTGGAGGGCATCCTGCCTCGTTGGTGATGTGCCGCCGCCTCCTCCTCCTCCTCCTCCTCCTCCTCCTCCTCTCTCCTATCAGGCACCCACGTTGAGTCAGTGACCTCGTCATCCCCTCCCTCCTCATCACTGGAGCAAACCTGGCAGTATGCTGCAGCAGGGGGAGCATGACTGCCAGATTGCTGTTCTTCTTGGGCACCCCCTCTGTCCGTGCTCATGTTACTGCCTTCATCGAGCTCAGTATCGTCATCAGAGCCTTCCAAACGCTGGGCATCCTCCTGGAGCATGTACCCAACACTGTGGTCAAACAGTTCGAGGGAATCCTCATGAGGACATGGTGGAGCTAGGGAAGGAGTCACTGATGACATTGAGCTGAGGGAAGAGGCCGCTGCTTTGCCAGACAAAGCACCCTGGGCATGGGTGAGAGAGGATGAGGAGGATGAGGACGGCTTGGTCATCCACTCGACCAAGTCTTCCGCATGTTGCGGCTCAACACGGCCAGCTGCCGAAAAAAAAGGCCAAGCGTGTCCCATGGCCACGTGCTGATGAGGATGCACCGTCTCCACGACCAGCACTAGACACAGAGCCTGCTTGCCCTCTCTTATTGGCTTGTGACTGTCTGCCTCTCCTTCTTGGCCTTCCAGACATACTAATGGCCTGTAGCTGCACTAAGCTGGGATAGAACACCTGTAATTTTCTTCAGGTAGCTTTATATACTGTAACCAGACAAGCCTGCCTGTCAGTAGGAAGATAACAGGAACGGATCTAGCTGTACACTGTGAGCAGGACGCACTGTACTAAATGTAAATAGTCTAGCTGCCTGACCGTGGTACTAATAGGATCAAATAGAACACCTGTAATTTTCTTCAGGTAGCTTTATATACTGTAACCAGACAAGCCTGCCTGTCAGTAGGAAGATAACAGGAACGGATCTAGCTGAACACTGTGAGCAGGACGCACTGCACTAAATGTAAATAGTCTAGAAGATAACAGGAACGGATCTAGCTGAACACTGTGAGCAGGACGCACTGCACTAAATGTAAATAGTCTAGAAGATAACAGGAACGGATCTAGCTGAACACTGTGAGCAGGACGCACTGCACTAAATGTAAATAGTCTAGAAGATAACAGGAACGGATCTAGCTGAACACTGTGAGCAGGACGCACTGCACTAAATGTAAATAGTCTAGAAGATAACAGGAACGGATCTAGCTGAACACTGAGCAGGACGCACTGCACTAAATGTAAATAGCAGGAACGGCTCTAGCTGAACACTGTGAGCAGGACGCACTGCACTAAATGTAAATAGCAGGAACGGATCTAGCTGAACACTGTGAGCAGGACGCACTGCACTAAATGTAAACAGGAACGGATCTAGCTGAACACTGTGAGCAGGACGCACTGCACTAAATGTAAATAGTCTAGAAGATAACAGGAACGGATCTAGCTGAACACTGTGAGCAGGACGCACTGCACTAAATGTAAATAGCAGGAACGGATCTAGCTGAACACTGAGCAGGACGCACTGCACTAAATGTAAATAGCAGGAACGGATCTAGCTGAACACTGAGCAGGACGCACTGCACTAAATGTAAATAGCAGGAACGGATCTAGCTGAACACTGTGAGCAGGACGCACTGCACTAAATGTAAATTGCAGGAACGGATCTAGCTGAACACTGTGAGCAGGACGCACTGCACTAAATGTAAATAGTCTAGAAGATAACAGGAACGGATCTAGCTGAACACTGAGCAGGACGCACTGCACTAAATGTAAATAGCAGGAACGGATCTAGCTGAACACTGTGAGCAGGACGCACTGCATTAAATGTAAATAGTCTAGATAGAAGATAACAGGAACGGATCTAGCTAAACTGAATACAGTGTATATATATATATGCAACACCTGGGATGCATATATATACACAATACACTGTAAGTGCAGCTAACTGACTGACTGTTCTGCCTAATCTATCTAACTCAAATGACACTGTCTCTCTCTCTCTCTATCTCTCAGCACACCGGAACACACACTACACAGGGCCGCCGTGCAGGCGGCCTTATATAGTGTGGGGTGTGTACTAAATCCCCTGAGCCATAATTGGCCAAAGCCACCCTGGCTTTGGCCAATTACAGCTCTCTCTACTGACGGCGCTGTGATTGGCCAAGCATGCGGGTCATAGTGCATGCTTGGCCAATCATCAGCCAGCAATGCACTGCGATGCCGCAGTGAATTATGGGCCGTGACGCGCCACACGAATTTAGCGCGAACGGCCCATATCGTTCGCAATTCGGCGAACGGGCGAACAGCCGATGTTCGAGTCGAACATGGGTTCGACTCGAACACGAAGCTCATCCCTACTGGCCAGTCTTCTCTCTTCTCTACGTGTGCCTATACCCTCTTGCCTCTAAACTACTTTATCTAGCAGATGTACTACATATACCTGTGAACAGCACTATTCTTCCCTTTCTTATCTATAACACTCCAATGGACAATAGACAGGGACAAACATAACATATAACCACCAAACAATACAGTTCGATTAAGGGGAGTAAAATAGGTACCCTTTGTCCCGAAAATGCCTTACCGATCAAGGAAGTCTGATAACGCAAATGTAAGCAAAAGGCTTACCTCAGCCGGCTGATTATCAGAAATTCCCGGATCGTCTCAAGCTCCTCGTTTCGGATACTCAGGGAATCCCCTCCTAAGGCAAGGCTCGCCATGCTGACTCCGTTAAATTGATAATAGGCAACTCCTATCCTCATATTGATTAGTGGTTCCAAATTAATAATAACTACTGCAGTAGGGAACAGACACAAAAGATACGCTCAGCATCTTTCCAAATTACTGTTCTGCTTTATTATGACGCAATTGAAGGTTTTTATGCACATGATTACGTAGGTATTACATTAATATTACAATTGTACATTCATGGTAACAAGGGGTGTTACATAGGCAGGCTTATTCTAATCAGGACTCAAAAGAATGTAAACATTTACTGAAAATATTATTAGTGCCGTGTGCACAATGAGGGCAATGTGCAATACATACAAAATACAATACAATTATATACAGAACTTACAAATTTCCATTACAAAACATACTTAAGTCATTCTTACAAAGCATTCCAACATATTAAATGACTTATTCAAAACACCCACAACCAGCCCACAATCTACACATAAATACATTGGTGACCGTGTTCTAATGAAAGCTACATTTCGGTGTACATGATTAAACAAGATCAAAAAGAGTAGGTCAGCAGATGCTTCCAAACAATGTTTGCATGATCAGACAGGAACAATACACGCACAACATTGACAGCATGGCCACATAAACCCACTTTTGATTGAAAAAATGCACAAGAATTTCATCAAATCTTCTAATATCATTCTTTCTCCCCCCACAATTTTTTTTTTTTTGTCAATTCAGTAAATGGACAACACACATATACTGTCAGTACTTAGTGACTGTGTCCTTCACATCATATGACAAAACAAATTAATACAGAGCACATCTTAATTATGCAAATATATCAAAAGACATTCCACTTATCCCTCTTTCAATATCTCCCAACTTCTTCCTCCCCCATCCCTTTCACATCAAAAAGATAAACAATATACATCCTAGCCAAAAATATTGTCACCGCATCTTCTACAGAAATTAACCTCTTCCTTCCTACCCATATATTACGAACATCCCACATTACTTCCTTATAGACAGCAGAAAAGCACCACGCTTTCCTGGCCGCATTTTTCTCCAATCCCCACAAGCCCAGAACCACCATTTCCTCCCTTACAAAAACCACCCCCACCACCTCCCTCAGGAAGCTTTTCAACTTTCCCAGCACTTCTTTAGCGAAGACACAGTTCCAAAACAAGTGGAACACGTCCTCCACTCCCCCACAGCCCTCCCTTGGACACAACTCCAATCTTACCAAATCCCTACTTTTCAGAAAACTCATGGTCGTCAGACACCCCATAAAGGTCATCCAGGATATGTCCCTTTGGCGGTTAGTCCCTCCTCCTGTGCTCATACTCTTCCAGATTTGCACACTTTCCTTCTCTCTTAAGTACTGTATCCCATTAGGAAAAATCTCCCCAGCAATCCAAGCTTTAAGTTTCTTTTTATCACCAACCTCCATCCTTCCCAAATCTTTATTAGGACCAAAATACTGAGGAACGACCCATGCCTGTGGCTTTTCCAGGGCCCGCCTGTAGAGTCCCCATCTTGTAAACAATCTTCCTCCAAGGTACTGCATCATCTCCTTCCCGATTCCGTTACCTATTAGGGTCCTTATCAACGTCACCCAGTAATGCAGCATCAAAAAGTCCCCGATCTTTGGAAGTCCGAAGCCACCTTTGGCCCTTGGTTTAGTAATCTTCTCCCTTGCACACTTCTCCATCCTCCCTCCCCAAAAGAACAAGAACAGTAGCCTCGTCATCTTCCTCACCCAATCATCAGGAGGCGGGAATATAACAGACATACAACATAATCGGAAGGATCACTGACTTGATGATCAGAACTTTCCCGGTGCAGGACAATTCACGCATCCGCCACATAGACAACTTTTCCTCCACTCGCTCAGTCACCTTCTGAAAACTGCGACTTCCCCTCAACTCCCTGTCAAAACACACACCCAGCACCTGCATCCTCTCCACCTTCTGACTGCGTCCCTCATTCACCTCCACCTCACGGCCCACACTACACACCTGACACTTACTTCAATTCACACTCATCCCAGACACACTGCAGAACAGACTCACCTGCAATCTTCCACGCCGCACATCAGCCATTCCACCAGCCACCAACACAACATCATCCATGTACCCCAACACTTTCACACTCCTTCCACCACTGCCAGGCACAAACACGCCCTTGAATGCCTTGTCCTTCACTGCACTCAGTAATGGCTCCATCACGCAGATGAACATCAAAGGCAATAGGGGGCACCCCTGCCTAACACCAGACATCAGGGATGGATCAAGGAGACATTTGGGTCTACATCATTTTCTCCTTTCTTTGGCATTGAGCGGGCCCATCGAGTCCCCTTTAAACCCCGTCAGGGTAAGGAGTATCCAAGACCCTTAATCATGAAAATGTTCAATTTTAGAGATAAAGTATCCTTGCCCTGGAAGGCGAGAGAAATGGGAGAGATCCTCTATAAGGGAGTAAGAATTTCATTATATCAGGACTTTTCTCCGGACTTGCAAAAACTCAGAGCAGCATATATGCCGATTAAACATATGTTACAGCAAAAAAAGATGGACTATGCACTATTGTATCCTGCCCGTATGAGAATAACTACAAGGAATGGGACACTCTTTTTTGATTCCCCTCAAAGCGTGGAAGAATGGTTGGAGAACAATCAGAACACAACACGGAATACAGGAGAAGAGAGACTAGAGACTAATTAGATCTTGGTTTTTTCCCTTTTTTTTTTTGAGGTATTTGGAAGGAAGGAAGGGAGAGGGAAAATAGAGATAATAAGCATCATATTAAGAAACAAGAAATAAGGAAATAATAAATCACAATAAGTTAAACACGAATTAGGGAGAGAAGTGGGATTAGAATATAAGATGGTAAAGGTGAGATATACACTTATTAGAATATATTGAGTTGACACGACAAAGTACTTAGCTTATGAGCACAAAAATTAAAACACATGAATAAGCACTAAAAAGGTCAGAGGGGGGTGAGGGGGTGAGATAGGGATTCCTGGAGAAAGGGGATATAGAAAGGGACGGCACGGGCAAGGTATGCCGGTGCAGTATGGGGAGTGAGTGTATGTGGGAGGTCAGGAACAAAGCCCCTAGGGTAGGCCCAGATGGGCAGGGAGGGAAAGGGGGGGTGAGGCAGGGGGGTGAGGGGTGGGAGAGGGGGAGGGGAGGGGAGGGAGGTAAGGTAGGGGTGGGTGGTAGGTGTATAACACAAGCAAACAGTGGAAAATATCACAAACATAAATTTAGCCACAAATGTTTTTCATGCTTCACCATTGAAGGTGGGGGGATTAAGAGGAAGATATGCAGTTATGTATTGTACACGAAGGGGCTCAGGGGGTAGGTAAAACTCAGAAGGATAATTGTATCTTGATTTTTTGTCTATGTTGTTGTTTTTGGTTTAATAATTACTTGAACTGGTATTATTTTATATATGAGTAAGGAGAAGGGGGAAAAAAAAGGTTTACTCCTAATGACATGGAATGTGAGAGGGTTGAGGGACAGAGATAAGAGAAGTGCAATGTTCAGATACTTTGATAAAATGAAACCTCAGATAATCTGTTTACAAGAGACGCAGATTTCTGTCCAGATTCTGTTCATCTATTGCGTTCAGGGAGATATCCGACGCAGTTCCATTCTATGCACACCTCATATTCAAGGGGTGTTAGTATAGTGGTCTCCTCAGATGTCTCCTTCGAGTGCATGGAACAGAGGGTGGACAAGGAGGGAAAATTTGTTTTATTATTATGTAAAATTAACGGACTAATATGCATAATTGCATCTCTATACATACCTCCACCATTTTCATCAGTTCCGCTTGGGTGTCTATCACAATTTATGGCCTTACACCCGGATGTCCCGGTACTAGCATTGGGAGATTTTAACATCTTGGACAATTCCCAAGATAGAATGTCCTTGACTTCTAGAAGTGGGAGACAGACAGCTGGCAAGACGGCTTTCGCTGCCCTGCTTATGGAAATAGGACTCCGGGATGTATGGAGAGAGAGACATGAAAAGGACAGATGATATTCATGTTACTCTGCAACACATGATGGCTTCTCCCGTATTGACCTGGGTTTGGGGAATGAGGCACTCTTGCAGTGGGTAGAGGACACAGCATATGAGCCACGCTTACTATCCGACCATTCTCCATTTTGGGTGCGGTTAGACACCACTGGAATGCTGGGGTGCCCCCTATGGAAGGTGAACCCCTACTGGTTAACTCTGCTCCCGCAGGTAGATAGAACGAGAGAAGCATTACGGGAGTTCCTCCAATTCAACAGGGGCTCCGCTAGTGATGTGGTAGTATGGGATACACTTAAGGCATTTTTGAGGGGATGCCTCATTAAAGAAATTGCGGAAATTAAAACTCGATCCGGGGAATGGGAGAACAGGGTACGGGAAGTATTGAAAGAAAGGGAACAGGCTTTAATAAGAGATCCATCAAAATCCAATGAAGAGTCCTGGAAGGAGGCCCAAGTGGTATACAACTCAGTTTGGTTATCGGCAGCAGAGAAGAGAAGATACTTTCAGCAACAGAGTTATTTTGAAGAGGGGGAAAATACTGGCCGCCTTTTAGCCCTTATAGCTAGAGAGCAACGAGATTCTACCAATATTCATGCCATAAGAGCTCAATCCGGGGAGAAGCAGACCCTTAGCTTAGATATTTTAAACAGCTTCCAGCAGCTTTACAGGGAGTTGTACTCTAGTAAAACTAGTTATACCCCATCTGATTTGGTACAGTTCTTACAAAACTGTCCATTTCCGCGGTTGCTGGAGGCGGACAGGGAAATGTTAAACCGTCCAATTACACTTGCTGAGTTAACAGAAGCCCTGGAAGGGACAAAGCACCATAAATCACCAGGCCCAGATGGGATCCCGGCAGAGGTATATTCCCATTATAGGGAGGATCTTTTACCCTCATTATTGCAGGCCATAACGGAGGCTGAAGAAGTGGGTCACTTACCAGATAGCATGCAGGAGGCAATAATAACAGTAATTTTAAAGCCCGGAAAAGACAAACTCTCATTGGATTCATTACGTCCAATTTCGCTATTAAATGCGGACGTCAAGCTGTTTGCCAGTGTTTTGGCTAAGAGGTTATCTCAAGTGATTGGCAAGTTGGTCCACTGTGATCAGTCTGGCTTTATACCCACCCGCTCTACGTCGGACAATATAAGGAGACTTTTTTTGAATCTACAGATGCCAGTGGATAATCCGGGGGGTAGGGCCATTTTGTCACTGGACGCCTCAAAGGCGTTTGATAGTGTGGAGTGGCCCTACCTCTTGGAAATATTGGAAAGATTCGGACTGGGAAGTAAATTTGTATCATGGGTAAGGGTACTTTACTCCAAACCCAGAGCCAAGATACGCATTAATAATATCCTTTCGTCTCCATTTGAATTGTATAGAGGTACAAGACAAGGTTGCCCACTGTCTCCATTACTGTTCGACTTGGCAATAGAGCCTTTAGCTATAAAGATCCGGAATTCAACGGAGGTGGTGGGATTCCGTAGGTATCAGAGAGAAGAAAAAATATCTCTATATGCAGACGATGCACTCTTATATCTAGGTGATATGACCTTATCTTTGCGGGCAGTGATGGAGATAGTGGGAGAATATGGCAGCTTCTCAGGCTTCGCTATCAACTGGTCAAAATCAACCTTAATGCCTATAGACCAGTTAAGGGACCGACTACCAGCGGGGGCGGAACAAATAGTAATTGCCAATAGCTTTAAGTATCTGGGAGTGATGGTGTCCCCGAATCCGGCCGAGTATCTTCGGTTGAATCTGGAGCCATTACTATCAAGGCAGAAAGAAAAATGCAATAGCTGGTGTAGGCTTCCCCTGTCAGTTATAGGACGAGCAAACTTAATAAAAATGGTGTGGGCACCACAGCAACTGTACGTTTTTCATAATTCACCGATATGGATACCAAAAAAGTGGTTCAAGCGAGTTGATACACTAATGAGGGAACTGATATGGAAAAAAAAGGCACCCAGAATTAGTCTGGAAACATTGCAATATGAAAAGGATAGAGGAGGGCTGGCAATACCTCATTCTAAACTGTACTTTTTGGCATCACAGTTACAACAAATGGCAGGGTGGGGTCGGAAGGAAAATGAGGACCAAACATATAAATTGGTGACCATATCGGAACCTACGCTAGAAGCGGCTTCGCATTTAGAAATGGACCTACCAAGTATGAAAGGCTTAGAACCCATAAGCAGTCTATTTAAAAGGGTATGGGGGGAGGTTCGGAAAGCGCTAAGAATAACGGGCGTGCTCCCATTTACACCGATCTGGTGTAATAGAAGATACCCTGAGATGCAGGAATTACAAGGGTTTACGCAATGGAAAGAAAAGGGGATTCGGTTCTTCTCTCAATTATACGAGGGGGAGGTATTAAAGACATATGAACAACTATGTAGGGAATTTCATCTGAACCCAAGGGGCTTTTATCAATATCTCCAACTCTGCCATGCGTTACAGGCACAACAAATAACACATTCTCTGACAGCACCACTCCTGAGTGAGGTTTTAATAGCAGACACAAGGAAAGGGTTAATATCAAAAATATATAGGGAGTTGCTGAGGTCGGTTCATGATCATACCTTACTAAAGTGCCGAAATAAATGGGTGGAAGATATAGGAGAAATAGAAGAAAAACAGTGTGAAATGGTGCTGGAGGCTATTCCAGTGGTGTCGCTATCCGCAACCCAAAGGCTGTCACAATTATTTATTTTCCATTGGGCCTACAGAATATCAGTACAGCTCTATAAATGGGGACGAGGAGACTCTCCAATGTGCCCTAAGTGTAGAGTGCACAGAGGGGACTTCATCCATCTAATTTGGAGGTGTCCAAAGCTGCATAGGTATTGGGATGAGGTCTCCCAGTGTATCTCGAGGTTGGCGCAGGCCCCCATCCCCCTAAACCCGACTGTATACTTACTTGGAGCCATAAACACAAAAATGTTTCCGGGAGGAAAGTATTTCATGGTAACTAGACTGATGTACCTGGCCAGAAAACTCATAGCAAGGCACTGGTTGGCCCCAACGGTGCCTACAGTGAAGCAATGGATTGCGTATGTCAATTCGCTGCTCCCTAGAGAACGATTGGCTTATAGCCGCAGAAGTGACAGGGGTAAATTCGACAAGATCTGGCATCCATGGTTGGGGGATGTGGACCTGGCCCCGCACCAATTGATAGTGGAGAGGCTACGGATGTAGAGACAGAGGGGGAAAATCAGAGAGGAAAGGGGAGATAGAAACAGATGAGGACAAGGAAGAAGAGAAGGGAGTGAGTAGGGAAAGTATGAAGGGAGAAAGGAACAGAAGGACAGCCCGTAAAAGTAGTGACAGTATAATTAGATAATCAAGAACATTGGATAATGGGGAAGTTAGTAGCAAATGAGAGTGTGGTGAACAAAATTGTCAAAGGTTAAAGGAATGGTTTGCTGTGGGGGAGGGGGAAGGGAGGGGAGGAAGGGAGGAGGGGGAGGGGAGGGAAAGAGGAAAAAAGGGAAAAGACAGATATGAATTAGTAGTAGAATTATAACTTTGCACTGAAAGAGGGTAGGAATAAAAGAAAGGGCTTGTATAAACTACACATTTTATATGTTTCAGTATTATCAATTAATATGATTGATGGATGTGAATAATGTATGGAATTTTTTCATCAAAAAAATAAAGGTTTAAAAAAAAAAACAGACATCACAGGGATACTCCCCCCTAGGGTACCGTTGACCAAAACCTGACTTGAGACACCTTTGTATAGTCCTCTGATAACCTTCATCAGCTGGTCCGGAAACCCTAGGACCTTCAGAATCTGAAACAGAAACTGATGGGAGACTTTGTCGTATGCCCTTTCAAGGTCAATCGATTCTAGAAGGAACGGCATGTTGTTAGACTGCGCGTAGTATACGACATCCCTCAGTAACGATAGATTGTCGGAAAAATCGTCAACCAGGAACCGCACACCTGCTGCTCCCCAATCACTTCGCCAACCACAAGCTTGACTCGATCGGCAATCAATCTTGCCACAATCTTGTAGTCAACGTTCAACAGTGTAATTGGCCACCAATTCCAAATGTCTATCTTGTCGCCCTTTTTATAAATGAGGGTAATCACCCCCTCCCTTAAGGACTTTGGCATCTCCCCCACTTCAAACAACAGCATCACCAACTCACATACCTCATTCTTCATCACCTCCCACGCTTTACAAAAGAACTCAACAGTCAACCCATCCTTCCCAGGTGTCTTATTCCGGTTCATCCCATCTATCACTCGCCTCACTTCCTCCTCAGACACAACCACACACATACCAAACCTATCCTCCTCAGACAATCTTGCATCCACTTTCTCGCAATACTCTCGCATCTCCTCAGCACTTACTCCACGTCCGCCTGCAAACAAATCCGTATAAAACTCACTCACCGCCTCCATCACCTTCTCACCATTCACTTCCTGTCCCTGCACCATCACCGATTTCATCACATTGCGTCCCCTCAAGAATTTCTTGAAGAAGAACCGCGTACATGTCTCCCCTTCCTCCATGTCCTTCACTTTAACTTGGAAGATTAGCTTCTTACCTCTCATCACCCAAGCTTTCTTTATCTCCTCCCAAAGCTTTCCAATCTCCTCTTCTAACTCCCAGCCTCCCTGCCTTAATTTAAGCAGGAGTCTCAACCTATGCTGGAGAGCCCTCCCTTCTTGTTTTTCTTTCCTTGCCTTCTTTACACCTGCTTGAAGAAAGAAGAGCTTGATTCGCTCCTTCAGCCAGTCCCACCACTCGAAAAAGGATTCATAATCTTCCTTCCCAACCACACTTTATATGGCAGAGCAAACTTATCAAAAATCCCTTGGTCTTCCAATAACAGATTTTTTTAATTTCCAGATTCCTCTCCCAGTCTTGACATCTTGATCAAAAATAAACTTTCCCACCAAAACCTGGTGGTCGGAGAAAGACACCTCCCATTGTTTCCACTCTGCGACCTTCAGTGCCCTGGAACCTAAAATAAAGTCAATTCGGGATTTCACACTTCCCTTATCTGAAAAAAAGGTTGCTGGGGCTTTACCATTTCCGTAGTAGCAAACCGCTCCATCCTGCAAACAAAAATCCTGCAAAATTGCATTAAAAGCTGTGCTGGTGACATCGGTCTGGCTTTCACCTTGGCCTACTCTATCTTCAGCAGTCCTAAGATTAAAGTCTCCAGCAACAATGGTCTTTCCTCTCCCCACAAGGTGGAGCCTCAAAATTTCCAACAAATCCATCCTGGCATTTTTTCGCACTGGTGCATAAACACATACCAACTTAAAGGATTCTTCCAGGTAGGTAAACATTACGCTCAGAACTCTTCCTATCACCACTTCCTCCCATGATTCAACTTTAATTTCTGGGTTTTTAAAGAGCACCCCCACCCCTTCACTTCTATTTCCGCAGCACAAGACCAAATCGCTGGTCCTGCAGACTAGTCCCCATGGCCTGGAGCATACCACAAACCACACTCTTGGAAACACAAGACATAACACTCAATCTTAGCCAACTCAGACAAAACAGCTGCACGACGATAGACAGATCCAATCTAACGCACATGCACACTACATATAGACAAAGCAATGAGAAGGATCAATAAAATCCTGCAGAACACACTAAACCCCTCCATCAGGAAGCTGTTTTCCACTTCTGTTCCCTGTACCTTTTACAAGAGGATCAACTGATTCACTCTCCAAATATTGCATGGCAGGAGAACCCAGTGGTGATGTTGCTCCACTTGAACCATCTGACACTTGTGAATCCATACTTAAACTTGGCAGTACACACCCACCACCTGGGCTTGAACCCAGAGACAAGTCCCATTTAGGCTTCTTTCTCCATGCCTCACTCTCCTGCTCCACCTCAGGCCCTGGTCTTTGAGTAGCCATTAAAAGGTCTTTTGATCTTGACCCTTCCTTCCTCCTCACCTCCAGCACCTCCATATCCTCAGCCCACTCACCAAGCTCCTCATCTACATATTGACTCTCCTGTTCTGCCTCCACCTGTTTTATCAAAGCTATCAGTTCTTCACACACTCCACTCACCTCCCTCCCCCCCTCCATGCCTTCATCCGCCACAGCTTCTTCCGCCTCACCAACCTGCATCTCATTATCCCCCTCTGCCTGATTAATATTCACTCCACTTTTACCCATACTCCCTTGCAGTTCCTGTCCGACACCTTCCTTGGAGCTCATACCGGGCTTTTCAGCGTCTGGGGGGGGGTGTCGGCGCCTTTCCACCTTCCGTGCCGGCCACCTTCCCACCCCCGTCATTCGCCCGCTCAGTCTCCTGCTCCTCCGGTTCTCGGCTCACATTCTGCCCTGTAAACCGCCATCTCTGCACAGCCTCCGCATACGAGAACATCTTCCTCCCCACTATTTTCGGACACTTTCTGACCATATGCTCCCCTGAACCATACAGATCACATTTCTTTTCCTTGCACTCCGCTGCATTGTGTCCCAGCTTCAAGCACATTCTACAGCAAAGCTTAGAAGGGCAGTCCTCACGAATATGTCCATACTAAAAGCACCCCCTGCAGTAACGGGGTTGCCCAGAATAGAAAACAGTACACTGCTCCCCAGCAATGGTAAATGCCGGGGGAGGATGACACACTCCACAAAAACCTGATGCGTCCCTCTTCATGCGTACTTTAAAACGCAGTTTACCTCTATACATGCCATACTGGTTATAAAGCTTCTCTCCTCGATCAGCCCCCACACAATACCGCAACAAAAATTGTCTCACCAATTCCGGCTCTAAAAAAGGATTATAACAATGTACAGTCATGGTCTTCAATCCAGGATCAAACAATAAACTGACGTCCATCTTCTTAGTTAGCAAATTTCCTCCCAGATCTGCCTTCACCCAATTCTCATATGCAGCTTGGCAGGTGTCCTCAGTATGAAAAGAAACATCGTATTGACCACTGACCACAAAATCTTGGAGAGCAAATATATCACTGACCTGTAAATTCAGCAACTTCTGTAAAACATCCACAGCGATCTTCTTCAGACCCACTTCACCACGATATTCAGGCTTTACCTGGATTCTCATAGAATTTCACAAACGCATCGGACCTCGCGACATGGCGATGTCCTTTTTTGGTTCTGCCTTTCTTTGGCATCTAGTTTATCCGGGGGTCTCCCCCCAGAAGAGGGGCCCCCAGAACACCCCCAACTCAAAACCTAGGCAAATATGACACCTGATCTTAAGTTAGGAAGCCTAGCAGCACTCCGTAAGGAAGATTTTAGCCCTCCTCCCCACAAATCACAGTCAAAAAACCTGACCTTCTCAGGCCAAACAAACCCCCCTACTGCAGGCCTTTATATAAGAGAGGTTGTATTGTTAGCACACTGACACACCCAATAGAAGTACACGCCCACCAGTATCTTTCAATCTGTCTCTTCATGTATGTCTAAAGTGATTGCACCTGATGAGCAGGAACACATAATAGTATTCGCAACTGTGTTAGCCCTTGGCTATGTGCATCAAATCTCCAACTACAGGACAAAGATCAAAGTCCATTTGCATCCACATAAACAAAGCAACAGTTTTCTAAGCATATGTACCTGTGCAGTGTAAACCCTAAAATTTGAAATGTCCAAGTCCCTGGGCATGATTAGTGCTAATAAACATTAACATCAGTCCCTGGCTGCAATGAGCTTCCAATCTAAAGCCCAAAATTAACTTTCTTACATTAGAACCTATTTCGACAGGAAACAAATAGAGTGCCAGCATGTCTTTGGATTGTGGTGAGAAACCCACACAGGGAGAACATATAAACTTCAACACAAGGATTAGCATGTTGGGGAATTGAAACAACATCCCAGGGACTGCTAGACAGAACTGCTACCCACTTAGCCACCAGGCAGTCCCACACATGAGCTGCATCTCTGTGGTGTGAACCAGCCCTAAGTCAATAGCCATGCTCAGTGTCACAAGCAATATACAATATATTGGCCTAAGTATTGGGACGCCTGCCTTTAAACGCACATGAACTATAATGGCATCCCAGTATTAGTATTGGGTTCAAAACTCATTTGGCCCACCCTTTGCAGCTATAGCAGCTTCAACTCTTCTTGTCCACAAGGTTTAGGAGTGTGTCTATGGGAATGTTTGACCATTCTTCCAAGTGCATTTGTGAGGTCAGGCACTGATGTTGGACGAGAAGGCCTGACCTACAGTCTCCTCTCTAATTCATCCCCAAGGTGTTCTGTTGTGTTGAGGTCAGGACTCTGTCCAGGCCAGTCAAGTTCCTCCACCCCAAACTCCCTCATCCATGTCTTTATGGACCTTGCTTTGTGCACTGGTCCAAATGATTTGGTGGAGGGGGGGATTATGGTGTGGGGTTGTTTTTCAGGGGTTGGGCTTGGCCTCTTAGTTCCAGTTAAGGGATCTCTTAAGGCGTCAGCATAACAAGACATTTTGGACAATTTCATGCTCCCAACTTTGTGGGAACAGTTTGGGGAAAGCCCCTTCCTGTTTCAACATGACTGCACACCAGTGCACAAAGCAAGGTCCATAAAGACATGGATGAGCAAGTTTGGGGTGGCGAAACTTGACTGGCCTGCACAGAGTCCTGGCCTTAACCCGATAGAACACCCTTTGGCTGAATTAGAGTAGAGACTGAAAGCCAGGCCTTATCATCCAACATCAGTGCCTGGCCTCACAAATGCACTTCTGGAAGAATGATCAAACATTCCCATAGGCACACTAAACCTTGTGGACAGCCTTCCCAGAAGCTGTTCTAGCTGCAAAGGGTGAGCCAAATCAAATTTTAACCCTACGAACTAAGATTGGGCTGCCATTAAAGTTCATGTGTGTGTAAAGGCAGGTGTCCCAATACTTTTGGCTAAATAGCGTATCTAGAAAAGACTTACAATGGTGGTGGAACCCTCCTACACATAAATACTACATTTAGACATAGTTATAGGACCTGGGAGATGAGACAAATTCTCTACATGAAGCAACATGGTTGGGATTTGAACCCAGACACTCAGGGATACTAAGCAGAAGTTCTAACCTCTAAGCCACAGAGCTTCCATATGTGAGCACCTCTTACACATAACTACACATAACTACTGCATTTCTTTTGACATACATCAAGTGATGGAATTACATTACTCAAGAGTTATTCTTCTTGATTTATTCTGTGATATTTGGTGTTTTTTTATGGGTGAGAGTAGAATATTACCCTCAAATTTTTGGAAATTACATTTTGTTTTCTGATGTTGGTACACATATCACATTTTTTGGGCTCAAATTATGAATATTTGGAAATAATAAAAAGCACAAAAAATTGTGATTCATTTTAAATTTGCACCAGCAATGGTATTGTTTGTGGATTATAAAGACACCTGTGTGAGTTTGGGGTAAAGATTGTTGTGAGATTGAGAGTAACAAGTGAAAGTGACAGAGAAAAATATATTTTACCAAAACATCAAAACATTCCATATTCTAGCATTCTTAAAATAAAAATATTTTAAGTAGAAGCAACAATGTTGCAAAGGAAAATTTATTTCACAAATGTATCTTTATTTCAGAAAGATACATTTCATCTCAACATTAAAAGTTTTTTTTTTTTTTGTGAAAGTTAGAATTGTTCCATTAGAATCAATGGCTAATACTTCATTTGGACTAGAATAGAGCAGATTTTCATTAAAAAAAAAAAAAAAAAAGCTCTCTAATTAGCTCTCCTTTTGGTATTTACTAGAGCGCTGGCTAAAAAAGACACTTGAGTTAAAATTAGAGTTATTTTCAGGTCTGAGCATGCTCAGTTGTGTTGGCACCTAGTTGTCCAAAACGGGGAATTTTTCACTTCTCAGACTTTTAAAGATATTTCAGCCTATAAATCACTTTTTCACACAGTTTAAAAACAGATTATCTTTAAATAATATACCGCATATTTCAGTACAATTTAGGCAATTATATCATGCTCTAAACATTATTTCCATGTGCAATTCTCCAGGTTTTAGCAGAGTAAGGGTTTGGGCGCTATTTGGTTTCAGGGAACTATAGTAAATTCGATTTTGGGAGTATTTGCTCACCAGCGCTATAGTGAATACCGTTTTCGCGCTAATTAGCGCCGCAGCTCTATAGTAAATGACCCCCATGGTGTTTTAATTGTTGAAACACATTTTTTGCACTGGATATTTTTTATATATATCACACTTTTTTCATCATTGTTTATATTGGATAGTGTGGTCTGAAGTAGTGCCACTGTTTTCCTATTATCATATCTTTTCACTATTTAGATATATTAGAAGGATTAAACATTGTGTGATACACTAATCATACCTGATCTGAACAACACAGGAACATATAGCAATTAAACATGACCATTGTATAACAGATGATCCATACTTACAACATACCTGCCAGACCAACCCATACTCCAATTCTCCCTCACCTCCCCATTAATGGAGACCACACCAAGTTGGACTAAATATTGGCCGTAGCAGCCTCTTTATTTAACAACTCACTTAAAATTAACATAACTGTGTAAAACATCTGTTAAACCACCACCCATCAGTCAATACTCACATCTTTGCAGGAAACCCAAAATTACCATATTATGTTAATAATGCACCGAGGTACCTATAAACCAAAATAGGCCATCTGACATACTAGCTCGGAGACAAAACCATTGACCGCAGTGCACCCTTTTAACCAAATTCCAGCTAAACCACCGTTAACTGGAATACCACCAGCGGTTCCCATACCACCGATGCGTCCTAAACTCGTCCTTATCCAAGTTTTCTTCCTTCACCTGCAAAGACCAACACCCGCCACTGCCATGACATCCCTGAAGCCAACAGATCTGTGGAAAAAATTCATAAAAAGAGACAAACAATAACCATATTAACAGGGAGAGTGAGTGGGAAGCTCGCTCCTCCATGCTGCCACTGAATGCTGGGGAGGGGTAGCCACTATATCTGCTGCCTATGGCCCCTCCTCCCCCTACAGCTACCCCAATCAGGAGTGTTCTAACATCCCTGAACTCTGTCCCCCGGTTTCTCTGCACGCCCTCCGCTATTTTTTTTTGCTTCGGGCTTCTTTTCGCTCATCTTTTATTGATCAGACTTGTGATGCCTAATATCTGATTGTTTGCTATGTGTTACTACACTTTGCACATAAGCACTGCTCTTTGCATTGCTTTAACCTATTCTGACTGGCGTAATGCATATTTTCAGCAGAACGGTGGGCTGCCACATGTATGCGTCCATGGGACTCCACTATTCTGGGCCGAGAGTGTGCTCTGACTGAGCTATCACTATTTAAGATCGTGAGGCGGTAGAATGGGTTCCAGATTACAGTATGTGATCACTGTGACAACCAATCACAGTGATTACATGATCAGAAACCCTGCCTCCCAGCATTAAGGTCCTCTTAAGCGAGAGGTGACAAGAAAAGGTTAATGAATACGTTTAGATGTCTATACCATAACAAAGTATATCATTTAAATTGAGACAATCAGAAAATAACATAGCTGAAACAAAAAAAATCAACATTGTCTTCTTTCCTCGCTGATCTCCATGCAGCACAATTAAATGTAGTTGTGTATTTCTTTAAGGGCCAGTTTACACCAAAAATCATTTAATAACACGTTATGTATTCCTGTGCCATTTACATGCAGTTCTGTGCGGTGGGATTTCATCCCATTCATTTTGAATGAGCTGAAATAGCACCACGGTACACCAAAAGTAGTGCATTCACTACTTTTGGAAACTCACTGCAACTGCATCACCTGGTACTTCTTTACCATGTGATCCAGTATAGGCAAATACACTGCATTTGCAACATGCATTTGGGGTGTCATTACCCTAATACTGACAACATGCGCCACTAAAACGAGCAGTGCTTTAGCACTAACGCGGCGAGGCTACAGTGTGAAAATAGCCTAAAAGAAAAGGAGAGAGGTATTTGGAAGCATTGTTTCTAGATAAGTGTATAAGTACGCTGTAAGTGACTGATTGGTGAGCATTGGTGGATAGTAATAGAAGGCTGGGATCTGTAGGCTGGTTTGGAATATCATTTGTGTTTGCTCAGCTGTCCATCTACACAGTTCTGAGGAGGAGCCGGAATGTACTGGAAGAGTGAACTCCTATGCACACATGCTTCCTAAAGACCAAAGAGCACTTTGTGAGAGCTCCTTTCTTACATATGGCCCAGCACAAATGAATTTACTTATGTGCAAAAGAAAGCAGGAAAAGGAGGACAATGATATTAATTTAAACAGCACAATGGAACTGAAATTCCAAAGGACTGCATGGCTCACATCTGAATCTAACTTTTCGTTTTCATCCAGTGTTAAGGTACTAGTGTTATTCTTAAAGCGGAGTTCCACACAAAAATGGAACTTCCGCTTTTCGGAACCCTCCCCCCCTCCCTCCTCCGGTGTCACATTTGGCACCTTTCAGGGGGGAGGGGGGTGCAGATACCTGTCTAAGACAGGTATTTGCACCCACTTCCCATGGGAGTCTATGCCTCTTCCCGTCCCGACCGCGCTTTCTGCTGGGAACACACAACTCCCAGGAGAGAGCGGGGACCACTAGGGATGCGCAGCGTGACTCGCGCATGCGCAGTAGGGAACCGGGAAGTGAAGCCGCAATGCTTCACTTCCTGATTCCCTCACCTAGGATGGCGGCGGCAGCTGCCGAGAACTGAGCGACATCGCTGGACCCTGGGACAGGTAAGTGGCCATGTATTAAAAGTCAGCAGCTGCAGTATTTGTAGCTGCTGGCTTTTAATATTTTTTTTTTTTTGGCGGTGTGGGTGAACCCCCACTTTAACATATGAGAAATTGATTTTTTTTCTGCAGTAATGGATTTCGACATCTGTTATGTAGGCCATTCTTAGCCCACTCCATAAATTAAAGTCCTGAGTCTTTTCCAAGTACATACATTTGTGTTTCTGTAACAGATCATTTCTAAAATAATATTCTTTCATTTTTGCCTTAATGAAGGCTATAAAGTACTCTAGAATAGTCGTGAAACAATAGAAAGGAAAAAATTTTGACCTGCGCCTTAACCTTCTGGTTGACCTGCCTGTCAGCTCATATTATCTGTTAAAAGATTATAATCAGGCAGTTTTCTTTTTATGGTCAGTTTTTTTTTTTTTCATATTGTTATCATGTACATGTAACCTACAGCAAAGATATCTGTAATGTATTAACCCTCTTATTTTTTAAAGTAACAATCTCTACTAAAAATAAGCTGTAAAATGTTTTAGCTTTAAAATCACCACGGGTCCCCTAAAATGAAGAGTGGTATAATATGCCTCTTTCTCTGCAAAAGTTAAGAGTTACCCCAACCCCTCACATATACTGCAACTTCCTTTTCAACAGCAGTGCCCAATAGAGTGTTGTTTGAGGTTGCAGGGAGTACACCAGCCCTTAGCTTTTGCCTAATAAGTCAGTCGTTGCAGATCAAATTCTGCAGGTCTGTTTAAGTCCTGTATGATTAAAGAAAGGTATGTATACGCACCTGATCAGTACATTTATTTTTGCTGCTGTCAGCTAAGTGCAGTATTTTTGGGTGCAAAAAAACATTCAGCCATGAAGAGATGGTGTTTGTTAATATCTATTCCACCGATGCATAAAACCAAATTGTGATATCCATCCAAAATTTCAATGCACAAGATACACTAAAGCCTCATACACACGATCGGATTGTTGGCCAACAAAACCGTGGAATTTTGTCCGAAGGGTGTTGGCACAAACTTGTCTTGCATACACATGGCCACACAAATGTTGGCCAACAATTACGAACGTAGTGACATACATACTACGTTGTTTTTCAGCTCTTTAGCGCCACCCTTTGGGCTCCTTCTGCTAATTTCGTGTTAGTAGAAGTTTGGTGAGTGTTGATTTGCACTTTTCATTTTGCGCTTTTCATTTCACACTTTTCAGTTCGTTTCTGGACGGCCGTTCGTCAACCAGCCATGATGGAGGATATAACATGTTATTTATTATTGGCCTTGGAGTTATTGCTTTGACATTATATTTTTGGTTGAATAATGATTTGATTTTGTATATTTTCTATATTTTTGGATGCACAGAATGCACTTTTTGGTTAAGTTCTATTGGCAGATAGCATGTCTACGTTTATTTGTTTTCTTTTTTTAATGCACAATAAAAAAATTGTGAAGAATAATACTTGGCTATGTGTTTTACTTCAAATGACAGTTTGGGAGTAGGCAGTTACATTTAAAAAAATACAATGTAAAATTAACAAGGGACACCAACATAGTTGTATATTTGATCTTAAGAACTACTTGATAATGGTGTTGTGGTAACTTGCCCAAATAAAAAAAAAAAAAAGCATAATAATATTATTCTTGATATCACTAGAAATAAAAAACCCTTTGAAAATTTGTTTGCAATAACTCCATCAGTATCACCAGAAAAGCAGCTTCATTATTATCCCATTAAAGAAGAAGAGAATTGTGCACTGCATTTCGAGATTTCATAATTTGCCACGTCACGAATGTGAATTCTCCATTACGAACGCTAGTTTACAAGACCGACTGCTTCTGGCTCGTCCTTGCTTCCGAGCATGTGCTGTACTTTGGACTTTTGTCCAACAGACTTGTGTACACACGCTCAGAAAATCTGACAACACACATTTGTTTGCAGAAAATTTGAAAACCTGCTATCCAACATTTGTCCATGAAAAGTTGGCCAACAATTGTCCAATGGACCATACACATGGTCGGATTTTCCACCAACAGCCTGTCATCACACATTTCCCGTCAGAAAATCCGATCGTGTGTATGAGGCTTAACACCATAACAAGTATGAGCTCAGTATGGGGAGAAGGATTCCGCAGGTCTTGCCTGGCCTAGGGCCAATCCCACATCAGGTGATGTGGAAGCAGACTTCCCAGATTCTTATGTGTGGGCCAACAGCAACACCAATCAAACTCTTCTCAGTATTATATGCTCATTGCATATAATGCAAGACAAGTGGTACTGCATTGTACATGAGAACATAAAAGGCTATTTCATGTGAGAGAGTAAAGGGATGTGCCAGCGGCGGAGTAAATGAGGAGTAGGGTTAGTATTTCTTCTTACCAGTGGTGGCTAGTGAAGTTTTAGGATGGGGGGTGCCAGACCCCGCCCTTTCTTTTTGACCCCTCCCACTTGGTGAAAATGGGCATGGTTTCCGAGAAATAGTGGGCTTGGCTCTAAGGTGGTGTGGTTAGTGTCTGAGATGAATGAGGGATGGAGGGAGAGGGAAAGAGGGATGGAGGGATAGCAGGCCCAGATCCTACACAACAATAGAAATATGTGTATTCTAGAAAGTTTAACAATCAGCAGATAAAGATACACCAAACACCTGGTGTTAGCACTTCAATCATCCCGGCACCATGGTTGTTATGGTGTCAGGATGATTGAAGCGCATTATTTCTATTATTACATTGTAATATAAAATGAAATCATTCAACTCACCATAATGCAGAATCAGTGGGAGCTCTAAGTGTGTCACTAGCCACATCGCCGGCCACCAGATGCCATCAGGTGTCCCCAGCAGAGTCCCTCCTTACATCAGGTGCTCCCAGCGGAGTCCCTCCTTACATGCAGCCTGTGTCACATAAAATGCAGCCTGTGTCCCACCAAATGCAGCAGCCTGTGTCTCACCAAATGCAGCAGCCTGTGTCACCACCAAATGCATCAGCTTGTGTCACCACCAAATGCAGAAGCATGTGTTACCACCAATTGCAGCAGCACGTGTCACGGCCAAATTGCAGCAGCCTGTGTCACCACCAATTGCAGCAGCATGTGTCACCACCAAATTGCAGCAGCATGTGTCGCCACCAAATTGCAGCAGCATGTGTCACCACCAATTGCAGCAGCATGTGTCACCACCAAATTGCAGCAGCATGTGTCACCACCAATTGCAGCAGCATGTGTCACCACTAATTGCAGCAGCATGTGTCACCAAATTGCAGCAGCATGTGTCACCAAATTGCAGCAGCATGTGTCACCACCAAATGCAGCAGCATGCGTCACCACCAAATTGCAGCAGCATGTGTCACCACCAATTGCAGCAGCATGTGTCACCACCAAATTGCAGCAGCCTGTGTCACCACCAATTGCAGCAGCATGTGTCACCACCAAATTGCAGCAGCATGTGTCACCACCAAATTGCAGCAGCATGTGTCACCACCAAATTGCAGCAGCATGTGTCACCACCAAATGTAGCAGCATGTGTCACCACCAAATTGCAGCAGCATGTGTCACCACCAAATTGCAGCAGCATGTGTCACCACCAAATGCAGCAGCATGTGTCACCACCAATTGCAGCAGCATGTGTCACCACCAATGCAGCAGCCTGTGTCACCACCAAATTGCAGCAGCATATGTCACCAAATTGCAGCAGCATGTGTCACCAAATTGCAGCAGCATGTGTCACCACCAAATTGCAGCAGCATGTGTCACCAAATTGCAGCAGCATGTGTCACCACCAAATTGCAGCAGCATGTGTCACCACCAATTGCAGCAGCATGTGTCACCACCAAATTGCAGCAGTATGTGTCACCAAATTGCAGCAGCATGTGTCACCACCAAATTGCAGCAGCATGTGTCACCACCAAATTGCAGCAGCATGTGTCACCACCAAATTGCAGCAGCATGTGTCACCACCAAATTGCAGCAGCATGTGTCACTGAATTGCAGCAGCATGTGTCACCAAATTGCAGCAGCATGTGTCACCAAATTGCAGCAGCATGTGTCACCACCAAATTTCAGCAGCATGTGTTACCACCAAATTGCAGCAGCATGTGTCACCAAAATTGCAGCAGCATGTGTCACCACCAAATTGCAGCAGCATGTGTCACCAAATTGCAGCAGTATGTGTCACCAAATTGCAACAGCCTGTGTCACCACCAAATGCAGCAACATGTGTCACCATCAAATTGCAGCAGCATGTGTCACCACCAAATTGCAGCAGCATGTGTCACCACCAAATGCAGCAGCATGTGTCACCACCAAATGCAGCAGCCTGTGTCACCACCAAATGCAGCAGCATGTGTCACCACCAAATTGCAGCAGCATGTGTCACCACCAAATTGCAGCAGCATGTGTCACCACCAAATGCAGCAGCATGTGTCACCACCAATTGCAGCAGCATGTGTCACCACCAATGCAGCAGCCTGTGTCACCACCAAATTGCAGCAGCATATGTCACCAAATTGCAGCAGCATATGTCACCAAATTGCAGCAGCATGTGTCACCAAATTGCAGCAGCATGTGTCACCACCAAATTGCAGCAGCATGTGTCACCAAATTGCAGCAGCATGTGTCACCACCAAATTGCAGCAGTATGTGTCACCAAATTGCAGCAGCATGTGTCACCACCAAATTGCAGCAGTATGTGTCACCAAATTGCAGCAGCATGTGTCACCACCAAATTGCAGCAGCATGTGTCACCACCAAATTGCAGCAGCATGTGTCACCACCAAATTGCAGCAGCATGTGTCACTGAATTGCAGCAGCATGTGTCACCAAATTGCAGCAGCATGTGTCACCAAATTGCAGCAGCATGTGTCACCACCAAATTTCAGCAGCATGTGTTACCACCAAATTGCAGCAGCATGTGTCACCAAAATTGCAGCAGCATGTGTCACCACCAAATTTCAACAGCATGTGTCACCACCAAATTGCAGCAGCATGTGTAACCAAATTGCAGCAGCATGTGTCACCACCAAATTGCAGCAGCATGTGTCACCAAATTGCAGCAGTATGTGTCACCAAATTGCAACAGCCTGTGTCACCACCAAATGCAGCAACATGTGTCACCACCAAATTGCAGCAGCATGTGTCACCACCAAATTGCAGCAGCATGTGTCACCACCAAATGCAGCAGCATGTGTCACCACCAATTGCAGCAGCATGTGTCACCACCAATTGCAGCAGCCTGTGTCACCACCAAATTGCAGCAGCATGTGTCACCAAATTGCAGCAGCATGTGTCACCACCAAATTTCAGCAGCATGTGTCACCACCAAATTGCAGCAGCATGTGTCACCAAATTGCAGCAGCATGTGTCACCACCAAATTGCAGCAGCATGTGTCACCACCAAATTGCAGCAGTATGTGTCACCAAATTGCAGCAGCATGTGTCACTACCAAATTGCAGCAGCATGTGTCACTGAATTGCAGCAGCATGTGTCACCAAATTGCAGCAGCATGTGTCACCAAATTGCAACAGCATGTGTCACCACCAAATTTCAGCAGCATGTGTTACCACCAAATTGCAGCAGCATGTGTCACCAAAATTGCAGCAGCATGTGTCACCACCAAATTTCAGCAGCATGTGTCACCACCAAATTGCAGCAGCATGTGTCACCAAATTGCAGCAGCATGTGTCACCACCAATTGCAGCAGCATGTGTCACCATCAAACCCCCTTCCCCCCGGTTACTTACCTTGCTGTGTGTTGTCCTCTCCAGTGGTGTCTCCTGTGGAGAGGTCCATTCCTCTCATACTTCCTGTTTCCTCGCTCCCGGGCGCAGTTGGAGAGAGAAACAGGAAGAGAAACAGGAAGTGACATCATACTAAGATGTAATAGTATCCATAGTAATAGATACTAGCGCCGGGCGGAAGCTACTCGTTGCTTCAGAAAGCTCAGCAAATGAAGCGCCACGTCTGCAATCTTGTGATTGCATAGACGTGGTGCTTCCCATAGGTGCACTGTGTCCGGCGTCACACTGTGTCCGGCATCTGAACACAGTGCACTTAACCTCCCTGGCGGTATGATTATGTCAGGAATTTTGTACCAAAAGCGGTACAATTTTTTGCATGGAAATCTGGTGTTATGTATTGTAGGCCTGCAATTCTTAGTAATTACTTACTTAAATCTGACCAAACAAGACTCTAGTAGACATCCCAGATATGATAAAGTTTGAAACACAAAACCATGAATTATAATCTAATAAATAATATAATTGTATTCAATAATGTAATACAAAATAATGAAATTTGTCAAGCAAAGAAAATTCAATAAACATCCTGAGTGTGATAAATTTTGAAACAAGGTACAGCACAAAGTCCGACATCACAATCAGGACAATGGAACCTGCTTTCTTTTCGGACTTTCTTTCCATTGCCATTTCTCTTTGAACAGCAAACCATGCACATGCTGCCTTTTTTGCGGTTGGCGGTATGTAGTCCATAAAGTGACGACCAGGCAGGCGTTCTGGGTTGGCAACGTCAACAGCATGTCGTCCAGGTCTGTTCACAGTTACTGATGGCGTCTGGTGGTTGACAAAAGTCTGCTCAGCCACCTTCCAGATAAAATCAGAATGAACAAGAGGCTTGTCACTCTTTGCTCTGTACAGGATATATGCGTTCCAAAGGCATTGTTCCAGAAGATGCCTAAAAATCTTCTTATAATATTTTTTTTTGCTGTTTGCGCATACCCGGTAAAATGTCATTGCCTGATCAGCTCTGTCGAAACCTCCCATTGCATTATTATAGTCTATCACGACTTGCGGCTTCAGCCCATCTTTCCCACCTTTTGTGTGGACCATGGCAGTGGAGGTATTGTGAACAGTACTTATGAGACACACATCCTTCTTGTCTCACCATCGCATTGCCATCATCTTACCCTTCTGCCAGGCAACCATTTCTCCGGTTTTTAGTTTTTTCTTGGCAAACATAGATGGCATGTCACGTCGGTTAGGCCTAACGGTACCATACGCATCAGTCTTGTTTTGTAGCAAAACCTCATACAGTTCCAGAGACGTGTAGAAATTGTCCATGGTCACACAATATCCCTGGTTCAGCAATCGCTCCAGCAGTGTAAGGACAGATGATGTGGCCATCCCATAGCCACTGTACCTGGGGTTGAACTTCGAGCCTTTACCGGTGTAAATGACCGAATTCCAGATGTACCCAGTGGATGACTCGCAGAGCATGTAGGATTTTATGCCAAACCGCAATCTTTTGGATGCAATAAACTGTATCCAGCTTAGGTGTCCCTTGTAGGCCATCAAACTTTCATCCACGCTGATGTCCCTTTCTGGCACGTAGGTCCGCTGGAAATTGGACACAATAATTTGGCATATATCCCAGATTTCTTTTAGTTTGGGCGCAGGATGCGTGGCCTCATCAAATTCTTCATTGTTCGTGAAGTGGAAATACTTCATGATGAGGGAAAAATGGTATTCTGACATCACAGTGCCAAAAAACGGAGTGTCCAGTAACTTATTGGTGGTCCAGTACCATTTCTGGAGCGGTTTCCCCACCACCCCCGGAAGAATAATGAGTCCCAGAAACTGCCAGATGTCCTCTTTGGTTACCGGTTCCCACCTTCTGCTTCTGGAAAACCTGGCATGCAGCGTAGCGGATTGCTGCTCTTGGTAGCGATTTGTCTCTCTGACAATTTTTTCAATTACCTCCTCAGTGAGGAATAATTGCAGGTATGCCAGAGGGTTGTCACTCTCAACATCTTCCTTCATCCCAGGTGATCCAGTGAAGGGGAATCTTGGGGGTGCTACCTGGTCCATATCGCAGTCTATTGGGCACCAAGTGCACACATTGCTGAGGTCAGGTGCAGGATCATCACCGTTGTCACTTGACAGATCAGTGTCAGTGTCAGAAGACAAATCTCCCCACGACTCACTATCGCTCAGTTCTGCGAGCAACTCTTTGTCGCTGTCACTCAACTGGTCCAAAAGTGCTTTTTTAGCAAAGTGGCACTTTGATGCCATGTTACAAACATTTTTATGGCCACAAATGATAGTAATATGGCAGGCAAGGGGCACTGTACAATAATCTTGTGTCAGATCTGAGATGATACAGTGTAATCCTCTCAGATTGTGTGTCACTTTTGAATTTCCCGCCCAGTTCTGCTCCCATGCGCAGCTGCTGCTCGCAGGGAACGGAACAAGGAAGTCAGATGCCGTTTGGATCTCTCGCTGGTGATCTCGCCGGCGATCACAGCGGAGGACGTCGCTGGATCACCAGGAGAAGGTAAGGGGACCCCGCTGAAGGCTCTGAAATGTTACCACGAGCGTGACTCGGGGTTACCACTCCTGGCAGAGAAAATCAACCCCGAGTCACACTCGGGATTACTGCCAGGGAGGTTAAGGAGCTTTTTGATTTTTTTTTTAAAGGGCCAGCTTTAAAAAAAATATTTTTTTTTTTACATTTTTTTTTTTTTTTGTGACTGCCTGGAGGGGGGACGGCACCCAGGCGCCCCCTATGGAAGGGCCACCACAGCTTCTTACTCTATTCCCCCTAGACTTAAAGGGTAGCTCCATTTTCGTGGGGGAAAAAAAATAGCAAATAAATAAAAAATAGTATAGTATACAATTGTGACACAAGTCATACTTAATTGAATGTTATTAAAAATGACCTTTCCTTTTCAATCTGCAGCCCCTGTAATTTTCTGAAAATGCAATGCAATATGGCTACATGGAGGTGTTCTGTATACAGAATGTGTACAGAACACCCTTCAGAAAAATAATTTCCTGCTTGTGTGATTGGCTCACTGATTTTCCCAGTCGTCTGCATTAGAATACTAGTCACATTTCAGGCATTCCCTGAAACAAAAATGTCATTTTTGGTGAGATACTTCCAATAGGAAATCACTATTAAAGGGATGCAGGCCCAACAGCTTCCCTCATTAGTGCCCAGCAGGTGCAGCAGCTGATTGATAATTAAGAAACCACTGCCATTAGATTCACTTTCCCACATGGACACAAACACACAGTGATTTCTTCAGAATATCAAAAGGTAGGAACCTAGAACAATGTTTGTTAAAATCCTTGTAATGTACTTAGATCACCCAGGGGGGAATGTTTTTTTCTCAACCAAAGTGGAGTTACTCTTTAAGCCTAGTACACACCAGTAGCTTTTTCATTCAACCCTGCAGGGCTGAATGAAAAAAAAAACTGACAGCTCAGGAGGAATGCACTAACTGTCAGACATTAGTACAGCGATCTCCCCTGCTGTGCTATTGTGTTCTGACAGGGGGACGAACTCGGCCAGAACACTCCAGTCAGTGCTCTCAGCCATTGGCTGAGAGTGCTTAACAAAAGCCGATCTGCCGATCTGGAGTTGGTCCAACAGAAGCTGGCCGAATGGGCATGACCGAGACATGCCCGTTCGGCCAGCTTCTGTCAAACTGGCTCCAGTACACACGAGCCGAATGTCTGTCGGTTTCTATTGAACCAGCCAATGCCGCCCGACATTTGGCCCATGTGTTCTAGGCTTAAGTGAGGGGAGGCAGAAATAGATGGCAATTTTTCACTGCTTACATAAGCTTTTCGCCTCTTTTCCCTGACATAACCTACCCACACTCTCCCTCCACAGATGAATACTTACCTCAATCCAACACTCATGGTTTCACTAGCCGAGTATAGGAAAAAACTATCACCGCTCCAGGAGCGTTTAGCAGACCAAAAGTGAATCGATCTTGGTTCGGAGGTCGTAGGTGCTGGCTAATGCTGATAACGTTGGACATGAATGAATTTCTGGACAGCCGCACTCATAGATAGCTTTGTTTATTTAGAAGGTGCACATCAAATACAAAAATCACAGCAGACAGGGAAGAGCTGACGTTTTGCACTAGCGTTAGTGCTTACTCATAGCTAAGCTCAGCTATGAGTAAGCTTTCACGCTAGTGTGAAACGTCAGCTCTTCCCTGTCTGCTGTGATTTTTGTATTTGATGTGCACCTTCTAAATAAACAAAGTTATCTATGAGTGCGGCTGTCCAGAAATTCATTCATGTCCAACTCACGGTTTCACTGTTTGTTTACATCTAGCCATGCAAGTCTTCACTGTCCTAGCCTGCCTGAATTTCTATGGGACCATCTGGCTTTATCTTCAGCCTCAGGGCAGAGTCCCATAGGAGTCCATGGAGCTGTAATTTGCAGGCATGGCCAGGGCAGTGAATTCTTGAACCGCCGGATGTACACCAGCAGCAGAAGCATGGCCATTGTAACAAGATAAATATGCACCTTTGGAGTTGAAGGTTGGGTTAGATTAGGGAACAAAAGAGATAAATTCAGTTTTTTTACATTTTATTCAGATACTTTTTAAAAACTTTTTACTATATTCTTAAAGGAAAAATATTTTTCTGTGCAAAATGAGTGCACAAAGAAATAAATGCAAAGACAGCTAAAGCGTACAGTTGTGCATGCTCAAAAATTTGAAAAAATGACAAAATATCTTCATTTTTTTTTACTAAAAATTCCATTATCAACAAAAGCAAAATTACACTTTAAGCAAGGTAAAACTTGACTCATGGCATGTATTGGAAGATGGCGCTGGAAATAAGGTTTTCTTTCCTACTTATATCAGAACAATACATGCATGTTAAAAAAAAAAAAAAAAAAAAAAGCTTCTGTGCTTACAAATATCCCACTTACATCTTATCCTTAAGGATTCATGAGATCTTTTTACTCAGTTTGTCCTCAGTGTTCATTCAAAGGACTACACCTGAATATTAATTTCATGTACTCTATAGGTACAGGAGGAGAAGCAGAGAAGTATTCACTTGGCATTCCTTCCACTCTCTCAATATTCTATTCAATTATACAAAGCAGTAGATTACTGTAAAATGGGAAACCTATGAATCATGAAGACAAGGGCTAAAGTTTATCAAAAGGTAAAACAGGGCTTTGCCGGGGGGCACCCTGTGGTTGATGCATTTTGTTCCCTGTACATCATATATGTTATTTTTCCATTGTTTTGACAAAGAAAAATGGTACGAGAGATTGACAGATATCAAATGGTTTATGGTGATAGAGGTTTTGTGCCTTTAGGCTCATATGATGTAAATTTTACACTACCGGAGACCAGACTCATGGCTGATATATACATGCCTGCCTGTAGCAAATATTTCACTTTTATGTCTGTTAAAGACTTTATTAAGTATGATCATTTGTGTTTAAATGAAGAGAGAACCTAGTAAAATATACATCTACAGTCATGATGTTCTGCTTGATGTGAAAATTTTCTTTGCTTTTCCTTCAGCCTCCCCTGGTCCTTCATATAATGCAATCTATTTTAAACTTCATACTCTGGGGAAAAGAAGCACTGCAAAATAATGTGAAACTCTTCATAAAAATAACCCTTACATAGAATTCTGTGTACTCTACTACAGTGAAGGGTAGACACTTGAAAATTGAAAGTGAGTGTGAATGATGCTACAGTTGAAAAAAGTAGATTGCTATAAACGTCTGTCTGTGGTGGTGATAACTTCATATAATCACATGAGCATTTGAGTTGGATATGGAGGACACCAAAGTACAAAAACACTGTGAAAGCATGAAAATCTAATTAAAAAGTGTTTCAAAAAGTGTTCACAATTGCGAGCTTTTTGCAGCGGCAGACATTTAGTATCAATAGGATATCACTGCAAACTAACATTGTTTGGTAGATATGCAAGGAATGAGCTGGTATATTAATAAAGCACTAAAGATCAGAATGATCTGAGGATCCCAAACCTCATTGAAATGTCCTACGGTACAGGCCAAATGCCGGAGAGTCTAAGGTAAGCAGCATTTTTTTTCTTTGTGGCTAATGTATGTTAAAGTGGAGTTCCACCCCCCCCCCCAAAAAAAAGTAATGTGCTTAAAAAATAAAAAAAATAAAAATTTGGAGAAATTTTTTTTTTTACTCACCTATAAATACCTGTTGCTAGGGGGTCCCTCGTAGTCTGCCTCCTTCGGTGCTTGGGCTCCTGACGTCACTTCCCTCGGCGCAGGAAGGGAGATCGCCTCTCCACCCTCCCTCTTGTCAATCATCTGGGACACGTGACCAGTCCCAGATGATTGCGGGGCCAGTGAGAGCGTGCGGCGCGGCTAGCGCATGCACAGAGGGTGCCCGGCTGTGAAGCCACAGCCGGGCGTCCACAGTTAAAATGCTGGGGCTGCCGAGCGGAGGGAGGGATGAGCGGGGCTTCGATCCCCCGCATCGCTGGACCCTGGGACAGGTAAGTGTCCGATTAAAAGTCAGCAGCTGCAGTATTTGTAGCTACTGACTTTTATTTTTTTTTTTTAAATGGGAACTCCACTTTAAGTAGTCAGTGGTTTTACATAACGAGAGGGGTTTGCTAGCAGATAGGGGATAGTACATTTCAACTACAGGGTATACCTTCATTTGGATAGTTTTGTATAGAGTGGGGAAGTTTTAGAACCTCTGTTAGGGAGAGTTTTCCACTGAGAGTACAGTCATCAATAAATTCCTAGCATTGCTTCTAGCTTTTCTAGACTCTATACATTATTTAAAAAGTGTCCAGTTCCACTCTAATGCCGTGTACACATGGTCGGAATTTCCGACAACAAATGATTGTGAGCTTGTTGTCAGAAATTCCAACCGTGTGTAGAATTTCCGACAACAAAAATTTGAGAGCTGGTTCTCAAATTTTCCGACAACAAAATCCGTTGTCGGAAATGCCGATCGTGTGTACACAATTCCAATGCACAAAATTCCACGCATCAAGCAGAAGCGCCGCACTGGCTATTGAACTTAATTTTTCTCGGGTTGTTGTACGTGTTGTACGTCACTGTGTTCTTGACGTTCGGAATTTGTGCGACCGTGTGTATGCAAGACAAGTTTGAGCCAACATCCGTCGGAAATAAATCCAGGATTTTGTTGTCAGAATGATCGTGTGTACGTGGTATTACAGTTGGGTAAACATTTTTTCTGCATTAACTCTTCTCTTGAAGGCTTTGTAGGAACATCCTACCTATGATCTTTTAGAGAAATTTAAAAGAAAAACGCTTCTTAATGAACAGTAAAAAATAACATTTTTAAAATTATTTTACAGTATTTTTTGGGGGTTATTCTTCTTTTGTGAAGATCCCATCAGCTGCACTTATATTATTTTCCTTTCTTGTGGCTTTGTTTAGCTGTTGGGACAGAATAGGGGAAACTGTGTGTAAAGTTCTGACTTGGTGATTTAATGGGACAGTGGTCTCTCTCCCTAACCAGATGTTGTCTGTCATGTGAAAGGGAAGATAGTGAGCCACATGCTCATCCATACCCATAAGCATTGATTTTTTTTCTCTGCTTCTAATGTCCAAAGGGGGTGGCACATAAGCAAAGTAAAGGTGAGAATGTGCTACTGGGGAGCTCACATTAAAGTAGAACCATAGGCAAACCTTTTTTTGCATTTTGGGTTGTTAAGGGGTTAAACAGAGGAACAGTTGTTCATCCCTTTAATCTGCAGATGAAGAAACAGAAATATACAAAAAGAAACAACATTTCTTTTTATTATAGTGTTTCAGGGCTGAGCAATGTTGGTAATAAACATTGCAGGCTGCTTTTTTTTTTTGACAGCTCCAATTACCGGACTTCTTTAACACTGGAGAGACCCACTGACAGCTCAAAGAGCCGAGCCTGAAAATATCGGTTTCAGATATTGGTGCATTTGCGCGATACCGATACTAGTAAACATGACAAATCAAGAAGGTAAATCTCCCTAATGGGGGCACAGACAGCAGTGAAAACTGACAGGTGTTCTAATCCATCTCCACTATATGCAAAAGAAAAAAAAAGTTTTGCTTTTAGTTATACTTTAAAGTGTACTTGTTCCTTGCCCGGCATGGGCAAATCACAGGTTTATTTAAACCATTTTATTCTTCTGCCTCTTATATTACATGTAAAGTATTCAAAGACATTTTTGGTAACATTTATAAAGGCATGCTAGCCTACTTGAATTGAATATAAAACAAACAAACAATTACCAATTGCATAGTTGGGCACAAGTATCTCTGCCTATTAATTGCTTTTGTGACTGGGAAACTAGCAAGAACATTGCTAATATTCTGCATTCACAAAAAAAGTGCTTTTGAGTTTTGCTATACCTAAATGTCAATATGCTGTATTATTTTGTTGAAAATATGCCTTGATTAGAAAAGGGCTCTGGTGTGGCCAGAAGAGTCTGCCTCATTTAAGCAGATCTTTTTTTACCACAAAAAAAAAAAAACAAGGCAATAACAAGTACAACAGAATACAAGACCAATAACAATTGGACGTGAGTTAGGATGCTTTGCACCCTATTTTCGTCTTCAGGAATTGAGAGTAAAAAAACCTGAAAGCGCACTTGAGGTGACACTCACCTGGGACATCATTCTGGTAGTGAAAGGTAGTCATATTGCTATGCTAGCACATGAGCAATTAGAGGCATGGTCAGGAGTATGGATGAGCCGAACACCCCCCGGTTCGGTTCGCACCAGAACCTGCGAATGGACCAAAAATTTGCTTGAACATTAGAACCCTATTGACGTCTATGCGACTCGAACGTTCAAAATCAAAAGTGCTCATTTTAAAGGTTAATTTGCATGGTATTGTCCTAAAAAGGGTTTGGGGACCCAGGTCCTGCCCCAGGGGACATGTATCAATGCAAAAAAAACTTTTAAAAATGACCGTTTTTTCGGGAGCAGTGATTTTAATGATGCTTAAAGTAAAAAAAAAAAAAAGTGAAAATATTCCTTTAAATATCTTACCTGGGGGGTGTCTATAGTATGCCTTTAAAGTGGCGCGTGTTTCCCGTGCTTAGAACAGTCCCTGCACCAAATGTCATTTTTAAAGGAAAAAAAGTCATTTAAAACTGCTTGCGGCTTTAATGTAATTTTGGGTCCTGGCAATATGGATGAAAATCAGTGAGACAAACGGCATGGGTACCCCCAAGTCCATTACCCCGCACCCAAATTAAAAAAGGAAAGGTGTGGGTCCCCCAGGCCCTATATACTCTGAACAGCAGTATACAGGCGGTACAAACAAGACAAAGACTGTAGGTTTGTTGTTAAGTAGAATCTGTTTGTAATTTTGAACTGGTACATTTTTAAAGTGTAGCTCCAGCCAAAAAAATCTATTTTTAAGCTTTTTGGAAAACATAGGGAAGGGTTATCACCCCTGTAACATTTGTTTTGCTGTCTGTGCACCTCTTCGGAAGATTTTACCTCACTTTTTGTCCCAATGACAAATGTTTTTTGAAAATTTGGGGTTTTTAGTGAAACAAGGATTGGTGATAAAGCATCAGTGGAAAAGAGAAAAGTTTTTCCCATATTAACTCTTACAGGAGAGAATTTCCCTTCCTAGGGGTAGATTTCATCTCACTTCCTGTTGTCTCCTTCCGTTTGCAAGTAGGAGTCGTTTGTAAGTTGGATGTTTGAAAGTAGGGGCCTGCCCTATATACTTAGCAGAAATGTGGGCCTTAGGTGTTGTTGTGGCCACAACACTGTAAGCCCTCACAGGGCCCTGCTGTGAAATATTAGATCAAGAATTGTAAGTACATGCCCCTGATGAACAGGGGCAGAAAAATTGGGCCTTTGGTGGTGGTGCTAGTGCCACAACACTGTAAGTCCTCACAGTTACTCTTGGTGGGCACAGAAATGGGACCTGCTGTGAAATATTAGATCAAGAATTCTAACTACATGTCCCTGTTGAATAGGGGCTGAAAAACTGGGCCTTAGGCACTGGTGCTGGTGCGACAACACTGCAATCCCTCATAGATACTCTAGCTGGAGTGCAGGAACTAGCCCTGATGCAAAGAATTGCATCAAAAATTGTAATTACACGCCCCTGTTAAACAGGGGCTGAAAAATTGGGCCTTAGGCACTGGTGGCAGCTCCCAGAACCATGTTCTTACAAGCTATCAGCATGATCATTGAGGAGGAAGAGGATAATTACTAATAACAGGATAGTCACTCACCATCAGCATAGGCAGTCTTTGAAGGGATCTGACATTTAAAAAAAAATTATTGGGTTACATCAGCATCAGGTGCTTGGTAGCTGGTGGTGATCCAAGACCGATTCATTTTTATGAAGGTCAGTCGATCGACCGAGTCGGTGGACAGACGCACCCTGTGATCGGTTACAAAGCCTCCAGCAGCACTGAATGTGCGTTCCGAAAGGACGCTGGATGCAGGACAGGCCAGTAGCTCAATTGCATACTGTACAAGCTCTGGCCAGTGATACATCCTCAAGACCCAGTAACCCAGAGGATTTTCGGTGGGAAAGGTGTCCAAGTCAGATCTTGACCCTAGGTATTGATATGACTGATTTCTGATTGGGACTCTAAAACAAAGTTAATACTGCAGCTGCAGGAACAGATTCACAGGACTCAATCACTGTGTTTAAAATGTCCGTTCAGTGAAAAATTTATTATTACATGTTATTTTATACATAGATAAGAAAGGGGTGGTGTGAGATGTTATTAAAAAGTAACAAATAGCAATATGTTATTAAAAGCTAACAAATAGAAATATATTATTAAAAACTAGCGAATAGAACAATTGCAAAAGTTAAACCTTGAAAAGGGAGGGGGGAGTAGAGAGCGTTTAGTAGGAGAAGTGTCTGTGTGTTAGGTGAAGGTTACAGAACACATTTCAACAGTGAGAACAAAATGGATTCTCTTGTGCTTAAATGAACAGTACAATGAATGTCCATGTCATTTACCCCCTTTTGTTTATTTGACACCATTCTTCTCCGCGTTACGTTCAGCCGATTGCTGGTAACTCCTGTTACATTGGCGCAGAGAGACGGCGTCCTGTTCAGCTCTCTCCTAGCTTTCTCACAATAATGGGTTCATCAGGGCTGGTGGTACATTTGTTGGTACAGCGGTTAGTCACACAGAGGCATAGCCTGATGAGGAAGTAAATAACAAACATGAGAAATAGAAACATCACAATGTAAGCGCCTAGTTTCTGTAACCATGTTGCTATGCCATATAAAAAATCACCAAAACCTCCTAAACCCTGAAAGGGGTTCCATCCATCTTTAGCAATATCTCTGGCCTTATTCTGTAGTTCTCTTATCTTAGCAAGATGCCCTTTAATAATGTCCTCATTATCAGAAATGTATATACAACAGTCAGTGTGAAATATCTTACACATCCCACCTTGAGCTGCAGTGAGATAATTTAGCGTTAATCTGTGCTCTAATACTACTTTTTTAAGCTGAGCCATTTCTTCATTTAATAAACCTATATCAGTGGTAGTAAGGTTAATAATCTCATCTACAATTCTAGTGTAATTATTTAGTCTTTTCATTGCTTCAATTCCCCATCCTGTCCAGGAAGGGAACCATGACCATGTCATGTCACCTTCAGTGAACAGCTCTCTTTTGAACACTAAAGGGTATTCTGGACTTTGATCTGGTCGCACTGTATCTTTGCGAACAGCCAAAGCAGGTACTAACTTCCCAATATAACATGTACCTGTAACATTAGTAGGAAGCCAGGCGTAAGCTTTATTTCCACATATATAATATAACCCTCTACGTATGGACGGTATGCCTGCTCCTAAAAAACTGGAAGCAATAACATGGAATCTCAGGAAACCGATATTTTCACATATTGGAAACTGTGAGCAATTTGTACTATAAAGGGTTCTATTTAGTTCTGGATCTGGGATATAATAATATTGACCATAGTTTCCTCCATAAACTGTAATTTTTGCTCCAGTGCAATCTGAATTGCCCAACCGTCTACATTTAGCGTTAAACGGGCATGTAATGTTTAAACAAATCTGTGGAGTGTTTATCTGTTTCGAAACCATCAAAGTTACTGATCTGTGCTCATTAGCTGTGGAGACTATGTATGAGCCATTTATTCTGGTCCTGTTTAGATCAGTGAAATTGAGAGGCATTGCTATCATGGGTATTGTTCCTGTTTGGGGATGCAAATGAGAACACACCCAGCAGTTACTAGCGTTGCTATGGGTTGCATACAATTTTAACATTTGGATGAAAGGGTTATTTTTCCATGTCTCAGTTCTCACAAACAACAAAAAGAAAAGAAACATTATCATCTTTTTTTCAAAGGATATCATCACTTCAGGATTTTCTTGCAGTGACTGGCGTGAATCCAGGTGGGTTTTCCTTCCAACTTGACAGCAGAACCGGTTGTCAAAAGCACCAAATGTGGTCCGTCAAATTTTGGTTCTAGTGGCTTTCTGACGTGTCACTTGACCACCACCCAGTCACCTGGTTGGATTCTGTGAATACCTGAAACAGAATCTGGGTCGGGGATAGATTTATAAACACCTTCATGTATTTTATTCAATGTTCTTTGCAAAATCTGAACATATTCTAACAGATTAGAGTGAGAAGCCTGCAACTGTTGGGGAAAATATAGCCCTGTTTTGGGTGGCCCTCCAAATAAAATCTCATAGGGGGACAGCCCATGTGGTTGTTTAGGGGTAGTTCTTACAGAATATAGGGCTAATGGCAAAGCTTCCACCCATCCTTTTCCTGTATCTGCTTTAATTTTTGCACATCTGTTTTTCAAAATTCCATTAAGTCTCTCAACTTTACCACTACTTTGTGGATGATAAGGTGTATGGAAAGCTTGCTGTATGTGAAGTGCTTCCATTACCTCTTTCATTACTTCCCCAGTAAAATGGGTTCCTCTGTCACTCTCAATAGTTTCAGGAACTCCATATCTACAAACTATTTCATTCAAAATTTTCTTTGCTGTTGTTTTTGCATTTGCTTTGGCTACTGGCCAGCTCTCGGGCCAACCTGAAAACATGTCAACACACACTAAAGCAAACTCATAGGTGCCTATTCTGGGCATCTGAATGTAGTCTATTTGAATTCTTTGGAAAGGGAAATCTGGCTTTGGAGAATGCCTTTGGGGAACATGAACAGGCCTCCCTGCATTGTACAGAGCACAAGTGAGACATGAAGCACAAAACCTGGCTGCAAATGCACTAAATCCAGGTGCTATCCAATAGCAGTCAGTAAGTGCCACCATCGCGCCCTTAGCAAGATGACTGACGCCATGTGCCAGCTGTGCTAAAACTGGGTACAAACTCCTGGGTAGACACCACCTGTTGTCAGCGCTCCACAGGCCCTGCTGATTTTGGGTAGCATTACATTTGATCCACTTATCCTTCTCTTCATCAGGGGCCTGGTTCTGCAACTGAATTAGAGTTTCTACATCCCACTGCTCTTGATGAGGGGAATCTGTCCCCGCTACCTGGGCGACCCCTACAGTGGATGTGACTCCAAATGCCATAAGGGCAGCATCCTTTGCCGCTTGGTCCGCTAAGGCATTTCCTCTGGCTGTCATGTCACTTCCCCTTGCATGCCCTTTTACCTTCAAGATGGCAACTTCTGCTGGTTTCTGAAAGGCCTCAAATAGCCGCTCTATGAGTTTTGCATGTCTCACTGGCTTCCCTGCACTAGTCAGAAAGTGTCGTGCTTTCCAGATAGGCCCAAAATCGTGGGCTATTCCAAATGCATATCTGCTGTCAGTGTAAACATTTCCCCTTTGATTCTCTAGGAGATGACATGCTTTGACTACAGCATACAACTCCGCTTCCTGTGCTGACATCTGGGGTTTCAATGCTTCCTGATGTAAAATGGTGTCTGTAGTGGTTACAGCAAACCCTGTGTGTGGCTGACCATCGTCAGTGTAAAATCTGGAACCATCTACGAATAAGTGTGTGTCACAATCTGATAAGGGCTCATCTTTTGCTGGTGTGACAGAGGCCCTTTCTACCTCCATAAGAGCCATACAATCATGAGAAAAACTCTCAGGTTCTACATCAGTACCATTTGTTGCATCTTCCTCATCAATTATAGGAAGAAGAGTAGCCGGATTTAAAGTAACACATCGTTTGATTGTTAAATTCGATGGAGCAAAAAGAGCAGACTGGTACTTGTCAAATCTACTGGCAGACACATGTCTAGTATTTACTTGATTCATGATTTCCTGTACTGCATGTGGCACATACAGGATCAGAGCAGAATCTAGTACAAGCTCCGTTACTTTGTCTAGCAGCAAAATGCAGGCTGCTATGGCTCGCATACAACTGGGGGAGCCTTTGATGACAGGGTCTAATGAGGCTGATACATACATCACAGGCCTCTGTTTGTCTCCATGTAGCTGGGTGAGTACACCTGCAGCAAATCCATTGACTTCATGACAGAACAACGAGAAAGTCTTAGTATAGTCAGGAAGTCCAATGGCGGGCGCTTCAGACAAAATTTTAATAAGCTCCTTCATCTGCAATTCATTGTCCCATGTGAGTTTGAAAGGGTTTCTAGTGGTAGCCTCATATAGAGGAGCCATAAGTTCTGATGCATTTGGAATCCAGTCCCTACAATATCCCACTAACCCCAGGAAGGCACGTAGTTGCCGTACATTTTTTGGCTTTTCAAAGTTTTGTAGAGTTTTAACTCGATCTGGGGTTAGGTGACGGATTCCATGTGAAATGCAGTGACCCAGGAAGATCACTTTCTCTTGGCAGTATTGTAGCTTATCTTTGCTAACTTTGTTGTTACTGTTATAGAGAAACAGGAGAAGGCTTACTGTTTCTCTGCTACAAATGTCCTTTGTATCAGAACAAATAAGCAAATCGTCTATGTACTGAAGCAAAACTGTGTTTGGGTGTGAGGGGGACCATTGGTCCAATACTTGCTTTAACGCAGTATTATATTCAGAGGGGCTACTCACACAGCCTTGGGGCAATCTTGTCCATGCTAACTTTTGGGCATCATGGGTAAATGAAAAAAGGTGCCAGCAATCTGGGTGCAGGGGCACCGAAAAGAAAGCATTTGCAAGATCAATCACTGTAAAGCAGGTGCTGGAGGCAGGTATTCCACTTAGTAAAGTGCGGGGGTTGGGCACGATCGGGGTATCTGCCTCTATTATATTGTTAATGGCTCTCAAATCATGCACCATGCGATATGTCACCTGCCCACCCTTCTTGTCTGGCTTCTTTGCAATTGGGAACAGGGGTGTATTGACCTGGGACTTAATTGGTACAACAACCCCTGCTGCTTTCAGTTGAGTGATTTGATCCTTTATCCCCTCAGTCTGAGCAATACTCAGTGGGTACTGTTTAATCTGTGGGAGATGGGCTCCTGGTTTAATTTTTATCATGACTGGGGTGCAATCCAGCAGACCTACATCATATTTGCTGGTGGCCCATAATTCAGTGGGAATCACTTTCAATTCTGGTGGAAATGGCAGAGTGGAGTCTTGGATTAAAAATACTCCACAGGCAGAATTTAAAACTTCTCCTGATAGACTACTGACCACTTGGACTCCTGTAGGAGTGTAGTCTATGTTTGCTAGAATTTGGTTCAAAATGTCAGCTCCCAAAAGATTGGTAGGAACTGTGTCTGAAACTAACACTTTAGTGACAATTTCTGTTTGCTGTCCTAGCCTAAGTTTAAGTGGCTTGGACTCAACCAAATCAGTAGAGGTCCCGGTTAGGCCAACACCAGAGATAACATTTGTAGATAATAATCCTGGAGGTAAGTCCTCTAGATTAAAAACACTTCGGCTTGCACCAGTATCAATTAAACAGGTTAATTCTGTTTCTCCTCCAGGATAGGGGAGTTCTTGTAAAAATACTTTTACTCTGGCCTCGGGACCATTGTCTCCCCTATTTAACATGATTGATACTGGCATGCCATTTTCCTATGCCTGATCCACTGCTTTTGGCAGAGAACTGGGATCAGCATGAGGGGCCGCTAAGCTCTTTTCTAGTCTACGGTCAGGAAGATGGCAGAATTTGGCTATGTGTCCTTCCCCATCACAATTGTAGCATATAATTGGTCCCCGATTGCCATGATTTCTGAAATTGCCTTTGCCTCTACCTCTTCCTTTTCCTCTCTGCTTCCCCATGTACATTACCTTAGGTTTGCTGTCTTTTTGGTTAATCCTGTTTTCTATGGACAACAGGATAGGCAGGACGTCTCGAATAGACATATTGCCTGCCTCAGGCCTTGCTGTGAACAACTTTTCTTTCAACTGGGGTATTAAACCATCAAGAAACCTTTGTTTCACCAGTTGTGTAGATGGACTTGCAGTTTCTCCCGCCTTCTCTTCCTCTATTTTAATGCCTGCTTCCTCAGCCATCTCACTTAACCGCCTCCAATAAGCCCCTGCTGCTTCCTCTTTCCCTTGCTTAGCATTCATAAATTCAGCATGTCTGGTTTGTCCATATATTTGGGGCAATTTTTCCTTCAATTTCTCACAAACCTCCCGTCCACTAACCATCTTACCTAGATTTTTGACGTCTACACCACATTCTTTAAGTATATAGCCAGACATGTTGCTTCCCACTGCTTTAATAAGAAGCTGATGAATGTCAGTAGCAGAAGCCTCATATGCTTCCTGTGCAGCACTAAGTTTGTTTGCAAACCCAATTGGATTCTTTCTAGGATCTCCCAATCCTTCTAATATGGCTCTCATATCTTGGGGACTAAAAGGTACATGTCATTTAATTTGAGACTTACTGTCAACAGCATCACCTTCAAAAACTAATTGGGTTCTGACAGGATAAACTGCAACAGATTTCTCTATGCCAGGGGCAGAAGGGCTGGCATCTCCCTTCCTTCTCTCTTCATCTTGCTGCCACAATTTGGAAATTATGGTTTGCTCTGGAAGTTCAGACTCTATCTCTCTTTCTCTGGCCAAAGCCTTAAGTTCAGAGAGATCCAGGTTTGCATATGTGCCTTTTGATTTATGCCAATCATCTGTTTCTAGGATACGAGCCAAATCCCTCTTTGTAGGTTGATATGGGGCTGTTAAACCTCTGCTCTCTACTATATTGCATAGCTCATCTTTTGTGTGTTCCATGTAATCTAATTCTTTTGCTTTTGTGCGTGGTCCCCTTAAAGCCAAACTGGCAGCCACATAAGGTGGGGGGTCCTCCTCTACAGAGTCTTCTGGCCAAACGTAGTAAATTTGGGCAGTACTTTTATTAAATATCTCCGTCAAGCCAGTTTGATTCGCTACTTTAGCTTCTGTCTCCCATGTGCAAGCTATTCTCCACGTTCCTTCACTGCACAGTAGTGGGCCATAATCGTGCAGAAAAGTTTGCCATACTTTTAAATCAAAAGTCCCTTCAGATTTTAAAGGTTTAGCTGTTCCCTTTGTCCATTCTACCCATTTATCTAGGGGCTCAGTATAGGCAGAACCGTACCTTCGGTTCATATATTCTCTAGCGCTCATCTTGCGCTGGGCATTTTCTGAAGGCCTCTCTCCCTTCATTCCCTTAATTAATTTAATGCCCATAATGACTGGCCAGTCTTCTCTCTTCTCTACTTGTGCCTATACCCTCTTGCCTCTAAAACAAATAGTACAGCAAATCTGCAGATTTACAAGAATAGTCTCCACTTATCTACGTGGATAGAAGGGGTTTATGACAATAGACAAAACACTCATTAAGAGACCCTCCTCGTCTCTTCTCTTCTCTGTGAGTTTTATCTGACCCTACCATGCGCCTCTGACCCAGGTCGCCCACAAGGAGTCAACGCAGGGAACTGCAGAGGATTTTCCCTATCCACACACAGTCCAACCCGTGAAGGGGGACACAAACACATTCACACACACACGTTACCCAACCAGAAAGGTCCGAGAGTGGTCTGGTTTCCTTGAGAACCGACAGATAGGATACATAGGAAAAGGCAGAAATATAGCAAGCTTAAGGGCAGCTTACCTAGCCGGCATTTGAGGTCTGCGTTTCCCGATGATCCCGATCGAAGCGCGGTTCCTTCTGGAGACTCTGCCAAACTCCTGTTATGACTCGCCAAGACTGATATGACTGATTTCTGATTGGGACTCTAAAACAAAGTTAATACTGCAGCTGCAGGAACAGATTCACAGGACTCAATCACTGTGTTTAAAATGTCCGTTCAGTGAAAAATGTATTATTACATGTTATTTTATACATAGATAAGAAAGGGGTGGTGTGAGATGTTATTAAAAAGTAACAAATAGCAATATGTTATTAAAAGCTAACAAATAGAAATATATTATTAAAAACTAGCGAATAGAACAATTGCAAAAGTTAAACCTTGAAAAGGGAGGGGGGAGTAGAGAGCGTTTAGTAGGAGAAGTGTCTGTGTGTTAGGTGAAGGTTACAGAACACATTTCAACAGTGAGAACAAAATGGATTCTCTTGTGCTTAAATGAACAGTACAATGAATGTCCATGTCAGTATTCATGCACCATGTAAAAGAGACGCTGGCGATGGTTGCTGGAACCGATCATACCTTGGGGCTGCGGACTAAAAAATTGTCTGAACGCATGGGTCAGACGGCCACCTTCTCCACCGCTCCTTCTTTGACTGACCGAAGCCTCAGCAACACGTTGTCCAGAAACAGGAGTTTGTAACCTCCCAGTCTCTGGGAACGCATTGCAAAGACCTTTCTGCAAGGCCTCCCGAAGATGTTTCATCCTCTGCTCCCTCTGCGACAGCAAGATAAGGTCCGCAACCTTACCCTTGTAATGTGGATCAAGGAGGGTTGCCAGCCAGTATTGTTCCTTCTCCTTGATACCACGAATATGAGGATCCTTCCGCAGGCTTTGCAGGATCAGGGAGGCCATGCAGCGTAGGTTTGCTGAGGCATTCGGTCCGGAGACCTCTGGGTCACTAAGGACGACATGATCCGCAGCCACCTCCTCCCAGCCATGTACAAGTCCATGTGTTTCTTGGGACTGTAAATGATCCCTTAAAGACTGCTGCTGATGCTGAGTGCCAGGCTCCACCTCCATACTGACACAATCCTCCTCCTCCTCCTCTTCCTGTGTGATCGGCAGACATGCAGGAACACTGTCTGGATAAAGGGGGCCTTGAGAGCTAAGGAAGTCCTCCTCTTCCTGCCTCTGTTCTGCCTCAAGTGCCCTGTCCATTATTCCACGCAGCGTGTGCTCCAACAGGTGGACAAGGGGGACAGTGTCACTGGTGCATGTACTGTCACTGCTCACCATCCTCGTGGCCTCCTCAAATGGTGACAGGACAGTGCATGCATCCCTGATCATGGCCCACTGGCGTGGGGAAAAAAAAACAAGCTCCCCTGACCCTGTCCTGGTGCCATAGTCGCACAGGTACTCATTGATGGCCCTCTGCTGCGTGTGCAGCCGCTGCAGCATGGCCAACGTTGAGTTTCACCTGGTGGGCATGTCACAGATTAGGCGGTTCTTGGGCAGGTTAAATTCCTTTTGGAGGTCTGCCAGCCGAGCACTGGCATTATATGACCGGCAGAAATAAACACAGACTTTCCTGGCCTGCCTCAGGACATCCTGTAAGCCCAGGTACCTGCCCAAGAACTGCTGCACCACCAAGCTAAGGATGTGAGCCAAACAGGTAACATGGGTCATTTGTCCCTATCCGAGGGCAAGAACGGAGGTTGGTGCCATTGTCGCAAACCACCATTCCTGCCTTAAGTTGGCGTGGCGTCAACCACCTCTGAACCTACCCCTGCAGAGCTGACAGAACCTCTGCCCCAGTGTGGCTCCTGTCCCCCAAGCACACCAGCTTAAGCACCGCATGGCATCTTTTGGCCTGCATACTTGCGTAGCCCATTGAACGCCTACGGAGCACCGCTGGTTCCGAGGACAAAGCACAGGAAGAGGCCATGGAGGAAGAAGAGGAGGAGGGGGTGGAGGAGAGAGGTGTGTCAGAATCATTAGTAGTGGCATTTTGGAGGTGTGGTGGCGGAACAACCTCCAACACTACTGCACCTTGTCCTGCATCCTTCCCAGCTGCCAGCAGAGTCACCCAATGGGCCGTGAAACTTAGGTAACATCCCTGTCCATGCCTGCTGGACCATGAGTCAGCGGTAATATGTACCTTACCGCCCTGTCCAGTGAGGTATGGACATTTCCTTCCACATGCCGGTAGAGAGCCAGAATCGCCTTTCATGAGCAAAAGTGGCGTTTGGGTACCTGCCACTGAGGAACCGCACATTCCACAAACGCACTACACTAACTTGTAGCTTTAGCTGAACACTGTGCACTACACTAACTTGTAGCTTTAGCTGAACACTGTGCAGAGGTCGCACTACACTAACTTGTAGCTTTAGCTGAACACTGTGCACTACACTAACTTGTAGCTTTAGCTGAACACTGTGAGGAGGACGACCTACACTAACTTGTAGCTTTAGCTGAACACTGTGCAGAGGTCGCACTACACCAACTTGTAGCTTTAGCTGAACACTGTGCACTACACTAACTTGTAGCTTTAGCTGAACACTGTTCAGAGGACGCACCATACTAACTTGTAACTAACTATACTAACTTATACTGTTCAGAGGACGCACTATACTAACTTGTAGCTTTAGCTGAACACTGTGTAGAGGTTGCACTACACTAACGTGTAGCTTTAGCTGAACACTGTTCAGAGGACGCACTACACTAACTTGTAGCTTTAGCTGAACACTGTGCACTACACTAACTTGTAGCTTTAGCTTAACACTGTGAGGAAGACGCACTACATTAACTTGTAGCTTTAGCTGAACACTGTGCAGAGGTCGCACTACACTAACTTGTAGCTTTAGCTGAACACTGTGAGGAGGACGCACTACATTAACTTGCAGCTTTAGCTGAACACTATGCAGAGGTCGCACTACACTAGCTTGTAGCTTTAGCTGAACACTGCGCACTACACTAACTTGTAGCTTTAGCTTAACACTGTGAGGAGGACGCACTACACTAACTTGTAGCTTTAGCTGAACACTGTGCACTACACTAACTTGTAACTTTAGCTGAACACTGTGAGGAGGACGCACTACACTAACTTGTAGCTTTAGCTGAACACTGTGCACTACACTAACTTGTAGCTTTAGCTGAACACTGTGCAGAGGTCGCACTACACTAACTTGTAGTTTTAGCTGAACACTGTGCACTACACTAACTTGTAGCTTTATCTGAACACTGTGAGGAGGACACACTACATTAACTTGTAGCTTTAGCTGAACACTGTGCAGAGGTCGCACTACTACTACTACTAACTTGTAACTTTAGCTGAACACTGTGCATCACACTAACTTGTAGCTTTAGCTGAACACTGTTCAGAGGACGCACTACACTAACTTGTAGCTTTAGCTGAACACTGTGCAGAGGTCGCAGTACACTAACTTGTTGCTTTAGCTGAACACTGTGAGGAGGACGCACTACACTAACTTGTAGCTTTAGCTGAACACTGTGCACTACACTAACTTGTAGCTTTAGCTGAACACTGTGCAGAGGTCGCTCTACACTAACTTGTAGTTGTAGCTGAACACTGTGCACTATACTAACTTGTAGCTTTATCTGAACACTGTGAGGAGGACACACTACATTAACTTGTAGCTTTAGCTGAACACTGTGCAGAGGTCACACTACACTAACTTGTAGCTTTAGCTGAACACTGTGCATTACACTAACTTGTAGCTTTAGCTGAATACTGTTCAGAGGATGCACTACACTAACTTGTAGCTTTAGCTGAACATTGTGCAGAGGTCGCAGTACACTAACTTGTAGCTTTAGCTGAACACTGTGCACTACACTAACTTGTAGCTTTAGCTGAACACTGTGAGGAGGACGCACTACACTAACTTGTAGCTTTAGCTGAACACTGTGCACCACACTAACTTATAGCTTTAGCTGAACATTGTGCAGAGGTCGCACTACATTAACTTGTAGCTTTAGCTGAACACTGTGAGGAGGACAAACTACACTAACTTGTAGCTTTAGCTGAACACTGTGCAGAGGTCGCACTACACTAACTTGTAGCTTTAGCTGAACACTGTGAGGAGGACGCACTACATTAACTTGTAGCTTTAGCTGAACACTATGCAGAGGTCGCACTACACTAGCTTGTAGCTTTAGCTGAACACTGTGCACTACACTAACTTGTAGCTTTAGCTTAACACTGTGAGGAGGACGCACTACACTAACTTGTAGCTTTAGCTGAACACTGTGCACTACACTAACTTGTAACTTTAGCTGAACACTGTGAGGAGGACGCACTACACTAACTTGTAGCTTTAGCTGAACACTGTGCACTACACTAACTTGTAGCTTTAGCTGAACACAGTGCAGAGGTCGCACTACACTAACTTGTAGTTTTAGCTGAACACTGTGCACTACACTAACTTGTAGCTTTATCTGAACACTGTGAGAAGGACACACTACACTAACTTGTAGCTTTAGCTGAACACTGTGCAGAGGTCGCACTACACTAACTTGTAACTTTAGCTGAACACTGTGCATCACACTAACTTGTAGCTTTAGCTGAACACTGTGAGGAGGACGCACTACACTAACTTGTAGCTTTAGCTGAACACTGTGCAGAGGTCGCAGTACACTAACTTGTAGCTTTAGCTGAACACTGTGCACTACACTAACTTGTTGCTTTAGCTGAACACTGTGAGGAGGACGCACTACACTAACTTGTAGCTTTAGCTGAACACTGTGCACTACACTAACTTGTAGCTTTAGCTGAACACTGTGCAGAGGTCGCACTACACTAACTTGTAGTTGTAGCTGAACACTGTGCACTATACTAACTTGTAGCTTTATCTGAACACTGTGAGGAGGACACACTACATTAACTTGTAGCTTTAGCTGAACACTGTGCAGAGGTTGCACTACACTAACTTGTAGCTTTAGCTGAACACTGTGCATTACACTAACTTGTAGCTTTAGCTGAATACTGTTCAGAGGATGCACTACACTAACTTGTAGCTTTAGCTGAACACTGTGCAGAGGTCGCAGTACACTAACTTGTAGCTTTAGCTGAACACTGTGCACTACACTAACTTTTAGCTTTAGCTGAACACTGTGAGGAGGACGCACTACACTAACTTGTAGCTTTAGCTGATCACTGTGCACCACACTAAATTATAGCTTTAGCTGAACATTGTGCAGAGGTCGCACTACATTAACTTGTAGCTTTAGCTGAACACTGTGAGGAGGACAAACTACACTAACTTGTAGCTTTAGCTGAACACTGTGCAGAGGTCGCACTACACTAACTTGTAGCTTTAGCTGAACACTGTGCACTACACTAACTTGTAGCTTTAGCTGAACACTGTTCAGAGGATGCACTACACTAACTTGTAGCTTTAGCTGAACACTGTTCAGAGGACGCACTACACTAACTTGTAGCTTTAGCTGAACACTGTGCAGAGGTCGCACTACACTAACTTGTAGCTTTAGCTGAACACTGTGCACTACACTAACTTGTAGCTTTAGCTGAACACTGTTCAGAGGACGCACTAACTTGTAGCTTTAGCTGAACACTGTGCACTACACTAATATGTAGCTTTAGCTGAACACTGTGAGGAGGACGCACTACACTAACTGTAAATAGTGTTGCTGCCTTACTGTGGTACTAATAGGATCAGAAGAACACCAGCAATTTCCTTCAGGTACCTGTACTGTAACAACACTGCCTGCCTATCAGTAGGAATATAATAACAGGAACGGATCTAGCTAAACTGAATACAGTATATATATATATATATAGATATATCTATATCTATAGATATAGATATATCTATATATATATATATATATATATATATATATATATATATATATATATATATATATATATACACACACACACACACACAACACCTGGGATACACAATACACTGTAAGTGCAGCTAACTGACTGTCCTGCCTAATCTATCTAACTTAAATCAAATGACACTGTCTCTCTGTCTCTCATCGCCGGAACACACTACACAGGGCCGCTGTGCAGGCGGCCTTATATAGTGTGGGGCGTGTACTAAACCCTCTGAGCCATAATTGGCCAAAGCCACCCTGGCTTTGGCCAATTACAGTTCTCGCTACAGACGGCACTGTGATTGGCCAAGCATGTGGGTCATAGTGCATGCTTGGCCAATCATCAGCCAGCAATGCACTGCGATGCCGCAGTGAATTATGGGCCATGATGCGCCACACGAATTTGGCGCGAACGGCCCATATCGTTCGCAATTCGGCGAACGGGCGAACAGACGATGTTCGTGTCGAACATGGGTTCGACTCGAACATGAAGCTCATCCCTAGTCAGGAGCAAATGTAATTGTTTGATCAGTATGAGGAGTGAGATTTTGTGAATTTGCGCTCATGGTTTTGTGTGCGGGGGCTCTGTGGCTTAGGGTCAAGTGGGGGAGAGGTGAGAAGGCCCCAGTTTAGCAGCCTTTTTATTCCCTCCTTCGGTGTTGAGATGGTGATTGACTGGATTTGTAGGTTACATGCTTATCTCTGAGAACCACAGTGACTTGGGCAAACACCCTTTGCTTTTGAGCTGTGGCTGGGGATATATCAGTGAAGAGGGAGATAGAGAAATAGGGGTCTGGTAGTGTGGAGGCAGAGCAGGCTGCGGCCATAATGCGTTCTTTTATGTGAAAAAAATGAATACGTGCAAACACATCTCGTGGAATAGACGCAGGGAGATAATTAGGCCTGGCGATCCTGTGAGCATGGTCTATGATGATGTCAGCTTGTGATAACCAAGGCAGGAGTTTGAAGAAAAGTTGTTGTAGATAGGGGATCAGAACAGGGGGTTTGATGGTTTCTGGAATGCCCCTAAATTTAATGTTGTTCCTTCTGGACTGGTCTTGCAGGTCAGCCACTTTTGCTTGCAGGTAGCAAATTTCTTCAATGTGGTGGTCTTGGGTCTCTGCTACCTCTTGGTAAGATGCTGTGTGCTCAGTAACAATTTTTGTTCATCTGTGCGTTCCTCCATGTGGTCTACCCTGAAGTGTACAGAAGAAATGGAGGTGCAGAGTTCATTGCGTAGGTCTTTCTGTAGGGAAAGTAGCATGAGCTTCAGTGTATACTCTGAAGCAGGCTGGTCACTGGCAGGGTGTGCAGCAAGGGAGTCAGTGTCATGCTCCCCATGAAGTGGGACATCCAGGTTATCCCAGTACTGTATTTTATATGAAGGGGCTTTGGAGGGAGAGAGCACGGTAATTGAGCAGCCCTCTTACCTCTATCTGTGGGTGAGCCGTGAGGGGGAGCCGCTGTGGTCTAGGAGCTGTCCATGTCCTCCTGATTATTAGTGGAGTCCTGTGTGTCAGCGTCTGTCAGCGAGGAGGAAGGAGGAGGAGGAGGCGCTGCATCGGCTCCATCTTGAGAGCGCTGCATGACAGGCTGAGAGAAATAATCTGTGAGGCGGCACGAGTTGTGTGGCTGGCCGTTCCTCTTTCTGAACATACCGTCCAGATGCCGTATGTGCTGGTTCCCCTCTGGTGTAGGAGAGAGGGGATAGAAGCTGCTTTATCAGGCAGGAGGTTGCTGAATGTCCGGTGGCTGAGCGGAGCTGGTGGATCAAGCGGCCATCTTACTCCGTGACCAGCCACGCCCCCTTCCTTTTTTCTTCCCCCATCATCAGTCCATGCCTTCATCCTCTCCCCTCCTCCCTCCCTCCCCGCTTCTCCCCTTTCTTCCCCCCCTTTCCCTTTCTTACCCCTTCTTTTCCCCACCCCCTTCTTCCCCCCTCCCCTTGCCCTGTTCCCCATTCCCCCCTTTTTTCTTTCCCGCATTTTCTGTTTTTCCCCTCCCATTCTGTCTCCTCTTGCCCCTTCCCCCCTCCCTTTTCCCCTTACCCCACCCCCTCTCTATTTTCCTCTCTAATTGTCTTATAGTTGAATATCCTCTACTCATACATTGTCATTATTTAATATAGATGCCCGTTCATTTTTGCAAATCCCCCATAGCCGCTGTGGGGGAACCCTGGTGATGCTTTGACTCTGGCTAGGCTTGGGTCCTTGGTAAGTGACATTGCTCTCTTTCTCCCCCCTTCTCTACTTTACTATTGGTTGTTGAATTTTTTTCATATATTGTGACACTGGGATATTTGGTGTTTACTGTTATAATGATTGATTTCAGATATTCTCCTGATGAAGTGGTAGAACTCTGCAAAACATGTTGATAACAATGATATCCGTGGGAACCCACCATATCCTAATCCCCCTTAACAGGGAACATGAGTGTTGGTGATATACATGGATTGTTACCATGCACTTTTTATGATGTTTTTCAATAAGTATTTGGATATCTTGTTTTTATAGGTTTTTGTATCAATAAAGAATTGAACATCTTTTATCAAATCATGAGTATACGCTGTGTAAGTTGGTACCAAGTCCCAAATTTTCCTTTTTATGGGTGACCGGGTGTGGACCGATCTCACAGTCTCTTTCCTTTTAATTGGATGATGGTACACCATACCTAGTCTATATGCAATCTATACCAATAGAGGCTTTAACTTCTTAATAATTGCTGAAACAGGAAGAAACATTTCTAACTGGATGTACACTTTCTAAAGAATGTAGAAAGCAGAAGACAGCACATAGACATGTAAAACGTATGTACGGAGATTGGTTTCATCTCTGTGTATCATCTGAGGCTGTTCACTTCACTGGGTGAGGGTTTACATCCACTTTAATCCCAAGTTAGTTTCAAAGCGTTTAAACCATCAAATGAGAATGGCAACTAGAACAAGAACAGAATCAGATTACATATTTTTCCTAGAATAGGTTTCCTTTTAAGAGATAACAAGCACACACTATGCCCTCGCTTTATGTAGAAATTGTATATGGATGATTGCACTGTATTTATTTTAATAAATAAAAAAAAGCGAAGTATTTTTTTTCTCATGATCGATATACAGCTGTCATTTGACAGTTCTTTCCTAGCCTGTCTGCAGGGAAGCATCAGGCAGAATTAGCTTCTAAGCTTCTAATCCTCTGCTTACGGTCACATGCTAAAAAAAAATAAAAAAAACATCCTTCAAGAAACAGAAGAAAAATAAATAATTAATACATAAAATAAATGTTTTAAATTGTCATAAAAATATGTATTTGAATCTAAAGGAGAAGTAGGACTAAAGTTCTTCTGGCCTTACTTCTCCTTGGGATCACAGGAGTGCACTTAGTTCTGCATCCTGTGACCTGCATTCAGCTGACAGCAGGCTAAAGTCCGCTGTCAGCTGACATCACTCTCCAGCCACACAATGGGAAATTTTCCTCTTGTGGGACTTTAAAAGGCAAGAGTCTTCAAACTAAATTATATATTTTTTTGATACATTATTATTATCAAAAGTTAAAACATGACAAAGATAAAAGAGGTGGATGCCAGCAGATTCAGATGGTGGCAGAAAAAGGAGTATACATATCTGTTTACAATACTGCAATTAACCCCACACAGACTGTTTCGGTAAAGGGCTAAAACAGAGGCCCGACGCGTTTCAAGGTTGTAAATGTTGAAACCTCTTCTTCATGGGCTGATGGTGAGGTAAGTAATTATCTGAAAACATTTTGCAAAGAAAAACAGAATAAGCAACACAGTGAGATCCTAACATGATGTGATGTTCAAATATGTTCGTACAACATAAAAAATAAATGAATGCGTTAAGAAATTATTTGACCGTGTTACTCTTAAGCCAACATCAGGTAGCATCCAACTTCAAGATAAAATGGGAATGAATGGTTTGCCAGCAGGGATCAGATCCATGAGCCAACGCTTAACACCGAGAGATGCGCAAATCCAAGGCCCCGGACAGAACACAAAGGGCGTCCTACCACTTATAATATGGCACCACTGATATCAAATACCATAGATTGTCCTGACAACTGAGAGAGAGAAGGGACAATGTGATAGAGCCCACCTCATAGAAATAAGGAAAAGGTTGAGCCTAAATAGGCTTCCACCTGCTATAAATTTGGTATAATTGTAATAGGAATATGTATGTCCTTTACATACCTGCTAATACATAGAAAATAAGTCACTCCTTATTATGGGTGAAGGGATGTAACATAGGGTGCTGTCTGGTCAGGGATGGTATTGGGTCCCCCAGTGAAAAAGATCACAGAAAGGGAAAGCGGTGGAAGCATCTGCAAAATATAGCTAGAAGAAAGGAGAGAAGTAAGTAGTGCTGTGTAATTAAATTAAATCACAAATACCAGCCATATATAACTAAAGCTGCAGAATGGAGTGTCCTAATGGGCAACATCCACTACAGTACAGTATAAAAGTGGATTTGCATGTGTGAGTGCATTGCTCTCTGAAGAATGTCATATCAAAACACAGTGTGTTGTTTGCAAAGCAACATTAAATAATTTACCTTTGGGAGTAAGCGGCTGCACGACCAGTCTGATGCCTGTACTAGCATGAGACTAGGCATCCACACACGCAGCCTAAATAACACCGCTCATTAGGGGCAAGCTGACATAGCTGGCTGATGTTTGAACAGGCGACATAACAGTGGGAAGGTTCATCCTCCGAGTCCCCGGCGCGCAGGCCCGCCCCCCGAACCCCATACACGTATTGGCATCCAGGGAAGGGTGACCTCACATGCCGGAAAAGGCAGACACATGCTGGGAGGGTGCTGACGTTCGTGTCAGGGGCTCACAGTGCGCTGATCATCATGGCAACAGGATAAACATATCCTGGCCACGAACAATCATGTAATAGGAGGCCAAATGTGCCAAACAGAAGGATGACACATTGGCACCCGTGCGCCGAGTGGACTATCCGAGCACAGACCAGCCAATTCCCCAGTCCAGTACTGGCCCAGGATCCAGAACCATGGCGGCAACAAACACTCATTCCAGGGACCTGGAGTAAATACACAGATTAAAATAAAAGAAAAAAACGGGAAACAGAAAACAAGAAAGAAAAAAGGGAGACCTATACAATGGGGAGCATGGAGAAATGAGGAGAGGGGAACATGTGCAGCCATCTATGATGATCAATATATACATCCAAAGCACATACATATAGTCTGTACATCTATATATCCATATCAAATCCCACATCCCTCCTCAGCAATTATCTTACATTGGTGCAGATATCATAGTCTGCATATATGAAGAATATAGAGAAGGAAATCTGACCACTATACCCCAAAGAACCTGTGGGAGTGATTTATATCAATTTGACAAGGGTTTCACAGGAAGTAGGGACATGTTCACCTCAAGGGGGTCCCACTCAGACCCTGCAGAAGTGAAGCCCTCCAGGAAAGGTCGGAAGGAAATGGCGTCATTCAAGCCAGGTGGCTTGGTGGCCTGAAGACGATAAATCAATTTCTGTTCTTTTTGCAACAGGGTTTTGTTCCAATCTCCACCGCGTAGTCCTGGGTGAACACGATCTAGTATCAGGAAGGACACTTTGGGGAAGATTCCCGCATGAAACGCAGAAACGTGTCTTCCCAATAGGGATGAAGCGAACACCCCCCCCGGTTCGGTTCGCACCAGAACCTACGAACGGACCGAAAATTCGCACGAACGTTAGAACCCCATTGACGTCTATGGGACTCGAACGTTCAAAATCAAAAGTGCTCATTTTAAAGGCTAATTTTCATGGTATTGTCCTAAAAAGGGTTTGAGGACCCAGGTCCTGCCCCAGGGGACATGTATCAATGCAAAAAAACTTTTAAAAACGGACGTTTTTTCGGGAGCAGTGATTTTAATGATGCTTAAAGTAAAAAAAAAAAAAAAGTGAAATATTCCTTTAAATATCATACCTGGGGGGTGTCTATAGTATGCCTGTAAAGTGGCACGTGTTTCCCATGCTTAGAACAGTCCCTGCACAAAATGACATTTTGAAAGGAAAAAAAGTCATTTAAAACTGCTTGCGGCTTTAATGTAATGTCGGGTTCTGGCAATATGGATGAAAATCAGTGAGACAAACGGCATGGGTACCCTCCAGTCCATTACCAGGCCCTTTGGGTCCTGTATGGATATTAAGGGGAACTCCGCACCCAAATTAAAAAAAGGAAAGGCGTGGGGCCCCCAGGCCCTATATACTCTGAACAGCAGTATACAGGCGGTGCAAACAAGACAGGGACTGTAGGTTTGTTGTTAAGTAGAATCTGTTTGTAATTTTGAACTGGTACATTTTTAAAGTGTAGCTCCAGCCAAAAAAACGGAAAATTGTATCAAATACTTACCGTAATTTTCCTTTCCTGACGCCAAACCATGGCAGCATACTAGTGATAGAGCTCCGCCTCTTGACCACTCCCTCAGGACCAGTGAATAGCATAAATGAAGGCATGGTTAGCCGCCACCCCATTCTTTGTAACAAGCCACAATCTTCTAAATAGGATGAGACAGAGGACTGAAAAGTCCTTCCTACAAAGTCCCTTGATGACAAGGCCCCCGCATCTATTCCATCAAATTTGAGTAGGAATGTTGGAGCAACCAAGATACCCCTGTACAGATGGGCACCATAGATTCTCTTGAATGTGTTGCCTATAAGGCTTTAACCGCTCTGGTAGAGTGCTCCGCCGCCACTGACGGAGGCTCGTGACCTATAGTCTTATATACACAACCCAAGCCTGCTAGGATCCAGGCAGTAACCTCTTTCCCTTGATGATTGTCAGCTGGAATGACAAAAGGTTTATTTAGATGACCTGAAAGGCACAATTGTGGAGTGATACTCCTTTAAAGTTCTGAAAATGAACAGTAGGTGTGACTTTCCTGTGTGATGTTCTGGAAAGTTAGGCAATGTCCAGCTGTCTGTTGAATAGCAGTCTGTTGCTACGTTCGATGCAGGATGATCTACAAGATCCAACTCTACTCTTTCTGGAAAGAAAGGAATATATTTTTTTACTTTGAAGCTCCAAGAGCCTGAATCTCCGATAACCTTCTGCTTAAAGTTCTTGCAATTGATACTGCCTTGTAAGTGATGGCCTGATCCAGCAACTGCAATAGATCTTTCTTCCTTGGTGACCAACTCTTTATGACTGTCCTCAAAAGTTGTGCAAACTTGAGGATTCTTGGCCCATTCAAATGTGTTATTGCCAATATAGCCCACACTAGTGAGGATAGGCTAAGGCCTGGAGGAAGTATAGAACAGCTGACACTGGCAGGGCAGTAGGATCAATGTCTTGCCCTACCAGGAAAACTTGTTCCAGAATTAGACCTAGATGTTGTAAGTAGAATGTCTTCTCGCACACAACAAAGGAGAGATCACTCTGGAATGAAACTGGAGCAACCGGAGTTGCCCATCCTCCCCCTTTAGTGTCTCTGCTTGCAGCCACAGTCTGCGCATGTTATAGAGGAAATGTCTTCTGTATCCTGAAATGAATGGCCAGGGAAAACCGAGGGCCTCCTGGTTAATATGGAGGACTGTGTATGACAACTATGTTCTCCCTTGACAGCCTCAAGGGAAATCTCATTTACAGGAAATGTTGGGGAAAAATATATAAGTTAGATTGTAGTCCCAAGGAGAGACCATAGCATTTGCCCCTTGCGCCTTGGGGTACAGACAAAATCACACCAAAGTTTGTGATTACTGTGGGAAACCAGGAGGTCTGTCTGTGGTAGGCCCCACCTGTGGACCAGCTCAGAGAAGACCTGGGTCGTAGACCCACTCGTTGTGCTCTGGGAAGCTTGTACTTGTTCAAAAGAAACCGCTGGGAGGTAAACTGCTTCCAAAACTTTGCTAGTGATCTTCCACCCAGGTGTTAAGGGTTTCAATTCTCTCAATAGCATATTGCTGCGAGTTTCATCCTGGAGCTGAATATAAGTGACTGCTGGCCTTTTGCTAAAGTGCAAGGAGATTGGTCCTCCTTGACTATGTGTAGTAAGGCCAAAGTGCTAAAAGGGCTGCTTGAACCCCCAGCACGTTCGTGGTTATGCTCCTTGGCTGGGAATCTCTGCTTGCCTTGACCGAAAGTGCTTCGCAGTGCATGTTCCCGGCTGTCTTGCAGACATGATTCATAGCCATTCTCCAGTCTAACGGTCCTAACGGACCAAGACTTCCTTAAGGTCTTACCATCACCGCAGACCGCTACCCATACTGAGTAATACCTATTAACTGTGTTCTATCCTGTTTCCTCCCTTGCACTAAGAATTCTAGTTGAAATTTGTGCAGGTACCCATGCACCCCAGGAATCATCTATATGCATAATGACGTTGTGCCCAGATGACTGAGGCACTAAGAAGCCATCAAACAAGCGGAAATATTCGTCCTCAGAATTATGTTCCTGTCACCACTTCCTCTGATGGAAATAAAACAGAGGAAATAGCAGAGCACCCCCGGGTACACCAACCATTGGGATGGTTAAAGGTTGGCTTTGCTTTCCCTGTAAAGTGTGAGGATAGAATAGGCATCCTGAAAATCCAGCAACAGCCTCCAGCCATGTGGTTATACTGTTTAATGGACTCTTAAAGATCTCAAAGAGGGCCCAAAAGGGTTTGACCTCTTCCGATCTGCAACTGGACACTAACCAACATCCCCTGCAAAACAGGATTGGGTAGAAAACCTGCAATCCCTCTTGAGTCTGAGGTGTCTGTAAGTATTGTAGCAGCCCACCCGCTGTTGTGGTGGACTTGGCAGCTCCGTGGGAGAGAAATGGTCTGGAGGAGGAGCAGTGAGGAATCTCCCAAAGTGACCATGAGTGACCATGAGTGTCTGATACCTTCATCCAAGGCTCTGTACAGCATGCTGTCCAGAAACCCGTGAAGCGTGCCTTCTAGGTCTTACCTTAAGAGTCTGGGTATGCACTTGTGTGACTGGCTCACGGATTTCCCCAGAAGTCTGCACTAAAATATAAGTCAGATTTTTGACATCCACTGCTACAAAAATATATATATATTTTTTGCAAGATACTCCCAAAGGGATGCAGACCCTGCCACTGTCCTCAGAGTCCTGCGGGTGCAGCAGCTGGTTGATAACTATTAAACCATTCCCATTAGACTCACCCAGTACATGGACTGGATATTGCTGGTCTGCCGGCACTTGCAGATGCTACAGTATGTAGGAGCAGGTTGACCATTAGCTTGTTCAGGGTACAGTTTCGACAGCCTGTTTATATTGGCATTTTTCTCGAACCCCTTCCAATCTTCCCCACTTTTGTTTCTAGGAAGCAATACGCAGTCCAGGGTCTCAACCATGTGGCCTCCCTAGCCGCCAAAGTGCTAGGGTGCTCCTCCAGTCATTATACAAGCAACTAGAGGGGACTTTCTGGTCAGCCTCCCTATTTTTGAGTAGTGGACTGATGCATCTATAATATATGTAGCAAGGACCCAGGACTCCTTCAGTCCAATGAGAACCTCAAGAGCCATGAGTTGTCGACCTCCCTCCACATAGAGTGGGTCGTAAGGCATAGTAGGTGCAGTGCAAAGTAGATTCATGGGTGCCAGACACCTAGGGTGTACCACTTGTCCAGTATTCAGCCGGACAGTTCGGGTTTTGAATCATGTGTCAGGGTTTCAGTCCCCCTAAATGAATGAATGAATGATTTGTATAGCGCTGCAAATGCGAACTGAATCACTTCAAGGCGCTAGATCCGTCCTGTTTCCATAGCCGTGGTCCTTGGACTGAGACCCGGACATATTACCTGGACCAGGCTGTAGTTCCCCAGGTAACCGAGATAGTCATACACAAATCTGTTGCCCTCATAGGTGGCTGTTTTAGCCCCTTGAACACCTACGGAGCACCGCTGGTTCCGAGGACAAAGCACAGGAAGAGGCCATGGAGGAAGAAGAAGAGGAGGGGGTGGAGGAGAGAGGTGTGGCACAAACATTAGTAGTAGCATTTTGGAGGCGTGGTGGCAGAACAACCTCCAACACTACTGCACCTTGTCCTGCATCCTTCCCAGCTGCCATCAGAGTGACCCAATGCGCCGTGAAACTTAGGTAACGTCCCTGTCCATGCCTGCTGGACCATGAGTCAGCGGTAATATACACCTTACCGCTGACTGCCCTGTCCAGCGAGGCCAAGACATTGCCTTCCACATGCCGGTAGGGAGCCGGAATCACCTTCCGTGAGAAAAAGTGGTGTCTGGGTACCTGCCACTGAGGAACCGCACATTCCACAAACTCACGGAAGGGGGCAGAGTCTACCAACTGAAAAGGTAGCAGTTGAAGTGCTAGCAATTTTACCAAGCTAGCATTCAACCGCTGGGCATGTGGATGGCTGGGAGCGAACTTCTTTCGGCAGTGCAGCAGCTGGGGCAGGGAAATTTGCCTGGTACAATCTGACGTTGGTGTACCGAAAGCAGATTGCCCACAAGTACTTGGCTGTGACACACCTAATTCTACACCTTCATTCCTCTCAGTGCAGGTCTCAGAGAGGACTGAAGGTATAGTGGGGTTGGAGATCTCAGCTGATGAGGAGCAAGGAGAGGTCCTGCTTGTTTTTTGGTGTGGGTCTTTTAGATACGGTTGCCAATGAACTGCATGGCAGGTCAACATATGTCAGGTCAAGCATGTAGTGCCCAAGCGGGAGATGTTTTGGCCACGTGAGATACGCTTGAGACATATGGTGCAAATAGCAGCGGTGCGATCTGATGCATTAGTCTCAAGAAAGGCCCACACCAAAGAACTTTTAGAATAACTTGCAGAGACAGCAGTGCCCTGCACACGCGGAGCTTTGCGGTGTGATGCAGTCAGTGTGCGGCTGGCCCCTGGAGGGCATCCTGCCTCGTTGGTGATGTGCCTCCTCCTCCTCCTCCTCTCTCCTATCAGGCACCCATGTTGAGTCAGTGACCTCATCATCCCCTCCCTCCTCATCACTGGAGCAAACCTGGCAGTATGCTTCAGCAGGGGGAGCATTACTGCCAGATTGCTGTCCTTCTTGGGCACCCCCTCTGTCCGTGCTCACGTTACTGCCTTCATCTAGCTCAGTATCATCATCAGAGCCTTCTAAACACTGGGCATCCTCCTGGAGCATGTACCCAACACTGTGGTCAAACAGTTCGAGGGACTCCTCAGTAGGACATGGTGGGGCTAGGGAAGGAGTCACTGATGCCATTGAGCCGAGGGAAGAGGCAGCGTTGGCAGCTGCTTTGCCAGACAAAGTACCCTGAGCATGGGTGAGAGAGGATGAGGAGGATGAGGACGGCTTGGTCATCCACTCGACCAAGTCTTTCGCATGTTGCGGCTCAATGCGGCCAGCTGCCGAAAAAAAGGCCAAGCCTGTCCCATGGCCATGTGCTGATGAGGATGCACCATCTCCACGACCAGCACTGTTGCCTCTAAACACAGAGCCTGCTTGCCCTCTTTTATTGACTTGTGACTGTCTGCCTCTCCTTGTTGGCTTTCCAGACATACTAATGGCCTGTAGCTGCACTAATCTGGGATATATATATATATATATATATATATATATATATATACACTGATACTGCAGCTAGCAAAATCAACTACCTGCCTGTAGTATGAGAACACCACCAACCTTCTACAGGTAGCTTTAGCTGAACACTGTGCAGAGGTCGAACTACACTAACGTGTAAATAATTTAGCTGCCTGCGGTAGTGATAGGATCAGGAAAACACCACCAACCTTCTACAGGTAGCTTTTAGCTGAACACTGTGCAGAGGTCACACTACACTAATGTGTAAATAATTTAGCTGCCTGCGGTAGTGATAGCATCAGGAAAACACCACCAACCTTCTACAGGTAGCTTTATCTGAACACTGTGCAGAGGTCGCACTACACTAACTTGTAGCTTTAGCTGAACACTGCTCAGAGGACACACTACACTTACTTGTAGCTTTAGCTGAACACTGTGCAGAGGTCGCACTAAACTAACTTGTAGCTTTAGCTGAACACTGTTCAGAGGATGCACTACACTAACTTGTAGCTTTAGCTGAACACTGTGAGGAGGACGCACTACACTAACTTGTAGCTTTAGCTGAACACTGTGAGGAGGACGCACTACACTAACTTGTAGCTTTAGCTAAACACTGTGCAGAGGTCACACTACACTAACTTGTAGCTTTAGCTTAACACTGTGCAGAGGTCGCACTACACTAACTTGTAGCTTTAGCTGAACACTGTTCAGAGGATGCACTACATTAACTTGTAGTTTTAGCTGAACACTGTGAGGAGGTCACACTAAACTAACTTGTAGCTTTAGCTGAACACTGTGAGGAGGACGCACTACACTAACTTGTAGCTTTAGCTGAACACTGTGCACTACACTAACTTGTAGCTTTAGCTGAACACTGTGCAGAGGTCACACTAAACTAACTTGTAGCTTTAGCTGAACACTGTTCAGAGGACGCACTACACTAACTTGTAGCTTTAGCTGAACACTTTGAGGAGGACGCACTACACTAACTGTAAATAGTCTAGCTGCCTGACTGTGGTACTAATAGGATCAAAAGAACATCAGCAATTTTCTTCAGGTAGCTGTAAATACTGTAACAACACAAGCCTGCCTGTTAGTAGGAAGATAACAGGAATGGATCTAGCTAAACTGAATACAGTTTACATATATATATATATATATATATATATATATATATATATATATATATATCCCGGCCCTTTAAATGCTTCTTCTTTCTTCTATCTTCCATCATCTTTCTTCTATCTTCCTTCGGTTTCTTCCTCCATCTTCTTCTTCTTCTGGTTCTTCTGGTTCTTCCTCCGGTGTTCTCATCCAGCATCTCCCTCCGCAGTGGCTTCTTCCCTTCTCTCCTCGGGCCGTTCCGCATCCATGATGGCATGGAGGGAGGCTCCTGCTGTGTGACACTTCTAATCTTCTGATTGTTCTTAAATAACGGGGGAGGGGCCACCCGGTGACCCCGCCCCCCTCTGACGCACAGGGACTTGGCGGAGACTTCCCTGTGGCATTCCCTGTGACGTCATATGGGGGCGGGGTTACATAACGGTGACCCCACCCCCTCTGACATCACAGGGAATGCCACAGGGAAGTCCCCGTGCGTCAGAGGGGGCGGGGTCACTGGGTGGCCCCGCCCCCGGTTATTTAAGAACCGTCAGAAGAGGAGAAGCGTCACTTAGAGGGAGCCACCCTCCATGCCATCATGAATGCGGAGCGGCCCGAGGAGAAGAAGGGAAAAAGACGCCGCAGAGGAAGATGCCGGACAAGAACACCGAAGGAAGAACCAGAAGAAGAAGAAGATGGAGGAAGAAACCAAAGGAAGATAGAAGATGGAGAAAGAAGATAGAAGAAAGAAGAAAGAAGAAGCATTTAAATAAAGGAATTGTCAAAAACTGTGTCTTGTCATTTTTAACATTTTTGACACTTTTTTTGTGAAATGGTACCATTTCACACAGGGGGGAGGGCCGGGATCTGGGGGTCCCCTTGTTAAAGGGGGCTTTCAGATTCCGATAAGCCCCCCACCCGCAGACCCCCACAACCACTGGGCAAGGGTTGTGGGGATGAGGCCCTTGACCCCCATCAACATGGGGACAAGGTGTTTTGGGGGCTACCCCAAAGTACCCTCCCAATGTTGAGGGTATGTGGCCTGGTACGGTTCAGGAGGGGGGGCGCGCTCTCTCATCCCCCCTCTTTTCCTGCCAGGTTGCGTGCTCGTATAAGGGTCTGGTATAGATTTTTGGGGGGACCCCACGCCATTTTTAAAAAAATTTTGGCCGGGGTTCCCCTTAATATCCATACCAGACCTGAAGGGTCTGGTAAAGATTTTGAGGGGGACCCCACGCCATTTTTTTTTAATTTTGATGCGGGATTCCCCTTAAAATCCATACCAGACTTGAAGGGTCTGGTATAGATTTTGAGGGGGACCCCACGCCATTTTTTAAAAAATTTTGGCTGGGGTTCCCCTTAATATCCATACCAGACCTGAAGGGCCTGGTATGGAATTTAGGGGGACCCCCACGTCATTTTTTTTTAAATCTGGTTCGGGGTTCCCCTGTGGGGAATTCCCATGCCGTTTTTATCAATGAACTTTTATGTGTATTGTCGGACCGGCAATTAATTATAGCCGCGAGTAGTTTTAAATGACTTTTTTCCTTTGAAATGTCATTTTGCTGTCAGACTGTTCTAAACACAGGAAACATGTGCCCCTTTACATGCATACTATAGACACCCCCCAGGTATGAAATTTAAAGGAATATTACACTTTTATTGTTTCACTTTAGGCATTATTAAAATCACTGCTCCTGAAAAAACGGCCGTTTTTAAAACTTTTTTTGCATTGATCCAGGTCCCCTGGGGCAGGACCCAGGTCCCCAAATACTTTTTATGACAATACCATGCATATAAGCCTTTAAAATTAGCACTTTTGATTTCCCCCATAGACTTTTAAAGGGTCTTCCGCAGCTTTCGAATTTGCCGCGAACACCCCAAATTGTTTGCTGTTCGGCGAACTGGCGAACAGCCGATGTTCGAGTCGAACATGAGTTCGACTCAAACTCAAAGCTCATCTCTAATGGGGAGACTCCTGGCACGAGGGTACTCTAAAGGCCCGTACACACGATCTGACTTTTTGACAACAAACATGCAAATGAGCTGTTTTGGAGCAACATCCGACCGTGTGTACGCTCCACCGGACAAACTTTTTCTGTTTCCATCAGACTTTTGTTGGCTGTGCGAAAGGACAAACTTTCCGGCAACAAAAGTCCGATGGAGCAAAGTCCGATCGTGTGTACACAAAAGCATCAGACTTTTGTACAAAATACAGTACATGGCCGCGAGAATGTTTCCAGCGCGTTCTCGGCGACAGGGTACTGTACATCTCGCGCTGACAGCAATAGGAAAAACACATTTTCCTACTGCGGTGAGCACAAGAGGGAATTCCCCTCTGGGGGTATACCAGGCCCTTAGGTCTGGTATGGATTTTAAGGGGAACCCCCTACACCGAAAAAACGGCGTGGGGGTTTCCCCCTCAAAATCCATAGCAGACCCTTATCCGAGCACACAGCCCGGCCGGTCAGGAAAGGGGGTGGGGACGAGCGAGCGCCCCCTCCTGAGACATACCAGGCCGCATGCCCTCAACATGGGGGGTGGGTGCTTTGGGGGAGGGGGTGCATAAGGGGGCGTGGTCATAGGATGACATGACCATGCCCCCTTATGACCTCACAGTCCCAGCATGCCCTGGGACTGTGATGTCATAGGGGCGGGGTCACTGCCTATATAAGTCATAGCAGAGCGCACAGACAGCATTACAGCCGGAGAGAGCGTCGTGTCAACATCTCTGGAAGAGAAGAGGGAAGAAGATGATCCAGATGGCCGGGCTCCTCTGCTAGCAAAAGAGCGGCAAAAGAGCAGAAGATAGCGGAGGAGCCCGGAAGAAGGCACCGGAGAAGATCCAGAGAGCGCGGACACGTCACTGGATAGAGAGAGAAGACGCCAGAGAGACCCCGAAGTCGGAAGAAGACCCCCGAAGTCGGAAGAAGACCCCGGAGCTGCCTAATAAATTAATTTTAAAACCTGTGTAGTGTGTTTTATTTATTGACACTTTTTTTCCCCTAGGTGAATGGGTAGGGGTACGCTGTACCCCATACTCATTCACATAGGGTGGGGGGCCGGGATCTGGGGGCCCCCTTTATTAAAGGGGGCTCCCGGATTCTGATAAGCCCCCTGCCCACAGACCCCGACAACCAACGGCCAGGGTTGTTGGAAAGAGGCCCTTGTCCTCATCAACATGGGAACAAGGTACTTTGGGGTGGGGGGGCCTGCAGTGCGCCCCCCTCCCCCAAAGCACCCATCCCCCATGTTGAGGGCTGGTACGGCTCAGTAAGTGGGGCGTTCGCTCGTCCCCACCCCCCTTTCCTGACCGGCCGGGCTGCGTGCTCGGATAGGGGTCTGGTATGGATTTGGGGGGGACCCCCATGCCGTTTTTTTCAGCGTAGGGGGTTCCCCTTAAAATACATACCAGACCTAAGGGCCTGGTATGCCCCTGGAGGGGAACCCATGCCGTTTTTTTATTTAAAATTTGGCATGCAGTTCCCCCTCAAGATTCATACCAAACACAGTGTCTGGCATTGGCTGGGATCCAAGTCGTATCCCCGCACCAGTGTGAACCCGGCTCACAAGGTGTCAATCTCACCAATAAAAGTGGCGAGATTGACACAATATCAGACATCAATACAGCAGTTCACCAAAGGGTGGTGGTAAAGAGCTGAAAAACCACGTGATTTGGTGAAAGTTGGCTGGAAAAGTCCTGTCGTCTGTATGCAAGACAAACTTCTAGCCAACGCCCTTTGTACAAAAATCCAAGGGAAAGTTTGTACAAAGTCCTATCGTGTTTATGGGGCTTAAGACATGTTTAAAGAGGGCCTTCAGATGGGCATGTTCTAAACCCAGACATGAACTTATTTTCAATCCAGAATCCAATAGGAATAAAACCAATCCAATTCGTATTGTAACTAGGTTCTCAAACCAACACAAGATCGTAACAAATATCGTAGAACGGTACTGGCATGTTCTTAAATTAGATCCCACCATTGGCCCCTTTGTGCAGGACAAACCGTCCTTCACGTTCAAGCGCGCTAAATCCATCAGGGATAATTTAGTATCCAGCGAATACTCAGGAGGTGGCGTGGGTAAACAAGATCCCTGCAAACGCCCTGGAACTTTCAGGTGTGGCGGATGCCCGTACTGCCAATTCATGAACATCAAGTCAAATATCAAACTATCCAATGGCCAAAAGTATGCACCCAAACATTTTGCAAACTGCAAAACAATAGGTGTGCTATACTTACTAATTTGTGATTGTGCATGCTACTATGTTGGCAAAACAAACCAGGAATTTTGGCGGCGGGCATACCGCCATATAGCCTTGATGAAATCATGTAACCCCAGCTTACCATTGGGAAGACGCGTTTCTGCATTTCATGCGAGAATCTTCCCCAAAGTGTCCTTCCTGATACTAGATCATGTTCACCCAGGGCTACGTGGTGGGGATTGGAACAAAACCCTGTTGCAAAAAGAACAGAGATGGATTTATCGTCTTCAGGCCACCAAGCCACCCGGCTTGAATGACTCCATTTTCTTCCGACCTTTCCTGGAGGGCTTCACTTCTGAAGGGTCTGAGTGGGACCCCCTTGAGGTGAACATGTCCCACTTCCTCTGAAACCCTTGTCAAATTGATATAAATCACTCCCACAGGTTCTTTGGGGTATAGTGGTCAGATTTCCTTCTCTATATTCTCCATATATGCAGACTGTTATATCTGCATCAATGTAAGATAATTGCTGAGGAGGAATGTTGGAATGTGGGATTTGATATGGATATATAGATGTACAGACTATATGTATGTGCTTTGGATGTATATATTGATCATCATAGATGGCTGCATATGCCCCCCTCTCCTCATTTCTTCATGCTCCTCATTGTATAGGTCTCCCTTTTTTCTTTCTTGTTTTCTGTTTCCCGTTTTTTTCTTTTATTTTATTCTGTGTAATTTCTCCAGGTCCCTGGAATGAGTGTTTGTTAACGCCATGGTTCTGGATCCTGGGCCAGTGCTGGACTGGGGAATTGGCTGGTCCGTGCTCGGTTAGTCCACTTGGTGCATGGGGGCCAATGTGTCATCCTTCTGTTTGGCACTTTTGGCCTCCTATTACATGATCATGCGTGGCCGGGATATGTTTATCCTGTTGCCATGATGATCAGCATGCCGCGAGCCCCTGACGTGGACATCAGCTCCCTCCCAGCATGTGTCTGCCTTTTCCGGCGTGTGAGGTCACCCTTCCCTGGATGCCGATACGTGTATGGGGTTCAGGGGGCGGGCCTGCGCGCCGGGGACTCGGAGGGCGAACCCTCCCACTGTTATAACGCCTGTTCAAACATCAGCCCCTAATGAGCGGTGTTGTTTAGGCTGCGTGTGTGGATGCCTAGTCTCATGCTAGTACAGGCATCAGACTATTCGTGCAGCCGCTTACTCCCAAAGGTAAATCATCTAATTTTGCTTTGCAAACAACACGCTGTGTTTTGATATGACATTCTTTACTCACATGCAAATCCACTTTTATACTGTACTGTAGTGGATGTTGCCCATTAGGACACTCCATGCTGCAGCTTTAGTTATATATGGCTGGTATTTTTGATTTAAATTAATCACACAGCACAACTTACTTCTCTCCTTTCTTCTAGCTGTTTTTTGCAGATGCTTCCACCACTCTCCCTTTCTGTTATCTTTTTCACTGGGGACCCAATACCATCCCTGACCAGACAGCACCCTATGTTACATCCCTTCACCCATAATAAGGAGTGACTTATTTTCTATGTATCGCTTCTCAGCCTTTTGGCTAAGATCAAGTGTAGTTTCTGCCTTGTTCTGGTCATTAGGTAACGACCGGTGCCAGTCCCTCTCGGCCTTGGGGTGTTTCCTTCGGGTGCATCCCATGCTGCTATTGGGGGGGACGCCACTGGAAGTGTGCGAGAGTGATCGCCTTTCCCTACCATCCATGAGTTGGATGTGGGATTGGTGGGCGTAGGTATGGTGGGGCCGCGGAGCGCACCAAACACTTTGAGGCTGGTCCTGGCCGTGCCTAGACAGAACGATATCGGATTGCACTTCATTCAGAAGCAGTTGATTGAAGACATTTTTGGGATGCCGAGAGAAACCATTTTTTGCATGCAGTTTTTCCCTACCACTGGAATGTATGACGTTACTTTCTGGAAAAAGGAAGATCTGCAGACATGTATGCTACAGAAGGGCGAGAAAGAGGGTGACGAGATGCTGGAAGGGATCACATTCCTGTCGAGTGAGACGAAAGTGCGGGTCCCCATCACTGTGCATATGTACAATCCTTTTGTACAGGATGGGGAGATCGCTGCCTTTTTATTCAGGTACTGCGAGTCAGTTTCAGCAGGCGTGAAGCTGACGAATGTGCTAGGTACCTTTAACGGGCAGCGTAAATTTTGGGTGACTTTTAGGGTAGATCAGGAGGGTATATTTGGCATCAGGCACCACCCTCAGTCCTTCTCCATTGGGAGGAACCGTGGCTACTTGTGGTACCCTGGCCAGCCCCTCTTCTGCAGGTAGTGCTTTGCGTTCGGACACACCAAAGACCAGTGCGAGGCCGGGTTAACATGCCGCAATTGCTTTAAGCAGGGTCACGGAGCCGGTCAGTGTCCGAGGAAGAAGAGCTGCCACATTCGCGGTAGTGGGATGCACCTTGCCTGACAATGCCCGAAGGTTAACAGAGAATCGGAGCCCACTCCAGTAGCTGTGGCGGGAAAAGCTGTGGAGGCTGAGGTGGTTGTGGGCAAGCAGGTGTTATCCTACACGGATGTGGCCAGACTGGGTTCCGTTACAACTACCGTGGTGAACTCCGTAGAGCAGGCCGTAGTGCTGCCCGAGGAAGTGGTGGTGCGGGTTGATGTCTGCCCACCTATGGAGGGTGAGCCAGGTCCCTCTCCTGTTGACACCGTGAGGGAGGAAGGGGCCTCTTCTGTACCAGAGGAGAGTGTCCCTGGGCACCTCCTGGCCGAGGGGGAGTCGGAGTGGAGCGGTGAGGAATCTGAGGAATCAGAGGAGGAGGAGATGGAGGTAGGGCAGCTTTCCCTAAAAAGAAAGATGGCTGAGTCCTCCCAGGTCATAGGCTCCTTCTCGGATTCTCCGGACCCTGGGGCATCGGATGTGGTGATTGACTCGGACTCCTCGCAGGCACCATCTTATGTGAGCACTGGTCAGGTGTCCGAGCTGCAGGAGGTGATAGGGTACTGCAGGGTACCAAAGGGGAAGGCAAAGAAAAAAACAGGGGGGTGAGCCCTGGGTCAGGGGTGGGACCCAGGACTAGGGCCAGGGATAAAGTGGGAAAAAAGAAAAAAAAATCATGACAGGAATGTGATCCCTTTCTGATTTTCTATGCTCTTACGGGTATCTTCCCTCAACTGCAGAAGTATTGGGACGACATCTAGACGGGCAGCAATTTTTAATATCTTATCTGGTTATGCTGACGATATCTTTTGCTTGCATGACTGCAACATGAGAGAGGAACCAGATACTGCAAGATGGACCCAGGGGGATGCGGTATGGTCGTTGGGTCGGAGCAGGAATAGTGGCATGGGGATTCTTATTAAAAAAATTAAAATTAAGATTTTAAGGAAGGTGGAGGTGGAGGTGGGACGATGTTTATTTGTCACTTTGGAGTATAGGGGTGTTTGTTTTAAGTTATTTTGTGTGTATGCACCAGTTGATAAAAAGGGGAGATTGGATTTGTTTGAGAAGATGAAGTTTTTTTTGGGGGGGAGGGATCCTATTATTGTGTTGGGGGATTTTAATTGTATTTTACGTAATGGGGATAGGTGTGGGGGTGGAGGTGGTGGTGGGGATGTTGATAAGTCTGAGGAGTTGGGTGAGATTTTGCGGTTGTTTGGGTTAAGGGATGTGGGTGAAGGTGGTGGTTATTTTTATTTTAGTGATAAGGGTACTGTGCAATCTAGGATTGATTTTTGTTTTCTTTCAAAAAATTAGCAGTTGGAATCTTTTACCATCCAACGGGAGCCTTCCTCGGCCCATGGTCGGATCGAGTGTGTTGTGAGTAGGGAATCGGAGGTAATGTATGGTAAAGGTGTGTGGAAGTTGAATGTGGAATTGTTGGAAGATGAGGGTGTGAAAAGAGAGTATGTTGAGTTTTTTGGGAAGCTAAAAAGGAGGAGGAATGATTTTTTAAGTGTGATTGAGTGGGTGAAAGGTCAGACTAAGAGGTTTTTTGTAAGGAAAGGTTGTGAGATTGCGAAAAAGGAACGTGAGGCGTATGAATGGTGGTTGAAGAGATTGGAATATTTGGAAGAACTAAGGGAATGGGGAGAGAATGTGGGGTGTGAATTAGTGGAAGCAAGAGGAAAATTGAGAGTCTTTATGGAGCGGAGGGGGAGAGAGATTATTTCGCAAGCTAGGATGGTAGTGAAGGAGAAGGATGAGAAATGTACGCGTTTTTTCTTTAAAAAGGTGTATGGTGGGAAGGTGGATTTGTCAAGTGTGTTGGATGAGAATGGACAGGTAGTAAGTGGAAAAGAGTGGCTGGGAGAGTAAATCTGGAAGTTTTATTCCGATTTATTTATTTTTTTTTTTAACAAGTATTTATTGAGGTTTTCAACAGAGATTAACATTTACAGAAAGGGAAAAAGAAATCATTTACATATGCAAAAGTGCGGACGCAGCCGCTTAGAGACCGGAATTATGCATTTAAGGTTACATAAATGTGTTTCTTATAAAGAACATTTTGATGAAACATTTGTTTTAACACTTATCATAGGAAAGAAGAAAACAAGTTCTGATATTTTGATATGGTTAAACTGGTAGATGAAGGAGAATGGTGCAGGGCAGGATTGTCATTCTTATTGTGAAAATTAGAAGGTCAGGGTTGGATATTTTAAGTACCTTCTAAGAATGATGTGTGTATGTTATCAGATGCTATGTGTAAAGAGTAGGAACTGGGGGTTCATTATGAAAGGTGAACATCGTAGTTAGGTGGGGGGAGGTGGTAAAGGTGGGTCTGTGAGGTGAAATGTGATTTGACATTCTGAGTTATGTGTCGTTGCGTCTATTTTATTTTGTATGGGACAGGGAGATTGAGTAAGGGGGAAGGGTCAAGAATGAGATTGTGGAAAGAGGGGCCATGGGACACATTGGGAGGGGGTGATAAGGGGGGATCCATTTCCTGCCACAGCCCATTGGAGTCGCTCAAGGTACGTATTTTTTGTATTCATTGGTGGTGGTAAAGTGTATCCATGTTGCCCATGTTTTGGTGAATCTAGCTTGAGTGTCATTGGATTGATGGACAAGATCTTCCATTTCCTTTGTTTGTTGGATACGGTGTAGCCATTCTACTATGGTGGGTGGTTCAGATGAGCGCCATTTGGGGGGTATGCACAGTCTCGCTGCGTTCACTAAGTGCATGGCTAGTGATCGGTGGTAAGCTGGTATGTTATGTGAAGAGTGATGTAGTAGGAACAATGCAGGATCAAAATCCAGGGTATACGTGGTGATTCGTTTGATCAAAGTATGAACTTCCTTCCAGAAGGGTTGGATGTTGGAACAAGACCACCAGATATGTAACATTGAGCCTATGTCATTTTTACATCTCCAACAAGTGTGTGGTATTGATGGATGAATATGGTGTAACAAAAGTGGTGTCCTGTACCATCTGGAGAACAATTTATAAGCATTTTCTTGGACCTGCACGTTCATCGAACCCTTGTGTATTGATGTGTATATGGTATCCCAATCTTGGTCACTAAATTGTATGGAGAGGTCTCGTTCCCACTGTTTGTTGGTCCAGTGTAATGTCGCAGTATGATTGTCAAATAAGAGGGAATATGTTTGTGAGATCAGGTGTGTTATTGTGTTTGTACTCAGACACAGCTTTTCAAAAGGTGTTGTGTTTCTGGACCAGTCAGGGGTGGGTTTGGATTTGGTAAAGAAGTTTCGTAGTTGGACAAAGGTCCAGAATGGGAAGGATTCTATATTCAGTTTGGAAGCCAAATTAGCTTGTGATAAGAGATGTTTCCCCTCGAAAAAGTGTTGGGCTCTGACCGTCTGGTGAGGCCTTATGTTCAGTAAGAAAGATGTGTGCATGCCCGGGGTAAATTCGGGATTCATTCGTAGAGGTGTCATCGGGCCATTTACAGTTGAAATGTTGTGTTTACTACAGGCGGTTCTGAATGAGATTAGTGTGGGATTTATGAGTGGGTGTCGAGAATATTCGCACGGTATAGCGAGGTGGTTGATCCAGGGGAGGTTTTGAATGGGTATATGTGAGAATGATTGCTCTAGATGTACCCAGTCTTTGTGTTCTGGGTGTACGTTCCAGTCAATGATTCTAGACAGGTGGCATGCTTGTTGGTATTTATGTATATCCGGGAGTCCAATGCCTCCCATGAGTTTGGGTGTAGTCAGTCTTTCGAAGCTCAGTCTCGGGCGAGATTTACCCCATATGAATGTCGTGCATGCTTTTCTGTATGTGGAAAAGAATTTGGGTGGCAATTTGATTGGGATAGTTTGTAGGAGATACAGAATTCTGGGTAGGATGTTCATTTTGACTATTGCAGCCCTGCCGAACCAGGAGAAGTAACCTGAGGGCCAGTTCGTTAAATCTGTCTGAATTTTTTGAAGGAGTGTGGAATGATTAAGGGCGTATAGGTCCGTTAGAGAGGTCGGCACCTGGATGCCTAGGTAAGGAATGGCGCGTTTATGCCAGTTGAAAGGGAAATTAAGTTGGCATTGTTTGCAGATTTCTGGGGGGAGGGAAATGTTAAGGGCATTTGATTTCGAAAAGTTGATTTGAAGATTTGAAAGGGAGTGAAAGGTTTGAAAATCTTTGAGTAGGTTCGGTAGTGTGGTGAGCGGTTCAGTAAGGAATAGGAGGATGTCATCTGCGAATGCAGCTAGCTTGTAAGTGCGGTGTTTAATGTCTATACCTTTGATGTCTGTGTTGGAGTTGAGGCGTCTAAGAAAAGGTTCAAGAGAGAGAATGAATATTAATGGGGAGAGAGGGCAGCCTTGGCGGGTTCCGTTAGTCACGGAGAAGGCACTCGACAGGTGGCCGTTAAGTTGGACCTTTGCCGTGGGATTAGAGTAGAGCGCTGATATAAAGTTTAGCATCATTTGGGGAAGGCCAATGTGCTTGAGGGTTTCTTTCAGGTAGTCCCATGCCACTCTGTCGAATGCCTTCTCCGCGTCCAGGGAAAGCATGAAACCCTTGGCTTTGGTAGAAGTAATCCAGTGGTGAATATTGAGGGTCTTGAGGGTGTTGTCCCTCGCTTCTCTTCCGGGGACAAAGCCCACTTGGTGAAGTCCTACAAGCTGGGGAATCAGGGGTAGAAGACGGTTTGCTAGGGTTTTTGCATACCATTTGAGGTCCACGTTGAGTAAGGATATGGGTCTAAAGTTGGTGACTAGGGAATGGTCCTTGTCTGGTTTGGGGATTACTGTTATGTGGGCGGTGAGGAGGTCTCGTGGGGGGTTAATTGGTCGTGCGAAGGTGTTGAAAGCATTTAAAAAGGAGGGCGTGAGTAATCCTGCAAATGTTTTGTAGTAGCCAGCTGTAAGGCCGTCGGGTCCTGGGCTTTTACCCGTTTTCATCTGTTTTAAAGCAGTGTCAACTTCAGCGCGGGTAAGTGGGGTGTTTAACTCTTGGGCTATGGATTCTGGTATGGGGGAAGGACTGTACTTTTTTAGAAAGTCTGATATCATTTGGGTGCATGTGATTTTATCTGTGGAGGGAGTGGGGTTGGGTAGGTTATATAATTTACTATAGTATTGCACGAATTCTTGAGCAATATCTGGTGTTTTGTTCAGTTTATGTCCGGAGGGGTCAGTGATCTGGTGGATTGTTTGGCTAGATCGAGATGTTTGGAGAGCTCTGGCTAGCATTTTGCTGGCTTTGTTGCCATATTCATAGAATCTCTTTTTAGAAAGGATATATGAGCGTTTTATTTGTTTGTCTAGTAGGTTTAGTAGGTCTTTTCTGGCCTGTATCAGGTCCTGTAAAACGGAGAGTGCCTGGGACTGTTTATGTGTCCTTTCAAGTTTGCTGATCCTATCTATCAAATCCGAGTGGTGTTTCTTTCTTTCTTTGTTTCTTTTGGCCGCTGCCGCAAGAAAAGTTCCTCTAATTACACTTTTATGGGTTTCCCAGTTGTTTATTGGGGAAGTGTCTTCTGGGTTGTTTTCTTGGAGGAAGTGTCGTATTGTGGATTCTACTTCAGTTGTGACAGAAGGGTCAGTTAGTAGGGAGGGGTCAAGTTTCCAAGTGCGGGAGCGTGGCGTGATTTCAGGTAAGTGTAATGATAGAGAGATGGGGTGGTGGTCCGAGATAGTCATGGGTTCTATGGATGTTCGGTTGATAAGGGGTAGGTCATTTTGTGTCAGGAGTAGATAGTCTATTCTGGAATATCTGTTGTGAGGTATTGAGTAAAAAGTGTAGTCTTTAGTATCTGGGTTCAGGGTTCGCCATGTATCGTGAAGAAGCAGCCTGCGGAGTAAGGAGTTGATCACTTTGAGGGCCCTGTATGGAAGCACTGTAGATCCTGAGGAAGTGTCTTGGATTGGGTTAAGGGGGACATTAAAGTCTCCTCCCAGTATAAGGGTGCCTTCTTTAAATGTCGTGAGGGTGCTAGTGATCGATCTAAAGAAACTTACTTGGTGTTTGTTTGGGGCGTAGATATTTGCCAGTGTTAGCATTCTGTTGTGTATCTTGCCTTTTATAAAGAGATATCTGCCTTCTATGTCTGTGCACGAGTCTGTAATCTGGAAGGGGCAATGTCTGGCAAAAAGGATCGAAACCCCTTTAGTTTTATGTAGGGGGTTGGTGGCATGTAGTACCGTTGGGTAATGTTTGTTGGTCAGTTTCGGGATGTTATTAGAACGAAAGTGAGTTTCCTGTAGAAAAATTATGTGTGCCTGAAGTTTGTGCATGGAAATAAGGAGTTTGGATCGTTTTTCTGGTGTATTAAGTCCTTTCACGTTAAGGGAAACTATTTTGAGATTGGTTTCCTTATTGTTCATCGTTTTCGGGTTCATGGTGGTATTATGTGGTTGCATTGTGCGATGAGGTGTGGGCTGTGGCAGGAGGATGGGTAGTGGGTAGTGGTGTTGTTTGGATAGAGGGGAAAGGTACTGTCGTCACTGGGGACAGGAGAAAGGAAACCGGTACTATGTGGTGTTCGGGTCACCCAACTCAGTGTCCCGAGCCACAGGAGGGGTATTTACCGGTATGAGGTCAGTGGTTTTAATCTGGAGGTAAAATGTGGAGGTTGGATAAAGTGCGTTTAGCCACTGCGTGGGGGTTGGCTCGTCAAGTGAGAGATGTGGAGGTTGAAAAAAGAAATTTCCAAAAACAGGGAAAAAGGAAAAAAAAAGTCGTTGTGAGTGGTCCAAACGTTCCGTCCCACCATCAGCCACAGGAATTGGAGTATGGGGTATAGAAGATTAGGTGGGTCTAAATATTTTTTTTATAGGAGGAAACGGTTGTAGAGGGATGATAAAGTGTATAGGTAGGGTGGATGTGGTGTGCATGATGGACATAGGGTTATTGTGGTTGGTTAGTGGAAGAGTGATGCAGGATGGAAACATAGGCCGTTCTCCTGTGATCGTGTAAGTCGATAGAGAGGGTGGGTGGAGGGACACATGCATAGGGAGTATCAAGTAGTTTTTGACTTTGCTGGTCCCAATTGAGGCTTGTCAGTAGTGTCAGGCTCGTAATGAGTAACCATTATCAACTTGGAGTATTGTCAACTTGGAGTACCCGATGTACATGTGCATGGGATACTCCGTAACAGGTGGTAACAGGTAGTAACAATTAACTTATATGCGAACCAGAACTATGTAAAAGTATGGTAACTGTAAGTGCTATAACCGAGGAGTATTGGAACCTCTTGTTTCAGTAGCTAGTCATGTGAATTATGTGTGAAATAATGTGTGAGTACTGTTTCATGCGCAATTTTTAGTCTCGACTGTTTGATGGGGCTAATGTGTTATGGATTATTTGATCTTGGTTGACAGGTGTCGTTACTATATGTACAGCATTCTGTGGTTAAAGTTTTGGGTCTAGAGTGGCATTATTGTATGAGGGTTGTTATGTCCCCTTATTTAGCCATCTGTCAGATGCATTTTGAGGTGACCTGGGTAAGGGGTCGTGCAGTGTATTGTCATTATTATTGAGGCACATGAATCGGATGTTAAAGGAAGCAATGTTCAATCACTTGAGAATCACCTCCTCTTAGTCCTCAACTGTCCGTGAGGAGTAATATTGAGTGATCTAAGAGGGGGTATAGAAGGGTTGTTGTGTTGCTATTCCTAGGTGGTCATGTGGAGGTGTGTGGCAGGATTTAGTAAGGGTTCCTCTGGTGCCTCTATGTTTTAGAGTTGTGCTGCCTTTGTAAAACGTTGGGAGGGGAGTTACATAAGTGTGTTGCGAGGGAGCTGTGTTGAGGGTGTTGTTATGTAGAAAGGGTGGAACAAATATATGTGATTGATTATCATACATTACTTTGCTGCATTTAAAAAAAAAAAAAAAAAAACACACCTATATATTATAATATAATACCTCCCTGCGTATTGTGATGTTCGATCGGTTATTCGATATGAGGTGTGTGACGCAAAGAGAAACCAGGTACGACTTGGGGATATCTCTGGTGCCGTTGTCTTCTCTGCGGTTCCGTCTTGATTGGAGGAGAGTTAGTGATCTGTCTTTTGGAGGAGGTGAAGGGTCCAATGCTGGTATTTGAAGCGGTGAGGTAATGTCTCTTCGTGTTGCAGTATGAGTGATTGCGTTGCAATAACGGGTCAGCCTGTGAATGGAGTCGTCGTTGATGTCTTTTTTTGTTGTCATCTGGTATATCAAGAAAGAGGTTAATCTTGTGTGTTCGTTTTCACACATTGAGGTATTTGGAGTCTTCGGCGTATGTTATTAAGATTGGGAAGCATGTTGGTGCGGTCACTTTACTATATAGCAGAAGTGTCCGGAGTCGGTTGTCTGAGGGTCGGGTGAGAAGCGTGGGCTGTCTCTGGGTGCGTGACCGGTACAAGTGAGGAGAACAGTGGGGGTAACTGGTTGCCATCTGATACGAGCGCTATGTACAAGTGAGTCATGAAGGAGAAGGCAGTCTATTTTTACTCACTATTTTCGGTACGGCTCGGGTCATCAGCGATCTCTACGTGCTCGGCGAGGTAGAGGTGCCGTCATAGGGCTGGATGGCGGGTGGTGAGGGCCCGGAGAAGGGCCGGTCCTGGAGGTGGACGGAGAGCGTCTCCTGCGGAAACTGGTGTTGTGGACGTCCATCGGCTCATCTGTTTGCGGGTGGCGGTGGGGAGGTTGCAGGTTAAATTCCGCGTACCAGTTCGGGACTGGAGTGAACGGAATATCGAGCGTGCGGCAAAAGGCATCAAGTTCCTCCGGGACTCTTAGGAGTGCTGAGCGTCCCTGGTGAGAGGCGGAAAGGCCAAAGGGGAACTTCCAGCGATAGCGAATGCCTCTTGTTCGCAGAACATCCAGAAGAGGGCGCAAGTCCTTGCGATGTCGTAGGGTAATGGCTGAAAGGTCCTGAAAGACATGTATAGGGTAGCCATCATATTCTAGAGTCGATTTTTCGCGGGCTTTTTGTAGAATGTCTTCTTTGACAGAGAAGTCGTCTATATGGCATATAATGTCCCTGGGTGGGTCATTTTCCCTTCCCTTGGGGCGTAGCGCTCTATGTATTCGTTCCATCTGGATCTGTGTTGTCGCTGATCTGTCTAGCAAATGGTTGAAAAGGCCAGTCACCACCGGGCGGATTCTGTCATGTTCCACGGTCTCAGGTATGCCTCTTATTCGGAGATTGTGTCTTCTCCCTCTGTTGTCGAGATCTTCAACATGCCGCTGAAGATCTCTCAATTGCATTGTATGAGAATCGACTTTGTGGTGAATATAATTAACAGTGGATTGTTGATGTACGGCCTTTTCTTCCACGCGTTGTATGCGGCCTGTGATGGCCTGTAATTCGTGTCGCAGGTCCGTAATGGCCGAGAATAAGGTGTTCTTGATATCCGTTGCTACTGCCTGCAGGTCAAGCAAGCTTGGTTGGCGGTGTGACGGTAGCGAGGAAGCCTGTTGTGGGTGGCTTTGATCGGTAGGAGTCAGGATGATATCAGTAGTTGTTGGAGCGATGGCTGAGGTGGGGGAAGAGGACGCCATAGTTGTCCTCTGTGTCCGGAAGATCTCCGGTATTGTTTGGCTTGGACGGCCGGCAAGTTCTCTCGGGGATCGAGATCTGCTGTTGGATGTTCCACGGGAGGATGTTCCCATAATTGAGGTGCATATGTTGTCGGTAAACCCCTAGAAAGGCTGATTGTAGGCTGTGGTGAGAGGGAGCTAGAGGATCAAGCAGCCATCTTCTCACAAGGCAAACCACGCCCCCCCTCCATTCCGATTTATATATGGAAAAGAAGAGGGATGAGAGGGTTGAGAAGGAAGTGTTGGAGCAGGTGGAGATGTGTCTGGATATGGAGGATAAGAGTATGTTAGGGGAGAAAGTGAGTAAAGGTGAAGTTGATGAATGTCTTGGGAGTATGAAGAAAGATAAGACGCCTGGGAGTGATGGTTTGCCAGTTGAGTTTTATTGTACGTTTTGGGAGGTGATTGGTGACTGCGTGTATGAGATGGTGATGAAAGTTTTGGAAGAGGGGAGGATGCCTGAATCTATGTTAAAAAGCATGATTGTGATTGTATAACAAAGGTGACAAGCGAGAGTTGAAAAATTGGAGGCCTATATCATTGTTGAATGTAGATTATAAGGTGGTGGCGAAGGTGTTGGCAAATAGGTTACGTGTGGTGGTAGAGAAATTGGTGGGGGAGGCAAGCGTGTGCGGTGCCTGGGAGGTCTATTGCAGAAAGTTTGGTGAGCTTGAGGGATGTGTTATGGTTTTGTAAGGAGAGGAAGCAGGAAGTGGCAGTATTGGTTGTGGATTTTGAAAAAGCGTATGACAGAGTGTCGCATGATTTTATGTTTAAAGTGTTGAGGAGAATGGGGTTACCTGAGGTGTTGATTGGGTGGATTAAGTGTTTGTATAGAGGTATGGTAAGTAAGGTGTTGGTGAATGGGTGTGTGACGGGAGGGCCCGTGGAACTCAGAATACATCTTATGTCTAAGTCACCCTGTGCCATCCTGGCACAGGGTGAGTGAGAAAATATATCTTGGACTACTTAAAATGGGACAGTAATATTTGTCCACAATATGTCCCAGGATGTATGTAGAGACTATTATTGGTTTGGTTGATTCTGAACGCAACCTGTTAATTGAATGAGCTGATCACATTGTCCTCTATACAATGTAGGAGATGGGACGACTCCTATTGGAGCTCATGTTAATTAGGTTAATTAGGTTTTGTTTGTATTGTTAATTGTAATTAGCTCCAGCTATTGTGTTTATACTACTGTGTGAAGCTCGGTGCCCACAAGTCTGGGCGAAAGGTCATGTCTCAGTCACCTAGGCTGTATAAAGGATTAGATAATTAGCTCATGTTAATTAGGTTACAGTTGTATTGTTAGAGGAGGTTCCAACGGCATATAAAGTCTTGTAATTTTGATTCTAAATAAAGTTAGTCCTGATTTACTCCAAGACTGGTGTTGTCTAGTTCTTGGGGGTTCCTATAGCCAGATCCATTGGACTCGTGTTCCAGAACTTAGGAAGCGGTATACTGACGGAAGCACTCAAGCGGAGTGTGGGACATTCCGTGACATTGGTGGCAAGCAGCGGGAAAGCTTCCTGCAGTCTGGGAAATCTAAACCTCCACCTGGATCCAAGATCAGGATAGCAGACTTCAGTCACCCCAGCGGAGATATGGACCTGGCATCAGAATTCCCGGGGCTGCTGCGGATCATCCTTTCAACATACACCAGGACTGTGTCTGAGGATGAATACCTGGAGCTTAGGCAGCAAATTCGGGTGGAGCTCTGCATTGCAGCCCTCCGTCTCGCTGGTATAAAACAGGGCAAGTGCTTTCCAACCCAAGAGCAACGGGCCAGTGACCAACGGGCATTGCGGATGGCATTCCTGGGAGAGCAGCCCCAGGAGCAATGGGTGACTGAGTTGGACAGGTTGGTCCAGCAGGAGATAGAGCTGGACAATCGTTATCGGGCTCTGCAATGGCACGCAGAGGAGGGATATTTAGGGGAGACAACAGAATGCTCTCCGGAGGGATATGACTTTGGCGGCCCTGGATTGCTGTGGGAGAGCCTTACAGATCTTTTTATGTTTGGCCATGAAGGGGAACCTGACCTTGAGGACCTGAGAGAATATAGAGAGTCTATGCTCGGTCTTGCAGGGGTCTCAGAGCTCAAACCTGATCTGGACCATTTGCTAAGGAAGGAACAGCATCTGGAAAGGGCATACAGGAAACTGCTAGAACAAGTTCAGCAGCATGCCAGAGAATCGGCAGTGGAAAATCTGGAGATTGCCGTCCCCAAACCTGAAGTGCTGACAACAGGGCAGAGCTCTGCTAATCTCTGCCCAGAAATGTTAGCATCTTCTGGGTTCCATGGACAGGAGATGGTGAACCTCTATCCCCAGACATCAGTTGCAGAGACATGGGATTTGATAGACTTTTCGGCTGAGGAAAAACAACCTGATGAGCCTCCAGCAGAAGAGCTGCTATCAGGGCCAAAGTTCACTGTACTCTGCCCAGCACCAACAGTGGCTTCGGCCTTCTTGAGAGAAGATGTAGTCGGCCTTTCTCCCACAACACTGACAGGGACATGTGATTTTCTGCCAGCAGCATCTATGGAGTTAAAACAAACTTCTCCAGCTGAAGATCTGGTAACTGAACAGAGGGTCCAAGACCTCTGTCCCACACTTTTACCAATTCCAGAGACTGGAGATTTAATAGACGTTTCTGTAGAGGAGGAACCACCTGGTAAACCCCCAGCAGAAGTGCTGGCAACCGGACAGAGGGTCCAAGACCTCTGCCCCACACCTGCAGCAATTGTGGAGGCTCAGGGTGAGAAGATGGCAATCACTTCCCAGCAGCAGATACAGGGGGAGAAGGGAGAGGAGGTGTGTGTTGTCCCTCCCCAACAGTTGGCCAGGGTGGCTTTCCTCCCCAGCAAAGATCAGTGCACCTGGGAGACAGTACCATAGACATGTCGTCCAAGCAGCCAGATGAGGGAATGGAAAAGGAAGCAGCTGGCTCACCTCCCCAATGGCAGCTACACAGTTTGGGAGTGGAGGAAGCCAGCCTCCTGGCCCAACGGTTAGCCGGAGCAGAGGATGCGGAGTCCCCAGCAGAAGTGCTGGCAACAGGGCAGAGTGTTACCAACCTCTGCCCAGCACCAGTAACAACTACAGAGTTCCAGGGAGGCGGGGCAGTCGGCCTCCCTCCCCAACAGTTAGCTGGAACAGATGGTGTGGGGTTTCCAGCAGAAGGGCTGGCAACAGGGCCGAGGACTGCTGGACTCTGCCCTCAACTAACAGAGGATGGATTTCCTGTGAAGGTGGATGGGACTTCAGTCTCCACCTGTATACCCCAGGGATGCTGGGCAGTCAGACCAGATCCCCAAAAGCATGACGGAGTGAGCCCAGTCACCCTGTCTTCTCTCCAGCGGCAGAAAGGACTCCAGGGAGAAGGGCCAGTCCAGGCCTCTCCCCAGCGGCAGATATGTTCTCTGAGAGAGGCAGAGGTTGGCTGGGTGAGTAATGCTTTGTTTGGAACAATTTATTTGGGGTACTGTGTGGGTACAAGCAGTAGAGGACTGGAACTACTTACTAACTTCGGAGTCAACCCGTCTGGGGTCTCCTCCTGTGTTAGTCTTCTGCCGAAAGGGGAGAGATGTGACGGGAGGGCCCGTGGAACTCAGAATACATCTTATGTCTAAGTCACCCTGTGCCAGGATATATCTTGGACTACTTAAAATGGGACAGTAATATTTGTCCACAATATGTCCCAGGATGTATGTAGAGACTATTATTGGTTTGGTTGATTCTGAACGCAACCTGTTAATTGAATGAGCTGATCACATTGTCCTCTATACAATGTAGGAGACGGGACGACTCCTATTGGAGCTCATGTTAATTAGGTTAATTAGGTTTTGTTTGTATTGTTAATTGTAATTAGCTCCAGCTATTGTGTTTATACTACTGTGTGAAGCTCGGTGCCCACAAGTCTGGGCGAAAGGTCATGTCTCAGTCACCTAGGCTGTATAAAGGATTAGATAATTAGCTCATGTTAATTAGGTTACAGTTGTATTGTTAGAGGAGGTTCCAACGGCATATAAAGTCTTGTAATTTTGATTCTAAATAAAGTTAGTCCTGATTTACTCCAAGACTGGTGTTGTCTAGTTCTTGGGGGTTCCTATAGCCAGATCCATTGGACTTGTGTTCCAGAACTTAGGAAGCGGTATACTGACGGAAGCACTCAAGCGGAGTGTGGGACGTTCCGTGACAGGGTGGATGACGAGTGATATAAGCATTAGGTCAGGTGTGAGACAGGGTTGCCCGTTATCACCCGTGTTGTTTATTTGTGTGATTGAACCTTTGTTGAAGATGTTGATGAAAGATAAGTGTGAGAGGGATGGAGGTGCCAGGGAGTGGTGGCAGGGTTTTGAAAGTAATAGGATATATGGATGATGTTACAGTGATTTGTAGAGATATGGCAGGGCTAAAAAGAGTGAAGTTGTTGATTGAGATTTTTTGTATGGCGAGTGGTTTTTGTGTGAATATGGGGAAAAGTGAGTGTAAATTGTTTGGTGTATGGAGGGGGATTGAACAATGTGGTTGGAAGTTTTGTGAGGGAGGAGTGAGGATTTTAGGTGTCAAGTTTGATTCTGATTTGTATGGGAGAGAGAGTTGGCAGGATGCGTTAGTGAAAGTGAAAAAGAAAGTTGATTTTTGGTCTTTAAGGACTTTGTCGTTGGAAGGGAAGGTGTTGATTGTGAAGGCTGTCGTGATGCCGATTTTGTTATTTTTGTATTATGTGTTTCCAGCTCCAGATAGAGTGATGAAACAAATTGTGAGAGTGTGTTTTTCTTTTTTTGGTCATCAAAGATGGAGAAGTTGAAAAGGGAGAAAGTAATGAAAGGAGTAATGAATGTCGGGAAAGGTATGGTGAGTGCTGAGAAATTTCTGGTGGTGAAGTATGTAAGTATGTGTGTGAGATTAAGTGAAAAAGAGAATGTTGCAGGGTGTATGGTAAAATATGCGTGTGGGAGTGTGTTACGGAAATATAAGTTGTGTGAAGTCGATTTGAGGAAACCTGTATGTTTTGTTGCGCCTTGGTTTTATGTGAGGATTAAAAGGTGTATGAGGAGGTATGGGTTGCAAGATGTGACGCGAGATACATGGTGTGAGAGTAAGAAGGTAATGCAGATACTGAAAGAAAGGGATGAGGTAGAAGGAATAGGTGGTTTAAGAGTCGCTGAATGTAAGAAAGTCTGGAAGAATGTGTGCTGTAAAGGAGTGGATAATAGACAGAAGGATATTGCGTGGATGGGGGTGCATGGGTGTTTGCCTACAAGGGAGTTTCAGAGTGTGTCCAAGACTGGGGTGTGGGGGGGTTGAGAGCGTGGTACATGTGTTTTGGGAGTGTCGCTATGTGAAGAAAATATGGAAAAGGATGGAGAAGATGGTTGAGGGATTGACTGGTGTGAATAGTGTAACATATGAGATGGTGTTAGATGGTTTGTGTGATTTAGGGAGGAATGAGGAGAGGTTGTTATGGATTGTTGTGAATTGTATTAAAGAGTGTTTGTGGGATGTTCAGAATATTTTGATTTTTAGGCAGGAAGTGGTTAAAGTGAAAGAATGCGTGGCCATGGTCCGAGGAAAGATTTACAATTATGCATATTATGATTATAAGAAGTTAGGAGAAAGGAATGCAAGACAGTTATGGAAATTGGAGGAGTGGAAACAATGGTGTATATAATGTCAATATTTGGATTATGTAACTGATGTTTATTCTTGAATGATTAACCTTTTTATTTTTGTTTTTCAGGGTGAGTGCAGATAGTGATAAAGGGACAGTGTGGAGAAAGTGTATAGGAGTGTTTTTTGTTTGTGTAGGGATAGGGTGGAGGGATAGTATATAATAGGGATAGTTTGTCTTTTTCGCTAATAAAGGGTGGGAATGGGTTGTTTTGTTAATGTTCTTGTTATCTTTATTGTTGTTTTTAAATATTTTTGATATATTTATTGTTGTGGAATGTCCTTATTATCTTTATTGTTGTTATGTACTTTTGGGTTTTGTGGGTGGGTTTTTGGGAGGGAAGTGGGAGGGTTATGTAAATATTGTAAATACTTGTTTGAAAATGTACTCCTAAAAAATATTTTGTACAAATGTTATGTTATTTTATTGTTTAAAACATATTCTTTTGGATTTATGTTTTCTATGTATTTTACTTGTGAAAATTTAAATAAAAGAATTAAAAATTTTCTATGTATTAGCAGGTATGTAAGGGACATACATATTCCAATTACAATTATTCCAAATTTATAGCAGGGTTCTTGTCACTACCATCGTTCACCCTCCAGTCAGTCCAGACTCTGGAGAGTTCCCAAGTTTAATGTGGGGATCCACACATATGTCAGTATTTTGCTGAAAGGCTGAGCCAGTCACTCCTGCCCCCTCCACAGCCCAGGGCTCCAGTAAGCACTGGAGGGGCAGAACAGAGAGCTGGTGACTGACAGTCACCATCTGTCTGCTCACATAAGACCAAGAACTGAGTGATCAGTGGTTTTTAATCGGTTGGTACTGGGTATTTGCTCGGTCTCGATCAAATCAATGCTGCATCCGCCTAGGTGAGTGGACTATCTTGAGGCTGGTTCTGTCAATCACAGCCTGTTTCATGTTTCTACAATTCTATGCATGAAGGTAAAAAACATTCTTTGTGCAGCAGCCCCCCTAATATTTACCTGAGCCCCATCTCGATCCAGCGATGTGCACAAGAGCAACAATTCTTCCGGATCTCTTCTTCCTCATTGGCTGAAACAGCAGTGGGAGCCATTGGCTCACTCTACTGTCAATCATAGCCAGTGAACTAATGAGCAGAGAGTGGGGGCCGGCCGAGGCATGTGTGAATGGACACATTTGCTTGGGTACCGCCATAGCAAGATTGCTATGGGGCACTCGACAGGAGGGAGGGGGCAGAAGCGCTGGCCGGGGACCCGAGAAGTGGAGGATTGGGGCTGCTTTGTGCAAACCCACTGCACAGAGCAGGTACATGTGACTTGTTTGCCATTTAGAAAAATAAAATTTACCTTTAATATCACTTTAATATTTGGATTTTACCCTTCAGTTTTACAGTTCCTAAATCAATGTACCTAATTTTATGTTTGCTAAACATAAACAAATTTTAACTTGGTACTTTAGATGATTGGTCTGGTAATGATTTTGTACATTAAATAGTATAATTACAACATAATTTATTTTATGGTATTTTATGCATTGAATTTTGTCCATTCTTGGAGAACCAATTCAAGAAATATCATCATCTGGATTTGCCAGTTTGCAGAATTCTACATAGATCAGACATATCTTTATGCAAGTTTTCAGACAAAAAAATGAATAGAAAATTGGTGATTTTTATGATCAAGCCATCACTATTGAATACAGTATAGCTTAAAAACATATTTTTGGGATCTATGAAACTTACCGTATATAACTTTTCATTGTTTTTATCATAGAGGGTTAAGGTGCAAACAAACTGATTTACTGTGAATGCAGATTTTGATTTTGATTTATTCATGTTAGTAAAAATGTTTGCACATTTTATTTTAAGGATAATTGAAATATGTTTGGGCTGCATTTGTGTATATTGTGTATTTGTTTAAAGATCATATTGGTTTCTCCATTTGCATCAAGCTTTATTATACAGTGATAGTGCAGACCTAAACTTATAAAAAATGTGTGGAAGTTTACAATGCTACCAGAGTGTCTTTTTCGAGTTGCTGAATATATTGTAATTTATATAGTGCTGACAATTTATGCAGTGCTTAATCTATTGTACATTTACATCAGCTCCTGCCTTCAAGATGCTTACAAACTAAGACCCCATTTCACATGAATGCATAAAAACATATACACACACACACTAAAAGAAAATTGGTTGATACCAGAACAGTAATAGAAGGGGAATTTTCCACCGAGGTCACTAGTTCTGGTGACACCCCAGGATTCTCTCACTGTAGAGGGATTTCTTCTCACTTCCTGTTTTGACTATGGGACAGGAAGTGAAAGGGAATCTCCCCTTTGGGGACACAGTTGGCAAAAGTTTTTTACTTTAATACTCATAAAGGTGCAGACTATAGACCCCATTCACACTGGGGCAGTGCGGGCGTTAGCGGTAAAGCGCTGCTAGTTTTAGCGGCGCTTTACCGCTGTTATAGCAGCGCTTTTCGGCTGTTAGCGGAGCGCTTTTAACGCCCGCTAGCAGCCGAAGAAAGCATTAATAGCGCCCATGTTGCGCAGCTGCGATGCGCTTTGCAGGCACTTCGGCAGCGCTGCCCATTCATTTCAATGGGCAGGGGAGGTGGAGGAGCATTGTATACAGCGCTCCCGAACCACCCCAAAGATGCTGCTTGCAGGACTTTTTTTCCTCTCCTGCAAGCGCACAGCCCCAGTGTCAAAGCACTCGGGCTTTGACACTGGGGTGTTTTGAGAGGCGCTTTACAGGTGCTATTTTTAGCGCTAAAACGCGCCCCAGTGTGAAGGGGGTCTTAAAGTTACAGGACACTGGTAAGCCAATGAAAAGCTGAAATATTTTTTATATTGTATTGTTGTATATTGTTTTATTATTATTTTATATAGTGCCAACAAAATTCCATAGCACTTTCATTTATATCATCATGCACCATAGGCAAAATAGTATTGATAGAAACACAGCATTTTGAGTTCATTGTACATATAAACACATAAAGCAAATACGTGCTGTACAGAGAGTTGGTCGGCAATTTGGTTATCTGTTATACTAATAGCTTTTCCGCTTTTTTATACTTTACTTTGTATGCCATGTCTAAAATATTGAATAGACTACCTAATGCATAAACCTTTTTGACTACAGTACTGGAAATCTTATAATGCACTTCCTGTACATCTATCACATGTTTATAATTATGAACGAAACATAATCTCTCTTTATTAATTTTACTTTGTTTCAACTGTTATTTTAATTATATATAGACTGGAATCAACAAAGCCTAACACTTTACCATTGTTGGAGGAAACTTGAATATTCAAATAAAACCGTCACAACTGCAAGAAAAAAATAATAATATTCTATGAAGATAATGTGAAACCTATCATCCCAAAGCTACAAGGGTATGACGCTAACCAGTAAGCCACTATGCTGCCCATGAGCCTATCAAATAAAATAAGCTGCTAAAACAAATCCTGTAGTCAGCACAGTATAGGCCAATGATTCCTTTATCATTACTTCATTTCCACCACATAATGTATGAAAGATGCCAACATACTCTTAATTTGAGTATTTGGGACAGCAAGGCTGGTTAGGAGAATGTAGAGCAGGACAATGTAGAGCTTCCAGGAGCCAAAGGGAAAGTTCTGGACATATGTCTAAATATAACACCCATCTCCTGCCAAAAAGCAGCAAAGAAGAAAATACACATAGCTAAGGTTTCAGACCCTCATGCAGACTGGACTGGAAATACAAATAAAGAAAGAAGAGAAAAACTGTTAGAAGCACATATTACCTCAAAAAAGTACATTGATCAATACACAGTATATTAACCAGATAACAAAAAAAATGTCCCAAATAATATCTAAAAGTTCAACACACAACTTCAAACAATATTTTTTTTCAGATGAGGGTGGGGATTATAATTTTTAGAACCTCTGTTAGCTTTTTTTTATTTCCAAATAACTTTTATTGTTTTTAAATTGAAGGATATAAAGAGAATAAACATTGTAGCATAGGAGAGAAGAGACTCTTGGGGTAGCGAGGATAACTGTATACAATCGTTCTGCATGCATCCCTGAGGGCACCAGACACAGTTGGATAAAGGCAATGCATAATGACTCCTATTGGTTGGCATTTCATTAAAGATATGTACTTTTTTTAGGTTTTGTTTTTTAGCAGTGGGAGGGTATGTATGTTCATGGAGAAAGGGGGATACTAGCAAGAAAGGGTAGGCGAGCTAAAAGGGGAGGTGGGAGCAGGGTGCCCAGGAGGTCTGGGTAGGTAATATGCCTGCAAGCCAAAAGGTTGTGTCTGTTGGGAGGGTAAGAGTCCTCAAACCCAAATTTGCTAGTGAAGGAGGGGGTGCTGCAGCATTTGTAGAGCTCATTAAGTTCTTATGTGACTCAGTAAGTTTGAATGTTGTCCATCCTAACCACTAGTGTTAGCCGAAAGGTTCAGCTTGAGCATGAGTTCTAGCCGAACATTGGCTGTTCAGCGAACATCCAAATTGTCGGGGCGTTTGAACTGTTTGTTCGGCCCACCGAATGACCACAATGCACTGCGCCGCTGCACAGTACATTGGAAGCCTTGATTGGCTGAAGCAATGAAAGCTTTGCCCAATCAGGGCACATAGCACCAACGTGCACCAACGCAGTATATTTCACTGCAATATACTGCGGTAAATGTGCACCAACACACTGCAAAATGCTGCAGTAAATGTACATTAATGCAATGAAATATACTGCATTAAAAGTGCACTAACACACTGCAATATACTGCAGTAAATGTGCACCAACACACTGAAGTATACTGCATTAATTGTGCAACAACACACTGCAATATACTGCTGTAAACGTGCAATAACGCACTGAAATATACTTCAAGAAACCTGCCCTGACAAAATAAAATGACACTAAAGTAAAAATGAATGATCGTGCTGCACTATCCCTAGATTCACACTAAACTGATTCTTTACACTCACAAAAGAATCACAATAGCCCGCTATAGCACTCAACAGAGCCCTGTTCTATGCCTCCATGCCAATATCACACTGCAAACGGCTGCTATGGGAAGAATATTTTTATAGTGTGGGGTGGGACTAAGAGCAATGATCCATGATTGAATAGAGTCAATTCAATAGAATAGAATAGAGTCCATGATTGGAGACTGCCATGATGACTCTATTCAATCATGGATCATTGCTCTTAGTCCCACTCCACATTATAAAAATATAAGTATATTGCAGTGCATTAGTGCACATTTAGCGCAGTATATTTCAGTGAATTAGTGCACGTTTAATGCAGTATATTTCAGTGCAGTATATTTCAGTGCGTTAGTGAATGTTTACCGCAGTATATTTCCGTGCATCAGTGCATGATTAACGCATTATACTGTACATATGTGCATTGGTGCACGTTTACCGCAGTACACTGCAGTATGTTAGCATTAGTGCACATTTACCGCAGTATATTGCAGTGCGTCAGTGCAGTTTTACTGCAGTGTATTGTAGTGTATTGTAGTGTGTCAGTGGAGTGTGTCTGTGCAGTGAGTACTCAATGTAAAGTGCACCAAACACCACTTTCCATTGATTAAAATGCATCCATGTACATATTTTTCCATCTTTATTACATTTTGTTAATAAGCCCCCCAACCCCATCATATATGGGAGGCCAACAAACAGAGGCAGAAGTTCCCATAGCATTGTGATTGGGCCAGCAGTCTCTGTGTCCACATGCAAAGGTGGACGTGGTCTGTCCTCAGGCAGAGCACCATTTCCCCTGTTTAGTGATGTTGCCCATGCTATCTAGCCACAGAGTGCAGAGGGGGTGGTGGGCTGGCTTACTAAACCATCCTCATCATCCATCACCCAAGCAGAGACTAGTGTGCAGTCCACTGCAGCTGCCAGAGTGGCTTATTCTGCCTGCTTGTCCACAGCTACTCCTATCATAGCCCTAGCATCAGGCATGGAGGAGACAGATAAGTTATTTGAACACAGTGTCAGCCACTTGCTCCTTGATGATGCACAGCCATTACTTGATTCAGTTCTTGGCTCTGAGGTTGAGAAGGGTAGGAAAAGTGAGGGTGAGGCACAACCCCAATGAGGCAGCCATCATGGAAGAGTAGAGAGCAGCCACCCTATTCCACCAGATTGTGGAGCTGTTATCTCCTGCCCACTTCCCACAGCTCAGCTGTCTGGGTCTTTGTCTGATCGCACTGTTGCACTTTGAAAACTTTGCCTTAAGCAGATCAAACATGGCAAAAACACAAGCCATTTGGGTACCACATGCTTGACAAGGCATTTAACCTCCAACCAAATGAGACACAAATCTGCTTCTCCTCACTCCTCAACTGTCCGGTCTACCCCTGCTATACCACGTGACCTCTCAGCAGCTTCCACTGCCAGGGATGATGGTATAGCGAAGAGTGTCACATGTCATTGCAGTATGTCTGCCAGTAGCACACCACCAGCTGTAGACTATAGCAGGTAAATTTGTCTGCCCCATCTGCTGCAGCGAAAAAAAAAAATACAGTCACTGCCACCCACATGCCCAGTGTCTAAATTAAAGCTTGTCAATGCTTCTGGCTTTACAATTCCTGCCTTTCAGTCTGGTGGATTCTGCCTGCCTCCCTGAATTTGCAGAATGTACTGTACCACAATGGCATGTTCCCAGTCACTATTTTTTTGCACGTAAGGTCATTCCAGCTCTGTATCATCACGTGGAAGGAAATCTTGTGGCAAGGCAGTCAGCCGCCAGAGCCACGCTTACAGCTGACACATGGTCCAGCAAGAATAGTCAGGGACGCTATATTTCATTCACAGCACACTGGGTAACTCTGCTTGTTACTCGGAAGAATGCAGGACAGGGCTCAGTGCTGCAGCTTGTTGTGCTGCCACATCTCTATAAAGCTAGTGGCGATGATGCAAGATTTGTCAGCTCCATCCCCCCTCCTCTTTCTCCTCCTCCTCCTCCATGCCCTCCTCTGCTGAATTGTCCTATGAACCAACAGTACCCCCCTAAGTGTTCAAGGGGCTATTCTATTAGTCAGGCTAAAAGGTGTCATGCATTGCTTCAGCTTATCTGTGCAGGGGACAGGAGCCACACCGGAGCAGAGATTCTTGCAGCTCTGCAGGGCCAAGCCCAGGGGTGGTTCTCGCGACAACAGCTGGAACCAGGAATGGTGGCGTGCGATAATGGCACAAACCTCCTGTCTGCCCTTAGACAGGGAAAGTTGACACGTCTGCCATGCCTGTCCTAAATTTGGTGGTGCAGCATTTCTTAAATAGGTACCCAGGTTGGAAGATCTGCTAAAGAATACCAGAAGAGCCTGTAGCCATTTCAGGTGGTCATACACAGCCAGTGCTCGGTTAGCTTAAATCCAGTGGGAATTCCACCTGCTCATAAACAGCCTGATTTCTGACATGCACAAGGTGGAACTCGACTTTGGCAATGCTGCAGCAGCTGCACATGCAACATAGGGTTGTCAACAAGTACCTGTGTGAGTATGGCACAACAACAGGCTCAGGTCAGCTTTTTTCGCCTACGCCAATGACTGCTGATAAAGGATGTATGCACTGTACTATCACCATTTGAGGAGGTGACAAGGACGGTGAGCCGTGACAATGCATGCATGAATGACACAATCCCTGTTGTGTTCCTGCTGGAGCAGACTCTGTATGGCATTATGGGCATGGCACTCGAGGCAGAGCAGTGGGAGGAAGAGGAGGACTCTCAAGGCCCACTTTATGCAGAGACCATACTTGCAATGCCACACAACACACAAGAGGAGAGGGAGGAAGAGGATTCTGACAGTGTTGGAGGCATTGAAGTAGAGGAAGACATACATCAACCCTTAACAGATAGTTTTCCATCCTCAGAACCTTTGCGAGTAGTACGTGGCTGGGAGGATACAGTTCCAGATATTGTAATCCTCAGTGACCCCCGAGGAGTCTGCTTCTCATGCCTCCACAAACTTGCAGTGCATGGGCTCCCTCATTCTTGAAAGCCTGTAAAAGGACCCAAGAATACGAAGAATCGAGAAGAGGATCACTATTGGTTGGCAGTCCTCCTTGACCACTATTACAAGGGGAACATCTCGGAACTCATCCCATCCCCACAGAGGAAGTAGAAGATGAAATCGCCTAAGGGCACCATAAAGAGGAGGTTATGTAACGTCTTTCCAGACTCTCATAGGTTGCAGTCTCATTGAAAACGTCGTTTTGAGGCTTCTGTTGATCAAGAGAGGAGTGGCGAGGAAGGGGACCGCCTCAGTGATGCATTTCAAATTTTTTTAGACCTCAGCGCCCAGGGCTGCCAGCTTCCACATGCCATTGGCAGCATCTGTGTCATATGGTGGGAGATTATCGAGGGGCAAAAGCAGACATGGAGAGATTTCCAGTTGATCCACTGGGTTACTGGGTCATGAGAATAGACCACTGGTTAGAATTTGCCCAGTATGCAATTGAGCTGCTGGGCTGCCCTGCATCCAGCCTGCTTTCCAAATGGGCATTCAGTGCTACTGGAGGTTTTGTGACAGATAAGAAAGCGCTGAAAATGGGGTACTTTGACATAGTGGTGGCCTTAAGCGCGGTATGGGCATATGATGTGACTAAATCCCCATATTTACTTATTAAAGTAAAGTAAACACCCCTATCAATTTCAGCCAAGGAAGCAGCCATCTTTGCCTCTGTTTAATCTACAACTGCCATGATGCTGCACATGTGATCAGTTTGGTTTAGAGCACAACCAATGGGAGTGTTACATTTCTGGCACGTGCCGGAAATGAAACTGTTTTATGGATGGGTTTACATCTGCTTTAAGAGCAGGTGTTTTTAAGTAGCAAGATTTGAAAAGCAACCTTTTTTTTGTGTATGTGTGCGCTATTTATATGGGTCAAGATAGGAGAGCGTGTCTGTCCACACACAGACTGCGTAGACTGGTTGACATTTATAAAAATGAATCAGTCCTGGATTAGTAGCAGCTATCAAGCCCCTGATGCCGATGTCGCTGATTAAGTGCTTTCTGGATCTGGAATCTCTGAAAGACTGTTTAAGCTGCCTACTGCCGAGCATTGTGGGTGTTGATTTCATCTGGAAGAAATGTTTTGGTTTAGGTTTCATAGGCACAATTAGAACCCATAGACCAATTTTTCCACACCTGTTTGACAGGTGCATTTCATTTAAATTTTTGACAGCAAGGCCAAATCTTGCTTTCATCAAGATTACCTTTATAGGGTTATGGTGTGAAGGCACCACCGATACCCAAAGGGCAATTTTTCCACCACTGTTTGGCTGGGGCATATCATTTAAATTTTTGACAGCAAGGACAATTAATCATTATTGCTGTTGCAGCTTCTATACACAGTAAAGATGTGCCACTTTACAGGCAGACTATGGGGACCCCCCAGGCATTATATTTAAAGGAATTTTTCATTTTTATTGTTATTACTAGTTTTTATGGTTTCATTTGAAGCATCAGTAAATCACTGCTTATTTAAAAATAATTTTTTTTACAAACATTGTTTTCATTGATACATGTTCCCGAGGACAGTAAGCGGACCCCCATACCCTTTGTATGCCCAATTACTTGCATATAAGCCTTAAAAATGGGCACTTTTGATTTTTGCAGTTGTGGTCCCAAAGACTTCAATGGGGTTATTCGGTTCCGATAACTCTCCCAAATTTAATGAAATCCCTAAAAGAGTATGGAGAGATATCCAACTTTAAGATGAACCTGGCCAAGTCAGAAACCTTAAATATCAATGAAATATCAGAAACGTAAATATTAATGCACTAAAAACCGACGAGCACACCTATCAAAAGGACTTCCCACCTACCGAGACACTATACCAAGTAAACTTCCTTCCACTACTGAAAGATATTAAAGCAGAACTGAACAGAATTACAACAGGACAGCTATCTTGGGGGGGGGGGGGGGGGGGTAAATGGTAATTTTGCCTAAAATTATGTATAAGATGCAAATGCTTCCAATTCCACTGCCACAGGCATATTTTAGAACACTACAAACAATGTTCTTAAGATTTATTTGGAGAGGGAAAAAAATCACGTATCAGTTTGACACAGTTGATAAAGGACAAGGCACGAGGGGGATTGGGGGCACCGGATCTTAGAAATTATTATAATGCGATAATTCTGTCACGAATAATAGATTGGGTAAAAAATAACAAGGAAAAGAGATGGGTAAAAATGGAAAGCACAATGAGTAAAGATACATTGGGAAAGATGATATGGATTGCCGCACAATATAGGGATCTTAGTAAAGACACGCACAGTATTACTTCAAACCCGGGGATAGAGAAAATGTTTGGTAACTGGATCATACAAGAGAGCGTACAATTAAAAGACGTAATGGCACAAGATAAAATGTGCACATATAAGGAATTAAAAAACAAAAATGAACTGATGGTGATAGATAGATGGCGGTATAGCCAATTTAAACATTTTATCGAGGCACTGCCCCAGCCCATTAGATCGGCAGAGAACCTATGTCAGGGACGTGCCGGTGCCCGTCAGGCGAATATGCATGCGCGCATGTGCACGTGGGGACTGTCCAGGGCAACACAGTTGAATTCCCCCACTGGTGGGCACCGGCGCGCTCCCACACGTGTCCCGCATGCGCCCATTCACGCTAGCGCTGTTTGGCGCCAAGGGCCCTTTAAAAGAATGTCAGCTGCACTCATGTGGTGCTGCTCGTCTGCAGCTCTGCACCTGAAGTTTCTGAATCTGCCTGCTGATTGTCATTACTGTTTACCGACCCGGCTACGTCTGACCATTCTCCTATCTCCTATCTCCAATCTGACCCGGCTTGCCTGACCTGCTATCTCCTTGTGACCCATTGCCAAACTCCTGTCTGCCTGACTACTCTGTGATTACCCTTTTGCCAATATCTGCCTGATCTCCTGCCAAACGGACTGTCTGACTCTGCCTGTGTCCTGTAACGCTGCATCCCAGCCCTCTCATCCAGCTCTAGGTTCTGCTGCTGCTACACCATCTACCTGCCTGCCTGCTGATCCGCTTCTGCCTGCCTGCAGCCGCAGCTCTGCCATCTCTGAAGGATTTCTCCTCAGCTCCTGTGCTGGCCTCTGCAAAGAACCTTCACCAGGCACTCCTACCCACTGTGCTCACGAGACCACTGTTCCCACTCCAGTGGCTCCTGAACCAGCGCTGTAAGAGGGGTCTTCTCCTACCAGTCGGGCTCAACTACCAGGTACCTAACTGTACAAACAGCCATGACCGAGCCCCCAGGAGAGACCTCTCCCATCAAGGAGATCTGCACGCACTTAGCGGCGCTCACCCAGGCCGTGACGACTTTGCAGGATAGCAACACCAGACTGGAGGGACAAGTCCTGAACCTTACTGGTCCTGGAAGCGTGGCCTCTGCCCCTGCGGCTGCCCCAACACAGACTGTCTCATCTCCCTCTGTGGTAATGTTTCCACCTGAGCCAAGGGTCCCCATCCCTGAAAGGTTTTCTGGGGACCGAACCAAGTTCCGTGCCTTCCGCAGCGCTTGTCAGCTTTACTTTGCCCTGCAGCCATGAACCTTTTCTCTTGAGGCTACTAAAGTGGGGTTTGTTATATCCCTCTTACAAGGAGAACCCCAGACTTGGGCTCACCGTTTACTTGAAACAGACTCTGTACAGATCCAGTCCTTACCTTCCTTCTTCGAGGCTATGGCCCAGCTGTACGAAGATCTTCAGCGGACTGCCACTGCTGAGTCAGCTCTGTTCGCGCTCCAGCAAGGCCGCAGACCGGCCGAGGACTATGTCACAGACTTCAGACGCTGGAGCGCGGACACTCAATGGAACAATGCAGCCTTACGCCATCAATTCCGCATGGGTTTATCCAAGGGCCTGAAGGATGAGCTTGCTCGGGTTGGTATGCCCGATACCCTTGAGGAACTTATCACCCTAACGATTCAGATTGATCGACGCCTCAGTGAACGTCGGTCTGAACGTTCTTCCCAACAAGCACGCCCAGTGTGGATGACCACAAGAGTTCCAGCTCCTGCTTCCCGTTACTCGCCTCCCACCTGTTCAAACTCGGTCACTCCAACACCTGATGTGCCTGAACCCATGCAGCTTGGACTAATGCGAGCTACTCTGTCTCCAGAAGAACGGGCAGCTAAACCTTTGCCTTTACTGTGGTGGAGCAGGCCATTACATGCACAACTGCCTGGCCAAGACCCGTAAGTGTTTCCCTTCTGCTCCAGCCAGTTTGTCTGCTTTGACCGCTAACGCAACTCAGCTTGCTCTCCCTCTCCCATTACAGCTCCAGGGAAGGACAATACAAGTCAACGCCATCATTGACTCTGGGGCATGTAGCTGCTTTATTGACTGTTTTTGCCACTCAACAAAATCTTCCTCTAAAAGACAAGACGCATAAACTTTCAATTTTCCTGGCTGATGGGTTCCACAAAGTCTGGACAAGTCTCTCAGGAAACCCTTCCTCTGCCTGTCATCAGTTTATCTCAGCATAAGGAAATTCTAACCTTGGACGTTATCTTCTCTCCTCTGTTTTCGATCATTTTGGGCATGCCCTGGCTCCAGGCCCATAATCCCCCACGTCAATTGGACTACCGGTGAAGTCAAGTTCTTGTCTTCCTACTATCAAGAACATTGCTTGCATGAACCCTCCAGATCTTCTACCACCTTACTGTGTATGGACATAGATCAGGATCTACTTCAAACCATACTGGAAGCCTATCGGGAGTTTGCGGACATGTTCAGTAAGAAGGGAGCTGACTCCCTTCCACCCCATCACCCTTACGACTGTCCAATTGAGCTTCTTCCTGGGGCCGAGATTCCTTTTGGGCGCATCTTTCCGTTATCCGAAAAAGAGCAAGAAGCACTTAAATTATACATCAACGAGAATTTGGAAAAAGGATTCATTCGACATTCCACTTCCCCAGCTGGTGCCGGAATATTTTTTGTTTCCAAAAAAGATCAGACTCTTCGTCCATGTGTGGACTATCGGGAGCTAAACAAAGTCACGGTCAAGAACCGCTATCCGTTGCCCTTTATACCTGAACTGTTTCAGAAATTGAGATCTGCCGTCATCTTTACCAAATTGGATTTAAGAGGAGCCTACAATCTGGTCCGCATCCGGGCTGGGGATGAATGGAAGACGGCTTTCTGGACTCGTTTTGGGCATTATGAGTATTTAGTCATGCCCTTTGGCCTATGTAATGCTCCTGCCACATTTCAGCATCTTATCAACGATGTATTCAAAGACTTCCTGGACATCTTTGTAATCGTCTATCTGGACGATATTTTGATCTTCTCTGACTCACTTAATCAACACCGGGAACATGTTCGCAGAGTCTTGGGCCGTCTTCATCTGCACGGGCTATACGCTAAAGCAGAGAAATGCATATTTGAACAGAAGGACATCCAGTTTTTGGGGTTAGTGATCTCCCCAACTGGTATCAAAATGAATCCTCAGAAGGTTTCTGCCATGCTAGACTGGCCAGTTCCCCTGGATAAGAAGGGCATGCAACGCTTCATTAGGTTCGCAAACTTTTACAGGAAATTTATCAAGGGGTTTTCCGCCATTATCTCACCCATCACGCGACTAACCAAACAGAACTGTTGCTTTCACTGGAGCCCGGAGGCTCAGGACACCTTTGAAAGACTGAAGAGGCGCTTCACTTCAGCCCCGATTCTCAGTCATCCTGACCCATCCTTTTATCCTGGAAGTTGATGCTTCCGAAGTGACCGTGGGAGCAGTCATCTCTCAACGGCAGGGCAACAAGGATCTAATGCACCCCGTGGGATTTTTCTCTCGAAAACTCTCTCCGGCTGAACGGAATTATGACGTGGGTGATCGGGAACTACTCACTATCAAGACAGCATTGGAGGAGTGGAGGTACCTGTTAGAAGGCGCAGCCTATCCGGTATTAATATATACCGATCACAATAATTTAGAATATTTAAGATCTGCCAAACGATTGAAACCTCGACAAGCCCGTTGGGCTTTATTCTTTACACAATTTTGTTTCCAAATCACATACCGGCCAGAAACAAAGAATGTTAAGCCAGACGCGCTTTCGCGCATGTTTGATAACCCTAAAGACTTATCTGTACCTGATACCATTCTGCCTGCAAACAACTTTTTACTCCTGCAGATGGATCTTCTGTCCCTGATCAGAGAGGCATCTCCAGAAGCTTCAAGCCTCCAGGAATTCACCTTAACACCTTGTGATGGATTATTGTGGAGAGGAAGCCAAATCTTTGTTCCAGAGAATGTTTGAGTCAAGGTATGACCATCCACTTGCAGGACATTTTGGGGTCCGTAAAACTCTGGAACTCATGCACCGCACTTTCTGGTGGCCTAATCTGAAGGAATTCTGCAGGAAGTATGTCAGCTCTTGCCCTGTCTGCATCCAGAACAAAACCACAAGGAACCGAACCTGGGGACAGCTGAGACCCTTACCAGTACCAGACAGGCCCTTGAGGATGACAGCAATGGACTTCATAGTTGAACTACCATGTTCAGAGGGGTGTTCAGCGATCTTTGTGGTCGTCGACCGCCTGTCTAAGATGGCCCATTTTGTAGTCTTAAAAGGAACACCTTCTGCTGTGGAGACGGCCCATGTGTTTATCAAGGAAATCGTCAGGCTACACGGAGTTCCTGCAAATATAGTGTCTGACAGGGTGGTGCAGTTCACTTCACGATTCTGGAAGGCCCTGTGTGAGATCCTGAAAATTGAACTAGCTCTGTCCTCAACATATCATCCCCAAACTAACGGGCAAACGGAAAGGACAAATCAGACTCTAGAACAATACATTAGGTGTTTTACATCTTTTGTACAGGATGATTGGGTGTCCCTGCTGCCCCTAGCGGAATTCGCTTATAATAATGCTAGTCACTCTGCCACCGGTCAGTCCCCCTTCTTTGCCAATTAGGGTTTTCATTTATCCTTTTTACCTGATTTTCTTCCAGAATCCTCAGTTCCAGCAGTCCAGGACACTTTGCAGTTTCTCAACTACAATAACCAGATATTACAGAAAGCGGTATCCAAGGCGCAAGCAGACAGCAAGAGGACCTTTGATCAGAAAAGAAGAGGGGATCTGGACCTCCAGCTTGGCGATAAGGTATGGCTGTCTACCAATAACATTAAATTGACTTGCCCTTCCAAGAAGTTTGCTCCTAAGTTTATTGGCCCTTTTCCGGTTAAAAGGAGGATTAATGAAGTGTCTTATGAACCATGTCTACCTGACTCCCTTAAGATCCACCCTGTATTTCATGTATCACTGCTGAAGCCTGCCGTGCCTGATCCTTTTCCTGATAGGGGTACCAGGGTTCCCAAACCTGTCCTGGTGGATGGAAGTGAGGAGTATGAGGTTGCAGAAGAAGACTGGGGCAAGTACAATTTTTAATAAAATGGAAGGGGTATGGTCCAGAGAATAATTAATGGGAACCTGACAGTAATATCCATGCTAAACGCTTAATCCATGCTTATTTTTCTGCCCACCCTGAAAAGAAGAGTTATCTGGGCATCCGGAGGCTGCCCGTTGGGAGGGGGCAATGTCAGGGACGTGCCGGTGCCCGTCAGGCGAATATGCGTGCGCGCATGCGCACGCAGGGACTGTCCAGGGCAACACAGTTGAATTCTCCCACTGGTGTGCGCCGACGCGCTCCCGCACGTGTACCGCGTGCGTCCATTCAGCACTGTTTGGCGCCAAGGGCCCTTTAAAAGAATGTCAGCTGCACTCATTTGGTGCTGTTCGTCTGCAGCTCTGCACCTGAAGTTTCTGAATCTGCCTGCTGATTTTCATTGCTGTTTACCGACCCGGCTACGTCTGACCATTCTCCTATCTCCTATCTCCAATCCGACCCGGCTTGCCTGACCTGCTATCTCCTTGTGACCCGTTGCCAAACTCCTGCCTGCCTGACTACTCTGTGATTATCCTTTTGCCAATATCTGCCTGATCTCCTGCCAAACGGACTGTCTGACTCTGCTTTTGCCTGTGTCCTGTATCGCTGCATTCCAGCCCTCTCATCCAGCTCTAGGTTCTGCTGCTGCTACACCATCTACTTGCCTGCCTGCCTGCTGATCCGCTTCTGCCTGCCTGCATCCACAGCTCTGCCATCTCTGAAGGATTCCTCCTCAGCTCCTGTGCTGGCCTCTGCAAAGAACCTTAACCAGGCACTCCTACCCACTGTGCTCACGAGACCACTGTTCCCACTCCAGTGGCTCCTGAACCAGCGCTGTAAGAGGGGTCTTCTCCTACCGGTCGGGCTCAACTACCAGGTACCTAACAACCTACTTCCCCTGGAGAAATTATGCGTAGATAAAGGAAGGAAGAGGGTGATCTCCAGGTTCTATAAAATTCTGATCGACATGAAAAGGCCGGAGATACCGCCATATATCGAGAAATGTGAAAAGGAACTGGGAACACAGGTGAAAGATGTCAAGATCAGGCAACTATTGAGGATGGTTCACTCCATGTCGGTAAACATGATAGAATTAAACTATAAGTGCTTGGCCCGATGGTATATAACCCATAATAAGGCACATAAATGCCAAATTTAAACTTTGCAGCTATGCTGGCAGGGGTGCAAAGAAATAGGGACTATGGCTCATATATGGTGGTCGTGCCCCAAAATTAAAAAATACTGGGGGGAGATCAGGCAAAGAATTAGGGAGATACCAAATATAGATGTCCCCAGACGACCCGTGGGAGTGTTTATTTAATGGGATTAGAATGTCAACAAAGCAATACATGCCAGTGTCTAATACCTAGACACTGGCAAAAACCGGAAAGACCTACATTGAAGAACTGGTGCAATAAAATAAACAGAATCCAAAATCTAGACTATCTAAGGTTTAGCGGAGAGGAGGAAATGGTGGAGTTCAAAGAGAAATGGAGGGAATGGGCAGAAGGGAATGGGCAGACTACAAGCATTCAATAAGATTCGCCAAAGTGATGGGAGCATAACTTAAAAATTTAGAACAGGAAATAAGAATTTAGATAGATGGAAGGAGAAGAGGTGAAAGTGGAGGAAGGAATCAGTGCGAGAAAGGGAGACGGGTAAGTCGTATGGAGGAGAGGTGGGGGGGAGTGGAACTAGGAATGTAGTATTAAATTGTATATTTTTATGGTATGTGATGTCGAGACGAGAGGAGTTCCTAGTCCATTGTAATGTATTTTTACATGGAAAAACTAATAAAGAAATTGAAATAAAAAAAAAAAAAATCATATCTAAGTGGGGTGTCAGATTTGCACAGGGACTCAAAATTCTTACATTTTATTTAAGGTATGGAAAGTTTGAAGGGTTGCTTTAATTAGTGGATGGCTGTAGAAAACACTGAGGATATGGGCTTTCTTGATTCAGGGTTTGGTATGCAAGAAAGCTGCAGAGAATATATGTTCAAGTGGCGCCCAGTCTTTAGGGGTCAAACAAATATTACAGTTGACGATTCTGTATAACTGATTAGCCCAGTAATATTTCTGGATGTCAGGGAAGTTGATGCCTTGCTGAAGACATTTTTATAATCAATACATTTTTATTAATATCGCTTTAAAACACATTAAATGTTTAAATACCTCTTGAGTACATTAATTACATTAGGTGAATAGATATCCCCATTCAGCACCCCTTAGCTGTAGTTATATTCCTATATTTATTTCCTTGTCAATTGACTATACACACCATTTGTTACTCGTTTATTAAGCTGATGACATGGAGATATTAACCGTAAGAATGTAGTTGTTTATGTTTGTTTTTTATTGTTCCATAGAAAGTGCTAAATAATGATTAAAGCGAGTTGAGAAACTGACAGGGGAGGGCAATGGGCATGGTTAAGAACAGGTAGAGGAGTCTGGGCAAAGCATCATTTTCACAATGTCTGCTCTACCAATTCAAGAAAAGTGTATCGATCCAAGTTCTTTAGATCTGACACTGAGAAAGGAGAACAAGTGGGTAAAGTTCAGTGAATAAAAGTCGCAGAAGTTCGATAGTAGATGGATTTCTAGGTATTTGATGGAGGTCATGACTCCATATGAAGGGACAGTTTGTCCTGTAGAGAGTTATGACTTCAGGGGGAAGAGAGATAATTAGGACAAACAATTATGCATAGTTGATTTTAAAGAGGTAAAGATCAGATGGAATTCCTTGAGTTGTTGAATTGTACATGACCAATTACACATTGCTTATACTTTATTAATATCTATGTCTTTTCAACTTTGAATAGAAAGCATTTTAGCTGACTTTTTTGAAAACTTTCTTGAATCTTGCCCTGGTTCATTGCAATGTACAGATATAGTAAGTAGACTTTATCTCCAGGCATGAATAGAGGTCCCCAGGTCTGAATAGAGGAGGGCCACAAAATCATTTTAATTGTCTGTACTGAAAAGGCCACACAAGACATGAATTTTCTACTAGTGCATCCTCCTTTGTAAAGTAACAGTGTAACGAAATGTCCCACACTCCGCTTGAGTGCTTTCTTCATATATTGCTTCCTCCAGTCTGAATGTAGATATCAGATATTCCAACCGCTGACAAGCAAGAACTAGACAGTACTCATTTTGGCTGCTGAACATAAACTGTTTATTAAAACACAGGTACACAGAGGTAACACCCGCAACAATCCCCCTTCCCTTTGCATTCAGGGCGGGGTAGAATGTCCAATCAGCAGGGAGAGCTGTTAGAGGAATTTCCCCCTCCCTCCTCACAGCAAATACATATACACATCCCATAATACCTTTCTCCCAAGGCAGACAGACACAATAGAACAATGGAATATATCTGCACCCCAAATGACCCAGCAGAGAGCACACCATAGTATGAGACAATATACAATATATATCTCACAAAAGTGAGTACACCCCTCACATTTTGGTAAATATTTTATTATATCTTTTCATGTGACAACACTGATGAAATTACACTTTGCTACAATGTAAAGTAGTGAATGTACAGCTTGTATAACAGTGTAAATTTGCTGTCCCCTCAAAATAACTCAGCACACAGCCATTATTGTCTAAACCGCTGGCAACAAAAGTGAGTACACCCCTAAGTAAAAATGTCCAAATTGGGTCCAAAGTGTCAATATTTTGTGTAGACACCATTATTTTCCAGCACTGCCTTAACCCTCTTGGGCATGGAGTTCACCAGAGCTTCACAGGTTACCATTGGAGTCCTCTTCCACTCCTCCATGACGACATCATGGAGCTGGTGGATGTTAGAGACCTTGCGCTCCTCCACCTTCCGCTTGAGGATGCCCCACAGATGCTCAATAGGGTTTAGGTCTGGAGACATGCTTGGTCAATCAATCACCTTTACTGTCAGCTTCTTTAGCAAGGCAGTGGTTGTTTTGGAGGTGTGTTTGGGGTCGTTATTATGTTGGAATACTGCCCAGTCTCTGAAGATGGGGATCATGCTCTGCTTCAGTTTGTCACTGTCCATGTTGGCATTCATGGTTCCCTCAATGAACTGCAGCTCCCCAGTGTCAGCAGCACTCATGCAGCCACAGACCATGACACTCCCACCACCATGCTTGGCTGTAGGCGAGACACAATTGTCTTTGTACTCCTCGCCTGGTTGCCACCACACACGCTTGACACCATCTGAACCAAATACATTTATCTTGGTCTCATCAGACCACAGGACATGGTTCAGGTAATCCATGTCCTTAGTCTGTTTGTCTTCAGCAAACTGTTTGCGGGCTTTCTTGTGCATCATCTTTAGAAGAGGCGTCCTTCTGGGACAACAGCCATGGAGACCAATTTGATGCAGTGTGCTGCGTATGGTCTGAGCACTGACAGGCTGACCCCCCACTCCTTCAACCTCTGCAGCAATGCTGGCAGCACTCATACATCTATTTCCAAAGGACAACCTCTGGATATGATGCTGAGCACGTGCACTCAACTTCTTTGGTCGACCATGGTGAGGCCTGTTCTGAGTGTAACCTGTCCCGTTAAACCACTGTATGGTCTTGGCCACCATGCTGCAGCTCAGTTTCAGGGTCTTGGCAATCTTCTTATAGCCTAGGCCATCTTTATGTAGAGCAACAATTATTTTTTTCAGATCCTCAGAGAGTTCTTTGCCAAGAGATGCCATGTTGAACTTCCAGTGACCAGTATAAGAGGGTGAGAGTGATAACACCAAATTTAACACACCTGCTTCCCATTCAAACCTGGGACCTTGTAACACTTAGGCTCGATTCACACAGGGGTAACACGACTTCAACGCGACCCGACTTCAACACGACTTGTGGATCCGACTTTCAATGAACGGGGATCCGACTTGGATCCCCGCCACTGTGTTTGGTATGAATCTTTAGGGGAAACTCCGCGCCAAATTTTAAATAAAAATCCGGCATGGGTTCCCCCCCCAGGGGCATACCAGGCCCTTGGGTCCGGTATGGATCTTGAGGGGAACCCCCCTACGCCGAAAGGACGGCGTGGGGGGTCCCCCCAATCCATACCAGACCCTTATCCGAGCACGCAGCCCGGCCGGATAGGAATGGGGGTGGGGACGAGCGAGCGTTTTTTAAAATAATTTACACAGGTTTTTTAAAATAATTTATTAGGCAGCTCCGGGATCTTCTTCCGACTTCGGGGGTCCTCTTCCGACTTCGGGGGTCTCTCCGCCGTCTCCTCCCGGTGTCCGCATCTTCTGCCGGCTCCTCTGCTATCTTCTGCAGCTCAATTGCTAGCGGTGGTCCGGACTTCTGCCTTCTTCTTTTCTTCCAGAGATGTTGACACGACGCTCTCTCCAGCTGGAATGGTCTCTGAACGCTCCGCAACGGACTTATATAGGCGGTGACCCCGCCCCCTTATGAGGTCACTGTCCCAGGGCATGCTGGGGCTGTGCCGTCATAAGGGGGCGTGGTCATCACCCGGTGACCACGCCTCCTAAAACGTCACAGACCCAGCATGCCCAGGGACTGTGACGGCATAAGGGGGCGGGGTCACCGCCTATATAAGTCCCTTGCAGAGCGCACAGAAACCATTCTGGCTGGGGAGAGCGTCGTGTCAACATCTCTGGAAGAGAAGAGGGAAGAAGATGATCCAGAGGTCCGGACCACCGCTGGCAAAAGAGCGCCAGAAGATAGCGGTGGAGCCGGCAGAAGATGCGGACACCGGGAGAAGACGCCGGAGAGACCCCCGGAGTCGGAAGAAGATCCCGGAGCTGCCTAATAAATTATTTTAAATACCTGTGTACTGTGTTTTTTATTGACGCTTTTTTCCCCTAGGTGAATGGGTAGGGGTACCATGTACCCCATACTCATTCACATAGGGTGGGGGGCCGGGATCTGGGGGCCCCCTTATTAAAGGGGGCTCCCAGATTCCGATAAGCCCCCCGCCCGCAGACCCCGACAACCATCGGCCAGGGTTGTCGGGAAGAGGCCCTTGTCCTCATCAACATGGGGACAAGGTGCTTTGGGGTGGGGGGGCCGCAGCGCGCCCCCCCTCCCCCAAGGCACCAACCCCCCCATGTTGAGGGCATGCGGCCTGGTACGGTTCAGGGGGGGGGGGGCGCTCGCTCGTCCCCACCCCCATTCCTGTCCGGCCGGGCTGCGTGCTCGGATAAGGGTCTGGTATGGATTGGGGGGGACCCCCCACGCCGTTTTTTCGGCGTAGGGGGTTCTCCTCAAGGTCCATACCAGACCCAAGGGCCTGGTATGCCCCTGGAGGGGGAACCCATGCCGGATTTTTATTTAAAATTTGGCGCGGAGTTCCCCTCAAGATCATTTGAGCACAAGTCGCATGCCGAAGTCGGATCATGCGAGACGGCGATCCGACTTCAATGATAGTCAATAGGCTGAAGTCGGATCAAAGTCGGATCAAAGTAGTACAGGGAGTACGCTCTGAAGTCGGAGCGACTTCAGTAGTGTCTATTAAGACGCTAGCGTTAACTCCCATTGAAACTATTTCTGGAGCGACTTGGGGCGACTTGAGGACGTACAAGTCGGATCCCAAGTCGCCCCAGTGTGAACCGAGCTTAACGAGTCACATAGCACCGGGGAGGGAAAATGGCTAATTGGGCCCAATTTGGACATTTTCACTTAGGGGTGTACTCACTTTTGTTGCCAGCGGTTTAGACATTAATGGCTGTGTGTTGAGTTATTTTGAGGGGACAACAAATGTACACTGTTATACAAGCTGTACACTCACTACTTGCTACATTGTAGCAAAGTGTCATTTCATCAGTGTTGTCACATGAAAAGATATATTAAAAAATTTACAAAAATGTGAGGGATGTATTCACTTCTGTGAGATACTGTGTATTTTATATATACATACATATACATATACACACACACACACACACACACACACACACACACATCAGTGGCGGCTGGTGAAGTTTTAGGATGGGGGGCACCAGGCCCCACCCTTCCTTTTTCACCCCTCCCACTTGGTGAAAATGGGTGTAGTTTCAGCAAAATAGTGGGCGTGGCTCTAAGGAGGTGTGGTTAGTGTCTGAGATGAACGAGGGATGGAGGGAGAGGGAGAGAGGGATGGAGGGACAACAGGCCCAGAGATTATACACAACAATAGAAATATGTGTATTCTAGAAAGTTTAACAATCAGCAGATAAAGATACTCCAAACACCTGGTGTTAGCGCTTCAATCATCCCAGCACCATGGTTGTTATGGTGTCAGGATGATTGAAGCGCATTATTTCTATTATTACATTGTAATATAAAATGAAATCATTCAACTCACCATAATGCAAAATCAGTGGGAGCCCTGAGCATGTCACTAGCCACGTCGCCTGCCACCAGATGCCATCGGGTGTCCCCAGCGGAGTCGCTCCTTACATCAGGTGCCACCAGCGGAGTCCCTCCTTACATGCAGCCTGTGTCACATAAAATGCAGCCTGTGTCCCACCAAATGCAGCAGAATGTGTCACCACCAAATTGCAGCAGCATGTGTCACCACCAAATTGCAGCAGCATGTGTCACCACCAAATTGCAGCAGCATGTGTCACCAAATTGCAGGAGCATGTGTCACCAAATTGCAGGAGCATGTGTCACCAAATTGCAGCAGCATGTGTCACCAAATTGCAGCAGCGTGTGTCACCAGATTGCAGAGTGCGTCACCAGATTGCAGCATGTGTCACCATCAAACCCCCCTCCCCCCGTTACTTACCTTGCTGTGTGTTGTCCTCTCCAGCGGTGTCTCCTGGAGAGCTCCATTGTTCTCATACTTCCTGCTTCTCTCCCCTGGGCGCAATTGGAGAGAAACAAGAAGTGACATCATACTCAGATGTCAATCAACCCGCCCGGCCATAGTAATAGATACTAGGGCCAGGTGGAAGCTACTCGGCGCCTCAGAAAGCGCCGCAAGGTGGGCTAAACGCCCACAAATGAAGCGCCACGTATGCAATTTCGTGATTGCATAGACGTGGCGCTTCCCATAAGTGCACTGTGTCCGGCGTCTCACTGTATCTGGCGTCCAAACACAGTGCACTTAAGGACCTTTTTGTGTATTTTTTTTAAAGGGCCAGCCACTGATAATATATATATATATATAAATATATATATATATATAACATATACAGTGGGGACGGAAAGTATTCAGACCCCCTTACATTTTTCACTCTTTGTTATATTGCAGCCATTTGCTAAAACCATTTAACTTCATTTTTTTCCTCATTAATGTACACACAGCACCCCATATTGACAGAAAAACACAGAATTGTTGACATTTTTGCAGATTTTTAAAAAAAGAAAAACTGAACTATCACATGGTCCTAAGTATTCAGACCCTTTGCTCAGTATTTAGGAGAAGCCCCCTTTTGATCTAATACAGCCATGAGTCTTTTTGGGAAAGATGCAACAAGTTTTTCACACCTGGATTTGGGGATCCTCTGCCATTCCTCCTTGCAGATCCTCTCCAGTTCTGTCAGGTTGGATAATAAACATTGGTGGACAGCAATTTTTAGGTCTCTCCAGAGATGCTCAATTAGTTTAAGTCAGGGCTCTGGCTGGGCCATTCAAGAACAGTCACTGAGTTGTTGTGAAGCCACTCCTTCGTTATTTTAGCTGTGTGCTTAGGGTCATTGTCTTTTTGGAAGGTAAACCTTTGGCCCAGTCTGAGGTCCTGAGCACTCTGGAGAAGGTTTTCGTCCAGGATATCCCTGTACTTGGCCGCATTCATCTTTCCCTTGATTGCAACCAGTCGTCCTGTCCCTGCAGCTGAAAAACACCCCCACAGCATGATTCTGCCACCACCATGCTTCACTCTTGGGACTGTATTGGACAGGTGATGAGCAGTGCCTGTTTTCTCCCCCCCCCCACCCAAAGTGACTCCCGTCACACATCTCCCCTTTTGGCAAGGTACTAACACAGGAGGAGACCCCAGACGGGTTGACTCCGAAGTCAGCCAGTACTTCCAGTACCCCAATGCTGGTATCCACACAGCACCCCAAATAAATTGTCCCAAACATAGCATTACTCACCCAGCCAACCTCTGCTTCTCTCAGAGAACATTCGCTGGGGAAAAGTGCGGACTGGCCCTTTTCCCTGGTGTCCTTTCAGCCCCTGAAAAGAAGGGATGCTGGGTTCCACGGGCCCCCCTGCCCAAAGAGACTAACACAGGAGGAGACCCCAGATGGGTTGACTCCGAAGTCAGCCAGTAGTTCCAGTCCCCCAATGCCGGTATCCACACAGTACCCCAAATAAATTGTCCCAAACATAGCATTACTCACCCAACCAACCTCTGCCTCTCTCAGAGAACATTCGCTGGGGAAAAGTGTGGACTGTCCCTTCTCCCTGGTGTCCTTTCAGCCCCTGAAAAGAAGGGATGATGGGTTCCACGGACCCCCCTGCCCAAAGTGACTCCCGTGACAAACAGCAATTGCACGTCTTTGACCAAATGCACTATACCCCTGGTTTACTGTGTGTACAGCAATGATGTAGCTGGATCCCATGGAAATACATTGGACCCTAGGCTCATACCTAGACTGCTTTGTAAATCATTCATCTTTTTCTAGCCTGCTGCCTCTGCCAAGACAGTATGGTAGGTGGGGGCATTCAGGATGTAAAAATTAACTTATATAGTCTATGACTAACAAAACCTTTTTAAGGTTGAATTGGATGGACTTGTGTCTTTTTTCAACCTGACTATGTAACTATGTAAAACAGACCAGGGTTTTTTTCAAAATTAAATTTAGATGAGAAAATATCTCATATTGAGAGCTCTGGATAGTATTTTGGGAAAGTTTGAGGGCTTGAAAAAGCAGCCTGGTCCGTGATACACATGCATCTTACCAATGATGGCCCTCAAGCTCCCTTTTCCATTATGTACAAGTTTGTGTATCCTTTCCCTTTTTTTAACTTCTTATTAACTTGCTTTGTGGCAATTTGTCTTCCTTTGGACCAGGAAGGTGAAGTGCAGCAGATGGGAGTGGGCCAAAAGCTACAAGTGAAGATATTTAAATAATATGGTAACATGAGATTCAGCAGATCCTGTGGTGATGAAGCAAACATTTAAAGGTATGTGTAGCACCTCCAGACATTGTTCTGCTGGAGTCAGTCGAAGTGTACTTTACTTTAAGGCTAAGGTCACCTTCTGAATAAAATGAGCTATGCAGTCAAAGGAGCCCAGTGGATTAAAATACACGGTGCAGTTTTGAAAAATATAGCTTAATATAATGAAAATAAACTATAGGCTATTTGTGGCAAGCCTGGCAGAAAAACTCTCAAGTTGTTAGCATTCTTACGTTATTTGCCATAACTATAGTCCAGGGGTCTCCACACTCTTTAGTATGAGGGCCACATCATATATTTTACAAATTTTCAAAAATAAAATTGGCTTCAGTAAAAATCACACAAATAGGAAACATAAGGGGAATACAAAGACACTGAATTTCAAAAGAGCCAACTTCCCTAAACTACGAACCTTGCTAGAAGGCATAAAATGGGATAAAATCTTAGGAACAAAGAACACGGAGGAGAGATGGGTTTGCTTTAAGAGCATATTAAATAAGGGCATTAGCCAATGCATCCCATTGGGTAATAAATGTAAAAGAGCGAACAAAAGTCCTGGATGGCTTAACTCCAACATAAAAATGCATATAAAAGCAAAGGAGAAGGCTTTCAAAAAATAGAAGGTTGAGGGATCATCATCAGCTTTCAGACTTTATAAAGAATGCAACAAAGAAACGTAACAGTGCAATAAGGACGGCTAAGATAGAACATGAAAGACACATAGCGGAGGAGAGCAAAAAGAATCCCAAGATATTCTTTAAGTATGTAAATAGTAAAAAAGGGAGGACAGACCATATTGGCCCAATAAAGGATGAGGAAGCACAGCTGGTTACAAAGGATGGGGAGATGGCGAAGGTATTGAATTTATTCTCCTCCTCAGTCTTCACGAGGGAACCAGGGGGCTTCAGTAACCAAAACTGCAGTGCTTATCCTCATGACACATCACAGGAAGCACCTCCATGGTTAACAGAGGACGGATTTAAAATTAGACTTGGGAAACTTAACATTAAAAAATCACCGGCACCAGATGGCTTGCACCCGAGGGTACTTAGGGAACTCAGTCAAGTAATTGCCAGACCATTGTTCCTTATTTTTACTGACAGTCTACTGACCGGAATGGTACCAGCTGATTGGAGAAAAGCCAGTGTAGCACCAATATTTAAAAAGGGCCCAAAATACACCCCTGGGAATTACAGACCAGTTAGCCTAACATCAATAGTATGTGAACTCTTGGAGGGGATGATAAGGGACTATATACAAGATTTTAGTAATGAGAACTGTATCATTAGCAGTAATCAGCATGGATTCATAAAGAATCATTCTTGCCAAACCAATCTATTAACCTTCTATGAGGAGGTGAGTTGCCATCAAGATAAAGGAAGGCCTGTAGATATGGTGTATCTGGATTTTGCAAAAGCATTAAACACAGTTCCCCATAAACGTTTACTGTACAAAATAAGGTCCGTTGGCATGGACCATAGGGTGAGTACATGGATTGAAAGCTGGCTACAAAGGGTGAGTTCAGAGGGTACTGATAAATGGGGAGTACTCAGAATGGTCAGGGGTTGGTAGTGGGGTCCCCCAGGGTTCTGTGCTGGGACCAATCCTATTTAATTTGTTCATAAACGACTTGGAAGATGGGGTAAACAGTTCAATCTCTGTATTTGTGCAGGGCAATAGCTACTCCACAGGATGTGGAAACCTTGCAAAAAGATCAGAACAAATTAATGAGGTGGGTAACTACATGACAGATGAGGTTCAATGTAGAAAAATTTAAAATAATGCATTTGGGTGGCAAAAATATGAATGCAATCTATGGGGGGAGAACCTCTGGGGGAATCTAGGATGGAAAAGGACCTGGGGGTCCTAGTAGATGATAGGCTCAGCAATGGCATGCAATGCCAAGCTGCTGCTAACAAAGCAAACAGAATATTGTCATGCATTAAAAAGAGGGATCAACTCCAGAGATAAAACAATAATTCTCCCGCTCTACAAGACTCTGGTCTGGCCGCACCTAGAGTATGCTGTCCCGTTCTGGGCACCAGTCCTCAGGAAGGATGTACTGGAAATGGAGCGAGTACAAAGAAGGGCAACAAAGCTAATAAATGGTCTGGAAGATATTAGTTATGAGGAAAGGTTGGGAGCACTGAACTTATTCTCTCTGGAGAAGAGACACTTGAGACGGGATATGATTTCAATATACAAATACCATACTGGTGACCCCACAATAGGGATAAAACTTTTTTGCAGAAGGGAGTTTAACAAGACTTGTGGCCCCTCGTTAAAATTAGAAGAAAAGAGGTTTAAACCATAAACTATGTAGAGGGTTCTTTACTGTAAGAGCGGCAAGGATGTGGAATTCCCTTCCACAGGCAGTGGTCTCAGCGGGGGGCACTGATAGTTTCAAGAAACAATAGATAAGCACCTGAACGACTGCAACATACAGGGATATACAATGTAATACTGACATATAATCACACACATAGGTTGGACTTGATGGACTTGTGTCTTTTTTCAACCTCACCTACTATGTAATGCATGGTATGGAGTATATGGATCAACGCATTTTGCCCAGATGGGGGGGCTTCTTCAGGATCCACTTTTCAATATTGGCAAGTCTAATAACTGATAAACAATACAAGCAGTACATTAATTTTACATAATACATGAACATGTAAAAGCACCACATACACAAAACGAATCATATATTGAAAACAGGAAGATGCTATTGTCTATCTGGTGAGTAGGGATGAGCCGAACACCCCCCTGTTCGGTTCGCACCAGAACATGCGAACAGGAAAAAAGTTCGTTCGAACACGCGAACACCGTTAAAGTCTATGGGACACGAACATGAATAATCAAAAGTGCTAATTTTAAAGGCTAATATGCAAGTTATTGTCATAAAAAGTGTTTGGGGACCCGGGTCCTGCCCCAGGGGACATGGATCAATGCAAAAAAAAGTTTTAAAAACGGCCGTTTTTTCAGGAGCAGTGATTTTAATAATGCTTAAAGTCAAACAATAAAAGTGTAATATCCCTTTAAATTTCGTACCTTGGGGGTGTCTATAGTATGCCTGTAAAGGGGCGCATGTTTCCTGTGTTTAGAACAGTCTGACAGCAAAATGACATTTTGAAGGAAAAAACTCATTTAAAACTACCCGCGGCTATTGCATTGCCGACAATACACATAGAAGTTCATTGATAAAAACGGCATGGGAATTCCCCAAAGGGGAACCCTGAACCAAAATTAAAAAAAAAAAAAATGACGTGGGGTTCCCCCTAAATTCCATACCAGACCCTTCAGGTCTGGTATGGATTTTAAGGGGAACTCCGCGCCAAAAAAAAAAAAAACGGCGTGGGGTCCCCCCAAAAATCCATACCAGACCCTTATCCGAGCACGCAACCTGGCAGGCCGCAGGAAAAGAGGGGGGGACGAGAGTGCGGCCCCCCCCCTCCTGAACCGTACCAGGCCACATGCCCTCAACATTGGGAGGGTGCTTTGGGGTAGCCCCCCAAAACACCTTGTCCCCATGTTGATGAGGACAAGGGCCTCATCCCCACAACCCTGGCCGGTGGTTGTGGGGGTCTGCGGGCGGGGGGCTTATCGGAATCTGGAAGCCCCCTTTAACAAGGGGACCCCCAGATCCCGGCCCCCCCCGTGTGAAATGGTAAGGGGGGTACAAAAGTACCCCTACCATTTCACTAAAAAACTGTCAAAAATGTTAAAAATGACAAGAGACAGTTTTTGACAATTCCTTTATTTAAATACTTCTTCTTTCTTCTATCTTCCTTCATCTTCTGGTTCTTCTGGCTCTTCTGGTTCTTCCTCCGGCGTTCTCGTCCAGCATCTCCTCTGCGGCGTCTTCTATCTTCTTCTCCTCGGGTCGCTCCGCACCCATGGCATGGGGGGAGGCTCCCGCTCTTCTCTTCTTCTTCATCTTCTTCTCTTTTTCTCTTCTTCTCTTCTTCATTTTCTTCTCGGGCCGCTCCGCATCCATGCTGGCATGAAGGGAGGCTCCCGCTGTGTGACGGCGCTCCTCGTCTGACAGTTCTTAAATAACGGGGGGTGGGGCCACCCGGTGACCCCGCCCCCCTCTGACGCACGGGACATGACGGGACTTCCCTGTGGCATTCCCCGTGACGTCACAGGGAAGTCCCGTCAAGTCACCGTGCGTCAGAGGGGGGCGGGGTCACCGGGTGGCCCCGCCCCCGTTATTTAAGAACTGTCAGACGAGGAGCGCCGTCACACAGCGGGAGCCTCCCTCCATGATGCCAGCATGGGTGCGGAGCGGCCCGGAGAAGAAAATGAAGAAGAGAAGAAAAGAAGAAGAGAAGAAGATGAAGAAGAAGAGAAGAGCGGGAGCCTCCCCCCATGCCATGGGTGCGGAGCGGCCCGAGGAGAAGAAGATAGAAGACGCCACGGAGGAGATGCTGGACGAGAACGCCGGAGGAAGAACCAGAAGAGCCAGAAGAACCAGAAGAACCAGAAGATGAAGGAAGATAGAAGAAAGAAGAAGTATTTAAATAAAGGAATTGTCAAAAACTGTCTCTTGTCATTTTTAACATTTTTGACAGTTTTTTAGTGAAATGGTAGGGGTACTTTTGTACCCCCTTACCATTTCACACAGGGGGGGGGCCGGGATCTGGGGGTCCCCTTGTTAAAGGGGGCTTCCAGATTCCGATAAGCCCCCCGCCCGCAGACCCCCACAACCCACGGCCAGGGTTGTGGGGATGAGGCCCTTGTCCTCATCAACATGGGGACAAGGTGTTTTGGGGAGCTACCCCAAAGCACCCTCCCAATGTTGAGGGCATGTGGCCTGGTACAGTTCAGGAGGGGGGGGGGCCGCACTCTCGTCCCCCCCTCTTTTCCTGCGGCCTGCCAGGTTGCGTGCTCGGATAAGGGTCTGGTATGGATTTTTGGGGGGACCCCAGGCCGTTTTTTTTTTTTTTTTTGGCGCGGGGTTCCCCTTAAAATCCATACCAGACCTGAAGGGTCTGGTATGGAATTTAGGGGGAACCCCACGTCATTTTTTTTTTAAATTTTGGCCGGGGTTCCCCTTAATATCCATACCAGACCTGAAGGGCCTGGTATGGAATTTAGGGGGACTCCCACGTCATTTTTTTTTTTAATTGTGGTTCGGGGTTCCCCTTTGGGGAATTCCCATGCCGTTTTTATCAATGAACTTCTATGTGTATTGTCGGCAATGCAATAGCCGCGGGTAGTTTTAAATGAGTTTTTTCCTTCAAAATGTCATTTTGCTGTCAGACTGTTCTAAACACAGGAAACATGCGCCCCTTTACAGGCATACTATAGACACCCCCCAGGTACGAAATTTAAAGGGATATTACACTTTTATTGTTTGACTTTAAGCATTATTAAAATCACTGCTCCTGAAAAAACGGCCGTTTTTAAAACTTTTTTTTGCATTGATCCATGTCCCCTGGGGCAGGACCTGGGTCCCCAAACACTTTTTATGACAATAACTTGCATATTAGCCTTTAAAATTAGCACTTTTGATTTCTCCCATAGACTTTTAAAGGGTGTTCCGCGGCATTCGAATTTGCCGCGAACACCCCAAATTGTTCGCTGTTCGGCGAACTTGCAAACAGCCAATGTTCGAGTCGAACATGAGTTCGACTCGAACTCGAAGCTCATCCCTACTGGTGAGCTATGTCTGACAAAAAGAGCAAGAGGAAAAAAAAATTAGGGGAGGGAGTTATAGATATGGGAGACACTGTAGAGTCAACATGTTGGGGGAATCAGAAGCAGAAAAAACGCTTTGTGTTTTTTTTGTAATCGGCATAATAGATTTAAGACAACAAAAGAAAAACTTCAGTAAACAAAGCCAAGTCCCATCAGAGTTCTCCCTTACATCTGGGTCCCCATTAGAAACAATCCTATGTCATAGGTCAGGAAGAAATCTTGCAGTAGGCCAGATTTGGCCCACGCTGTAGTTTGGTGACCTCTGAACCCCTAAAGTCTGGCAGAAGAATTTTCATACTGTTAGCATTCCCTCATTGTGGTTACTTGATAAATTTGAGGCATATGTGGAGTACTCACCCCCAGCATCCCAGGAAAAAAGGCTTTCCCATCGTCAAGAGTGTGCTCTCTCCCATTGTCACAGCAGTACTGAGCTCAGCCTTTGCTGCTACAAGAAGAGAGAGAGCACAAAGCGCATGGCTTATCTAATGAAATTATGCAAAAGCCATGATGTGCAGTAACTTCCGGCATCATCATGACTGCTAAAAAATAACACTTAAATAGTTTCCAGGGAGCAATGCGGTAGTGTTCGTTCCACTGTCGACTACATTTTCAAAGACTGGAGGAAATTAAACTAGTGAAAGTGGAACAGTTGGCCAAAGCAAATAATCAGGTCTTCGGTTTCAAACAAAGCGATACATCAAAATGATTGCTAAGAAGAATCTAAATTAAACAACTTTTATTGATAAAAACAGTCTAAAAACGTTTAATAATCTATGGAAACCATGGATTAAACATTGCTTGCCACCAGACTTCGAAGACCAAGTACTTTTACCATGGTAGATGAGGATTTAATGTGTAGATAAATCATTACCCTCTGGGAGTAACCTATCTTCAGGGATCTCCTATCCCTCCCTCTTCCTACTTACTTTCTTTCCCCTCCTTGTTGTAAACCCCTTCCCCTCCTTATTTTTCATATTACCTTTTTAATTAGGATAAACTCCACTATAGTTGGATGACATACCGTAATATTATGCTGATATTAGGCCCCAAATCAGCGGTAGATTAACCATATTGTTCCATTATTGAAAAGAGCACCAAATATACTAGAGACTCTACATAAATTTATATATATATATATATATATATATATATATATATATATATATATATATATATATATATATATATATATATATATTAGTATATTAGGTGCTTGTTTAGATATTTAACTATTAATTTACTGCATTGATCTGTCTTAATTTAATTCTTAACAACTATATGATGTCATATGCCACTAGAGATATACTTTACTGTAATAAGATTATCTTAATGTTACGATGTAAAATTTTTCTCTTTACTCATTACATTCAATGTTTTCTGATAATCTTTAATAAAATTAAATGACTTTTCTTTGCTTTGATGGTGGAGTGTAAAATGACAGTCGGTAAAATGCATGCAAACAGTTAATATTATTTGTGAAGTTAATAGGTTAACAGACTGTGCTAGATTTTGCTTTGAGAGTACAAGATATCGTTCCTTTGGGGAAAATGCTGAGATAAATATGATACTGCTTTTGAATCTACATTAAGTTTCTTGGAAAACTTGCTGTGAATTCCAAGAACACCATATACAGGGCATTAGAGATGGGACTTTTCCAGTTAGATGCTAATTACCCAGCAGTCCATGGGGTCTACCTCTTTGGCAGCAGTGAAACTTACTTTTTTCCTGTATAAATGTTTCTTGGATTCAGTCACTAATCAGCAGTCAGCTGGAGAGAGTTCTTTATCATAAAATAGTTCTCAGTTTCCAGTGTATCATATTCACTGTGCCAATGCATCTAAGCTGTGAACTGCCTTATAGTCTTCACAGTTATTCTTTTACACATGCAGAAAAAAGTTACCACTTTGAGAATATAAAAAAAAAAAAAAAAAAAAAAAAGCTAGTTAATATACTTACTTTACCCCCAGTCCTACCAAGGTAAAGGTAGTATCATCATCCTTTTGGTGAGATCTTGGGGAATACTGAGTAGTCCAAACCTCACAGAAAGAAGCTCTTGCACTGTGACATGCTGTGTGTTCCTGTGCGATTCACATGTGATCCAGGATTCATTTGAATGGTTTGAAATCGAGACGGACTACACCAAAAAATAATGCATGCTCTACTGTAAAAAATGCACAGCAACCAGATCACATGGTTCTACTGTACCATGTAATCCAGTGCAGACAAACGCAATGCATTTGGGACCTACGTTTTGCTGTCATTAAGTAAACAGTTGCTTCAGATTGCAACTACAGTGCGTTTTGAACATGGTGTGGGAAATGCACATGGAACGCTGGTTTCCCGCACCACATACTGGTGTGAACTGGCCCTTGATGTCATCTCACAACATTTGGGCTACTCAACATTTCCTGGGATGTCATCAGAAGGATGATGACTTTACCAGACCAGTAAGGAGAGTATAGTAACTGACATTTTTACACAACAAGCGGCCCTTACTTATAGTACTTTAAAATGCAATGCATATCTAATTCCTTTAGACTTTCAGAAAAGAATTAGAGGAAAAAACTTTATTATTCACTCATTTGCAGGTAAGTATTATAAAAAAAGAAAAATAAATACAATTTTCTTACTTATTTGGATATGCTTTGGAATAATGGTTGTTTAATTACATACTCTATTTTAGAACCAGTGACATTCACTGGGTCTCTGTGTTCTTTATGCAATTCAGGCAGATTATGGTTGATGGGAGGGGCCAGCAAGGTGCTGTACATAGCTCCCTGAAAACATCACAGCACCCTATCGCATTGCTCCTTTCAATAGCCCTCGGACCTAATGCATGCAGTGGGCTGGCCTTGGGAGCAGTTATGTAAATATCAACATGTCTTGATGGGTAGATATCAGCCTGATGGTGTGGGCATTCCTAGAGAGAATGCATTTGCAAGCAGACTGCCATAGGTAATGCCCACATTTGAAGCTGAACCTCAATGATGAACTGAAATCCAATGAATGAAAGGAGTGGGCCAGAAAATGGAGGGGCTCTACCTGACTTTCTGCAGCTTCTAATGCACACTCTGAAATTAGAATAAGCATTTTCAGTATATGAAAGGAACCTGTACAACTGTGCAAGACTGAAGGTAATGCTGAAGTACATCTTCAAGCCTCCAGATTGTTCCTAGTATGCCCTACAACCCCTCCCTCTCTCTATTCTAATGCCCCGTACACACGGTCGGACTTTGTTCGGACATTCCGACAACAAAATCCTAGGATTTTTTCCGAAGGATGTTGGCTCAAACTTGTTTTGCGTACACACGGTCGCACAAAATTGTCGGAATTTCTAATCGCCAAGAATGCGGTGACGTCAAGCACGTATGACGAGGCTAGAAAAGGCCGGTTCAGAACCAAGCGCGGCACCCTTTGGGCTCCTTTTGCTAATCTCGTGTTAGTAAAAGTTTGGTGAGAGAAGATTCGCGCTTTCAGACTCGTGGCTTTCAGATCGTTTTCTGCCATTCAGTTTGTGCTTGTGGGTTTGTATCTGCTCTTCGGTGCGTGCAGCAAGTTCCGCGTGACTTTAATTAGTCATTGTATTCTTGTTCGTTTGTTACTGTTTTTCAGGTCGCTCTTCACAGGCCTTGCTGTTCTTCAGTGCGTTCTGTTACTTCGTTCTGAGCAGCCGACCGTTTTCTAGCCATGTTGCGTATGCGTACTCCTCGTAGAGTTCGTGCTGTGCGGGGCTTGGTGTTGGAGTCCTGACCTTGACACAAGTCCAGTCCATGAACAGGGTGGGGAGGAGTTCATGGACCAAGAATTGGTTGCTTCAGCGTGACCAGTTCTGTCATATGCCTTTGCTCCGTGAGATCCGTGAGAATAATCCTGATGATTTCAGGAACTTTCTCAGGATGACGGACCCCGTGTATGCGTACTCCTCGTAGAGTTCGTGCTGTGTGGGGCTTGGTGTTGGAGTCCTGACCTTGACACAAGTCCAGTCCATGAACAGGGTGGGGAGGAGTTCATGGACCAAGAATTGGTTGCTTCAGCGTGACCAGTTCTCTCATATGCCTTTACTCCGTGAGATCCGTGAGAATAATCCTGATGATTTCAGGAACTTTCTCAGGATGACGGACCCCGTGTTTCACCGTCTGTTGGCTTCGCTGACCCCTTATATTAGCAGGCAGGATACCTGCATGAGGCAAGCCATCACTCCGGAGCAGAGGTTGGTCGCTACCCTGCGGTACTTGGCGACAGGGAGAAGTCTGCAGGACTTGAAGTTCTCGACAGGCATCTCCCCCCAGGCTCTGGGGATCATTATCCCAGAGACCTGTTCTGCCATCATACAGGTCCTGCAGAAGGAGTATATGAAGGTAAGATTTTTATCCTTTTCTATCACATTTTATTGTATTGAATGTTTGCTAATATATTGTATTTCTTTCCTCATTCCCTAATTACCATGATTGTAATATGCTGTGAATGTCCCCTTTGTTCTCATGCATGCAGGATTTTTATGTAATTATTATTTTAGGTCCTTCATATATATTTGCCCTTCAATAACCTCCCCAGCATGGTGTCTCCTGGCCCTATATTCACCTCATGTAGTCACTTAACAATGTATTTTTTCTGCTCCATAGTAGTGCTTTACCCCAAACACCCCCTAAAATGTTTTTAAATGTGATTTGTGCTTTAAATTCTGGCAGAGTGCCAGAGGCTTTTTTTTGGTGGTGTCCCCAAATCATTTTTAGTAACTCTCCCTCCCCCAACTGCTAAGTCAGCTGATCCCAATTCTCTATCCTCAATCATCTATCTGCTGACTTTGCCAAACCCATACACACTATACCCATCTCTTTTCTGCTCAGATTTATGGATGAATTCCCCAAAGCATGTAGTGCAAGGGCCTGCCTGTATACTTTCAAATGGTACTGTTTAAAGTTTTTGTATCCCATTATTATCTTGATAGGTAATAGCAGAATGTCCAAATGTGCTCAAATGTGTACAGTGTGTATTTATATCTTGGTATTATGACACTTCTTACCTGTCCAGTGGGCTGCCAATAGTGTAACTAAGGAGGGGCTGTTCCAAGTAATACCCATTATTTAGGCATTGATCTCTCAATGAAGTGAAGAGGGTTACCTGTCCAAGATTTCCACACACCCCATAATGTTAGAAATGGCCCATGAGAGGGGGGGGGGGGGGATATGATAGGTGTACCTTATACTTTGGCGTTGTTAAATTCCCCTTAATAAATGCTATCTGGAGGTTGACCCATAATGTTTGTGTCTAATCTGCTTGCCATGTTTCTGATCAAAAATAGTAATGTTTATTGTTTTTTCCTCAACAGTTTCCTTCCACGCCACAGGAATGGCAGACTGTGGCCTCCCACTTTGCCCAGCGGTGGGACTTTCCTAACTGCGGAGGGGCAATTGATGGGAAACATGTCCACATCATCCCACCACCCAACTTGGGGTCATACTATTTCAACTATAAGGGGTTCAATAGTATAGTGATGTTGGCGGTGGTGTCGGCTAATTACGACTTCCTGTATGTGGACGTGGGGAAGAATGGCCGGATGTCCGATGGTGGAGTCATCGCCCAGATGGAGTTTTACAGGCGTCTCCAGAATGGCAGCTTGGACTTGCCAGCTCCAGAGGACAATGTGGAAGGACTCCCATTCGTATTCATTGCGGATGAAGCGTTTGCGCTGGGGGACCACCTGATGCGGCCATTCCCAATGAGGACCCTCACCCCGGAACAGAGGGTTTTTTATTACCGGCTGGCCAGAGCCCGAAGAGTGGTGGAGAACACATTTGGAATCCTGGCCAGTCGGTTCCGCCTATTTCTGACACCCATCCATATGGCGGAGTATAAACTGAACCATATTATACTTGCGTGCTGTGTTCTCCATAACTTTTTAAGGAAACATTCGGCCAACTACGCTGGCTCAGTTGGGCCTGAGGCCGGAATGATACATGAAACCACACTGACGGCGTTTGAAAGCTGCCATCCTGGCTTGCCCTCCCTGAGTGCCCGTGATGTCCGGTTACGCTACCTGGAGTTCTTTGCGGGTAGGGGGGCCATCAATATGCCAGCAAATATGTGAAGCCTTTTTATAATAAAAACAAAAAGAAATTCTTTGTGGACATTTACTGCTTGTGTTTGTTTTAGCTGACCCTGACTGAAATGTGTTGAGTGCAGAAAAGGGCGTGATTGTGTAACCTTATACAAAGCACTGTTGGCTGTTATTTACTAAATGCAAAAACACATTTCACTACAAGTGCACTTGCAACTGCACTGAACCTGCACTTGTAGTGCAAAGTGGATTTGCCCTTAGGAAATAACCCCCATTTTCCCTGAAAACAGCAATTACATCACCCCAAAAGTGTTGTAGTGTTGAGACAATAATCCACACATTCTTGATGAACCAACTTTTTTATACCTGCACAATCACATGTGCACAAACCAACATGTTTGTTGTATAACAATTTTTTGGGTGGCATTATCAAAAATAGAAATGTCCATTTACGATAAAACAGGCCTGTGTAAAACCAACAAGAAAGACAAAAAACTTGAACTTACAAAGTTCGCATTAGGTAAAACCTGAAGGCAATATCAGACATCAGTATTTAGGAACTGTGTTTGATATTGCGTTCAGATGGGGGGAAATCACCCCTGGAAAAGCCAAATTTGGAAGATGCACAGCAATTTACGAATGTCAACATGTGCTAGCTGCCATCACGGGGGATCAAGGGACGTGTTTTGGGGGAGCAAGCCCTTCCTCACTGCTACTTTATAATTGAGGAAGGGGTTGCACTCCCAAAACGCGTCCATTGATCTCCCGTGATGGCAGATATGTTGGCACACTGTGTGCACCCTCCAAATTTGGCTTTTCAAAACATTTCAAAAAGATTTAAAACATTGGACCACAATCAAAAAAGTGATTTGGTGGTGTTTTAAATTCGCCCCAAAACATCAATGATGTTATTATTTCTTTTAATCACATCATTGATTTTTGTCTTTAGGTTCTCAATTCTAAATTACACCCCATGATCTCCCCGATCAGCATCTGGGCACTTTCGGATGTGAAAGGATCTCGATCACCTAAAAAGAGAGAAACCAAACAAAAACAGGTATCAAAAATCTGCCAGCAACCATCTCTTACCTGAGCCTGTGGTCACAGACACTCACCTGTTGTGGTGGCAAGTTCTACCACATCTTCTTCCTCCTCCTGCTCCACTTGTGTTGGGGGTATTTCACCTTCTTCCCGAGGTGGGGGGTCTCTGTTCTCCTCAGATGAGGGGTGTCCTCCGAGTCTTCTCTCCCCTATGTAAAACAAAAATTGTATAATTAGCACAGGAGTGATTTGATGGCAGAACTATAAATAGGAAACATTGCTTGGAAGTGGGGTACAATTGTCTATTTTAGCAGAGTTCCAAGATGTCGCTTTTTGTCCTTTGCCAACCTGCAATACTTTACCTGTTTAGTACAAGCTTCACAGATGGAGACCCCCCCCCTATAGTATACACTGTAGCACCTGTGTGGCCCCCTAATAAAAATGGTGTTCTTGTGTCCCACACTAGTGCTCCAGTGTCCAGATGTGAAAACAGCTGCTCAGTGTCCTCTCCTTACACAGAATCTAGTTTGCATTTCATTCTAGTAACAAACCCATCTACACAACCAAATATTTTTCATCCAAGTAGGCCCTAAAAAATGTGGGCAAATGCATATGGCAGAAACAATGTTGTTTTAGAGGGTTAAAAAATTTTTTGTAGACGAACGAATAATGGGCCCATGAACATTAAAGTTGACAGTTTAAACTGTACAATTAAGATAAGCATATGGAGCAGCACGAACGTAATAAAGACAAAAATAATAGGAACACAGCACAACTACTTACTTTTTTGCAGCACTCTCCGGATCTTTCGGTACTGCTCGGGCTCTCTTAATTTTAGGTCCGACCACCGCTTCCTGAGCTGATCTTTCGATCGTCGTACCCCGAAGTTTCTGTGCAGACTTTTGATCACTTTAGCAATGATTTTGGCCTTTCTGATGTTGGGGTGGGGGTAAGGCCCATACTTGCTGTCATAGTCGGCCTTCTTCATGATGTCCACCATCTCCAACATCTCCCCAAAGGACATATTTGTGGCCTTAAATCGTCTCCTTCTGGATCGGGACGTTTCCAGATCCGGGCTTTCCTCCTCCTCCTTCTCCTCGTTGCTAGAATTAGCACGCACCTGCTCTAACTCCACCATGTGCTCTTCACCCACTGCGCCGAACGAAAAGGGGCGGGGAATAGACTAGAAAGAACGTCAGGGGCGGGCGGAGTTACATGCATGCGCAGTGTGTATAAAGCGTAACACGCGTGCGTAGTACGTACGATCTGTGAGCGGAGGAAGGAGCATTGGACGCGCCGATCGTAAGAACGAAGGTAAGAGACAAACTTGTGCCTATACTGCTTCTATATTGAGGCCTATATTGTAACAAGATTAGGAGAGTTTTGTCTGACATTAGGCTTTGTCTTGTGTTGTGTCTTGCAGTGAACATGGATATGCTAGTGAAAGACAATGACTTCATGTCAGTATTCATAGATATTTTAAGGGAGCTGCCATGTCTGTGGGAGATCAACCACCCACATTACAAGAACCAAACAAAGAGGAAGGCAGCACTGGAGCAATTGTGTGAAATTGTGAAGCAGGTGATCCCCACGGCAGACATCACATATTTGAAGATCTTAAATGGTGGCCTGAGGAGCACTTATCTAAGGGAGCGCAAGAAAGTCCTGGATTCACAGAGATCAGGAGCAGCAGATGACATCTATGTCCCCAGGATGTGGTACTATGACAGGCTGCATTTTCTGGCAGGCCAGAATGAACCCAGGCCATCCCTCTCCAGTCTTCCTTCCACGCTTCCTTCCCCTCCAGCTGAGGCTTCTGACGCCCAACCTGGGCCTACCAGGCAACAACATGTGGAGGAGCCCAGATTGAGCCAGGTATAGCATTCCTCTAAATAGTTCAGGTTGTCCAATCAATGATGTTAACTAGATGTTAGTTTGGAGCACTAATTTATGATTGTGATTGATGATGCAAAAACTAAAACCATGTCCCTTTTTCATACACAGGGAAGTCTCAGCTAGGAGGTGGCCGGGCCGAGCCGGCTGGCTGATCTGCAGGTCCCTCCCCTACACCTGGAAAGAGAAAGTGGCAGGAGGAGGAGTGCCCTAGAGGAGGCTGCCAGAGGACTCTTTTGGAGGGCTACAGAGGTCCTGAGAGCACCACACACCGTGGAGGAGGACATTGCTGCCACCATTGCCTATAAAATGCAGAGGATGGAGGAGGGCCAACAAGCCATGTGTGAGTCGCTCATATTGGAGGCTCTTAAAGGTATGAGGGGCCTAATTACAGCTCAGACACACCTTTGCAATGGTCCTCCTCCTCCTCCTGCAGGTCCTCCTCCTCCTCCTGCAGGTCCTCCTCCTTCTCCTCCAGGTCCTACTCCTCCTCCTGCCACATCTCCAACAGCACAGCCACAGCCCAGAAGGAAGCGTGGAAGTAAGACCAGAAAGTGAGGACCCTGGATCCAGTCTGGTGGGCCAAAAGATGCAGCCTCTTGTGGTACCACAGCCTGGGGACACAGATGTCATCTGCTGCTTTCCGCATCTCTGCGACTTCTGGACCAGACTGCCCTCCCTTACATATGGACTCCTCAGGCCACCAATTTTGATGTTCAAGAATTGATGTCTGCCCTCGGGGTCCCAGGCTTTGCTAATTTCTCCTGTTGATCCAGTGTTGCCTCCCTCTTTGTTTGGTTCTGATGCCTTAATAAAGGATTTTTGTTTTGAATTATACTCTATGTGTTTTACTTCAAAAAGGACAGTTTTTTGGGGAGGATTCAGGTACATTTCAAATATACAATGTGAAATTAACAAGGGACACCAACAACAAACAATCTCCTTGAGATTAAATAATAAAAGATATCAATGGTGTTGGGGTAACTTGACACAAAACACACACAAAAATATTCTGGAGTAAAAATAAAAATAACATTGAACAAAGACCAGCCTTGGAAAAAATACAAACATTAAATCTAAAAAAAAAGGCTTAAAATCCCCCAAAAAATTAAATAAAAAAAAAAAAAACATTCTGTCAGATGTGACAACTAATAACAATATATCCAGGGAATCCCAATAAAAAAACAAAAATAAAAAACTTTGTGAGAAGTGTGTGTGAATATGAGCAGCAAAACTACTTAATTCTTGTCACATTATAAAGAAGAAGAGAGTGCGCTGTATTAAACCATTTTTGACATTGCAGCGTGACGAAAGTGCTGTATCCATTGCGAATGCTAAGTTTACCAGAACAAGCTGTTCCGTGCCAGAATTTCTTCTGAGCATGCGTGGCACTTTGTGCGTCGGAACAGGCCACACACGGTCGGAATTGACGTGATTGGATTTTGTTGTCGGAAAATTTTATCTCCTGCTCTCCAACTTTGTATGTCGGAAAATCCGATGGAAAATGTCCGATGGAGCCCACACACGGTCGGAATTTCCGACAACATGCTCCGATCGGACATTTTCCATCGGAAAATCCGACCGTGTGTGCGGGGCATTAGAATGCTCTATTGACAACTTGACAACCAAGGTCCCAGTTTTGTACAAATACAGCTGACAACTTGCCAGTGTTACCAACCACCAGTATTTTTACTGGCAGTAACAAATAGGCACTTTTCTAGTGACAGGAAAAGGTTGCCAGTAAAACAATATGGCTGTGATACTCAGAACTGCGTATGTGGAGGTGGTGCCTTAGCATATTGTGTGATGTCATGGTGCAAGGGAGCCTTGTGTCGTGTCTGCAGGACGTGAGCACAGCAAGCCGTTAGCAGGACTGTCAGTGGTTTTTGGACTGGAGAGGACTGTCAATGTGATGCAGGAGGGGATGTGTTGTGTCAGTGAAGTGTCATCATTATCTGTGCTGTTGTACACTGCTGTCAGTGTCACTGTGAGAGTCAATTTCATGTGTGTGTGTGCCTGCCCATTTTAATTTCTTGCCCTCCTGAGTCCTGTCCTTGAGCTACTTACTATATGAAAAATAAAATATCTTTTTTTTGCCTTAATATCTACCTTGAATCACATTGCCTGTATTTGTTTGTAGCCATTTTGTAACTTTTAGAAATGTCAGTAAAAACTTGGCGGTGCCAGTAAATTTTGGTTGTCTTGTCAGTAAATTTAGATCTGGTAGGTTGGCAACACTGCAACTTGCTAAAGTGATCACTTATAAATAGAATGGAACTCATTTGTTACATGTTACATTGTAATTATTAAAACTATCAGAATTGCCATGGTTTGGACTGTAAAAGCAGGATATTAGAGTGTGTTGTAGTTTTGTGCAGGCAAAATGTTCTTGTCAGGAGTTTTTACTGAAAGATCTGTTTGAACGGAAGCAATATCAAATGTTAACTTGAAAAGTTGCTTAAAGTGATTGTAAAGGCTCATTTTTTTCCTATAAAAATAACAAAAATGTTATACTTACCTGCTCTGTTGCAGTGGATTTGCACAGAGGAGCCCAGCTCCTCCTTTCTCGGGTCCCTATTCGGCTCCCCTGGCCCCTCCCTCCTGTTCTGTGCCCCCACAGCAAGCAGCTTGCTATGGGGGCACCCGAGTTGAGTCACAGCTCCCTGTGTTCATTCAGACATGGAGCCCCAACCCAGCCCCGCCCCCTCTGCTGTGTCTCAGCCAATCGGGAAGGAGAATCTCGGATGGCCGAGACATTCGTGGACATTACTGGACAGAGAGGGAACTCAGGTAAGTATTAGGGATGCTGGGGAGGCTGCTGCACACAGAAGGCTTTTTATCTTAATGCATATAATACATTAAGATAAAAAACCTTCTGCCTTTACAACCCCTTTAAATTTGATGGTATAGAGCATAAATATAGTGGGAGAAAGGAGGGTAGGGGAGAGTGTAGGATAGGAAGGTTGTATACAAAATAAACAACAAACATAAGTATGTCCAGAAATTGGTAATAGACAAGAAATATTTCCTACTTAGTTGTATATTTACAAGCAATCATAGAGAAGGCGCCAATAAGTATAAGTAGTAATGAAATAGCCTCTGTTCTGATAACTAAGACAACCACTAAGACAGAGAAAATCTTGGTGATACTGGCATCAGAGCTCTCACGTACCTGAGCGGAGACTGAAATGACAAGGTCGGCCTCTCTTGTATCTCCAGCCTAGACCCCACTAGAAGTGAAACAGTGGACACCAAGGGACAGGAGGAACATGAGCGCCTGCAGATGTAGGTCGGGGAACTTGCAGCAGGATATGTGGCTCCAAGGCAGCAGGAGAACCGACACATATGGAACCGTAGCCATGCACAGCAGTTTAGCTGAGGTTAAGGAAGCAATCCACATGCGCTGCGGGGCCAGGGTGTGTGGCGGGGCGGTAAGCCAGAATCAGAGATAGGAACGTGGTCATCGGATAGCCAGGGTCATCAACAGGTGGGCAACGAGGTACCAAATCAGGAGCAGAGCCAAAGTTAAGAACTAAATGGCTCAGTAACTAACAAGACAGAAGTGGGATCTGATATCAGGTCAGGAATAAGCCGGGTCAACACACTGGAGGTACACATGACACAGGGAAAGCTGAAGACTAGTCAGCATAGAGCACAGGCAGAAGCATCCTTAAATAGCCCGTCTGGCGACAAAATACATTGCGCATGCCCCTTCACATGCGAGAACATTCATGTGCACATGCGCATTTCTATTAGCCAAACATCTTCTTACTTGCACATTTCTATTAGCCAAACAACTGGTTGGTATTCTCTGACAGGACCTCTTGGGAAGGAAAATCAGAATGCACAAGTACTACCAAAAAGTAGTACAGAGCTTATGTTGAGACCAATCCTTCCAACCATCACAAAATAACTCCTGGGGGGCGTGGCCACCACAGAGCTGAATGGACATCTGACTGACTGAGCAGCTCCTCCAGCTCACCGGGGAAAAGCAACAACTAGAGGTGACCCGCCACACTGGAAACACCTCCAGCTACCTGCCGCAGTGCCACAACACACCCAGAGATGACCCAAAAGAAGAAGGATGCCACCAGGGATAAAAAGCTACAGCATTTCTTCCCTCAGAGCAGCCGAGTGTCCAAGATGGCACCGGCGTCAGCTCGTTGGCCTCATCCCATGGCTCTTTTTACTCTACACCGAGCCCTGCTCAATCCAGAGCTTCTAAGGCCTCACAGCCATGGTCTCCAGCAGCATCAACTCTGTCACAGAGCCCAGCAAAGAGCAGACCTTGGCTGTCTGCTGGGACATCCTCTTTGGAGGTAAGCAATGGCAAGGATCACTAAACATTACTAGAGAACTGGCTGACATAATCAACTTCTTCCCAACAACTAATCAGCCTATATCTGACACTACATTAAAGGACATGTTGGTATCCCTGCGTGCCTCTCTGCATATAGACATGGTTGAATGTGTGCAGAATTTCAAAGCCGAGGTTCATAAGTTAGGCAGAGATGATCATATTAAACAAAAATAAGTGAGTTTGCATCTTCGCGTAATACTGTCATAGATGCATATAATGATCAAGATGAAGAAATGAAAAACTCAAAGCAAAAGTCGCTGACTTAGAAGACCGCTCACGGCGGAATAATGTAAAACTCAGAGGCATTCCTGAGTCAGTTCAAATCTCACAGCTGAATCAATATGCCTGCGACTCAATTTGTAGAGTGTCCTACCATCCATTCCAGATTCTGAAATAATAATTGATAAAATCCATCGCTTGCCTAAGCTGTCCCATCTCCCTGACAACATCCCCAGGCATGTAATTATGTGGGTACATTTCTATCATGTAAAAGAACAACTCATGTCCACCTTCTGAGAAGCAACCCAACTACCTGAGCAATATTCCCACCTTTAATTGTACGCGGATCTCTCCCAATATACACTACAAGAAAGAAAGTCGCTGCTGCCAATCACAAAGGCACTCCACAACTACAGCATCACTTACTGCTGGGGCTATCTGATGAAGCTCACCATCACACAATGACATAACATCAGTGATAACAGCAAAATAACTCCTATTTGCCATTTATGATGGCAAACAAAGTCAAACTGGTTTTGCAAGATTAAGTTGGTTAGACAAATGTTAGGGTCCTTTTGCTTCCATGCAGCTGCTATGGACTTCATGGAGGCGATTATGCAGTGTACGGCGAAAGGAATATTGAATACATGGCCAGCGTTGAGCATTCAGTTGAAGTAGGGCCATAGCTGAATCTGGCTGAATTTTAGATTTAGCCTCAGAGAATATAAAGGAGAAAACATAGTCCTAGAAAGTGGAAAGCTTGGGGCAAGTCCACCAAATATACATATGCATACCCATGTTACCTCATTCCCTCCATCATGAAAGGGCAGATTTAGTACCATCTATGTGTTAGTTTGAATAAGGATTTCCAATGAAACATGCAAATGGTATTCTTTTGGAAAAGCCTTGTAGCTTTGATCCATTGAAAAGGAGAAAAGGTTTGTGAAATATCCCATTCCCACATCTGCATTGGGGGCATTTGGTTTGTTGGTATGGTACGGAACAATTCAAGGTGTGGTAGAAAAAGAAGTCACCTTTGGCTTATTTTGGTCAGAATAAAACAACAAGATCTTGTAAGAAAGTAATATCCCCTCTTTCAGAACAGGGTCCAGAATATGCAAGAGGTGTTGAGAAAGTATTCATAACCTTGCCTTCAAACAAGTGACCTATAGTGGAAAGTCTTGAAAGTATCCAGTTATCAATCGATAGGTTATCTGTGAATGGCTCCAAAGAACGGACGGGTAGTAAGAAAATGTTTGAAGTTGAAGGGTTAGTTTGGTATTGCTAGTATGAATTCTATATTGAAATGGCCACTTTCAAAAGTGAGGTACGGAGTAGTGGGGGGTACCAAGAATAATGGCTCCCATCATCCCATGCAGGGAGTGTCGGAAAAAGGTTTGTTTAATACAGGCTCAGAGTTTGTCCATTGATGGAGACCACCAGTATTGTAGTTTGTTCTAGGATTCCTGCATAGTACGTAGTACATTTTGAGATTAGTAACTCCCATACCAGCCATATTCTTTAGTCTGTATAGGTTGGAATTTTTAATTCTAGGCCTCTTCCTGCCCCAGATATAAGAGTTAAGAGTTGGCTCACAGTTGTTTGATAAAGGAGGTGAGGAGGGGATAAGGTAAGGAGAGTCCTGGTATTGTATAGAATGGTCGACAGTAGAATCATTTTGGAAATTGTGTCTCACATGGGCTTTCGAAAAGGATATGAATCTTAGTACGAATATATTGTAGTTGTTCTGAAACAAAGAGGAGCTCAGAGAGGAGATATTTATACCTAGGTATTTGACTTTGGATTTGGGGTCCAGATGCTTGCAAAGTTTAAAAGCAAGCCTTTACCTACTTTGTAAAGAACTTTATCCTTACCAAAAAACATTCATTTTTCATAAATGGAACAAAGTTGCAGGATAACATTTGTACTCTGTATTATTATTATACCATTTCAGTGCCAACAGTTTGCGCAGCGCTTTACAAAATGAAGGCAGACATTACAGTTACAATACAGTTTGGTACAAGAGGAATCAGAGGGCCATGCTCGTTAGAGCTTACAAGCTAAGAGGGAGAGTCAATTGATACAAAAGGTAATAGCTGTGGGGGATGAGCTGATGGAGAAAGTAAAAACAGTGTATTAGTTAGAAGCAGGATAGGCTTCTTTAAAGAGAAGGTATCGTCTAAAGATGGATAGATTAGGAGACAGTCGGGCAGATTGGGGTAGGGAGTTCCAAAGGATGGGAGAAGCTCGGGAGAAATCCTGCAGGAAGGGAGGAAGTGGCAAGGGAACTAGAGAGCAGGAGGTCTTGGGAGGACCCAAGAGAGAGGCTTGGTTGATATTTTGAGACCAGGCTAGTGATGTAGCTGAGGGCCAAGTTGTAAATGGCTTTGTAATTTATTATTAGTACTTTACATTTTGTTTATTGGGTGAGTGGAAGCCAGTGGAGGAATTGGCAGAGGAGGGTGGAGGACACTGATCTTGACAGAGAAGTCAGGGGAAAGGGCACGTGGGGGAGGAAATATTATGAGCTTGGTTTTAGATTAAACTTGAGGAAGTGGTGTGACATTCAGTCAGATATGTCTGTTAGTAAATCAGTATAGCGTTTTTTTTCAGTTTGATCAGTGATAGTTTAAAAATGTTTTGTGCTTCTGTATCTACAGAAGCACAAATTACTTTTAAACTATCACTGATCAAACTGAAAAAAAAACATAACATTGTATACAGTGCCTTGCAAAAGTATTCACCCCCCTTGGCATTTTTCGTGGTTTGTTGCCTCACAACCTGGAATTAACATGGATTGTTTGAGGATTTGCATCATTTAATTTACAGAACATACCCACAGCTTTGAAGATGTTTTTTTTTTTATTGTGACGCAAACAAATAGGACACAATAACTGAAAAAGTCAATGTGCATAACTATTTACCCCCCTAAAGTCAATACTTTGTAGAGCCACCTTTTGCAGCTATCACAGCTCCAAGTCGCTTTGAATAAGTCTCTATGAGCTTGCCACATCTTACCACTGGGATTTTGCCAATTCCTCCTTGAAAAACTGCTCCAACTCCTTCAAGTTGGATGGTTTGCACTTGTGAACAGCAATCTTTAAGTCTGACCACAGATTTTCTATTGGACTGAGGTCTGGCCTTTGACTTGGCGATTCCAACACATTTACATGTTTCCCCTTAACCCACTCAAGTGTTGCTTTAGCAGTGGTTTTGGGGTCATTGTCCTGCTGGAAGGGGAACCTCCATCCTAGCCTCAAATCAAACACAGAGTGGCACAGGTTTTGCTCAAGAATATCCCTGTATTTAGCACCATCCACCTTTCCCTCAACTCTGACCAGTTTCCCAGTCCCGACTGCTGAAAAACATCCCTACAGCATGATGCTGCCACCACCGTGTTTCACTGTGGGGATGTTGTTCTTTAGGTGATGTGATGTGTTGGGTTTGCACCAGATATAGCGTTTTCTTTGATGGCCAAAAAGTTCAATTTTAGTCTCATTAGACCAGAGCACCTTCCTCCATATATTTTGAGAGTCTCCCACATGCCTTTTTCGCAAACTCAAAACGTGCCATTTTATTTTTTACTGAAAGTAATGGCTTTCTTCTGGCCACTCTGCCATAAAGCCCAACTCTATGGAGTGTACGGCTTATTGTCGTCCTATGTACAGATACTCCAGTCTCTGCTGCGGAACTCTGCAGCTCCTCCAGGGTTACCTTAGGTCTCTGTGCTGCCTCTCTGATTAATGCCCTCTTGCCCGCTCCGTGAGTTTTGGTGTGCGGCCGTCTCTTGGCAGGTTTGCTGTTGTGCCATGTTCTTTCCATTTTGTCATGAAAGATTTGATGGTGCTCCTAGGGATCATCAAAGATTTGGATATTTTTTTATAACCTAACCCTGACTTGTACTTCTCAACAACATTGTCCCTTACTTGTTTGGAGAGTTCCTTTGGAGAGGTCTTCATGGCAGTGTTTGGTTAGAGGTGCCTCTTGCTTAGGTGTTTCAGCCTCTGGGGCCTTTCAAAAAGGTGTGTATATGTAATGACAGATCATGCGACATTCAGATTGCACACAGGTGGACATCATTTCACTAATTATGTGGCTTCTGAAGGTAATTGATTGCAGCAGAGCTTTTTATGGGCTTCATAACAAAGGGGGTGAATGCATACGCACATGCCAATTATCCGTTTGTTATTTCTGAAAAATAGTTTTATGTATATAGTTTTCTAATTTTACTTCACCAACTTAGACTATTGTGTTCTGATCCATCACATATAATTCAGATTAAAAAAAACATTGAACTAGAGGCTGTAATGTAACAAAATAGTTAAAAAGCCAAGAGGGTGAATATTTTTGCAAGGCACTGTATGTATTGCTTGGGTACTAAAAATGTTATTTAGGATCAATAGCCCACAGAGCTGAAAAGTGATTTTTTTCTGATCCATATGGGGTAAACAGCTGCAAGAGTTGAAATAGTTACACTGTAGGAAGCATCTTGCAAGTCTCTCTGGCATATTTCATTGCAGGTGAAGCAGAACCAGAACCTGAAACCACCCACTATATTGGAAGCGTTTCTTCCAGCATGCCAGAGTTTGAATCTACCTCATTTCTATAATATTCGTTCCTGAAGCCAAGCTTTTATTATTCATAAGCATATTCTTTTCAATAGTTTATTTTACAAGATGTCTCAGTTTCTGTAAAGGGTTTTGGTTCAAAATTTACAAAAAAAATGCATTTTCTTAGTTTTCTCAGTCCTCCGTTTCTTATTTATATTTATTAGGAATCCAAGTGGGGCTAGAACTCTTGGTTCTGTTACATAATACTTTGGAATCTCCTTCCACTTTCTGCCATTGGATGAGTGTCACTTTAGCTGCCACATTTTCTGCAATTTATTTTAAATGAAAACTTCAAAGCAGAACATAAAATACAGCCTTTTAACCCTTTGCTGCCACCTTCTTCTGACCCTTTAGGGCAGGGGTCTCAAACTGGCGGCCCTCCAGCTGGCTAAGAATGGAGAGTGAGAGAAACACTGGCTGCAGCTTCTCTCTATAGCTGCCGCCCTGTGGTGCTGAACTGGTTAACGGCCATATCCGCAAGAGAAGGGAACTGTTGAGCAGGAAGAGTTTAATAGACTGAGTCTGGCAGCACAGCATTGTGGGAACTGTACTCCAGAGAGGAGAGACTATACTGTAAATCAAGATCTTTTGAACTGCATTTCCCAGAGAGAGATTGCCAGGAGGAGGGGAAAGAGCTGCATTTTCTCAGACCATACAGGACACAGCTTCCTCTTGAGGGAGACCGGAGAATGCACATCGCTGTCCAGTGTTCACCATCAGTGCTGCATGTCGGCGGCTTGAGTGGGTATCAGAGTATTGAGTTTGGGAGTGCCAACAGCCAGAGTCACCTGGATGCAGAGCATATACTGTATAGTTACTCTGGTTGAAAAAAGACACAAGTCCACCAAGTTCAGAGCAGAGAGTGGACTAATAGCTGTGTGTGACCCAATGGTAAGCTGCAATATCGACTGGTGAGCTGCTGCTGTGGAGATTTACCATCTGCTGCTAGAGAGACTATCATGTACCTGGTAACAGAGCCTGATATGATGAGGAAAGCCTCTATTGCACCTCTGACTCAGGGCCCCGGATAGTGTAGACAAGAGGCGCAGGAGTGCCTGGAAGTCTTGCTAGCAGCAGGGCGGGTGTCCGTGCTGGGCAGGTGAAGTCATCAGATGGCTTCAGAAAGTCAGCAAGTAGGCAAGCAGCTGGTGCTAACGACAGCAGGCAGGGTAGCAAGATCAGGCAGGCCTGGTCATACACAGATGTGATGGATCAGGCACAAGGCACAGACAGGAACGTGGTCAGGAGACAAGCCAGGTCTGGAACCGATCAAAGGAGCAGACAGGAGAGTGGTCAGTCAGGGGACTAGCCGAGGTCAATGCAGGTGGAGTTCAGAGAATGGTCAAGACAAGCCGGGTTGGTAACTGGAAGCAGGATTCAGGTTCACAGGATCACAGATACACAGGAGGCTGAAGTCAAAGCAGCACTGATCCTGACCACTGGCTGAGTTTAAATAGTCTGTTTAGCACCAGCATCTGTCACAGGTGCACACAAGCACCAGTGCGCACGGGAATGCACAATGTGCACATGTGCATATCTATTAGCCAGTGCCCAATTCTTACGAGCATGAAGGGAAATATGTTTTAGCTTATGTCCAGAAGTTCCAGAAAAGTTCTCTTGTTTTCTGGCATGCACATCCTGACAGAGCCCTTTAAGAATTAAAAACTCAGCCATCTAGTAGCCTTATTGCTGCCCGCAGGCCCGACTGCGACTATTCTCATGTGCACCAACAGTATTATTGGGCCCCAAAGCTAGCTGGCTGAAGAGTTAGGACTAAATACTGTTAGGACTAAATTATGCTAAGAGGTGCCTCTCAAGGGACATTGCACCATATCCTAGTAATTCTCCTAGGTGACTTGACAAAGGAGGGGACACGCCTCCAAAACGCATTGTCATAATAACACGGCCCACAACATTGTTCTAAGGTCGGCTTCCCATGTTCTGGTGGCAAGCTCCTGAGGGAATTACCTTAAACACTTATGCAACTGACAGTGAGTGAAGCTCGCACACAGTGCCTGTTACTTCCAGTTTGCCTTACACTACTTATATAATTTTGCTACTCCTAGGTGCACTTTTCAACCCTTCAGACACGGTTGGTGTTTTACTGTGCACCCATGGTCTTTCATCATTTTAGGAGATGTATGCCCACATCCCCCGCTCTGGCTCACTGTACCATTTGATTACCGGGACCGGTTCCCACTGTTTGTTACATGCTGATTACCTTTCCAATACATGTATAGTGCCTTGAAGTATTCATACCCCGTGAAATTTTACACATTTTGTCGTGTTTCAACCAAAAACATAAATGTATTTTATTGGGATTTTATGCGATAGACCAACACAAAGATGCACATAATTGTGAAGTGAAAGGATAATGATAAATGGTTTTCAATTTTTTTTTTACAAATAAATATCTAAAAACTGTAGTGTGCATTTGTATTCAAGCCTCCTTTACTCTGATACCCCTAACTAAAATCTAGTGGAACCAATTGCCTTCAGAAGTTACCTTATTAGGAAATAGAGTCCATCTGTCTAATTTAATCTCAGTATAAATACAGCTGTTCTGTGAAGCCCTCAGAGGCTTGTTAGAGAACCTTAGTGAACAAACAGCATCATGAAGGCCAAGGAACACACCAGACAGGTTGGGGAGAAAGTTGTGGAGAAGATTAAAGCAGGGTTAGGTTATAAAAAATATCCCAAGCTTTGAACATCTCACGGAGCACTGTTTAATCCAACATCCAAAAATGGAAAGAGTATGTCACAACTGCAAACCTACCAAGACATGGCCGTCTACCTAAACTGACAGGCCAGGCAAGGAGAGCATTAATCAAAGAAGCAGCAAAGAGGTCCATGGTAACGCTGGAGGAGCTGCAGAGATCCACAGCTCAGGTGGGAGAATCTGTCCACAGGACAACTATTAGTCATGCACTCCACAAATCTGGCCTTTATGGAAGAGTGGCAAGAAGAAAGCCATTGTTGAAAGAAAGCCATGAGAAGTCCCGTTGCAGTTTGCGAGAAGCCATGTGGGGGATAGAGTATACAGCCCAGCATTACAGATAGGGTATACAGCCCAGCATCACAGAGATATAGATATATATATATATATATATATATATATATATATATAATCTTATTTATATGGAGCACCCCACCACCCCTGGCATGGGGCTTGCGGCACTAACAGCATCACCCCCCCACCCCCCGTGCAGGGTTTGTGGCACTTACAACCCCCCACCCCCAGCGCAGGGATCGCGATACTTATACCCCACCCCCGGCATGGGGATCGTGGAACTTACACCCCCCCACCCCCGCTGCAGGAATCAGGGCACTTGCACCCCCCACGCCCAGCGGAGATATCATGGCACTTACACCCACCCCCAGTGCGGGGATCGTGACACTTACCCCCAGGCGCGGGGATCATGGCACTTATCCCACCCCACCACAGAAGGTCCGGCACTTAGTGCAGCGGTGGTGTGCTCTCCTCCCCTCCTCCCCAGTTCTGTGCAGGCTGCTGTGGTGTGGTGTCAGCGGCGGCTCTGGCTCCAGCATGTCTCCTCTTCCAGAGCGCTAGGCATCCAGTAGGATTGCCTGGCACTTTGGCCAATCTGGAAACAGGTCAAACTGACCTGTCTCCTGACTGACGGGGAGGCACTGTGGTGTGAAATTAGTGAAAATTCATTCGCTATGGTCACACAATTTGGTGGGATCAGGGCATACTCTCTGCACCCTGAGCCCACCCTTTTTTGAGGCCTATTAGAACCTCTGGCTCTTATCAGGTGATTAAAAAAACAACCCCTCTCGTCCCGCCATAGGAGTCCATGCGTCCATCATTCTGAATGTGGCCGGGCGCATGGATAGGGGGCGGTGCCCATGCGCCAACAATGCACAGGCCGCCACTGCAATGGAATAGTTTAGATCAAAGGAATGTTCATGTGTTAGAATGGCCCAGTCAAAGTCCAGCCCCAAATCCAATTGAGAATCTGTGGCAAGACTTAAAAATTGCTGTTCACAGGCACATCCAGTCTGACAGAGCTTGAGCTATATTGCAAAAAAGAATGGGTAAAAATGTCACTCTAGATGTGCAAAGCTGGTAGAGACATCCCCAAAAAGACTTGCAGCTGTAATTGCAGTGAAAGATGGTTCTACAAAGTACTGACTCGGGGGGGGTGGGCTGAATACTAATGCACGCCACACTTTTCAGATATTTATTTGTAAAAAAAATTTAAAACCACGTATCATTTTACTTCCACTTCACACTTATGTGCCACTTTGTGTCGATCTATCACAGAAAATCCCAATAAAATACATTTACGTTTTTGGTTGTAACATGACAAAATTTGGAAAATTTCAAGGGGTAAGAATACTTTTTCAAGGCACTGTAGGTGCAATGGTTTTAGCTGTTGTTTTTCCTGATTGAAAGGAGTAAATGTGCTATGGATTGTGCTTCCTTTTGAGTCTTTGAGTGCAGTCTATATTATTTATAGTACTATTATTCACATTACAGTTAATGCTTATATGCACTGCTTACATAGTTGCCAACATTGTAAAAAAAAATTTAGGGACACTTTTTTGGCTGTAGGTGGAGTCTTACTATAATTAGGGGGTAGGGCATGCATTTGTGGCCATGCATTTGTAGGCGTGACATAGCAAAAAAGAAAAATGCGTTGCGGGAAGCGCGCTGCGGTGAAAAATGGGCGTGGTTTACACAAAATAGTGGGCATGCCTTAAACGGGCGTGGCTCAAAGGGGGTGTGGTTAGAGTCTGAGATGAATGAGGGATGGAGAGGGAAAGGGGCAAAGGGGAGGAGAGGGATGGATGTGTATTCTAGAAAGTTTAACAATCAGCGGATAAAGATACTCCAAACACCTGGTGTTAGCACTTCAATCATTCCGGTACCATGGTTGTTGTAGTGTCAGGATGATTGAAGTGCATTATTTCTATTATTACATTGTAATATAGAATTAAATCATTCAACTCACCATAATGCCGAATCAGTGGGACCCCTGAGCGTGTCACCTGCCACGTTGCCGCCCTTGCATCAGGTGCCCCCAGCAGTCTGTCCTTGCATCAAGTGCCCCCAGAAGAGTCCGTCCTTGCATCAGGTGCCCCAGCAGAGTCCGTCCTTGCATCAGGTGCCCCCAGCAGAGTCAGTCCTTACACCAGTATTCCCAGCCTCAGTTCTTACATCAGTGTCCCAGGCAGAGCCACAGTTACCCCCGTACATAGTTGCCCCTCTCCCCCTAGTTACCCCCCTGTACATAGTTACCCCCCTGTGCATAGTTACCTCCCTTGTACATAGTAACTCCCGTGCATAGTTACCCCCCTGTGCATAGTTACCCCCCTTCTTGTTCATAGTTAACCACCCCTCCTGTACATAGTTACTATCCTCCCCCTGTACATTATAGTTTACAGTGCTGCCTGGGCTTTACACTGAGAGGGACAAGAGAGAGCAGAAGAAACTCCACAAGCGTCCGGCGCCATGTGTGCAGTGGAGAGGGGAGGGGCCGATCCATGCAGCTAACCCCGGCTTGAGTATTGTGAAGAGTGAAGCCGATTCATTGGCTGCACGGATCAAGCCCCCTCCCCCCACCACTGAACACAAGGGGAACGATCTAGTGGCTGCGCCAGTGGCCATTTTGTTGGAGCCAGCTGCTGCAAAAGCAAACATTCCTGATTTCCCTGGACAAAAAAAGGCAAAATCCCGAATCGGGACGGCCTCCGATCGGGATGAGGGTCCCAAAATCGGGATTGTCCCGGGAAAATTGGGACTGTTGGCAACTATGTGCTTATTGCTCATCTTGCCAATTTATGAGTTATTTCCAGTCGAGTGCTATAGAACTCTAACCTAAGTCACTTTGGCCCAAAGATCACATTGTTTAGCAGACTGTGTCTGTAGCTTTCCTCTGTGTGCTCATTTAAGCTCAAACCACCATTTATTCTAACCTAGACCAATAAACTGAGTTCATTTACCACTAAACAGTCTTGTGTTTATTTCCTCATACTAATTCACAGTCGAGTTAAAAAGGTATCCACACTTGTGTTTCTACAAGTCCTTGCAGTAACTTTCACTCAACCAGGTATGCCAGAGGGGCTGAATATGTTCTTGGAGTCGAGGTGAAGAACAGAGAACCCAAATTATTGGGGGGGTAGTGTTACATACCATTTTCAGAAAAAGGTCTACAGTGGTAGTCTGGGCTCATTTAAGGGCTCAGTCACACCAGCAGGCACTTTATAAGATGTGCATAATGTGATACTGGTGTTGTGCATGCTCTCTGTGTTGCAATGTTACAAGTATTGAGGTACTTGCTCTATTATTATTATTTAAATCAAATAATTCCTTATTCAAATCTGCTACTATAGACAAAGTTACTAAACTCCTTTCTAACGCCCACCTATCCACTGGACCCTATTCCCTCTCAAATACTACGGTCGCCCTCTGACTCTATCCTACTGTCAGAAACCATGAACCAGACTGAGACAGAAGTACAGTAAAATAACACTTGTTTATTAATAAAAAGGTAAATAGAGTAAGCGTAGTCAAAGCATAGCCAGAGTCCAGTAACCGGATTGGGTAGTCAGCCAAACCAGAGTTCAGTAACCAGATCGGGTAATTAGCCAAGCCAGAAGTCAGGGATCCAAGTAGAGGAACAGCAAGCAGGATAAGGAGCCAGAAGGGATGTCAGCAAAGCCAGTCTTTAAACAGGAACGCAGGAGATGGTTTCTTGTGATGTGACCAAGGCGAAGGCAGGAATGAAGTGACCTGGAGATCTTTAAGTAGGCGGGACTGACGAGCAGATCCACAACAGCTGGTTAACTGTGGAGAGAGATGAGAGCTGGCAATTTGACGACAGCTGAGCGGCCAGCCCAGAGAAGGAAGGGCTGAGCCAGCCCTGACAGTACCCCCCTCCTCAACGACCCCTCGCCCTCGGAGGACCATCGGGCTTGAGGAGAAAACGTCTATGGAAATCACGGAGGAGGGCAGGAGCATGTACGTCCGAGGATGAGACCTAGGAGCGTTCCTCCGGACCGTACCCCTTCCAATGCACCAGGTACTGTATGCGCCCACAGAACCTACTTGTACTTCATACTCCTCATGATTCTTAACCTGTATAGGGTGAGGACGTGGCACCGAGGCGGTAAAGCGGTTGTAGACCAACGGTTTCAATAAGGAGACATGAAACACATTTGAGATGCGCATACTAGGAGGAAGGCCCAACACGTAAGCCACTGGGTTAATCCTGCGAAGGCCCAATAAACCGAGGTGTGAACTTCAGTGAGGGAACACAAAGTCAGAGGTTGCGAGATGACAGCCAGACCCTGTCCCCAACCTGGTAGGAAGGCGCAGGCAGGAGTCTGCGGTCAGCATGGAGTCTGTACCTATCATTAGCATGATGCAAAGCCTCCTGAACTTGTGCCCAAGTGGAACGAAGACCACGGAGATGCTCCTCTAGCAAAGGAATACTCTGCGGAACAAACGAGTCAGGCAACATGGAAGGTTGGAAACCATAATTCGCCATAAATGGAGACAATCAGGAAGCAGAATTCAAGGCACTGTTGTGAGCAAACTCTGCCCATGGTAATAGGTCTGACCAGTTGTTGTGATGGTCAGAAATATAGCAACACAGGAATTGCTCCAAGGACTGATTGGCTCATTCTGCTGCCCCGTTAGACTGCGGGTGATATCACTAACTTACTAACAGACATACAGTCAGATCCATAAATATTGGGACATCGACACAATACTAATCTTTTTGGCTCTATACACCACCACAATGGATTTGAAATGAAACGAACAAGATGTGCTTTAACTGCAGACTTTCAGCTTTAATTTGAGGGTATTTACATCCAAATCAGGTGAACGGTGTAGGAATTACAACAGTTTGTATATGTGCCTCCCACTTTTTAAGGGACCAAAAGTAATGGGACAATTAGCTGCTCAGCTGTTCCATGGCCAGGTGTGTGTTGTTCTCTCATTATCCCGTTTACAAGGAGCAGATAAAAGGTCCTCCAGAGCTCATTTCAAGTGTCCTATTTGCATTTGGAATCTGTTGCTGGAGGCTGAAAAAACAAAACAAACCCATCAGAGAAATAGAAAAACATTAGGTGTGGCCAAATCAACTGTTTGGAACATCCTTAAAAAGTGCCTCCATCTAACGACTGCACTATTTTCTCCATTAGCTCATCCCCCATAGCTATTACCCTTTTGTATAACTTGACCCTCTCTCCTAGATTGTAAGCTCTAATGAGCAGGGCTCTGATTGCCCCCTGCATTGAATTGTATTGTAATTGTACTGTCTGCCCTAATGTTGTAAAGTGCTGCGTAAACTGTTGGCGCTATATAAATCCTATATAATAATAATAATTTAATCTACTTATATAGCACAGTCAATTTTTACAGTGCTTTCCATATACATTGTACATTCACATTGGTCCCTACCCTCAAGGAGCTTACAATCTAAGGTCCCTAACTCACATTCATATACTAGGGCTAATTTAGACAGAAGCCAATTAACCTACCAGCATGTCTTTTTTTGGAGTGTAGGAGGAGTACCCGGAGGAAACCCACACAGGCACAGGGAGAACATGGATACTCCAGGCAGGTAGTGTCGTGGTTGAGATTTGAACCAGCAACCCTTTTTACTGCTAGGCGAGAGTGCTGCCCACTAAATCACTGTGCAGCTCTTGCTCTTTTCTTTATATTAACTTCATTCAAATTCACACTCTATTAACTTTATGCATGGCAATTCATTATGATGCATAATAGTGCATTGGAAAGCACTGCGCAAAAATGCAATATGTCCTTCTTTATTGCTGTTAACACCAATGCAGTGTGCTGGTGTGAACTCAAGCAGTAGGACATATGGCAAATTGCCTTGTCTATGAATTTGGACTGCATTGTCCAACACAGTTCAACAGTATGAACAAGCCTTAAAGGAGAAGTACAGCCAAAGCTTGTGTAGCACCCTCCAGTTAGTGTGCTAGAGAGTAGGGATGAGCCGAACACCCCCCGGTTCGGTTCGCACCAGAACCTGTGAATGGACCAAAAATTTGCACGAACGTTAGAACCCCATTGACGTCTATGGGACTCAAACGTTTGAAATCTAAAGTGCTAATTTTAAAGGCTAATTTGCATGGTATTGTCCTAAAAAGGGTTTGGGGACCCAGGTCCTGCCCCAGGGGACATGTATCAATGCAAAAAAATGTTTTAAAAACTGACGTTTTTTCGGGAGCAGTGATTTTAATGATGCTTAAAGTAGTAGTGGCGCGTGTTTCCCGTGCTTAAAACAGTCCCTGCACAAAATTACATTTTTAAAGGAATAAAAGTAATTTAAAACTGCTTGCGGCTTTAATGTAATGTTGGGTCCTGGCAATATGGATGAAAATCAGTGAGACAAACGGCATGGGTACCCCCCAGTCCCTTACCATGCCCTTTGGGTCTTGTATGGATATTAAGGGGAACCCCGCACCCAAATTAAAAAAAGGAAAGGCGTGGGGCCACCAGGCCCTATATACTCTGAACAGCAGTATACAGGCGGTGCAAACATGACAGGGACTGTAGGTTTGTTGTTAAGTAGAATCTGTTTGGAATTTTGAACTGGTACATTTTTAACGTGTTTAGCTCCAGCCAAAAAATCTATTTTAAGCTTTTAGGAAAACATAGGGAAGGGTTATCACCCCTGTGACATTTGTTTTGCTGTATGTGCTCCTCTTCAGAAGATTTCACCTCACTTTCTGTCCCAATGACAAATGTTTTTAGAAAATTTGGGGTTTTTAGTGAAACAAGGATTGGTGATAAAGCATCAGTGGAAAGGAGAAAAGTTTTTCCCATATTAACTCTTACAGGAGAGAATTTCCCTTCCTAGGGGTAGATTTCATCTCACTCCTGTTGTCTCCTTCCGTTTGCAAGGAGTCATTTGTAAGTTGGATGTTTGAAAGTAGGGGCCTGCCCTATATACTCTGCAGAAATTGGGGCCTTAGGTGTTGGTGTTGCCACAACACTAAGCCCTCACAGGGCCCTGCTGTGAAATATTAGATCAGGAATTGTAATTACATGCCCCTCTTGAACAGGGGCAGAAAAATTGGGCCTTTGGTGATGATGATGGTGGAGGTGCTGGTGCCACAACACTGTAGGTCCTCACAGTTACTCTTGGTGGGCGCTGGAACGGGCCCTGCTGTGAAATATTAGATCAAGAATTGTAGTTACATGTCCCTGTTGAATAGGGGCAGAAAAATTGGGCCTTAGGCACTGGTGCTGGTGCCACAACACTGCAACCCCTCACAGATACTCTAGTTGGAGCGCAGCAACGAACCCTCCTGCAAAATATTGCATCAAAAATTTTAATTACATGCCCCTGTTAAACAGGGGCTGAAAAATTGGGCCTTAGCCACTGGTGGCAGCGCCCAGAACCAAAAATGTTCTTACAAGCTATCAGCATGATCATTGAGGAGGAAGAGGATAATCACTCAGCATAACAGGATAGTCACTCAGCATCAGCATAGGCAGTCTTGAAGGGACCTGACATTTCAAAAAAAATTGTTCGGTTACATCAGCATCAGGTGCTTGGTAGCTGGTGGTGATCCAAGACAGATTCATTTTTATGAAGGTCAGTCGATCGAACGAGTCGGTGGACAGACGCACCCTGTGATCGGTTACAAAGCCTCCATCAGCACTGAAAGAATGCTGGATGCAGGACAGACCAGTAGCTCAATTGCATACGGTGCAAGCTCTGGCCAGTGATCCATCCTCAAGACCCAGTAACCCAGAGGATTTTCGGTGGGAAAGGTGTCCAAGTCAGATCTTGCCACTAGGTATTCCTGCACCATGTAAAACAGAGGCTGGCGATGGTTGCTGGAACTGATCATACCTTGGGGCTGCGGACTAAAAAATTGTCTGAACGCATCGGTCAGACGGCCACCTTCTCCACCGCTCCTTCTTTGGCTGACCGAAGCCTCGGCAACACGTTGTCCAGGAACAGGAGTTTGTAACCTCCCAGTCTCTGGGAACGCGTTGCACAGACCTTTCTGCAAGACCTCCCGAAGATGTTTCATCCTCTGCTCCCTCTGCGACGGCAAGATAAGGTCCGCAGCCTTCCCCTTGTAACGTGGATCAAGGAGGGTTGCCAGCCAGTATTGATCCCTCTCCTTGATACCACGAATACAAGGATCCTTCTGCAGGCTTTGCAGGATCAGGGAGGCCATGCAGCGTAGGTTTGCTGAGGCATTCGGCCGGAGTCCTCTGGGTCACTAAGGACGACATGATCCGCAGCCACCTCCTCCCAGCCACGTACAAGTTCATGGGTTTCTTGGGACTGTAAATGATCCCTTAAAGACTGCTGCTGATGCTAAGTGCCAGGCTCCACCTCCATGCTGACACAATCCTCCTCCTCCTCCTCTTCCTGTGTGATCGGTGGGCATGCAGGAACACTGTCTGGATAAAGGGGGCCTTGAGAGCTAAGGAAGTCCTCCTCTTCCTGCCTCTGTTCTGCCTCAAGTGCCCTGTCCGTTATTCCACGCAGCGTGTGCTCCAACAGGTGGACAAGGGGGACAGTGTCACTGATGCATGCACTGTCACTGCTCACCATCCTCGTGGCCTCTTCAAATGGTGACAGGACAGTGCATGCATCCCTGAACATGGCCCACTGGCGTGGGGAAAAAAATACAAGCTTCCCTGACCCTGTCCTGGTGTAATAGTCGCACAGGTACTCATTGATGGCCCTCTGCTGCGTGTGCAGCCGCTGCAGCATGGCCAGAGTTGAGTTCCACCTGGTGGGCATGTCACAGATTAGGCAGTTCTTGGGCAGGTTAAATTTCTTTTGGAGGTCTGCCAGCACACCAGCTCAAGCACCGCATGGCATCTTTTGGCCTGCGTGCTTGCGTAGCCCCTTGAACGCCTATGGAGCACCGCTGGTTCCGAGGACAAAGCACAGGAAGAGGCCATGGAGGAAGAAGAAGAGGAGAGGGTGGAGGAGAGAGGGGTATCAGAATCACCAGTACCGGCATTTTGGAGGCGTGGTGGCGGAACAACCTCCAACACTACTGCACCTTGTCCTGCATCCTTCCCAGCTGCCAGCAGAGTCACCCAATGTGCCGAGAAACTTAGGTAACGTCCCTGTCCATGCCTGCTGGACCATGAGTCAGCAGTAATATGCACCTTACCGCTGACCACCCTGTCCAGTGAGGCCAAGACATTGCCCTCCACATGCCAGTAGAGAGCCGGAATCGCCTTCCTTGAGAAAAAGTGGCGTTTGTAAACCTGCCCCAGAGGAACTGCACATTCCACAAACTCACGGAAGGGGGCAGAGTCTACCAACTGAAAAGGTAGCAGTTGAAGTGCTAGCAATTTTGCCAAGCTAGCATTCAACCGCTGGGCATGTGGATGGCTGGGAGTGAACTTCTTTCTGCGGTGCAGCAACTGGGGCAGGGAAACTTGCCTGGTCCAATCTGACGTCGGTGTACAGATAGTAGATTGAATGCAAGTACTTGGCTGTGACACACCTAATTCTACACCTTCATTCCTCTCAGTGCAGGTCTCAGAGGACTGAAGGTATAGTGGGGTTGGAGATCCCAGCTTATGAGGAGCAAGGAGAGGTCCTCTTTGTTCTTTGGTGTGGGTCTTTTAGGTACGCTTGCCAATGAACTGCATGGCAGGTCGACATATGTCTGGTCAAGCATGTGGTGCCCAAGCGGGAGATGTTTTGGCCACGCGAGATACGCTTGAGACATATGTTGCAAATAGCAGCGGTGGGATCTGATGCATTCGTCTCAAAAAAGGCCCACACCAAAGAACTTTTGGAATAACGCACAGAGACAGCAGCGCCCTGCACATGCGGAGCTCTGCGGTGTGATGCAGTCAGTGTGCTGCCCTTAGGCTGGCCCCTGGAGGGCATCCTGCCTCGTTGGTGATGTGCCTCCCCCTCCTCCTCCTCCTCTCTCCTATCAGGCACCCAAGTGGAGTCAGTGACCTCATCATCCCCTCCCTCCTCATCACTGGAGCAAATCTGGCAGTATGCTGCAGCAGGGGGAACATGACTGCCAGAATGCTGTCTTCCTTGGACACTCCCTCTGTCTGGGCTCATGTTACTGCCTTCCTCTAGCTGAGTACCATCATCGGAGCCTTCAAAATGCTGGGCATCCTCCTGGAGCATGTACCCAACACTGTGGTCAAACAGTTCGAGGGACTTCTCAGGAGGACATGGTGGGGCTAGAGAAGGAGTCACTGATGCCATTGAGCCGAGTGAAGAGGCCGCGTTGGCAGCTGCTTTGCCAGACAAAGTACCCTGAGTCTGGGTGAAAGGATGAGGATGATGAGGACAGCTTGTTCATCCACTTGACCAAGTCTTCCGCATGTTGTGGCTCAACATGGCCGGCTGCTGAAAAAAAGGCCAAGCGTGTCCCACAGCCACGTGCTGATGAGGATGCACCGTGTCCATGACCAGCACTGTTGCCTCTAGACACAGAGCCTGCTTGCCCTCTTTTATTGGCTTGTGACTGTCTGCCTCTCCTTGTTGGTCTTCCAGACATACTATTGGCCTGCAGTTAACTGCACAAAGCTGGGATGTTTATATATATATACCAATTATACTGCAGCTAGCAGTAACTGGAAATACTGTAGGTGCAACTGTGCGGGGTACACAGTACAGTAACTGGAAATACTTCAAAGGCCTACACAAGCACCTGACTGCAGGTAGCTATACTGTAGGTGCAACTGTGCAGGGTACACAGTACAGTAACTGGAAATACTGTAAAAACACCTGTCCGCCCCAGTATATTAGGAAGAGAAGAACAGGATCTAGCTAAACTGAATACAGTATATATATATATATATATATATATATATATATATATATATATATATATATATATATACACACATACACATACACATACACACATACATACATATACATACACACACACACATACTGGGATGCATAAAATATATACACACACACACAATAAGTTAAGCTAACTGACTCAACTTGCCTACTCTATCTAACTTAAATCAAATGACACTGTCTCTCTCTGTCTATCTCTCTCTCAAGCCAGAACACGCTACACAGGGCTGAAGTGCACGCGGCCTTATATGGTGTGGGAGCGTGTACTAAACCCCCTGAGCCATAATTGGCCAAAGCCTCCTTGGCTTTGGCCAATTACGGCTCTCTGTACACACAGCGCAGTGATTGGCCAAGCATGCGGGTCATAGTGCATGCTTGGCCAATCATCACCCAGCAATGCACTGCGATGCAGCAGTGAATTATGGGCCGTGACGCACCACTCAAATTTGGCGCGACTGGCCCATATCGTTCTTAATTCGGCGAACGACGGCACACACGATGTTCGAGTCTGAACTGCCATGTTTTTCTGTTTATGAAGTACAGTTTTAGCCTTTTAAGTTTTATTGTGCATCTCAGAAATGTTTCCTCCATCCTCAATGCGGCACGTTCTATCTACAATCATTCACTCCAGGTTTGGCTGCATGTCATTGCTTTAGGCTCGGTTCATTATAATAAATATATATATATATATATATATATATATATATATATATATATATATATATACACATATATACATATATATATATATATACACACACACACACATACATACATACATACACACACTCAGGTCCATAAATATTGGGACATCGACACAATTATAATCTTTTTGGCTCTATACACCACCACAATGGATTTGAAATGAAACAAACAAGATCTTCTTTAACTGCAGACTTTCAGCTTTAATTTGAGGGTATCCACATCCAAATCAGGTGAACGGTGTAGGAATTACAACAGTTTGTATATGTGCCTCCCACTTTTTAAGGGACTAAAAGTAATGGGGCAATTGGCTGCTCAGCTGTTCCATGGCCAGGTGTGTGTTATTCTCTCATTATCCCATTTACAAGGAGCAGATAAAAGGTCTAGAGTTCATTTCAAGTGTGCTATTTGCATTTGGAATCTGCTGTTGTCAACTCTCAATATGAGATTCAAAGAGCTGTCACTATCAGTGAAGCAAGCCATCATTAGGCTGAAAAAACAAAACAAACCCATCAGAGAGATAGCAAAAACATTAGGTGTGACCAAATCAACTGTTTGGAACATCCTTAAAATTAAAGAATGCACCAGTGAGCTCAGCAACACCAAAAGACCCGGAAGACCATGGAAAACAACTGTGGTGGATGACCGAAGAATTCTTTCCCTGGTGAAGAAAACACCCTTCACAACAGTTGGCCAGATCAAGAACACTGTCCAGGAGGTAGGTGTATTTGTGTCAAAGTCAACAATCAAGAGAAGACTGCACCAGAGTGAATAGAGAGGGTTCACCACAAGATGTAAACCATTGGTGAGTCTCAAAAACAGGAAGGCCAGATTGGCAGGCAAACATCATCTAAAAAAGCCTTCACAGTTCTGGAACATCATCCTATGGACAGATGAGACCAAGATCAACTTGTACCAGATTGATGGGAAGAGAAGAGTATGGAGAAGGAAAGGAACTGCTCATGATCCAAAGCATACCACCTCATCAGGGAAGCATGGTGGTGGTAGTATCATGGCGTGGGCATGTATGGCTGCCAATGGAACTGGTTCTCTTGTATTTATTGATCATATGACTGCTGACAAAAGCAGCAGGATGAATTATGAAGTGTTTTGGGCAATATTATCTGCTCATATTCAACAAAATGCTTCAGAACTCATTGGACAGCACTTCACAGTGCAGATGGACAATGACCCGAAGCATACTGCGAAAGCAACCAAAGCGTTTTTTAAGGGAAAGAAGTGAAATGTTATGCAATAGCCAAGTCAATCACCTGACCTGAATCCGACTGAGCATGCATTTCACTTGCTGAAGACAAAACTGAAGGGAAAATGCCCCAAGAACAAGCAAGAACTGAAGGCAGTTGCAGTAGAGGCCTGGCAGAGCATCACCAGGGATGAAACCCAGCATCTAGTGATGTCTATGCGACTTCAGGCTGTAATTGACTGCAAAGGATTTGCAACCAAGTATTAAAAAGTGAAATTTTGATAGATGATTGTTAATCTGTCCCATTACTTTTGGTCCCTTAAAAAGTGGGAGGCACATATACAAAGTGTTGTAATTCCTACACCGTTCACCTGATTTGGATGTAAATACCAAATTAAAGCTGAAAGTCTGCAGTTAACCACTTGCCGACCGCCTCACGCAGATATACTGCGGCAGAATGGCACGGGCAGGCAAAATCACGTACCTGGTACATGATCTGCCTCCTGCGGGCGGGGAGGTCCCGGTGCCTGAGGCGGTCGGCTTCTGTCCCCGAGCGATCAGAGGTGAGGCCATCCATTCGTGGCCCTCCCCTCACGATCGCTCCCAGCCAATGAAATCCTTCCTCTGCTGCTGTATAGTAAACAGCGGCAGAGGAAGTGATGTCATCTCTCCTCGGCTCGGTATTTTCCGTTCTGGCGCCAAGGAGAGAAGACATCGATGTGAGTGCACAACACATACACACACTAGAACACCCCAGGCACACTTTACACCCCCCATCACCCCCCGACCACCCCCTGATCACACCCCACACCCCCCCTCACAGTGACACCAAGCAGTTTTTGTTTTTTTTTGATTACTGCATTGGTGTCAGTTTGTGACAGTTGGAAGTGGTAGGGCAGTTAGTGTTAGCCCCCTTTAGGTCTAGGATACCCCCTAATAAAGTTTTAACCCCTTGATCACCCCCCGTCGCCAGTGTCACTAAGCGATCATTTTTCTGATCGCTGTATTAGTGTCACTGGTGACGCTAGTTAGGGAGGTAAATATATAGGCTCGCCGTCAGCGTTTTATAGCATCAGGGACCCCCATATACTATCTAATAAAGGTTTTAACCCCTTGATTGCCCCCTAGTTAACCTTTCACCAGTGATCACCATATAACTGTTACGGGTGACGCTGGGTAGCTCGTTTATTTTTTATAGTGTCAGGGCACCCGCCGTTTATTACCGAATAAAGGTTTAGCCCCCTGATCGCCCGGCGGTGATATAAGTTAGGTTTTAGGGTCAGTTAGGGTCTGCATTACCCCAGGTAGCGTCAGGTTAGCGCCAGTACCGCTAACACCCTCGCACGCAGCATACACTTCCCTTAGTGGTATAGTATCTGAACGGATCAATATCTGATCCGATCAGATCTATACTAGCGTCCCCAGCAGTTTAGGGTTCCCAAAAACGCAGTGTTAGCGGGATCAGCCCAGATACCTGCTAGCCCCTGCGTTTTGCCCCTTCACCCGGCCCAGCCCACCCAAGTGCAGTATCGATCGATCACTGTCACTTACAAAACACTAAACGCATAACTGCAGCGTTCGCAGAGTCAGGACTGATCCCTGCGATTGCTAACATTTTTTTTGGTAGCGTTTTGGTGAACTGGCAAGCACCAGCCCCAGGCAGCGTCAGGTTAGTGCCAGTAGTGCTAACACCCACGCACGCACCGTACACCTCCCTTAGTGGTATAGTATCTGAACGGATCAATATCGGATCCGATCAGATATATACTAGCGTCCCCAGCAGTTTAGGGTTCCCAAAAATGCAGTGTTAGCGGGATCAGCCCAGATACCTGCTAGAACCTGCGTTTTGCCCCTCCGCCCAGCCCAGCCCAGCCCACCCAAGTGCAGTATTGATCGATCACTGTCACTTACAAAACACTAAACGCATAACTGCAGCTTTGACAGAGTCAGGCCTGATCCCTGCGATCGCTAACAGTTTTTTTGGTAGCGTTTTGGTGAACTGGCAAGCACCAGCGGCCTTGTACACCCCGGTCGTAGTCAAACCAGCACTGCAGTAACACTTGGTGACGTGGCGAGTCCCATAAGTGCACTTCAAGCTGGTGAGGTGGCAAGCACAAGTAGTGTCCCGCTGCCACCAAGAAGAATACAAACACAGGCCCGTCGTGCCCATAATGCCCTTCCTGCTGCATTCGCCAATCCTAATTGGGAACCCAGCACTTCTGCAGCGCCCGTACTTCCCCCATTCACATCCCCAACCAAATGCAGTCGGCTGCATGAGAGGCATTTTCTTTATGTCCTCCCGAGTACCCCTACCCAACGAACCCCCCCAAAAAAGATGTTGTGTTTGCAGCAAGCGCGGATATAGGTGTGACACCCGCTATTATTGTCCCTCCTGTCCTGACAATCCTGGTCTTTGCATTGGTGAATGTTTTGAACGCCACCATTCATTAGTTGAGTATTAGCATAGGGTACAGCATTGCACAGACTAGGCGCACTTTCACAGGGTCTCCCAAGATGCCATCGCATTTTGAGAGACCCGAACCTGGAACCGGTTACATATATAAAAGTTACAGTTACAAAAAAAGTGTAAAAAAAAAAAAAAAAAAACACAAAAAAAATATAATTAAAAAAAAAAAATAGTTGTCGTTTTATTGTTCTCTCTCTCTGTAATCTCTAACGTTCTGCTCTTTTTTACTGTATTCTATTCTGCAATTTTTTATTGTTATTATGTTTTACCATGTTTGCTTTTCAGGCATGCAATTTTTTATACTTTACTGTTTACTGTGTTTTATTGTTAACCATTTTTTTGTCGTTTGCTCCCACGATATATAAAGCCGTGACTCCAGCAGAGGTGATATATGCCGAAGCATGGGGGCAGCAGGGGATGAGGAGCGATTTGCTCCTACCTTTTGCGGGAGGATGCCCCCATGCTTCGGCATATATAAATGGTGCATGTATGCCCATCATTAGAAGTGGGTGGATGAAGGGAGGTATTCTAATGGTGGGCATACCCATCGATCAATCTCCTTTTTTCGTTCAGTCCACAGGCTGCATGAAAAAAAAAAAAAAAAATTACTACAATATACCCCAACAAGGACCAGCAACGTACTGGTATGTTGCTGGACTTTGAGTGGTTATACCACAATGATGCCTGCAGGTTTAGGTATCATGTTGGTATCATTCTTTTCAGCCAGCTTTCATGTAAAAGCAATCCTAGCAGCTAATTAGCCTCTAGACTGCTTTTACAAGCAGTGGGAGGGAATGCCCCCCCACCGTCTTCCATGTTTTTCTCAGGCTCTCCTGTCCCAACAGGGAACCTGAGAATGCAGCCGGTGATTCAGCCAGCTGACCATAGAGCTGATCAGAGACCAGAATGGCTCCAAATATCTCTATGGCCTAAGAAACCGAAAGCTACGAGCATTTCATGACTTAGATTTCACCGGATGTAAACAGCTCCATTGGGAAATTGGGAAGGCATTTTATCACACCGATCTTGGTGTGGTCAGATGCTTTGAGGGCAGAGGAGAGATCTAAGGTCTAATAGACCCCTGTTTTTTCAAAAAAGGAGTACCTGTCACTACCTATTGCTATCATAGGGGATATTTACATTCCCTGAGATAACAATAAAAATGATTAAAAAAAAAAAAAAAAAATTAAAGGAACAGTTTAAAAATAAGATAAAAAAGCGAAAAAATAATAAAGAAAAAAAAAGCACCCTTGTCCCGCCTTTGCGTGAGAGCAGGGGGAACGCAAGCGTCGGTCTGGCGTCAAATTTAAACAGCAATTGCACCATGCATGTGAGGTATCACCGCGAAGGTGAGATCGATGGGCAGTAATTTTAGCAGTAGACCTCCTCTGTAAATCTAAAGTGGTAACCTGTAAAGGCTTTTAAAAATGTATTTAGTTTGTCGCCACTGCACGTTTGTGCGCAATTTTAAAGCATGTCATGTTTGGTATCCATGTACTCAGCCTAAGATCATCTTTTTCATTTCATCAAACATTTGGGCAATATAGTGTGTTTTTTTGTGCATTAAAATTTAAAAAAGTGTGTTTTTTCCCAAAAAAATGCGTTTGAAAAATCGCTGCGTAAATACTGTGTGAAAAAAAAAAAATGAAACACCCACCGTTTTAATCTGTAGGGCATTTGCTTTAAAAAAAATATATAATGTTTGGGGGTTCAAAGTAATTTTCTTGCAAAAAAAAAAAAATAATTTTTTCATGTAAACAAAAAGTGTCAGAAAGGGCTTTGTCTTCAAGTGGTTAGAAGAGTGGGTGATGTGTGACATAAGCTTCTAAATGCTGTGCATAAAATGAAAGGACAGTTCAAACCCCCCCCCCAAATGACCCCATTTTGGAAAGTAGACACTCCAAGCTATTTGCTGAGAGGCATGTCTAGTCCATGGAATATTTTATATTGTGACACAAGTTGCGGGAAAAAGACAATTTTTTTTTTTTTTTTGCACAAAGTTGTCACTAAATGACAAACTTTGTGACAAAAAGTGAGGTCTGCAAAATACTCACCATGCCTCTCAGAAAATAGCTTAGGGTGTCTACTTTCCAAAATAGGGTCATTTGGGGGGGGGGGGGGGGGGGTTTGTGCCACCTGGGCATTCCATGGCCTCCGAAACTGTGATAGGCGGTGAAGAGTGAAATCAAAAATGTACGCCCTTAGAAAGCCTGAAGGCGGTGCTTGGTTTTCGGGGTCCCGTACGCGGCTAGGCTCCCAAAAAGTCTCACCCGTGGTATCCCCATACTCAGGAGAAGCAACAGAATGTATTTTGGGGTGTAATTTCTCATATTCCCATGTTTGAGCAATATATCATTTAGTGACAACTTTTTGTAAAATTTTTTTTTTTCTGTCATTCAATCACTTGGGACAAAAAAAAATAATATTCAATGGGCTCAACATGCCTCTCAGCAATTTCCTTGGGGTGTCTATTTTCCATTTGGGGTCATTTGGGGGGGGGGGGGGGGTTACTGCCCTGCCATTTTAGCACCTCAAGAAATTGCATAGGCAGTCATAAACTAAAAGCTGTGTAAATTACAGAAAATGTAACCTAGTTTGTAGACGCTATAACTTTTGCGCAAACCAATAAATATACGCTTATTGACATTTTTTTTACCAAAGACATGTGGCCGAATACATTTTGGCTTAAATGTATGACTAAAATTGAGTTTATTGGATTTTCTTTATAACAAAAAGTAGAAAATATCATTTTTTTTCAAAATTTTCAGTCTTTTTCCGTTTATAGCACAAAAAATCAAAAACACAGCAGTGATCAAATACCATCAAAAGAAAGCTCTATTTGTGGGAAGGAAAGTATGCAAATTTCGTTTGGGTACAGCATTGCATGACCGCGCAATTAGCAGTTAAAGCAACACAGTGCCAAATTGTAAAAAGTGCTCTGGTCAGAAAGGGGGTAAATCCTTCCGGGTCTGAAGTGGTTAAAGCACAGCTTGTTTGTTTCATTTCAAATCCATTGTGGTGGTGTATAGAGCCAAAAAAGATTAGAATTGTGTCAATGTCCCAATATTTATGGACCTGACTGTGTATATATATATATATATTTTTTTTGAACCGCATCCAATTCACATAACATATGAACTCTACCTGCTTGCAATGGTGCCAGTTCAAACATGTCCAGGAGGGCCACGTTCCATTTTTAAAAAGAGTCCTGTGTGATTTTAGGTCTGGTTCAGGTGCAAATTCAAGTAAAAATTTGCACATGAATCGCACCTAAGCCGGTGCACAAAACTGCACTGGACTCCTTTTAAAAACTGACTGCAAACCGCAGCCGGACATGCGTGAACCTAGACTAAGATGGACTTACTGTAACAAAGGAGTAACACATCTGCACAAGTAGTGTTCATATATTTGCTTATAGTCCCAGTTAGAAGGCCAAGAAGCAAAGTGACAGTATAGAAAAGCAGCTGACAGGGACAGAGCATTGTCATTCCAAACAAGAAGTGCCTGTACAAGGCCATTCATTGCAAGAGTACTAGGTATTATTGTAATGAAAGCTTCAGATTTTAAAATATTGAAAATTACTTTTGAAATCTCATTTTAAAGATTATATGGGATTTTGGTGACTGGATTTCGATCTATGTTAACAATATAGCTCTGTTATGTTACACTGTTAAGCACACTCAGGAGACAGTATGTTTTTTAGCATGAAGTCAGACATCTGGCAGAGCAGCAGATGTAAGACTTCAGGTGACCTCTCACTTCCATTTCCCAAGACCTAAAATCATCCTCAGGCAGAGTAAACTAAGATAGAAAACAACTTAAATATAAATATTTCATAGTTAACCCTTCATATTTATGATCAGGGATGAGCTGAGCATACCTGGGTTTGGTTCATGTGAGGTTCGACAAACAGCTGCCTAGTTCCAAATGTAAAAGTTTGAACCCTTGAAGTCAATAGGAACTGAAAGTTTGTATTTTACAAAAATAAAAGCAGCTGGCAGGGAAATGTAAATTATTGGCAAATATTTTTTTTTTTCTTTCTAAACTGTCACTTATGTTTATTAATCCCAGCATGCAGCCTGGCTGGCCAGCAAACAGAGGGTATGGGCATGGACCCCCCCCTACTCCTGAACCATAGCAGGACAGATGCCCCCAACACGGGGAGAGTACCCTGCCAGGTGGAAACCACCCAGCAAAGAACCGTGTCCCCATGTTAAAAAGGGCCGTCCAGTGGCTGTTAGTGTCTGCAGGCAGGGGACTTATATGGAATCTGGAAGCCCTTTAAAAATAAGGGGGATGCAGATACGCCCGCCCGCCCCCCCCCCCCCCCCTACACACACACACACACACACACACACACACGAATGAGTTTTGGCTATATAGTACCTCTACTCATTCAGAAACTGAACACAGAAACACATGCCGAATGACAGATCCTGGGTTGATAGCCAAATGTAAACAAATGGACAGGGATGGTGGGTAATGTCATTGATTATGGCCATTGATTAACTGTGGCCATATTTGGTCAGTGGTATAGCTACCATACTTTTCCCTTTATTTACATTCAGTCATCAGGCAGGCATGTCTGAATGTCAGCTCAATGGCCAGGGTGGGATACCTCACTGGTTGCAGCAAGCCAGTACCCACCGGCTTCAAAACACCAGCCTGTGAGGCAAGCCAGTACATTTAGCAGCAATAGTAATACCACTACTAAATGCTGCAGTGGAAGGTTTGGATCCATGGATACCATGAATACACAGGCAAAGTTCAGACTGAATTCAAGATTTGGTCTGAACCCAAAGGTAATCCTTATTTATGATCATTTAAGACTGAATATTAGAACTCTTGCATAAACCCAATTTTGACTGGTTCTCTTTACAGCTAATTCTGTTTCAACATAGAACTTTCTTTTTAGATTGATGATAAGATTATATTCTTTTTTTATTGTCACTCATAGGTGATTTGCTGCTATCTGTCATTAAGCTGACTTGCCAGCATACATTGGCAGTGGCTTAAATTCTTTATGGTTGTCTCTAGGAAGGTGTCCTCAGATCTATTTACTGATTACACATCCAACTTAAAGCAGAGGACCGCCCACCGCTGTAAAAATTAAAAGCCAGCAGCTGCACATACTGCAGCTGCTGACTTTTAATAATCAGACACTTACCTGTCCTGGAGTCCAGCAATGTCGGCACTGCAACTGATGTTTTCATCAGCTGTCGGGTGCACACTGCCTCCATTGAGAGTAAGGGAACCCGGCAGTGAAGGCTTACGCCTTCACGCTGGGAACTCTACTGCGCATGCACGAGGCTCCGCTCCTCTCTCCTACTGGCCCGGCAGCTGGGGAAGGAGGAGGGAGCCTGGGCGATGATGTCAATACCCACGGCTCCCAGAAGTGGGAACAGGTTACCTGTGAAAGACAGGTATCCTGTCGCCCCCCCCCCCCCGGAAAGGAGCCAAATGTGGCACCGGAGGGGGGGGGGGGGGGGGGGAGTACAACGAGCGGAAAGTCCACTTTTGGCTGGAACTCCGCTTCAAAGCTGAACTCTGGGATAAGTAAACATTATCTAAATATGAAAGGCATGTGTATTCCTACTTTAATCTTGGCATGCTTTGTGTATTTCTTTAAAGAATATGTAAAACTCAGCATGTCATATTCCTGATATGTGCCTGCTGTACCACGTACTTCTATGAGAAAGTATCCTGTTCCCTTTGCATTGCTTACTTTATGCAAACTCCCTGGTGTTCCTGCCAGTCCCTCTGCTTTCTTATTAAAAACTGACCACTAAACAGGAGAACACACCTCGGTCAGTTCTTAAGCTATGCTGGGAACTCAGTCTGCTCTCCTCCAATAATCAGACTTGTCCTGAAACTCCCCCACTGCACAGCCTGAGAACAGAGGGAATGTGATCACTTATAAAAAAAAAGAGGAAAAAAAAAAAAAAAGGTATTTAGAATGTTTTTTTTAGGCTCCATGCACACAGGACGTTCAAAAAAGTATTTCTGGACATCGGATTGCTGACAGGAAACCACTGCTTTAAAAACGCACTTTTAACAGTGTGCTTTTAACAGTGTTTATGCAAGTTTTTCGACATCAGCATTTTAGGACATTATTTTAATGTACACAGCTTACATTTAGCTCTGCAATGTTAAAAACACTGAACGCTGATAAAAGTGCATTTATGCACGTTTTTCAGTACTCAGTGTTTTTTGTGGTCAGCAGAACTACTCTAGAATGCGATTTTAGGGCGTTCAGACAGCAGCCCATAAACTCCCCTGCTGATAAACTTCAATAAACGTCCATGTGTGCATGGACACTAGGGATGAGCTTCGAGTTCGAGTCGAACTCATGTTCGACTCGAACATTGGCTGTTCGCAAGTTCACCGAACAGCGAACAATTTGGGGTGTTCGCGGCAAATTCGAATGCCGCGGAACACCCTTTAAAAGTCTATGGGAGAAATCAAAAGTGCTAATTTTAAAGGCTAATATGCAAGTTATTGTCATAAAAAGTGTTTGGGGACCTGGGTCCTGCCCCAGGGGACATGGATCAATGCAAAAAAAAGTTTTAAAAACGGCCGTTTTTTCAGGAGCAGTGATTTTAATAATGCTTAAAGTCAATCAATAAAAGTGTAATATCCCTTTAAATTTCGTACCTGGGGGGTGCCTATAGTGTGCCTGTAAAGGGGCGCATGTTTCCTGTGTTTAGAACAGTCTGACAGCAAAATGACATTTTGAAGGAAAAAACTCATTTAAAACTACTCGCGGCTATTGCATTGCCGACAATACACATAGAAGTTCATTGATAAAAACGGCATGGGAATTCCCCAAAGGGGAACCCCGAACCAAAATTTAAAAAAAAAAATGACGTGGGGGTCCCCCTAAATTCCATACCAGGCCCTTCAGGTCTGGTATGGATATTAAGGGGAACCCCGGCCAAAATTTAAAAAAAAAAAATGACGTGGGGTTCCCCCTAAATTCCATACCAGACCCTTCAGGTCTGGTATGGATTTTAAGGGGAACCCCGCGCCAAAAAAAAAAAAAAAAAAAAAAAAAACGGCGTGGGGTCCCCCCAAAAATCCATACCAGACCCTTATCCGAGCACGCAACCTGGCAGGCCGCAGGAAAAGAGGGGGGGACGAGAGTGCGGCCCCCCTCCCTCCTGAACCGTACCAGGCCACATGCCCTCAACATTGGGAGGGTGCTTTGGGGTAGCCCCCCAAAACACCTTGTCCCCATGTTGATGAGGACAAGGGCCTCATCCCCACAACCCTGGCCGGTGGTTGTGGGGGTCTGCGGGCGGAGGGCTTATCGGAATCTGGAAGCCCCCTTTAACAAGGTGACCCCCAGATCCCGGCCCCCCCCCCTGTGTGAAATGGTAAGGGGGTACATAAGTACCCCTACCATTTCACGAAAAAAGTGTCAAAAATGTTAAAAATGACAAGAGACAGTTTTTGACAATTCCTTTTATTTAAATGCTTCTTCTTTCTTCTATCTTCCTTCATCTTCTGGTTCTTTTGGTTCTTCTGGCTCTTCTGGTTCTTCCTCCAGCGTTCTCGTCCAGCATCTCCTCCGCGGCGTCTTCTATCTTCTTCTCCTCGGGCCGCTCCGCACCCATGGCATGGGGGGGAGGCTCCCGCTCTTCTCTTCTTCTTTTCTTCTTTTCTTCTCCGGGCCGCTGCGCAATCCATGCTGGCATGGAGGGAGGCTCCCGCTGTGTGACGGCGCTCCTCGTCTGACAGTTCTTAAATAACGGGGGGGGGCGGGGCCACCCGGTGACCCCGCCCCCCTCTGACGCACGGTGACTTGACGGGACTTCCCTGTGACGTCACGGGGAATGCCACAGGGAAGTCCCGTCAAGTCACCGTGCGTCAGAGGGGGGCGGGGTCACCGGGTGGCCCCGCCCCCCCCCGTTATTTAAGAACTGTCAGACGAGGAGCGCCGTCACACAGCGGGAGCCTCCCTCCATGCCAGCATGGATTGCGGAGCGGCCCGGAGAAGAAAATGAAGAAGAGAAGAAAAGAAGAAGAGAAGAGCGGGAGCCTCCCCCCCATGCCATGGGTGCGGAGCGGCCCGAGGAGAAGAAGACAGAAGACGCCGCGGAGGAGATGCTGGACGAGAACGCCGGAGGAAGAACCAGAAGAGCCAGAAGAACCAGAAGATGAAGGAAGATAGAAGAAAGAAGAAGCATTTAAATAAAAGGAATTGTCAAAAACTGTCTCTTGTCATTTTTAACATTTTTGACACTTTCTTCGTGAAATGGTAGGGGTACTTATGTACCCCCTTACCATTTCACACAGGGGGGGGGCCGGGATCTGGGGGTCACCTTGTTAAAGGGGGCTTCCAGATTCCGATAAGCCCCCCGCCCGCAGACCCCCACAACCACCGGCCAGGGTTGTGGGGATGAGGCCCTTGTCCTCATCAACATGGGGACAAGGTGTTTTGGGGGGCTACCCCAAAGCACCCTCCCAATGTTGAGGGCATGTGGCCTGGTACGGTTCAGGAGGGAGGGGGGGGCCGCACTCTCGTCCCCCCCTCTTTTCCTGCGGCCTGCCAGGTTGCGTGCTCGGATAAGGGTCTGGTATGGATTTTTGGGGGGACCCCGCGCCGTTTTTTTTTTTTTTTTTGGCGCGGGGTTCCCCTTAAAATCCATACCAGACCTGAAGGGTCTGGTATGGAATTTAGGGGGAACCCCACGTCATTTTTTTTTTTTAATTTTGGCCGGGGTTCCCCTTAATATCCATACCAGACCTGAAGGGCCTGGTATGGAATTTAGGAGGACTCCCACGTCATTTTTTTTTTTTAATTTTGGTTCGGGGTTCCCCTTTGGGGAATTCCCATGCCGTTTTTATCAATGAACTTCTATGTGTATTGTCGGCAATGCAATAGCCGCGAGTAGTTTTAAATGAGTTTTTTCCTTCAAAATGTCATTTTGCTGTCAGACTGTTCTAAACACAGGAAACATGCGCCCCTTTACAGGCACACTATAGACACCCCCCAGGTACGAAATTTAAAGGGATATTACACTTTTATTGTTTGACTTTAAGCATTATTAAAATCACTGCTCCTGAAAAAACGGCCGTTTTTAAAACTTTTTTTTGCATTGATCCATGTCCCCTGGGGCCGGACCCAGGTCCCCAAACACTTTTTATGACAATAACTTTCATATAAGCCTTTAAAATTAGCACTTTTGATTATTCATGTTCGTGTCCCATAGACTTTAACGGTGTTCGCATGTTCGAACGAACTTTTTTCCTGTTCGCATGTTCTGGTGCGAACCGAACAGGGGGGTGTTCGGCTCATCCCTAATGGACACATAGGATAGCATAGAGGGGAGTTTAATGCCCTGTACACACGGTCGGATTTTCCGACGGAAAATCTGCCATCGGAGCTTGTTGTCGGATATTCCGACCGTGTGTGGGCTCCATCTGACTTTTTCCATTGGATTTTCCGACACACAAAGTTTGAGAGCAGGCTATGAAATTTTCCAACAACAAAATCCGATCGCATCAATTACGACCGTGTGTGGACATTTCCGACGCACAAAGTGCCACGCATGCTCAGAATAAATTCCGAGATGGTACTGCTCGGTCTGGTAAAATTAGCGTTCGGAATGGATATAGCACTTTCGTCACGCTGCAATGTTTTAAAATGTTTAATACAGCGCACTCTCTTCTTTATAATGCTAGAAGAATGGAGTTGTTTTGCTGCTCATATTCACACAGACTTCTCACAAACTTCTTTCTTTATTATTTATCGTGATTTCATCAATATAATATTTTTATTTGTCACATCTACCGATAAAATATTATTTTTTGGATGTTTTTATATAAATTTTTTTTTTTTAAAGCCTGATCTTGTGTTTTCTTTTTCTTTTTTCTTTTTTTTTACTCCAGAATAGTTTTGGTGGGTTTTGTGTGTCAAGTTACCACAACACCATTATTATCTTGTATTATTTAATCTCAAGGAGGTTGCTTGGTGTTGGTGTCTCTTGTTAATTTCACATTGTATTTTTGAAATGTACCTGTCTACTCACAAACACACATAGGCGAGTATAATAAATCAAACCAAAAATTTTTTAAGGGGTCCTAACCAAAGAGAGAGTGAGGCAATGCTGAAGAAACAGCAGAAATTGGCGAAGCCTTTGGCCCCCAGGTCACATATCAACTATTTTACTGCAAAATTGGTGGCCTGAGGAGTCCATATATAAGGGAGTACAATCTGGTCCAGAAGTCCAAGAGATCATGAACAGCAGCAGATGACATGTATGTCCCCAGGCTGTGGTCATACAAGAGCCTGCATCTTTTGTCAGACCAGACTGAACCCAGGCCATCACTTTCTTGTCTTCCTTACATGCTTCCTTCCAGGCTGTGTCTGTGGTGGTGGAGGTGGATGATGCAACTCACACATGTGGGTATTGGGTGTGATTTTGCCCCTCACCCCCTTAGTTAATGTTTTATAAAGGATGTCCTCACACATGAGGCGTTGACCCTCCTGCATGTCCTGCAGTTTTGTGGCAGCCATGGAGGCAAAGGCCTCTTCACGAGTGGGGGTGGCTCTGAGGGACGCAGAAGCCTCCTGAATCAGCCTGAGCGCTGACTCCTCCATGTTACTCCCCTTCCTGGGTCTTTTGTTTGGAAGGCGGAGGGGAGGAACCTGCGATTCTGTGAGGCGCCTACTGGGCCCGGCCACCTCCTGGCTGACACTTACCCCCACCTCCTCCTGGCTGCCACTTACCCCAGCCACCTCCTGGCTGCCACTAACCCCCGCCTCCTCCTGACTCAAGGAGGAGGAGGATGCAACTTGAATGTTAACAAATAACAGATTATCATTCTGAGACCAGCATTTTTCATTCTTGTCCCAATTATTTTTGACCACTACTGTCTAGTGATATGTAAAACACTTAATTAAATCAGCAATTAGTGATCAATAACAACATCTAGTAATCATTTATTTATTGACCAGAAATCTGTAGAAGAATGCTATACCTGGCTCCAGCTGGGCTCCTCCACTACTTCCTGGCTGGAAGGTTGGACATCGGAAGCCTCAGCTGGGGTGGAAGATAGGGTGGAAGGAAGAGTGAAGAGGGATTCCCTGACTTCAGTCTGGTCTGTCAGAAAACGAAGTCTCTCATAGTACCACAGCCTGGGGACATAAATGTCATCTGCTGCAGCTCCGGATCTCTGGGAATCCTGGACCTTCTTGTGCTCCCTAAGATAAGTGCTCCTCAGACCACCAATTTTGGGTTTTAAATAGGGAATGGTTGCCGTGGGGACCACCGGCTTCACCAACTCCAGCAGTTTCTCCAGCGCTGCCTGCCTCTTTTGTTTATGATTATAATGAGGATGTTTCACCTGCCACAGACAGGGCAGCTCCCTGTACTTGTCTATGAACAAGGGGAGGAAGTTGTGGTCATTGAAGCCATCCATTTTATCTGTAATACACAAGACAAACCCTAACGTCAGGCTAAAGTCTCCTAATCTTGTCCCAATATAGGCCTCAATCTATAAGCAGTATAGGCCCAGGTTTAAATGTTACCTTCGTTATCATGATCGGCGTTTCCGATACTCCTTCCTCCGCTCACAGATCGTACATACTACGCACGCGTGTTACGTTTTATGTACACTACGCACTACGCACTACGTGAAACTCCACCCGCCGTTCTTTCTAGTCTATTCCCCACCCCTTCTCGTTCGGTGCAGTGGGGAAGAGCACATGGCGGAGACAGAACAGGTGCGTGCTAATTACAGCAATGAGGAGGAGGAGGAAAGCCGGAGGCAGAAACGTCACGATCCCGGAGGAGACGATTTAAGGCATCAAATATGGCCTTTGTAGAGATGGTGGAGATGGTCAACATACTGAAGAGGGCCGACTATGACGGGAAGTATGGACCTTACCCCAACCCCAATATCAGAAAGGCCAAGATCATGGCTAAAGTTGTGAAGAGTCTGCACTGAAATTTTGGAGTACGACGATCCAAGGATCAACTCTGGAAGCGGTGGTCGGACCTCAAATTAAGGGAGCACGATCAGTATAGAAGGATCAGGAGAGTGCTTCAAAAAAGTAAGTAGTTGTCCTGTGTTCCTATGCGTTATTTTTATAACGTTCGTGCTGCTCCATGTGCTTTTCTTTACTGTTATACAGTTTAAAATGGCAACTTTCATGTTCATGGACACATTATTCGTTCGTAGGAAACATTGTTTGTTTGGCCAATAAAACACCATGTTTTGTCCAAATTCATTTCAATACATTTATGGTCTACTTCTCTTAAATTAATTTTGGTATCTAGATGGGTTTGTAACTAGAATGAAATGCAAACTAGATTCTGTGTAAGGAGAGGACACTCAGCAGCTGTTTGCACATCTGGACGCTGGAGCACTAGCGTGGGACACAAGAACACCCTTTTTATTAGGGGGTCCACACAGGTGCTCCAGTGTATACTATAGGGGTGTCTCCATCTGTGAAGCTTGTACAAAACAGGTAAGTATTCAAGCTTGACAAAGGAAAATAATATTTCTTCATCTTGGAACTCTGCCAAAATAGACAATTGTACACCAGTTCCAAGCAATGTTTCATATTCCTATTTCTGCCATCAAATATCTGTGTGCTAAGTATACATGTTTTTTTTTACATAGGGGAGAAAAGACTTGGAGGACACCACTCATCAGAGGAGACAACAGACCCTCCACCTCAGGAAGAAGTGGAAATCCCCCAAAGCCAAGCAGAGGAGGAGGAGGAGGAGGAGGAGGGAGACGTGGTGGAAATTGTCACCACAACAGGTGAGTGTCTGCGACCACAGGCTCAGGTAAGAGATGGATGCCGGCATATTTATAATACATGGTGTTTTTTTGTTTCTATATTTTTAGGTGATTGTGATGTTGTGGATGAAGGTCATTTCACCAGCGAAAGTACCCAGATCCTGATCGGGGAGATCATGGGGTGTAATAGGGACTTGGAAAACATCAAGCAAAACATCAGTGATGTTCAAAACAAAATGAAGAACATCATTGATGTTTTAGGGAGAGTTTAAAACCCCTCAAAATCCCTTACTTCTTTCTGCTTAATTTTTCTGAAACTTTTTTGCACATTTTTTGACATATTCTAGAAAAGCCAAATTTTGAAGATGCACACAGTGTGTCAACATGTGCTATCTGCCATCACGGGAGATCGATCTATGCGTTTTGGGGGTGCAACCCCTTCCTCAATAATAAAGTAGCTGAGAGGTAGGGGTTGCACCCACAAAACACGTCCATTCATCCCCCATGATGGCAGCTAGCACATGTTGACATTCAGCAATTTGTGTGCATCTTTAAAATTTGGCTTTTCCAGGGGTGACTTCACCCCATCTGCTGAACGCAATATCAAACACAGTTTATAAATACTCATGTCTGATATTGCCTTCAATTTCAACAAAAGTTGAACTTTGTAAGTTCCAGAGTTGTGTATTTCTTGTTGGTTTTAAACATGCCTGTTTTACCTTAAATGGAACTTTCTATTTTTAATGTGACCTAATAATTTGTTATACAACAAACATGTTGGTTTTTTAAAAACCTTTTATAAATGCACATGTGATTTTTGATTATCAATCTTTTTAAACCAAGTACAATGTGTGGCTTCTTCTTTCAATGTTCAAAAGCATTTTTTGTTGTAAAATTGGTATTTTCAGTGACAATGGGGGTTATTTACTAAAGGCAAATCCACTTTGCACTACAAGTGTAGTTTCTGTGCAGTCTCAAGTGCACTTGTAGTGCAAAGCGTATTTTTCTTTAGTAAATAACACCCACAGTGCTTTCTAATTTTACACAATCAAGCCATTTTCAGGACTCCCCAAATTTCAGTCAGGGTCAGCTAAAAGAAAGACAAGCAGTAAATCTAAGCAAATATTTTTTCAGTTCAAAAAATTTTTTTATTTAAAAAATGTCTCAGACATTGTCTGCATATTGATGGCCCCCCTACCCGCAAAGTATTCCATGTATCTTACACAGACCTCGCGGGCACTCTGGGGGGGCAAGCCAGGCCGGCCAGCTTCAAGCGCCATCAGGGTTGGTTCATTAATATGAATTCTGGCCTCAGGCCCAACTGAGCCAGCATAGTTCACAGAATTTCTCCTTAAAAGGTTGTGGAGAACACAGCAAGCCAGGATGATGTGATTGAGTTTATATTCCGCCATGTGTATCGGTGTAAGGAATAGGCGGAATCGGCTGGCCATTATTCCAAACGTGTTCTCCACCACTCTTCTGGCTCTGGCCAGCCGATAATTTAAAAAGCCTCTGGTCCAGGGTGAGGGTCCTCATAGGGAATGGCCGCATAAGACGGTCCCCCAGCGCAAATGCTTCATCCGCAACGAAGACGAATGGGAGTTCTTCCGCATTGTCTCCTGGAGGTGGCAAGTCCAAGCTGCCATTCTGGAGATGCCTGTAGAACTCTGTGTGGGCGATGACTCCACCATCTGACATCCGGCCATTCTTCCTCACGTCCACATACAGGAACTCGTAAGTAGCCGACACCACCGCCAACATCACAATACTATTGAACCCCTTGTAGTTGTAAAAGTATGACCCCAAGTTGGGTGGTGGGACTATGTGGACGTATTTCCCATCAATTGCCCCGACGCAGTTAGGAAAGTTCCACCGCTGGGCAAAGTGGGAGGCCACAGTCTGCCATTCCTGTGGGATGGATGGAAACTGTGGAGTCAAACAAGAAAAAAAAAAATAATCATTTTGCAAATAAACATTGAAAGCAGATTAGACACAAATATTCTTGGCCAACATCAGTATAACATTTATTTTAGGGAGTATTTAAAGACAAAAGTATAAGGTCCACCTGTCAGATTCCTCCCCCCCTCTCATGGGCGATTTAAAAAATTTTAGGAGGGGGGGGAGATGTTTTGGACAGGTAAACCCTCTCCACTTCATTGAGAGATGAATGCCTAAATAATGTGTATTACTTTGGTCAGCCCCTCCTTACTTACACTATTGGTAGCCCACTGGACAGGTAAGAAGTGTCATAATACAAAGATATAAATACACAATGTACACATTTTAGCACATTTTTACATTCTGCTATTACCTATCAAGATAATAATTAGGATACAAAAACTTTAAACAGTACCATTTGAAAGTATTCAGGCAGGCCCTTGCACTACATACTTTGGGGAATTAATCCATAAATCTGACCACAAAAAGGAGGTAGGTATAGTGTGTATGGGTTTGGCAAAGTCAGCAGATAGAGGATTGGTATCAGCTGACTTAGCGGTTGGGGGGAGGGAGGGTTCCAAATGATTTTGGGACTCTGGCACTCTGCCTGAATTTAAAGCACAAAAAACATTTTTACACATTTTAGGGGGTGTTTAGGGTAAAGCACTACTATGGAGCTGACTAAATACATTATTAAGTGACTAGACGAGGTGGATATAGGCCCAGGAGAGCATGCTGGGGATGTTAGTGGAAGGCAAATATGCATGAAGGACAAAAAAAAAAAAAATGTAGAATAAAACCAGCATGCATGAGAACAAAGGGAACATTCACAGCATATTACAATCATGGTAATTAGGGAATAAGGAAAGAAATACATTACATTAGCAAACATTAAATACAATAAAATGTGATGTTAAAGGATAAAAATCTTACCTTAATATAGTCCTTCTGCAGGACCTGACTGATGGCAGAACAGGTCTCGGGAATAATGATCCCCAGAGCTTGGGGGGAGATGCCTGTCGAGAACTTGAGGTCCTGCAGGCTTCTCCCCGTCGCCAAGTACCGCAAAGTGGCGACTAGCCTCTGCCCCGGAGTGAAGGCTTGCCTCATGCAGGTATCCTGCCTGCTGATATAAGTTGGCAGCAAAGCCAAAAAAAGGTGAAATATGGGGTCCGTCATCTGGAGATAGTTCCTGAAATCGTCAGGATTATTCTCACGGATCTCACGGAGCAAAGGCCTGTGACAGAATTGGTCACGCTGGAGAAACCAATTCTTGGTCCATGAACTCCTCCTTGCCCTGTTCATGGACTGGGCTTGTGTCAAAGTAAGAACTCCAACACCAAGCCCCCGCACAGCATGAACTCTACGATGAGTACGTACACGCAACATGGCTTCGAAACGGCCCGGCTGGTCAGAACGAAGTAACAGAACACACTGAAGAACAGCAAGGCCTATGAAGAGTGACCTGAAAATCTGTAACGAACGAACAAGAACACAATGAAAAATCAATGGGAACTCACTGCACTCTCTGAAGACCAGATACAAACCCACAAGCACAAACTGAACACCAGAAATACGATCTGAAAACCACCAGTCTGAAAAAACGCGAATCGTCTCTCACCAAACTTTTACTAACACGAGATTAGCAAAAGGAGCCCAAAGGGTGCCGCGCTTGGTATTGAACTGCCCTTTTATAGTCTCGTCATACATGGTGTACGTCACTGCGTTCTTGACGTTCGGAAATTTCGACAACTGTGTGACCGTGTGTATGCAAGACAAGTTTGAGCCAACGTCCGTCGGAAAAAAATCCATGTATTTTGTTGTCGGAATGTCTGATCACTGTCCGACCGTGTGTACAGGGCATAAGAATACACTGAGGGAACACAGTTAACCCCTTCCCCGCCAGTGTCATTTACACAGTAATCTGTGCATTTTTATAGCACTGATTGCTGTATAAAGGTCACTGGTCCCAAAATAGTGTCAAAAGTGTCCGATGTGTCTGCCGCAATGTCACAGTCACAATAAAAAAAATAAATAAATAAATATAAATAAATAAATTAATTAAAAAAAAAAAAAAAAAAAAAAAATCGCAGATTGCCGCCATTACTAATAAAAAAAAAAATTAAATAATAAAAATGCCATAAATCTATCCCCTATTTTGTAGATGCTATAACTTTTGCGCAAACCAATCAATATATGCTTATTGCGATTTTTTTACCAAAAATATGTAGAAGAATACATATTGGCCTAAACTGAGGAATACATTTTTTTAATGTATTTTTTGGGGATATTTATTTTAGCAAAAAGTTAAAAATATTGCTTTTTTTTAAAATTGTCGCTCTTTATTTGTTTATAGTGCAAAAAATAAAAACCGTAGAGGTGATCAAATACCGCCAAAAGAATGCTCTATTTGTGGGAAAAAAGGACATCAACTTTGTTTGGGTGTCGCACGACCGCACAATTGTCAGTTAAAGCGACGCAGTGCCGTATCACAAAAAATGCTCTGGCCAGGAAGGGGGGGGGGGGTAAATCCTTCCGGGAGCGAAGTGGTTAAGATCCATGCAATAGGTCAGTGTAAGAGCTTCCTGTAAAAAAGGACCAATCACCAATGTTCTCACTCCTTGTGCAGGGTGACTGGTTTTGTATCCGCTCCCTCTTGTAGTTTTCTACAGGCAGCCTGTAGTTGGTGAAGCTTCTGGGTCCGCCACAACTCTGCTCTCTACACGGGCTATGGGCATTACAGGGATTAGGTCACTGCTACTTTTTAAAGGTAATAACTTGGTTTGCAAAGTAATTTGGTGCTTACAAAATTGATTTTAATTGTGGTCTTTGAAGGATACATTTACATGTACATTTTTGTTTAGATTTAAATATCACGATCCTCCAAATCCATCATATAGTATAACAGGTATATGACCAATGTGTCTAAATGGACACATAAATGTGACTTTCCATTGTAACATTAACAGTATCCAAGGAAACTTGCCAAATTAATGAATAGGTATAGTTTTTCTACACAGCAGACATTACACTTTCCAGAATGACATCATCTCTATGGGAACCTTCCAAGTATGCAGTGAACGTTCAGACTTTAGTTCTCAATACTTTTCTGTTATAATGCTGTATGTACAGTATACAGCAGAAGACACAGCCAAAACCTCATGTGCATGCGTTAGATCACGTGTGAATAACAGAAACTGCTTGATATAGGCAGTGGTATCTCTTTGTTATTTCACACAGCCTGCTAAATATACTGTAAGTTGCTACATTGTGAATAGGTAATCTCAAAGGCTCGATTCACACTGCTGTGACAATCGCTCTGACTTTCAGAGCACAAGTTGCCCGACATGTAAAAATCAATGTTTCCCTATGAGAGCTGTCTTAACTGGTCCACCTTTTGTCGGTCTGTCGGTGCGACTTTGGAAAAGGTTCCTGCATTACTTTGGTCAGACTTCTGTCCTATTTCAGCCCATAGAATTGAATGGAAGTCGCATCCAATTCGGATCAGCATCTTAATTTATCCGACTTGTGACATGTGACTTGTGCTCAGAGAAAAAGTTAGCAATGCAAAATGTATTGGGAAAAAAAAAAAAAAAAAAAAAAAAAAAAAAAAAAACAGAATGAGGTCCGCCCCCAAAATCCATATCAGACCCTTATGCGAGCATGCAGTCTGGCAGGCCAGGAAAGCGGGGGGGAGACGAGCAAACCCCCCCACCCCTCCTTAACCATACCAAGGCCACGTGCCTCCGAGGGAGGTGTCCCCATATTGATAGGGACAAGGGTCTCTTCCCCACAACCCTGGGCTGTGGTTGTTAGGGTATGCAGGCAGGGGGCTTATCAGGAACTGGAAGCCCTCTTCAAGAAACTCCTACACATTCATCCAAAAGAAAAGACTGTGTAGTGTAACAAAAAACATGAGTCCCTTTTAAAAATTACCAATGTCCCCTGATGTAGATCCAATAGCAATCACGACGGCTGGCGCCACCAAAAAAAAAAAAAAAAAAAAAAAAATGCTCCTCCCCAAAGAATGCTCTCACTGTTCTGGCAGATCCTGTATCCGACAGTTCTTTTATAGCTATGGGATGTGGCCATGTGGTAACGTACCCTGAGACCCCATCCCCTTGTGACATCACCACCACAGGCATGATGGGTCTGTGACATCACAAGAGGACGGGGTCTCCGGATCACATCACCAGGTGGCCACACCCAAAGTTATATAAGTATATATGGTGTCTGACAGAATGGCGGGAACCAGTATCGGAGAAGGAGCGTTTTTCGCTTTCAGCGGCGGTGGTGGAAGACATCGTGATTGATGTTGGAGCTACCACGGGGGACTTGTCAAAAACTGTCTCATGTTTTTATTGCACTACACAGTTTTTTTCTTGGGGTGAATGGATAGGGGGTACTCATTCACATAAGGGGGGCGTGGGGTCTGGGAGGCCTCTTTTTAAAGGGGCTTCCAGATTCTGATAATCCGCAGACCCCCACAACCACAGCCCAGGGTTGTGGGGAAGAGGCTCTTGTTTGCATCATCATGGCAGAGCCCCCCCAAAGCACCCACCCCCCCATGTTGAGGGCATGTGGCCTGGTATGGTTCAGGATGGGGGGCTCGCTTGTCCCACCCCCCTTCCAGACCTGCCATGCTGCATGCTCAGATAAGGGTCTGGCATGGATTTTGGGGGGGTACCCCACATTATTTTTTTTTTATTTTGGCGTAGGGTTTCCTCTCAAAATGCATACCAGACAGGGTCTGGCATGGTCTTGGTGGGGGGGCCACGTCATTCTTTTTTTTTTTAATAAATTTGGTGTGAGGTTTCATCCATACCAGAACCAAAAGGAATTGTTTTGATTGGTCAAAGAAAAAGTCACACTGATCTCAAAGTCGATCGAAATCAGATAATGTTTATTAAAGTCGCATGGAAGTCGGACCTAAGCCGCAGGGCAATGTCGGATCAAATGTTGTGCGACTTTCGTGTCGCACCAGTGTAAACAGGGCCTAACACCGTGATACATACGTATGAAGAATTTAAAGGATAAGTTAATCTTCGGGAACTTCCCGTTCTAATTGTGACAGCAGGCTGTGAATCTTTTCCCTGCTGTCACAATTTGAAAAGAACACGCCCACCCGGATGTAAAATTAATTGGCAGACTTCTGTGAATAAATAAACTACAAGTACCATCAGCCTTTACAATGGCAGGCAATTACTAAAACAGGAAACATCAATGAACTACCTAGAGCGCTCATCAGCGCCCTGGTAGTTCATTGAGAACTACAATATACAAATAAGTCCAAAAGTGATCATGTTCAAAAGCACTTTTTGGACTAAACTTATTGGATGGTTTATGTAGTAGAGTACTGTGTTTTTATTAAAAACCAATGGTCAAAAGGACATTTTGGAATATTTTTGGACACTGTTTTTCATTAATTTTATTTGCACAGTATGAATTTTTATTGTTATATGAATTTTACTTACAAATTTTATATGATTTTATTTTTATATGAATTGCATTTAAAATGTATATATTTTATATTGGAGGTCGGTCACACTTCTAATACATAGGGAAGGTTGTAAAATGGTTGTTGAAATGGAAACTAATGGTAAATTAATTTCATACCACACTCAAATACATATGAAATAACAATAATTAATAATGGTGAATGTAGCAATAATAAAGTCCATAATAAAGTCTCATTCATGTGGTCTTTTATTAAACTCTCCAGCATCTTCCCGACTATAGAAGTTAAACTAACAGATCTATAGTTACTTGGTAAAGACTTTTTTCCCTTTTTAAATATAGGCACGACATTGGCCCTACGCCAATCCAGTGGTACTATTCCCGTCATTAACGAGTCCCTAAAAATTAGAAACAATGGCTTTGAAATGACAGAGCTCAATTTATTTAGGATCCGTGGGTGGATTCCATCCGGTCCAGGTGATTTATCGACCTTAATTCTGTCTAAATATTTCTGGACCATATGACTTTTGAGCCATTGTTATCGTGGGAACTTTTTGGCTAATCCTCCAATAAATCTCTTAGGTCCATATTTAATACTTGTGTCTGAATAGATGCCAAGACATCCTCTTTATAGCCATTTTCTTTGAATCTATTCACCACCAACCCTGATTGTAGGACATAATCCTCCGTATTGGCACAATTGCGCCGAATGCGCATGAGTTGTCCCTTGGGGATCGCCCCCAACCACTTGGGGTGGTGGCAACTGGCCATTGGTATATAACCATTTATATAGGTCTCTTAAAAAATGTTTTTGTAGTAATACAGCCTTTGGACTTGGTAAGTACCAAATCCAAAAAATGAATATGGTTTAAGTCCCATGTTAAAAGTAAATCTTAGCCCAAATTCATTGATGCTAATCTGGATGAGAAAATCTGATAATTTCCCTATACTGCCATTCCAAAAGATGACAATGTCATCAATGTACTGTTTGTACAAAGTCACCTCTGGAATGTTTTAAACAAAGGACTTGTCCCAAAGTGTCTCCTGTCTTTTTTACTATTTTTGACACTTTTTTTTGTGAAATGGTAGGGGTACAATGGAGGCCATGATCTGGGGGTCCCCTTGTTAAAGGAGGCTTCCAGATTCCGATAAGCCCCCCACCCGCAGACCCCTACAACCACCAGGCAAGGGTTGTGCGGATGAGGCCTATATCAACATGGGGACAAGATGCTTTGAGGGGGGCCCCAAGTTGAGGGCATGTGGCCTGGTACATTTCAGGAGGGGGGCGCTCTCTCTTCCCCCCTCATTTCCTGTGGCCTGCCAGGTTGTGTGCTCGGATAAGGGTCTGGTATGGATTTTGGGAGACCCTTACACCATTTTTTTTTTATTTTGGTGCAGGATTTCCCTTAAAATTCATACCAGACCTGAAGGGCTAGGTATGGATTTTGGGGGGACCCCCACGTAATTTTTTTTTGAAATTTTTGGTTCGGGGTTCCCTTTAATATTCATACCAGACCCAAAGGGCCTGGTAATGGACTGGGGGGGGGGGAATCCATGCCATTTTTATCAATGAGTTTTATCTATATTGCCAAGACCCGACAATTCATTACAGCCATGATCAGTTTTAAAATGACTTTTTTTTTCCTTTGGAAATGTCATTTTGCTGTGGTACTGTTCTAAACATGGGAAAATAGTGCCACTTTAGAGGCATACTATAGACACCCCCCAGGCATGATCTTTAAAGGGGGAATATTTCATTTTTATTGTTTCATTTTAAGCATTATTAAAATCACTGCTCCTGAAAAAACTGCAGTTTTTAAAACTTTTTTTTTTTTTGCATTGATATATGTCCCCTGGGGCAGGACCCAGGTCCCCAAACACCTTTTATGACAATAACTTGCATATAATCCTTTAAAATTAGCACTTTTGATTTTTCATGTTCGTGTCCCATAGACTTAAAATGGTGTTCGTCCAAATTTTTTGCCTGTTTGCAAGTTCTAGTGCGAACCGAACCGGGGGATGTTCAGCTCATCCTTACTTGTATACGATTCCACATCAATAGTGACAAGCAAAATGTCATCCATGATGGGAATATCCTGTACTAAATTAATCAAATGTTTACTATCCCTAAGGTATGAAGGGCAAGCTTGAACTATGGGCTGCAAGAAATAGTCTACAGTATGTACTCTCCCACCCTGGAGAAGATAAAATCATTGTCACTCAAAATGGGTCTCTCAGGGGGACATAGACTATCCTTGTGTATTTTAGGAAGCTGATAAAATGACCGGTAGTCTTGGCGCCTTTGGAACCAGATACCTAGCTTCTTTTTTTGTAACAATGCCCTTGGTTTGGGCTTTTTTGACCAGTTTCGTAAGATGGGCTTTTAACTTATTACCAGGGTTACCTCCCAATTTCTTACACATATTTTTGTCTCCCACCAGTCTATTCAATTCCTTAGCATAGTCTTTTTTCTTTAAAACTACAATCCCTCCCCCTTTGTCAGCCATAAGTATGACTATATTTTTCTTATTTTCTAATGCTTCCAACCCTTTTTGCATATTCCCTTTCCTCTTACTTATTTTAGTTCTAATGAGTCTAATGTCCTGTTCCACCATGGACTTGAAAACCTCTAAAAACTGATTAGAGGATTTCTTGGGGTTGAAGGTAGAGCAGTTTTTTAACCCATTATTCTGATACTCCCTACGTTCATTAATCATAGATTCTACATGGGGTTTCTCTGAGAAATGTTTTTTAATATTAAGCTTTCTAATGAACCTTTTGGTATCAATGAAAGCATCTAAACCTCTGTCTGGTGCATATTTGAGACCAAGTTCCAAAACTCTAAGTTCGTTTGTAGTAAAAACTTCATCACTGAGGTTAAAAATCCCATTGCCTACTGAACCCTCTTTTCTTTTGGTTCTTTCTCCCCCCTTGTCGTCCCCTGGGGCATCTCTCGGAGGGCCACGTTGTTGCCAATAAAGAGCCTCCCAATGCTGCCAACTCGGGGGTCCTGGTGGGTACCATGCCCCCGGTGGACACATCTTTATACACATCTCTGCTTTTTAGACATCTGTCATGGGTGTCTGATCGGTCTGGTGAGTAGGATGTTTGCCTAAACCAGTGGAAGATGGCACCTTTTTCCCTTCACTGCATTTGTATACATCACTGTGCACATGACTGAAGAATCGTTGGTGGTGGTTCATAGACTTTTTTTATTGCTACATTCACCATTATTGATTATTGTTATTTCATAGGTATTTGAGCGCAGTATGAAATTAATTTACAGTTAATTTCGATTTCACATTTTTGACCTTTGGTTACACTATGGGCTGCTCTTTATTAATTTGTATTTATTATTTATTTATTGATTGTCTGATCCAGGGTGCGCGTCTTAGAGGTTTCACCTTTATTGCTACACAGGGAAGGTTGCATTGATTTTGGATTTTTTACATTTAATGATTTTAATAATTGAATAGTTGATACTTCAAGGTTTTTTTATGAATAAGTGAGCATTGTCACTCTAGGACAGAAGTGTGGATTTTGCATCATCAAAGGCTGAAAATGAAGGAAAAAAATCCTGCATTCTGTTTTAAATGCAGCTTTATGCATTGACATACAGTATCTCCTTAGACCAAGTCTGTGCGGACAGTATAGTCACCTGCTGACTTATCACCATCCACAGGCAGCTTAACTCTTCAATAAGACACAGAGAATAGATCCAATGCAATTTTACTGCAGAAAATTGCAGTACAGAGGATTGTTTTCCAGTCTTTTGAAGTGTAAGAAGACAATGACTTTCCTGAGCCCTATCTCTGTGAAGAAGTAACACCGCCTGAGGCAGTGGTTCTCAACCCCTGTCCTCGGGACCCACTAACAGGCCAGATTTTAAGTATTACCTTGGGGAGATTAGACTAGAATACTGCAATCACTGAGCAGCAAATGATATCACCTGTGAAGTATTTGAGTTATCTTGCAAACCTAGCCTGTTCGTGGATCTTGAGGACAGGAGTTGAGAACCACTGGCCTAAGGGAACATGGAAGCAGTGGGGAGGGTCTAGCTAGGACTAAACTAACTAGCACTAAACAGGAGGGATAGACATAGGAAGAAACCAAATAGTTAAAGTAACCAGAAACCACTGCTGGATGTCAGCATACTACGAAACAATAATTTTTGTTCTTGGGTTTAGATACACTTTAAGATTGGTATAATGTATTATTCCCTTTCATTGGTCATAAGTTTTCAGCTATTTAAAAGAAATATAATTTTTTGGGTTATACACTATAGCATATAAAATATTTAGCTTAGCACTGATCCTATAAAATGTACAAGAAAGATTACAATGTATAATACAGACCAAAAAAAGATGTGTTCAAAACGATAATTCAGAGTTAAAAAGTCTAAATTTAAACAATGCACTGGTTCATGGTTGGCTCAACCACAGCTAAAAATGAAACTGATTGTTTTACAATGAAACTGAAATTGTTGCAGAATCTAAATAGTTTTAAAATATAAAACAAAGTGTTCCCCAGAAATTCCTGGTTAGAATTTTCTTAAGCCTTCCAAATACATCTTTAGTAAAAATAGAGCCTTCGCAAATGTCTCAACATTCATGCAATCACAACGAATAACACCCATAATGTTTGTAATATGTGTGTGATACCTTATTTGTTGCCTTTTGCCAGACAAATGTAGCATTCCCTAACATTTGATCTTAACCACTTCAATACCAGGCACTTAGACACCTTCCCGCCCAGGCCAATTTTCAGCTTTCAGCGCTGTCGCAATTTGAATGACAATTGCGCGGTCATGCTACACTGTACTCAAACAATTTATCATTTTGTTCCCACAAATAGAGCTTTCTTTTGGTGGTATTTGATCACCTCTGCGGTTTTTATTTTTTGCGCAACAAATAAAAAAAGACCGAAAATTTTGAAAAAAAACAAGTTTTTCTTTGTTTCTGTTAAATTTTTTGGTAAATAAGTATACGTTTTCTTCTTCAATGACAGACACTGATATGGCTGCACTGCTGGGCACTGATACGGTGGCACTGATGGGCACCAATGAGGTGGCACAAATGAGGTGGCACTGATGATGGGCACTGATAGGTGGCACTGGTATGCGGCACTGATAAGTGGCACCGATGGGCACTCGTAGGCGGCACTGATGGGCACTCGTAGGCGGCACTGATGGGTACTTATGGGTGACACTGATGGGTACTTATGGGTGACACTGATGGGTAACACGGATGGGCACTGATAGGTGGGCACGGATGGGCACTGACAGGTGGCACCGATGACACTGATGGGTGGCACTGATGCCCCTAAGGGTAGCATTGCTGGGCATCACTGCAATATAATGGTGCCAATCAGTGCCCATTTGTGGGCACAGATTGGGCACATGTGGATGGCCATGGGGTACATACCTGGCCATCCACATGTTGCCCCCTTCCCTGGTGGTCCTAGTGGCGGATCCCTGGTGGTCCAGTGTGGTCATCTGAGGGGGGCTGCACTGATAAACAATCAGCGCAGACCCCCCCTTTCAGGAGAGCCGCCGATCGGCTCTCCTCTACTCGCGTCTGTCAGACGCGAGTGAGGAACAGCTGATCAATGGCTCTTCCTATTGACATCGTGATCAGCCGTGATTGGACACAGCTGATCACGTGGTAAAGAGCCTCCGCCGGAGGCTGTTTACCAAGATCGGTGGAGCTATGTGTCAGAGTGACACACAGCTCCAACGATCGCCGCGATGCGTGCTCCTGCTGGATGTCATATAATGCCCAGTCAGGATAACTGAGCCACCGCCCGGCCGTCATCTGCTATGGGCCGGGCGGGAAGTGGTTAAGAGGGTACGTTACCGGCGAGGCTTCCTGACAAAGCACCTGTCAAACAAAACAATGTGCCCCAGTGTAAATCCATCGTCAATCATGATGCCTGCCGAACCACTGGACCCCGAAAAAAGAAAAAAAAAAAAAGTTGCGTCGAAGGCTCACGCCGTCTGCCTGCTCCACCATGTGACAGTTCTTACATAGCTAAGGGGCGGTGCCACCCGGCGAGCTCACCTGGTGGCACTGCCCCATGACATTATCGACATTGCTGGGTGGCTCCGCCTCTTAGCTTAGCTATAACAATTGTCACATGGTGCAGGCAGACAGCAGGAGCAGTTTTTTTTTTTTTCGGGTCGGCAGTACGGTGGGCGTCATGATTGATAATGGACTTGTCAAAAACTCATGTAGTGTGTTTATTCACTGTTTACACTTTTTGGTGAATGGGTAGGGGTACTATGTATCCCATACTCATTCACATGGGGGGGGCAGGATCTGGGGGACCCTTGTTAAAGAGCCCCCCTGCCCCAAAGCACCCCCCCATGTTAAGGTCATGTGGTCTAGTATAGTTCAGGAGGGAGGGGCGCTTGCTCGTGTCCCTCCCCCCTTTCCTGACCTGCTGGGCTGCATGCTTGAATAAGGGTCTGGTATGGATTTTGGGGGGGCATTTTTTTTTTTTTTTTTTTTAACGTTTTGCCATGGGGTTCCCCTCAAAATTGGCACCAGACCCGAAGGACCCCATGCTGTTTTTTGCCGATTTTTTTTTTTTTTTTCTTCGCCGGCAATGCTTGTTTTTACATTTAGCTATCAATAAGTGTGAACCAAGCCTTAAACAGTTACTTAGTCCAGCCCCCTCCCTCCTTGCATGTCATAGCCTTCTTTTCTTTTAGGGTTGTCTACTAGGGATGAGCCGAACACCCCCCTGTTCGGTTCGCACCAGAACATGCGAACAGGAAAAAAGTTCGTTCGAACATGCGAACACCGTTAAAGTCTATGGGACACGAACATGAATAATCAAAAGTGCTAATTTTAAAGGCTTATATGCAAGTTATTGTCATAAAAAGTGTTTGGGGACCAGGGTCCTGCCCCAGGGGACATTGGATCAATGCAAAAAAAAGTTTTAAAAACGGCCGTTTTTTCAGGAGCAGTGATTTTAATAATGCTTAAAGTCAAACAATAAAAGTGTAATATCCCTTTAAATTTCGTACCTGGGGGGTGTCTATAGTATGCCTGTAAAGGGGCGCATGTTTCCCGTGTTTGGAACAGTCTGACAGCAAAATGACATTTCGAAGGAAAAATTCCATTTAAAACTACCCGCGGCTATTGCATTGCCGACAATACACATAGAAGTTCACTGATAAAAACGGCATGGGAATTCAACACAGGGAAACCCCGAACCAAAATTAAAAAAAAAAAAATATATGACGTGGGAGGCCGTTCAGGTCTTATATGGATTTTAAGGGGAACCCCACGCCAAAAAAAAAAAAAAAAAAAAAAACGGCGTGGGGTCCCCCCAAAAATCCATACCAGACCCTTATCCGAGCACGCAACCTGGCAGGCCGCAGGAAAAGAGGGGGGGACGAGAGTGCGCCCCCCCTCCTGAACCATACCAGGCCACATGCCCTCAACATTGGGAGGGTGCTTTGGGGTAGCCCCCCAAAACACCTTGTCCCCATGTTGATGAGGACAAGGGCCTCATCCCCACAACCCTGGCCGGTGGTTGTGGGGGTCTGCGGGCGGGGGAATTATCGGAATCTGAAGCCCCCTTTAACAAGGGGACCCCCAGATCCCGGCCCCCCACCCGTGTGAAATGGTAAGGGGGTACTTACCCCTACCATTTCACTAAAAAACTGTCAAAAATGTTAAAAATGACAAGAGACAGTTTTTGACAATTTCTTTATTTAAATGCTTCTTCTTTCTTCTATCTTCTTTCATCTTCTTCTTCTGGTTGTTCCTCCAGCGTTCTCGTCCAGCATCTCCTCCGCGGCGTCTTCTATCTTCTTCTCCTCGGGCCGCTCCGCACCCATGGCATGGGGGAGGCTCCCGCAGTTCTCTTCATCTTCATCCTCTAAAAAGGGGGCTTCCAGATTCCAATAAGCCCCCCGCCCGCAGACCCCCACAACCACCGGCCAGGGTTGTGGGGATGAGGCCCTTGTCCTCATCAACATGGGGACAAGGTGTTTTGGGGGGCTACCCCAAAGCACCCTCCCAATGTTGAGGGCATGTGGCCTGGTATGGTGCAGGAGGGGGGGCTGCACTCTCGTCCCCCCCTCTTTTCCTGCGGCCTGCCAGGTTGCTTGCTCAGATAAGGGTCTGGTATGGATTTTTGGGGGGACCCCACGCGTTTTTTTTTTTTTTGGCGCGGGGTTCCCCTTAAAATCCATACCAGACCTGAAGGGTCATTTTTTTTTTAAATTTTGGCCGGGGTTCCCCTTAATTCAGGTCTGGTATGGAATTTAGGGGGACTCCCACGTCATTTTTTTTTTTTGGTTCGGGGTTTCCCTGTGTTGAATTCCCATGCCGTTATTATCAATTAACTTCTATGTGTATTATCGGCAATGCAATAGCCGCGGGTAGTTTTAAATGGAATTTTTCCTTCGAAATGTCATTTTGCTGTCAGACTGTTCTAAACACGGGAAACATGCGCCCCTTTACAGGCATACTATAGACACCCCCCCAGGTACGAAATTTAAAAGGGATATTACACTTTTATTGTTTGACTTTAAGCATTATTAAAATCACTGCTCCTGAAAAAACGGCCGTTTTTAAAACTTTTTTTTGCATTGATCCATGTCCCCTGGGGTCAGACCCGGGTCCCCAAACACTTTTTATGACAATAACTTGCATATAAGCCTTTAAAATTAGCACTTTTGATTTCTCCCATAGACTTTTAAAGGGTGTTTTGCGGCATTCGAATTTGCCGCGAACACCCCAAATTGTTCACTGTTCGGCGAACTTGCGAACAGCCAATGTTCGAGTCGATCATGAGTTCGACTCAAACTCAAAGCTCATCCCTATTGTCTACATTCTCTCTGTGCTGACGTAGCTTCTCTGCCTCTCCCTTCCCCTTCCTATATAACCATTTATGTATCAGCTGTGGGCGGAGCAAAGGGGACTACTATAAAGATTTACAGCTCTGAAACTGATGGGGCTGATTACATCACATCAAATGTGATGGAACACAGCAACATTCTCAGGGCTTCTGGATATTTTCACAAAGGATGCTTTTTCAGGTAAATAACATGCCTAAAATACATTAAACACAGGAAGATTGTTGTTGAAATAAATAGTCTGGTAACCAGGGCCATCCTTAATATTGACTGGATCCTGGGCAAACATTTTCTTGGACCTCTTCTATGCAATTTCATTCTCCACATGCTTTGAAACATACAATAAATAGCAGGTAGACTCAAAATCAGTTTACTGAAACAGATCAAGCAGCAATTGCAATTGGTTGCCAGAGGTTACAGTGTATCATTACCATTCACTGACTGGCTGTTAGGAGGTTACAGCACACATTATGGCTCACTGTTTATTTTCTAGAGGTTACAGCACATAACTTCTGCTTGTTAATTGGTTGCTAGAGATTACTGTACATCAATACTGCTCACTAATTGGTTGTTAGAGGTTACTGCACATTACTGCTCACTGGTTCCTAGAGGTTACTGTATATTCTTACCACTCAATGATTGGTTACAAGAGGTTAGTGAACAGCATTACTGCTCACTGATTAGTTGCTAAAGGTTACTGCACATCATCTCCTCACTGACTGCACACCATGAACTGGGGAGGTGAGGGGACCCATCAATGGACAGAAAACTCCTAGGAATCCTAGAACTCCTGGGAACAGTGGCAATGCTGGGGAAGTGGGAGTGCGATCAGTGGCAATTCTGGGGGGTTGATGGGATCAGAGGCAGTGGTGGGGGAATGGGATTAGTTAGGAGGCAGTACACTGTGGCAAATTCTGAATCATGTAGAGCAAAGCTAGAAATCTTTGACAAGTATATAAAATGGGGATTCTACCACTGTAATGGGGAATTTATAATGACCACCAACGTGAGGGGGGATTTACACTGACCACCATGTAACAAGGATTTTACGCCACCCAACAATAGAAAAGAGGGAATTCTACACTGACACCAATGTAATAAGAGCATTCACACCAACCACCAGTGTAAGGGGGGAATATACAATGACCTCCATGTAAGGGGGAACTTACACTGTGTAGACACTTCTACACGACCACCAATGTTAGGGGAGATTTACACTGACCACCAATGTAAAGGGAAATTTACACTGACCACCAGTGTAAAGGAAAGTCTGCACTTACCACCAATGTAAAAGGGATTTACAATGACCACCAATGTAAGGGGGACCTTCAGACTGACCACTAGTGTGAATGAAAGGACTGTACACCAAGCTCCAATGTAATGAGAAGATTTAAACTGACCACCAATGTAACTGAGACATTTAGCCTGCGTTCACATTTGTGTGCGTCAGGAATACATGCAAAATCGCTTTCTTGGACACCGCAGAAACATGCTGCCCTTTAGCAAATACACAGCAGTGCCATTAATTGTTAATGACACCCTCATGCATTGGCACCAAAATTCAGGATGCTGTGGCACCATGTTATTTCAAAGAGGGGTTAAGGGTTCCACCTCCAATTTGCTTACCTTTGCAGAACAAACTGATATTAGGCTTAATGTATATGGTTGTAGGCAGGACTTTCAAGCATGCTCCTTTACCTCCCCAGTGGGCAGCATTCAGCAGAAGTGATGGTAGATATGACCTCAGGGAGACATGATGTACATAGGAATACCACCTCAATTTACACATCAATGCCGTGGCCCACAACTATTTACATATTAATGTCGCCACTATTTACATATCAATGCAGGCTATTTACATGTAAGCAGAGGGTCTGCAGGTGAGTCACCTGTACATGGCAATAGGGCAGACCTGAGCAGCAGCAACAGAACTTTACACTAAGATATCGGGACACAGAACGGGACTAATACTTCAAGGGATAAGAGAATTTAAACTGGGATAGTTGGCAAGTATGAGGCAGCTGCTTTGGGCCCCACAAAAATGATGGGGCCCAGAGCAGCTGCCCCTTTTGCCCTACCTTAAAAACGGTCCTGCTGGCAACAAGGTCTCTTAAGGGAACTTTATGGAAGTTTTACACTGGAGTTCCCTGCTTACATCACTAGCTTCAATACCAAGTTTGGTATAAAATATATAATGAATAATTTGAGCAATTTACCTGTACTCTTAATATATAAAACATGATTTAACCTGCTAATTGTTCCTTAAGCATTATGAACAGGTTATTGATGTATACCACATGCTAATTCTTTTAAAGAGGAACTGCAGTCTGCTCACATAGTTTGTAATAAAAACATCTTTGCCATTCTGAAGCTTCCCTCCAACCACTTTGCACATTATTTTATATATACTATGATTCTGTACTTGCCAAATATGCTGCAGAAATCTCCCTCCACTGAGTCTAGCTGCAACCATTTTAACTGTGGGCAGCTGAAGCTGCTGCCTGTTCACTTCATGGATTTACACAGACACACCTCCAGCTCTGCAACTCTCATTGGCCCTCTTATGATTCACCCCCCCCTCCCTTTCTGGCAAACTCTCACGAGAGAGAGCTGTGCATGATGTCATAAGCCTAGGCTTTTTACAAGACAAGAAACAGGAAGTGGGCTGTATAAGATATTTAGTGGCAGAAAAAAATGTTTTACTATCCAAAGTTAAAACAACAACAAGGACAGAAGATTTAATAGATGGAAAGTTGAAAAAATTACTGAAGTTCTGCTTTAAGCAGGGTTGAACATCTCCATCAAGATGATCTATAGGAGAATAAAAACATCCAGGTACGCACAAGCAGTTATCACTTTCCACTTATCGCAGCCAGAACTTTGGACAATCCAATGCCTTTCAATATTGCAGACATTTATGCTACCAAAAAATATTCTGGATTAGTAATGGTGCTGCTGGTTGGTAAAAGCTTCCAAAAAGGTAAGCCGATAGGTACTATATTAAGTAAATACATTTTAATAAATACCAGTCTCCAATATTTGGGATTCATCCCATCATTCCCTACATTTTTTCCAGATCTAGACACCACAAGGTTACGATGCATGGCAGGATTACCTTATCTCATTGTAGCATAGCTTGATCACAGTAGAAATGCAGGCCAGATGTTCAGTTTTAAACCATATTATCCACATGGTAGGGTGAATGTGTACAATGTACATCACCAACAGAAATGATTAAAGGGAAGGCGATAGTCATACCTAAGAGGAGGAATTTAGACTGATCATAAGGACTTTACAGGAGCAGTAGAGCTTTCAGAAAAGGTGAATACCTTGTAGATTTAAGGAAAATGTAAAAAATGACCAGTGTAAAAAAGCATACTGTACCCAGTGGAAGTTAAAAGTCATTATGTCACCAGCAAGAATTATAAAGGCAATAAACTTAAAAGAGGGTTTTAAAGTGTAAGTCCAGGCAAAAAATAACTCTGTAAAGCAAAAATTGCTATACTTACCTATTCTGCAGCTGATCTGGTCAGGTTTAGAGCGGCGGAAGCAGGAAACTACCGACAATGGCTGTGAAATGGCTGAGAAGTGAAGTCAACCATATACTTACTATGGAGCTTCCGTTGTCAGCTGCCTCTCCTGCACCCACCTCAGCACTGAAACTGCCGCTGACAGCTGATGCTGGGACCGGATCGACTGCAGAATAGGTAAGTATAGTGATTTTTGCTTTACAGGGTAAGACAGATTGGGTTTAGAATGTGGCAGAATGCAGATTTAGCGTTAGTTAGGATTTGCCTGAAGTTCCACTTTAAGGAAAGTCTACCAGTGGATCCTTTGAGCTAAACTTTTATAAAGTATAGGAAATTGTAATCTAAAACTCAGTAAAAATTATCCCAGAGATTCCATGTGTGTCTCAATCTGTAATTCTAATTCTATTAACTACTACATATTACGTAGTATACTGTTTAGACCTTAGTGGATGGATGATGAAATTACAAAAAAAATGACATCATACTGATGTAAGTACTGTAGTTTCCAATTTCTCCAAACTCCTTCCACTAAAGTAAAGATAGAGATGTGCAAATGGGAAATATAGTGGTGGGATTATAAAGGCACCAACAAGATATTACAATCATTAAAATATAAAAAGTTTATTGTACATCATATTTAAAAACAGGTACAGACAATAAAAGCATATAGTAACTATTTTTATATTTGGGTTCACAGATCCTTTTGGAACCAACCCTATATATAATCTCTTCCTGTGTGTCATTTTGCAATACCTATAGTGGACTTTCTGACATTCTATCTATTGCGAGAGAATATTTGGTCTTATCTGGGCTATATGTAAGTTTCCACTCATTTGAGGGGTTATACGTTCTGATATACAGTATACAATACCCTGATGTTGTATAATGGAATTTATAATAGTGTCTATATTTTTTTATTAAGTTATTCTGTGCACTGTGGCAACGCGTCCCTTGAAATCTCCCACCTTCCTGGTGTGCCTCATCTCTCCTGGGCATTTGGGGTGCTCTATATATGGGTCAGTCCCTGTTATTATAAGTTTACTTTTCTAGTTGGTTATTGTGTATTTCTATATTTATTAATATACTGTATTTGTATGTCACTGTGCACCCCCTTATCCAACATTTTTATGTGGTTCTTTGGGGTATTTATATACTCATACATGAGATCTAATTGCACAAGGGATATATGCTTTTACTGTCTGTATCTGTTTTTAAATATGATGTACAATAAACTTTTTGTATTTTAATGGTTGCAATATCTTTTTGGTGCCTTTAAAATCCCACTACTATATTTCTCATTTGTATATCCTTTAGGGATGTGGCACCACTTTCATTAGGGCAATTATCCATTGTTTGACGTAGTTTTGTAATAGGTAGATGTGATTAAGGGAACTTTATAGAAGTTTCTTGCTGGAGTTCCCAGCTTGAATGAATTAATAAATGACTTGTATAGCGATACAAATGCGAACTGAATCGCCTCAAGGCGCTAGAGCCGTCCTGTGTTGTCCTGCTGCTTAGAAGAGGTGGGTCTTGAGTTTTTTTATGAAGGCCCGATGGTTTTCTTCCATGTGGATGTTAGTGGGTAGAGCGTTCCATAGCCGTGGTCCTTGGATTGTGAATCTTTGTTCTCCCTTTGATTTGTAGCGGGACTTGAGAATGAGATGGAGGTTTTGGTTAGTTGATCGGAGACTTCGATTGGGTGTGTAGTGTTTTATTTTCTCGCATAGGTATTGAGGAGCATTTCCTTGTGTACATTTGTGGGTGAGGCAAAGGGTCTTGAATGTGATCCGATCCTTTACGGTTAGCCAATGTAGAGTCCTCAGGGATGGGGAAATGGATTCCCAGGATTTTTTCCCATTACCAGTCTTGCTGCCATATTTTGGATGACTTGTAGGCGTGCGATCTGGTATTTATGTAGTCCTATGTAGAGGGAGTTTGCGTAGTCGAATCAGGAATTGATGATTGTTCCAACTACTGCTGCTTTGTCCTCTTCTGGAACGAAAGGGATGAGTCTATGTAGCAGGCGGAGGAGATGTGACATCCGCTGACTACTGTTCTTATTTGTGCATCCACTGACATCTGAGTCGAAGATGACTCCAAGACTTTTGGCTTTGGTGCTTGGGGAGATGGTCTGTCCGAGGATGGTGGGTGGTGTCCATGGGATTTTGGTTTTTGTATTTCGGCTTGCGTGGAGGAGAAGAAGCTCTGTTTTGGATCCATTGAGTTTGTTGGAGCTCGTGGTAATCCAGTCATCTATCAATGTGAGGCGTTTTTCTAGTCCCCGATATTGGTCTTTTTGTCCGGTGATGCGAAAGTAGAGTTGAGTGTCATCAGCGTATGAGTGGAAGCATAGGTCCGATTTTCTGATGATATTGAGGAGAGGACGGATGTAGGATGTTGAAGAGCACGGGTGATAAGGGTGATCCATGAGGGACTCCATAAGAAATTGTGCAAGTTTCAGAGGTGAAGGCTCCTAATTTCACTGTCTGTGAATGATTTTCTAAGAAGGATGCGAACCATGGTAGATCAGAATCTGTGACTCCTGCTACTTCTTTGAGGCGGAGTATTGTGGTCCACTGTGTCGAACGCTGCACTGAGGTCCAGCAGTACCAGGAGACATGATTCATCTGCTGCTTCGAGGGCGTCGTCTCATATTTTGAGAAGTGCCGTTTCGGTGCCATGGCCTGGGCGGAAGCCTGATTGAAGTGGGTCCAAGAGTTTTTGTGTGTCCAGATGGAGTTGTAGCTGTTGTACTACTGCTTTCCTGCTTTCCCATAATCTTGGAGATGGTGTTAAGGCTTGTTACCGGTCTGTGGTAGTTAGGGTCTTTGGGGTCGAGGTTGGGTTTCTTTAGGAGGGGTTTGACTATGCCTTGCTTGAGGGCGATCGGAACAATCCCTTCTTTGAATGACTGATTTATGAGATGTGTTATAGTAGGAGCCAAGATGTTAGAACATTCTTTCAGGAGTTTTGTGGGAATGATGTCATTTGGTGATGTGCTGTCTCAGAGGCTTCTGATGATGTTTTTGATGGTGTCAGCGGTGATCAGGATTAGCGAAAAAATTTGGTGATTGTGTGATGTTCCTATCGATTTCCTCTTTTTGCTTTACTTGAATGAGGTTGGTTGTTTTTTTCTGTTGAATTATTTTCCGAATGTTGTCGATTTTGTCAATAAAAAAAAAAAAAAAAAAAAAAAAAAAAAAAAAAATATGATAACTCATTGCAGAATTCTTGAGTTTCGTTTGCTGGGGGCTCTAGGCAGGTAAAGTTCATAGTCTGAGCGACTAGTTTGAAAAATTCACGAGCTTACATCACTTACATAGTTACTGTTGTGTTTAGTCTATGAAATCTTCCAGACAGGGACAGGTCAATAGGTAATTAAAGTAGTTGTGAACATACACAGTAAGACGCTTTCTAATACAGTTTTAACTGTTCAGGCACCATAATGCTTTTGCTTAGTTTCAAAAATAATCATTCTTACCATTTTTCAAGGTTAAAAAGTTCTGTCATGTGACCATGCATTTCTTCTTCCTTATAGTGGGGAGCGGGATCACAGAACACTGTGCAGAGACACAGTTTGTGCCTGTAGTCCATACTCTGTTCAGCCTGGGTCAAAATGTAGGCTGTGTTTGATCAGGGGGCATGTTCAAAGGGCAGACTGTAATTGGAAAAGGGGGGATGTGCCAAAGGAAGGCTGTGATTGGATGGGAGAAGGGTGTGGTGGCTGAACAAGCTACCCAATACAGGCATACTATGTGCCTGTACCTCTGAATGACAAGCCATAAGATGGAAAACTAACTACACAACCAAAGATCAGCTTCTGTGCTTAGTGTGATCAGTTTAGAACAAAGAAGAAAGGTGACTGGCAGGACCAGATATTTCAAATGGAAGAAGTACATTAAAATCATAGAGACTATGATTTATAAAATATACATACGTGAGCTCAAAAAAAAAAAAAAAAAAAAAAAAAAAAAAAAAAAAAAAAAAAAAAAAAAAGGAGGATAGGATATATAAAATAAAATATTTAGGATAGCATGGACTTTAACCACTTGCTGTCAGAAGAAGCCTTCCGGCCGTGTATTTTCACGCATGCACAGCGGAACGGCGTTCCGGCGCATGTGCATTCGCGGTCCGGCGCTCGCACATGCGCACTAGCGCACACCCCATGTGATTCTCTGGGTGGCCTATAAAAGGCGCTCCGAGAGTCAAGCAAGTTACTGGTTTGTCTCAGCTCCCTGCATTACCTGAACCTGTCTCCTGTTCCCTTGCTTGGCTACTTGTTGTGACCCGGATTTGCCATGGATTTCTCTGCTTCTCTCCTGGACCTGACCTCGGCTTGTTTATCAGATTTCCACCAGTCTCCTGTGTTTGACCCTCGGCCTGTTACTTGACTGTCTCCTATCTCCTAGCCTGACTCCCTTCCTGCATTTGGACTACCCGTGTCTCTAAATACCAATCTGCACCCCCTGCAGCTCAATACCATTGTTTACTGTGTTTGACCCTCAGCCTGGTTCTGGACTTTCTACCTGTTGTTCCAGTTTGCACCTCTGCCTACCAGTACCTGCACAGGGGCTCTTCTCGACCAAGACCCCTCAAGCAAGTCACCCACAGTCCATTGGAAATCCTGTGGCAGCAGGTCTCGGCTCTCACTGAGACAGTCCAAAAGTTGCAAGATGGCTACGCCCAAATCGGCGGCCACCTTCAACAACTCTCCAGGCTGTCCCCAGCCCCAGCAGCAGCCTCTGTACCTCCCAGTGGAGTCTCCTCTCCTCAGATATCAACTAATCCTATAGTGGTCGTGGCCTCTCCGGAAACCCAGGGTTCCCACACCAGAGCGATTCTCCAGCAGTCGTAAAAAGTTCAGATCTTTTAAAAATGCTTGCTCTCTGTATTTAGCTTTGCAACCCAGGACCTTTTCTTCCGAGGTGGTAAAGGTCGGCTTCATCATCTCTCTTCTGGCCGATAAACCTCAAGCTTGGGCTCATAGCTTAATGGAACAGAGGAAACCCATGCTGAATTCAGTAGATACCTTCTTCGAAGGTATAGCTCAGTTATACGACGATCCCCAACGTACGGCCACGGCCGAGGCTTTATTACATAATCTATACCAAGGGTGAAGGCCGGTAGAGGAATATATCGTTGAGTTTCGGAAGTGCTCAGCCGATACTGGCTGGAATGAACCTGCCCTCAAGTACCAGCTCCATCAGGGGCTGTCTGAAGCACTGAAGGATGAGCTGGCCAGGATTGAGACCCCAGATTCCCTGGAAGACCTCATCCAAATAACAACTAAACTGGATCGTCGCATGCGTGAGCGATGTTCAGATCGCTTCCAGGCTCCTCGCCCCCTACCTGGATGATGCCTAAACCGACTCCCATCCACCCATCCTACTCGGCTCCACCAATCTCTACCACTCCTGAAGCTGAGCTGAGGCAACTTGGCCTAGTTCATGCTCCACTTACTCCAGAGGAAAGATTACGTAGGCGCCAGGGCAATCTGTGCCTTTACTGTGGGAGTTCTGGACATTTCCTCCGTTCCTGCCCCATGAGACCTAGTAAGTCCTACCTTCAACCTGCCAGTAACCATGAAGTCTCCGGTTTTTCTTCTTTACTCTCTTTGTCTCCTTACAGCTACCGGAAAAGGAAGCTCACCTACCCGCTATAGTTGATTCTGGAGCATGTTGTTGCTTTTTGGATGCCTCGCTAGCTGCAAGCCTGCACATTCCTCCAACCACTAAAAGCCAAAGCCTACAGGTACACCTAGCCGATGGGTCTCTTCCCCGTTCTGGACTTATTACTCAGGAAACCAGACCCATCCTTACTACCACGGATACCGGCCACCAGGAATATCTGCACTTTGATATTATCTCTTCTCCTATGTTCCCCATTATCCTGGGACTCCCATAACTACAAGCCCATGAACCACAAATCGATTGGAAAAAGAAAAAAAGTCTTTTTCTCATCCCAATACTGTTCCCAACATTGTCTCCTTCCGGCTCCAGCCTCTTGTTCAACTATGGTAACCATGTCTGATAATCTTCAACATGTACCCGCAGTTTACTTGGAATTCAAAGATGTGTTTGATAAACAACAGGCCGGCCATCTACCACCCCATCGCCCTTATGACTGCCCTATAGACCTTTTGCTAGGCTCTGAAATTCGTTTTGGCCACATTTTTCCTTTGTTCGAAACAGAATTGAAGGCCCTCAAATCATACATTGATGAAAATCTTGAGAAAGGGTTCATTCGTTCTTCCTCATCACCGGCCGGAGCCTGTATTTTCTTTGTAGAGAAAAAAGATGGATCCCTCCGGCCCTGCATTGATTATAGGGAATTAAATAAAATCACCATTAAAAAATCGGTACCCGCTTCCTCTCATCCCGGAACTATTCCAACGTTTCAGATCCGCCCACATCTTTTCCAAACTGGACCTTTATGGCGCCTATAATCTTATCCGAATTCGAGCGGGCGATGAGTGGAAGACCGCCTTCAGATCCAGGTTTGGACATTATGAGTACCTAGTAATGCCATTTGGACTTTGCAAAGCTCCGGCCACCTTCCAACACCTAGTGAACGACATTTTTCGTGAATACCTTGACAACTTTCTAGTAGTTTACATAGATGACATTCTCATTTTCACAGCCACTCTGGAACTTCATCGGGTACATGTCAAACTGGTTCTTTCGATCCTCAGAAAAAACAAATTATACCTTAAGGCAGAGAAATGTGAATTCGAAAAAACAACAGTACAATTCTTAGGATTCGTTATCTCAATTGACGGTGTCGCAACGGACCCCCAGAAGGTCAAAGCAATCCAAGAGTGGCCGGCTCCTGTAGATAGAAAGGGGGTACAACGATGCTTAGGATTCTCAAACTTTTACAGAAGATTTATCGTAGGTTTTTCAGCTATAGTAGCTCCCATCACTCAACTTAATCGGTATAATCGGTTTCAATGGTCTTCAGAAGCCCAGGAAGCTTTCTTAAAGTTAAAAGCACTATTTTCGTCTGCACCAGTCTTACGACATCCGGATCCGTCCCTGCCTTTCATTCTGGAAGTTGATGCTTCAGAGATTGCTACTGGTGCCATCCTCTCACAAAGACAGGGACCCAAGGACCTTTTGCATCCTGTAGCTTTTGCATCCCGGAAATTAAGTGTACCTGAGAGGAATTATGATGTAGGCGATAGGGAGTTATTGGCCATCAAGTTCGCCTTGGAGGAGTGGAGGTATCTGCTTGAAGGGGCATCTCATCCTGTCATGATATTCACTGATCACAAAAACCTGGAATATCTTCGAACAGCTAAACGTCTAAAACCCAGGCAAGCTCGATGGGCCCTCTTCTTTTCCCGATTTAATTTTCATATTCCTTATAGACCTGGTTTTAAAAATGGGAAAGCGTATGCACTCTCAAGGATGTTCCATGAAACTTCTCAGGTAGCTGAACCAAGTACCATCCTGTCCCCGCAAAATTTCCTTCTGGTCACCCAAGTGGACCTGATATCCGCAATCAAATCAGCATCCAGTCAATGTTCTGAACCCGACATTTCTATGGAGAAACGCAATGATTTATTCTGGTCCCACGGAAAAATCTTTGTCCCGCTGGAATCTAGGCTCCTAACCTTACAGACTTTTCATGACCACAAGTTGGCAGGCCATTTTGGGTCACAAAAAACCATGGAATTGATCTCACGTTCCTTTTGGTGGCCAGGCTGGAGACAAGACTGCAAGAACTATGTTTCATCCTGCATTCCTTGCCAGCGCAGCAAGGGTCCAAATACAAAATCGTGGGGCCTGCTTAAACCTTTGTCCATCCCTGAACGCCCATGGGCAGAAATCTCCATGGACTTTATCATGGACTTACCTCCGTCAGGGGGATTCAGGACTATTCTCGTCATAATTGACCGACTTTCCAAAATGGCACATTTCCTGCCCATGGTGGGTACTCCCTCTGCCTCTGCTACAGCTAATGTGTTCTTCAAGGAAATCATCAGGCTTCATGGTACCCCTGCGAGCATCACCTCAGACAGAGGTGTCCAATTCACTTCCAAGTTTTTGAGAGAATTATGTAAGTCCTTGGAAATAAAGATCTGTCTTTCCTCCGCTTATCATCCCCAGAGCAATGGCCAGACAGAGAGGATGAACCAGACCCTGGAACAATACCTCGGCAGAAGGGCATGTACCGACATATTAAGGTACCTGTACATTGCCCTTTAAGAAGTAGATTACGGGCGTGCCCGCCGCAAGCTCAATGTCTGCGGGGATACCCGCGATCGTCTCACAGAGAGGAAGAACGGGGAAATGCTAATGTAAACAAGCATTTCCCCGTTCTGCCTAGTGACAAGGATACTGATCACAGCTCCCTGTAATTGGGAGCGGTGATCAGTGTCGTGTCACACATAGTCCACCCCCTCCACAGTTAGAATCACTCCCTAGGACACACTTAACCCCTACAGCACCCCCTAGTGGTGAACCCCTTCACTGCCAGTCACATTTACACAGTAATCAATGCATTTTTAATCGCACTGATCGCTGTATAAAATGTGACTGGTCCCAAAATAGCGTCAAAAGTGTCCGATCTGTCCGCCATAATGTCACAGTCATGATAAAAATTGCTGATCGCCGCCATTACTGTTGCAGAAAAAAAATGTGAACCTGATGTGTGGTTTTCAATGGAAAAGCTGCACACATTTTTTGGTCCTGTCTAAAAATAGCCCACTTCTGGTAAGAAGTACAGAGAATCTCACAAAAATTCACTGATTTCACACTTCCAGAAGACCCCTCTTTCTTCCTTCTCCATGTTTCCTGAGATCTCGGTAAAAACATACAAAAAATTAGTTTTACGCCATTTGCTTAATTCCACCAAATTATGCATCCCTTTGAGATGGATCTGTGACCTTCTTCTGTTTCATTATGGATCTCCAAAGCAGAGGAACTAAATATGATGGAAGTTCTAGTTCTTTCCACCTTAGATAAGCATGAGGTTTAGTCCAAAACCTGGATTCATTGAAACATGTTCATATTTTTCAACAAAGGTAAGGGCCTGCAGGAGTCCACCCTGTAAGGCGTTCCATCTCTCCATCCTGCCCCTTCAGCGAGCTCCCAAGTACCTTTTCAGCCCCCTCCCCAACCCCACCCTTTTTTTCTCCATTCTTCTTATTATCCTCCTCTTATTTCCTTATTTCTCCATACATTCTATTCCCTCTAGTTTCCCTTGTCCCCTGACATAAAAAAAAAAAAATAAATAATGCATTGTCCTGCTTGCCAGTATTCATGCTGACGATGATGACACATACTGCTGATACTTCCATTGGTTGAGCTACATAGACAGAAATGAAGTCCCTCATTCATCTCTGTTACACCTGATTATTTCAAGCTGTTGACTTATTTCATGGTTCTACGGTATCTTTATACTAAATCTGTGTTTTCGTAAGTTGGTTCAGATGTAACAGTACCTTTCAGATGCTACTGTACGAAACTATGATTGGTTTTGTCATTGTATCTTGGTTGTATGTAAATGCTGAATACGATAAATAAAGAATATACAAAACAATAAATGTAAAAACTGAACAATCTTCATTAGGATGGCTGTCTGTTACATGAATACCATGAAAGGAATGTAGTGCTACACCCAGAGGAGCCGCTGAATTGTTTTGTGATTTCTCTGCACACCTGAAGATGACACACCTCACTCACTCAGCACTAAGGATGAGCTCTGGCATGTTCGCATGCTGCATGTGCCGAGCCCACAAGGAAGTCTGCAATGCGCTGCGCTAATCACAGGCAGTGAGACATTTTCCGATCTCTGCAGCCGCACATCGGGAAATGTCTCACTGCTTGTGATTAGCGCTGTGCAGTGCCGAGTTCCTGGCGGTCTCGGCACATGCAGCATGGGAACACGCCAGAGCTCATGCTTACTCAGCAGTAGGGTGAGCTTCGAGTTCGAATCGAACATTGGCTGTTCGCAAGTTCGCCGAACAGCGAACAATTTGGGGTGTTCGCGGCAAATTCGAGTGCCGCAGAACACCCTTTAAAAGTCTATGGGAGAATTCAAAAGTGTTAATTTTAAAGGCTTATATGCAAGTTATTGTCATAAAAAGTGTTTGGGGACCCGGGTCCTGCCCCAGGGGACATGGATCAATGCAAAAAAAAGTTTTAAAAACGGCCATTTTTTCAGGAGCAGTGATTTTAATAATACTTAAAGTCAAACAATAAAAGTGTAATATCCCTTTAAAATTTCATACCTGGGGGGTGAGACATGACGGGACTTCCCTGTGGCATTCCCCGTGACATCACAGGGAAGTCCCGTCAAGTCACCGTGCGTCAGAGGGGGCGGGGTCACCGGGTGGCCCCGCCCCTGTTATTTAAGAACCGTCAGACGAGGAGACGCCGTCACACAGTGGGAGCCTCCCTCCATGCCAGCATGGGTGCGGAGCGGCCCGGAGAAGAAAAGAAGAAGGAAGAAGAGAAGAGGATGATGAAGAGAAGAGCGGGAGCCTCCCCCCATGCCATGGGTGCGGAGCGGCCTGAGGAGAAGAAGATAGAAGATGCCGCGGAGGAGAAGAAGAAGATAGAAGATAGAAGAAAGAAGAAGAAGAAAGAAGAAGAAAGAAGAAGAAAGAAGAAGAAAGAAGAAGAAAGAAGAAGAAAGAAGAAGAAAGAAGAAGAAAGAAGAAAGAAGAAATTGTCAAAAACTGTCTCATTTTTAACATTTTTGACAGTTTTTTAGTGAAATGGTAGGGGTAAGTACCCCCTTACCATTTCACACGGGGGGGGGCCGGGATCCGGGGGTCCCCTTGTTAAAGGGGACTTCCAGATTCCGATAAGCCCCCCGCAACCACCGGCCAGGGTTGTGGGGATGAGGCCCTTGTCCTCATCAACATTATTTGGTCTTTTTGAAAGTTATAGAGTCCAAAAGCTATGGTGCGAATATCTGAAAATTGATCACACCTGAAGTACTGACGGCCTATCTCATTTCTTGAGACCCTAACATGCCAGAAAAGTACAAATACCCCCCAAATGACCCCTTTTTGGAAAGAAGACATTCAAGGTATTTAGAAAGATGCATGGTGAGTTTTTTGAAGTTGTCATTTTTTCCCACAATTCTTTGCAAAATCAAGGTTTTTTTTTTACTTTTTTTTTTCCACAAAATTGTCATATTAGCAGGGTATTTCTCACAGACCGCATATGCATACCACAAATTACACCCCAAAACACATTCTGCTATTACTCCCGAGTACGGCGATACCACGTGTGAGACTTTTACACAGCGTGGCCACATACAGTGGCCCAACATGCAGGGGAGCACCTTCAGGCGTTCTGGAGCACCCAGGCCAATTCTGACATTTCTCTCCTACATGTAAAAATCATCATTTGTTAGCTAGAAAATTACATAGAACCCCAAAACATTATATATGTTTTTTAAGCAAAGACCCTAGAGAATACAATGGCGGTCATTGCAACTTTTTATCTCGCATGGTATTTGCGCAGCAATTTTTTTAACGCGTTTTTTTTTGGAAAAAAAATGTTTTGTGCTTTACAAAAACCAAAGCAGTAAAGTTAGCCCAATGTTTTTGCATAATGTGAAAGATGAAATTACGCCGAGTAAATAGATACCCAACATGTCACCCTTCAAAATTGCATGCGCTTGTGGAATGGCGCCAAACTTTGCTACTCAAAAATCCCCATAGGCGACGCTTTAAAATTTTTTACTGGTTACATGTTTTGAGTTACAGAGGAGGTCTAGAGCCAAAATTATTGCTCTCGCTCTACCGATCGCAGCGATACCTCACATGTGTGGTTTGAACACCGGTTTCATATGTGGGCGGGACTTACGTATGCGTTCGCTTCTGCATGCGAGCACACAGGGATAGGGGCGCTTTAAAATTTTTATTTTTTTTTTTTTTATTGTTCATTTTACTTTATTTATTTTAGTTTGATGCTTTTTTCCAAAAAAAATAAAATTTTGACCACTTTTATTCCTATTACAAGGAATGTAAACATCCTTGTAATAGGAATATGGCATGACAGGTCCTCTTTACAGTGAGATATGGGGTCAATAAAACGATCCTGGCTTCGATCGTAGCTGTGAGTCGGTAGAAGCGCAGGAGGGGGGGGGACATCCCCTCTCGCCTCCCGTAAGAACGATCAAGTAGTGGAACAGCCGCTATGATCGTTCTTATGGTGTAGGGAATCGCCGGCTGAAAAAGCTGATATCTGAATGATGCCTGTAGTTGCAGGCATCATTCAGATATCCCCGCACAAAGTCAAGGACGTTGTATGACGGCCGGGAAGTGGTTAAAATGCATTTTTTTTTTTTTAACACAAAGTTGTCCATTTATAAAATATTTCTAACACATAGCATGTACATAGCAAAAATGACACCCCAAAATAGATTCTCCTACTCCTCCGGAGTACGGCGATACCACATGTGTGAGACTTCCCCAGCCTGGCCACATACAGAGGCCGAGTACAGCCGAGCATGGCTCAGCATGGCGGGGTATGGCTGGGTATGGCGGAGTATGGTGGGGTATGGCGGGGTATGGCGGGGCTTTGCAGAGTATTGTAGGGGTATTGCAGAGTATTGTAGGGGTATTGCAGAGTAATGTGGGGGTATTGCAGAGTAATGTGGGGGTATTGCAGAGTAATGTGGGGGTATTGCAGAGTAATGTGGGGGTATTGCAGAGTATTGCACAGCAGAAGGGATGGCTGAGCATGGATGGCTGGATGTCTCTGTGCAGCGCTGTGGGCACTACACATCCAGCCCACAGCGCTGCAAGCCATCCATCTATCTCCCTCTCCTCCACAGTGTACCGATCGGTACACAGGAGGGGAGGATAGGAACCGGCGTCATCAGATAACGCCGGTCTGTTTACATGTGATCGCGCCGTCATTTGACGGCGCGATCACATGGTAAACGGCCGCGATCAGCGGCCATTTACCGGGATCCGTGATGCGCCGGGTCCCCGGCGGTCACAGATGTGCTCGGGTGCGCGTCCCCGAGAGGGGAATCCCGGGAGGACGTCATAGTACGTCCTCCCAGAGTTAAGCAACCGCCCTGCAGCCGTCATTCGGCTATGGGCCGGTTGTGGTTTTTTCTTCTGAAATGTCATTTTGCTGTCAGACTGTTCTAAACACGGGAAACATGCGCCCCTTTACAGGTATACTATAGACACTCCCCAGCTACGAAATTTAAAGGGATATTACACTTTTATTGTTTGACTTTAAGCATTATTAAAATCACTGCTCCTGAAAAAACGGCCGTTTTTAAAACTTTTTTTTGCATTGATCCATGTCCCCTGGGGCAGGACCCAGGTCCCCAAACACTTTTTATGACAATAACTTGCATATAAGCCTTTAAAATTAGCACTTCTGATTATTCATGTTCGTGTCCCATAGACTTTAACGGTGTTCACGTGTTCGAGCGAACTTTTTTCCTGTTCACATGTTCTGGTGCGAACCGAACAGGGGGGTGTTCGGCTCATCCCTACTCAGCACTTTCCGACTCACCTTGGGAGGTATTTCAAAGCATTTATTATGGCAAGCATAGCTTAAAAGTAGAGAGGTTTAACAAATGTACTTACACAATCAATCATTAAGACGATAACATTACTCTGAAAAATATGGTTAAATACTGCACATAAAACTAACAGTAATTACCAAAACTGAACTGCATTTACCTAGCGACAGTATATAAAGACAGTCCTAACTTTCTGTAACAGTCCCAATGCCGGGCCCTTGAAAAAAAGCACAACAGTTCCCAGCAGACAACAGATGAACTTGTATGATATTAGTCTCTTACCAGACCTAGGGTGCCCTCTTCTGGGTCTCCGAACATGTACTGTGATTCAGAAAAAACCCAGTTCAAGTCAGACAGAGATAAAACTTGCTGATGATCTCTCTCTTTCGATCCTGCTGAGACAGTTTCTTGTTTCCTTCCTTACGAGTGGTGAGAGTGCTCTCTAGTACAGTCTGATTGCACCAGGCATCCAAATCACACCCTCTCATGGAGAAGGTTCTCAGTATGTATGCTTCTCAGAGTTATCACCCAATTGTGTTCAGCTGTGGAAGAGATCCATTCATCCAGAAGCAGCTCAGTCTCTACCCCACACACCTGCTTCCTTCCAGGACCGTCTCCTCACATGTAGCATTGCACAGAGTATGATGGCAGTAGCAGACTCAGATTAGCCCTCTTCTCCTGGGTGGGCCAGCATCAGATAATTCCAGCAAACTATGGCCACACACCACTGTTCCCACTTCACTGCATGCTTGTGGTGCACTCTCATTCTGCAGGTTGGTGGCACAACAGAGCTCCCTTTCTCCAGCAGTGCAGTTCACTGTTTCCTTGCTCTGTTGCATCAGCCAATTACTGTCCTCCAGACCCAACCACGATGGCTGTCCCCTGCACTGGAGACACTCCATAGGCCAGCATTACAAAGTGGTCTCCATAAAAATGGCACTGCAAGTCTTCATTAATGAATATTCGGTTTAACCCTGTCCACCTTGCAGAAGGATAATACAGCAGCAACAAAAGGAAGACATTCCACAGCAGTTATTAGCTACAGTTCATATATTTCAAGGGTACGTCCTTATGAAGTAAATCAACAGAAAGTGAAATTGGCTACAGGAAAGGAAATGAAGGGAAATCTCCGCAATAAGACTCAAAAAAAATGGAAAAAATGGCAAAAAAATAACCCACACAGAGGTTATAATCCTTTATTACTCTATCCAAAATGAAATAAAAAGTTTTGCCTTTAGTGTCTCTCTAAAGTAGAACTTAACTCTCAATCAACATTATCTATTTTAATCCTTTTGCTGCTAGCATTAGTAAATAGATAAGAAAATGTATCATAATCACTTATGTTAATTTTTTTTTTTACATTTCTTCAGTTACTTCCTGGTTTACAGGCCTAAGCAAATGATGTCATACATCCCAGGAGACTTCAGAAAGGAGAAGGGGTTTTCTCAGCCAAGCACAGCATCCTGCCTCCATGCTTGTGCTAAGGGCAGAGGGATTTTGAGAAGTAAATGCTACATAAATCATCTGCCCTTACCCAAAATGGTCACGATCAGGAATGCTAGGGGGTGTTTTTCAAAGTAATTTTTTAGCAAAATAAAACACGGGGACATGGATAAATGGGGGAGCTTGCTTTTAATAATTTAAAAAAATAACTAATCAGTGTTTTTGGTTCTCAGATGCAGTGTAGTTAAGTTTGCTACTACAAGTGTTCTGCTGTGTTTTAAAGCTATAGCAGTAAGTAAGCGTAACTTGATCTTCAACTATTCAGCTCTGTAAAGACACAATCATATACAGCTGAATGTTCAGTGAGAGGGCACATCTCCACTCTCTGCTCATACAACTAATGTATATGTGTAAAATAAGAACTGTACAGAAAGGGAAAAAAGGTATTATACCACTTCAGGATTTTCCCCCTTCTTCACCAGGCCATTTTTTGCGATACAGCACTGCGTCATTTTAACTGACAATTGTGTGGTCGTGCAATGTTGTACCCAAATAAAATGTATGTCCTTTTTTTCCCCATATATAGAGCTTTCTTTTGGTGGTATTTGATCACCTCTGCGTTTTTTATTTTTTGCGCTATAAACAAAAAAAGAGCCACAATTTTGAAAAAAACACAATACTTTGTACTTTTTGCGATAATAAATATCCCAAAATCTTTTTTTAAAAAAACAAATTTTTTCCTCAGTTTAGGCTGATATGTATTCTTCTACATATTTTTGGTAAAAAAAAAAATCGCAATAGGCATATATTGATTGGTTTGCGCATATGTTATAGTGTCTACAAAATAGGGGATAGATTTATGTCATTTTTATTTTTATTATTTTTTTTTTTTACTAGCAATGGCGGTGATCTGCGATTTTATCTGGACTGCGACATTGTGGCGGACAGATTGGACACTTTTGACACTATTTTGGGACCACTGACATTTATACAACGATCAGAGCTTAAAATAGCCATTGATCACTGTATAAATGTCACTGTCAGGGAAGGGGTTAACACTAGGGGGTGATCAAGGGGTTAACTGTGTTCCCTAGGTGTGTTTTAACTGTAGGGGTGGGACTGACTAGGGGAGGAGACCGATCGGTGTTCATACTTAGTATGAACACACGATCAGTCTTCTTTCCCCTGAGAGAACAGGGATTTGTGTGTTTACACACACAGATCCCGATTCTCGCCCTGTCACAAGCGATCGCGGGTGCTTGGTGGTCATCGCGCCCGCCGGGCACGCACATGGGCTCCAGGGAAACACGGTGGCGCACACGCCTGCTGTGGTGTCTTAAAGGAGCGATGTACTGCTATGCCAATTTGCGCAGCTGTGCCAACCTGCCACAGTATAACTGCGGCGGCTGGTTGGCTAGTGGTTAAAAAAGTCTGTAAGTCTGCAATAAAATAAAAACTGACAAGAATTTACTCCCATTTAGGTTCACAGTCTTAGGCAAACTGTATACTTCTAAATGTTACCTGAATTTTGTTATATTTTAATTCTTGTAACGCTACCCCTGTAGATGCATGTAATTAGGATGGGTCTTCTGTTCTTTGCCTTGATCTTTTCCAAAAAAACTTGCAGGAAATCACTGAAAGTAATATTCAGTACCCAATGGTAGCGCTGTATCAAAGAAAACAGGCACCAAACCAGGTAGTAAAGGCAAACTTAATATATTGTCACCCAATGTGATTGGTAATTAGCAAAACACAAAAAATAGATTAATATTGGTAATAACACAATTTAGCATACAAAGTGATCACCAGTAAGGACTAGGCATAAGATGACATTTGACGTCCAAATCAGCATAAACAGTAGCAAGACCACCTCAAATGCAGCTATGAGCAGCAGTAAAGTTTAATCTACCAAGTCCTGGAACTATACTGCCAGAGTGCATTTTTTACAGCGATGCTTGTTCTTAACCAACTGGGTATGCACAATCCAAAAGAAAGGGACCCCTGAGGCGGTGCTGCACGCCCGCCCTGAGGTATCCTGTTGTCCTATGGCATTCCGGTTAAACTGTGACCAGCTTATTATTATATACCATCTCCCCAAACCATTTTTTCATTCCTTTGGTCCAGCACTGTCCCCATTGTGTGTTACAATGCTGTTTTTTGGTTACCGGAAGTTTCAGACACTTCCGTGCTCTGGTATCCGGTTTCCGGTCTTCAGTCCATGGTACTTGGACCTCCCCTTTGCGTCCGCTTGGTGCCGGTGCGGCGTGACGTTATGCGCTGCATTTTGGCGCCATGGGGAGGGGGAGGGATAAACCCCACACATTGGATATCTGCCTCGGCAGTTTGGGAGCTCATGCTGAACACGGATGCTGGCACTAGGTAAACTTACAATGGTTAATAGGTAGGTTAGTGTTCCTGCTGTGTATTTAATCATGAACTAAGCATTATCCTTGTTGCTGTTTTTCTATTTAGATTGCCACTAGCCATTCTAGCGCTCCTTTGTGGAGTTTTTTGGCTGACTATCTTCTGGTACCCCTCTACCTTTATGCTTTCTCCCAGCTGTGGAGACTGGGTTGTGATGCAGTCCCATACACAGCGGTGAGACATCTTTAAGGTGAGGAAAAGCTCATAAAGATTTAAAGACATACTATACAATTTCTATATAAGATATTGACATATATATATATATATATATATATATATATATATATATATATATATATATATATATATATATACACATCATTTCAGAAATTATGTGATGGCTGTGACAGTTTCGGATTTTTCATTGATGCACTTGCACACTCGCTTCTGTGCCTTCGGTCCGCATGAGCTCCTAATAAAGACATTTATTTTTATTGGATAACGGTGAGTACAGTCCATTGTTAAGGCGGTATTATGGACTTGTCCCCTCCCTATCTTCAATGCATGCATTTTTCTTATAATCCATGATATATATTGCAGATATCGCTATTTTTCTGGATGGTTGATTTATCAACTACAAAATATATACCCCCCCCCCCACTCTGGGCCCCCCCCCCTGGACACCTCTGAAACTGCGTTCTTCCTGGAACGCATTTTAGAGGTATGGAGCTGACATAGGGGTGGTGTCTGTGGTGGTTGGGGGCGTGGAGGTGATGGGTGATGCCTACACCTGTATAAATGTTATGTAACATCTTAATATATTCTTTATATAACTTTTTGCTTTTGTTTTTTTCTATACATCCAAGGTTGAACATATCATGTGTATTGTCATTCACTAATCAAATATCCTCGCTCATTTCCTGATTAAGCCATTTCGGTGAAACATGTTGAATTTTCTGGACGTGGTTATGTTTGGCTTCATGTGACTACAGTTTTTTTTCTTTTGTCAATGCTTGGTAATGGATGTTTACCTTTGACTGTGACTGAAAACTGTATTCCTTTTTCTTCCTGTTTTTTAAATTGTTTTTCTAATAAATATTTGTATAATTTTATTCAATTGTGTCTTCACTTATATGATGTACCTTTTAAAGTCCCACATTCTACACATTCTTGTTCTATTTTCTTTGATGCACTTACGGTGTATATTATTGGCACTGGATCCTAATAGCCTCATGCTTAATATTTCAGCCAAAAAAAAAATAAAAATTATGTATATGTATCTGAAACTTAGAAGAGTAATGGTAGAAAAAGTCCATCAAGTCTGCCCCAGTTTTAACATTTGTGGTTTATTTATTAATGCATTTATTTTTTATATTACCATTTTGTCCAAGCAAAGACCTATGTTTATTTCAAGCATGTTTGAACTCATTTACTTAACCACTTCAGCTCCATAAGATTTACCCCCCTTCATGACCAGGCCATCCTGTGCGATACAGCACTGCGTTATTTTAACTGACAATTGTGCAGTCGTGCAACACTATACTCAAATAAAATGTATGTCCTTTTTTTTCTCACAAATAGAGCTTTCTTTTGGTGTTATTTGATCACCTCTGCATTTTTTTTTTTTTTTGCTCTATAAACAAAAAACGACCAACAATTAAAAAAAAAATGATGTTTTTTACATTCTGCTATAAAACATATCCAAAAAAAAAAAAAAAAAAATCTAGTTTCTTCATCAATTTAGGCCAATATGTATTCTGCTACATATATTTGGTAAAAAAAAATCACAATAAGCGTATATTGATTGGTTTGCGCAAAAGTTATAGCATCTACAAACTATGGGATATATTTATGGAATGTTTATTTAATTATTTCTTTTTTTACTAATAATGGTGGCGATCAGCGACTTATAGCGGGACTACAATATTGCAGCGGACAGATCGGACACCTAACTGAGGCTTTTGACACTTTATTGGGAACCAGTGACACTAATACAGTGATCAGTGCTAAAAATATGCACTGTCACTGTACTAATGACACTGGCTGGGAGGGAGTTAACATCAGGGGCGATCAAAGGGTTAACTGTGTGCCTAGTTGGTGTTTCAGTGTAGATGGGAGGTGCTTGTACTAGTGGAAGGCATGGATCGGTGTTCCTGCTTTACAGGAACACAGGATCAATGCCTTCTGTACTGTACATACCGCTGATAAGCTCCCACTATGTAGATTCACAACAGGAGTGAGCCTCCAGTGACGCGCACTCGTGCCCGATGCCCAGAAGTGCAGGATCACGTATATATAGCAATAAAGCAGTAAATGACAAAGAAAGCAAATTCTTAAGAGACTTAGCAGCCCATGAAAATGGATATGCCTACAATTGGGACAATGCCAAGGAAACCAAAGCTAGAAACAAACCCTTTTCCACTAATATACCTACTTCGAATAACCATGCCTCTAACAATTTATCTGCTTCTTTTTCATCCAGTACCTCCACTGTTTACCAAGATTTGACACAGGAACAATTAGCAAAAAGAAGAAAAGGCGATCTTTCGGCCATATCCTCGGAGTCACTCCACCGCACACTAGGACCCACTCCTCTACCACATCCACCTACAGGCCATTCAAAGACCGCTCACGTATCCACTCCCTTCACTAAAGCACAACCCAAGTCGTCAGCGATTCCCAAATCATCCTCTACCAAGACACCTGCAGGCATAATGGCACCACCGCACCCTCAAACGCACATCACCTCCCGAAGGGTAAGTGAACCCACTATCACCTCCATGTTTCCAGCCAGCTCTGCTACAGCAGACCCTAAACTTGCACCTATTTTTTTAGGGCAGGGCCAGGAGTCTCTCCCAAGCCCATCCCCCGATTTACACCCACAAATGCCAATGATCCAGCAAGACCAACCACCCCTGATGTAATCAATCTATCTTCTATTCCACTCAATGCGGATCATATCTATGTACTCCAATTAGGCCTCACATTTTGTCCCTCTAACGACTTTGACAAATTTGCCTTTATTAAAGACGTGCATCTTTTTGCACGTAAACTTCTTTTCAAAGTGATCTATGACAAATCTCAATCTAATACTGCACTTGTTCAGAATGTGCATGTAAATCCTTCCCAACAGGTTCCCACCCTAGCGGAAATACAAGCCCTCGAAGAATTAATGTCACTTTGGGAGGAGGGGTGCACTGATGGTGACGACTCTCTTGATCCTACCAATCTTGAGGCCGCCGCCCTTGGTGCTCCCCCCTTCCCCCCTCCTGTTTCTTTTAAACCCAAATCTGTGAATTTTCCAAATCTTTCTACAAATCCCAATATATGGGCCTTTGTACAACAGGTCACTAACACCATCGAAGGCTTAAATTTCAACTCCGCGTATCCCTCCAACCTAACTTTGGCTCAGATTAGGGCCATCAAATCCCTACAAAACCATCCTGAACTCACCATTAAGCCAGCCGACAAGGGTGGCAATGTGGTGGTGATGGATGTGTCCTTCTATGAACAAATGTGCCTGGATATTTTAAACAATCGCGAGTGGTATAGACCAATTTCTAAAACACTCATTGCTAACTACATATCCGAATACCAACAGCTGATATTTGCAGCTTATCAAAAAGGCATTATAGACTCCAACACATGGAAATTTCTTTATGTTAAAGAACCCACTACCCCTACCTTCTATTCCCTCCCGAAATTGCACAAATCTCTCGACCATCCACCTGGTCGCCCAATTGTGTCTGGTCGTCAATGCCTCACAGAATCTGCCAGTGCTCTGGTAGATAAATATCTGGCACCCCATGTTGTAGCTTTGCCTTCATATATAAAGGACACTATCCATCTCCTTCGTATATTAGATGGCCAATCCCTGCCCAGTGGCACATGGTTGGTAGCCCTAGATGTGGAAAGCTTATACAACGTAATCCCCCACAATAGAGGTATCTCAGTTATCAGCAAACTCATTCGTGCCAGAGGCCCCCAATATGATGAATACGGGGACTTTGTCCTCAAACTATTGAGGTTCATACTCACACGCAATTATTTCATGTTCGGCTCCTCCCACTTCCTCCAGGTGCAGGGTGTGGCTATGGGGACCAAGTGTGCCCCTGCCTATGCCAACCTGTACCTGGGGGGGTGGGAGAGGGAACTTTTTGACTCGATTCACTTCAATCCCTACCTGTCCAGGATTATATCCTGGTACAGGTATATCGATGATATACTTCTGTTTTGGGCCGGTACTAAGGAAGAACTTTCCTCATTTGTACAAAGCCTTACTGACAACACATACAATCTAAGATTTACCATGGAGTGCAGCCAGTCTCAGATCCATTTCTTGGACCTCCAGATTGGTGTACAACCCAATGGCCAAGTCTATACTACTCTATATCGCAAACCCTCTTCGGGCAATACAATCCTACATGCCCAGAGTGCCCATCCTGAGCCCCTCCTTCGAAGTATACCATATAGTCAATATGTCAGGATTAAACGTAACTGTACCCGCGATGAAGATTTCTTCAGGGCGGCACACGACCTCTATAATAGACTCTTAGATAGAGGCTACAGCCACTCTCTCTTAAAGAAAGCATTCCATAAGGCAAAAAAACTCAACCGCAAAGACCTGGTTTTCTCCGACAAACCATTGGATTCTAAACAACCCACACGACTCATCACCCAATTCTCCAATCAGCATACCCAAATCAAAGACGTCCTCAAACAATTTTGGCCCTTACTCACATCTGATCCTACCATTGCCAAATATATTAACACTTATCCTGATATTACCTATCGACGCTCTCCCTCTCTCCGTGATCGTCTGATTCATAGTCATCATTCTACTGACACTGCACATAGGTCCACTGCCATCGGTACCTATCAATGTGGCAAATGTGACATATGTACATTCGTTGCCAACTCTCAGGTTGTTAATCTACCCGATGGAAACACACACACCATCAGACACTATGTCACTTGCGCCACTGTTGGGGTTGTATACCTGGCCCAATGCCAATGCGGCGCATTCTATGTTGGCAAAACCAAGCGCCCCTTTCAGACCCGTATCCGGGACCATATCAAACCACTATACAAGAACACCACCACTACGGCCATTAATAGGCATATCGCTGCCCAACATAACTCCGATCCCCATGTTATTTTGTTTTCCGCACTTGAACATATCCCCTTACATGTAAGAGGCGGTAGTACTGATAATTCACTATTACGACTCGAAACCAAATGGATTCATATATTAAATGCTACCATCTTCCCAGGACTCAATGAATATATTAGTTTTAAGCCCTTCCTTTAAGTTTTTCTTTTTCATGCCCCTTCCCCAGACAACGTCGTTTGTGGTTTTTCCTCTCTACCCTATCCTCTTCCATCCCTTTCCCCCCCCCCCCCTTCTATTCTCTTCTTAGTTTCTCATTTTCCTGTATTCCCTGTCTTTCTTTCCCTTTGCTGCCATGGCCCCACCCGGTATTTCATCCATATAATGTTTTTTTGACATGGACTAATACCTTGCCTTCTACATTGATTACAAATGCCTTTTTCCTTTTCTGAGACAAGCTGGCAAATTGACTCAATATATCTTATATCCCTGTATATTCTATAAGTGTATATTGCCTGTATTTATTTGCGATTTAAAACTCTTTTTTGTCATTATTGAACAATATTTTTCGACACAACTGTTGCAATACATATACTGTGTGTTTCCTTTTTTATATATTCCTTTCTATATATTGTTTTTGCATTGTATTTTCAATTTTTGGTTGCAGGTTTTACTGTCGTACTGGGACCCAGTGGTTCTCTATGCACACTGCACACATTGTGGCTGGATGTCGTGTGCTGACACACAGTAATTCCCACCTTCCCCAGTGGCCCCTGTGGATCGTTGGGCAAGATCGTTGGGATATCCTCCCATCCTGTGTCTCGGCGCACTACACTTCGTGCCCCTTTGTTCCCCGCCACTGGACTGCGGTTGTCCCTGGTGCCTTGGCTAGCCCCACGACTGGGGGGATTATCTGTGGCGTGGGTGGTGGGCGGCGGCTCCGCGGGCTCTCCCGGTTTGGGGGTGACATGGCTAGCGCTGTCTTTGCCTGTACGGACGCCAAGGCGCAGACAACTGTCTGCCCCTGGGTGCCCACGTCTGTTCTCAGACCCTCTGGTCCTTTATTCCATCGGCAGATTGGGTGAGATGACACCTTGGTACTTCCCATTCCGGGGGTGTTCGCCTCTCCAATCGCCACACGGTCCGTGAGATCTGAGCATGTGCGCGCGTTGCATGATGGAACTCGTAGTTCCTAGGCACCGTGCAGTGCACAGCCGTGGCTACCCCTCGTTTAGCGTCCGCACACCTGATCATCATCTGATCAGGTGTGGGGGGTATATGAGTAACCGGCCAGTCCCTCAGTTCCCATGGACGAGGGACGTGCCTGCATTCGCTCTGCACACAGCTACAAGGTAAACTTCTGCCTTTCAAAACACCCTGACTTCATGTCGTTTACATGAATAAATTATTTATTATTCCTTTACATACTTTTTAGAACTTACTTTGGACCGGCCTCTTACTCTGGTGGTTAACACTGATTTTCTCAAGCAACACGGTGTGCTTCATGATGAATTAGGTAATAGATTCCTTTTCACTAGCCTCACCTGTGCCCAAGTACATTTTAAAGCTTCCATTTCCCTACCTTTCTGATCCTCCTTTTTTCCTTTATATTTCATATAGGATCCACTGTTATTTTTATCCCTTTTTCATCCCAGCACCGGTACTATATACCTGTGAATGTACCGCTATGAGAATCTTTTCTTACAGCAGATACCATCAAGTAAGTATAGGCATAAACTACCATATCTGGCCCCAGTTAACAACAGCAAGACCCCTAACACTATCCATTTTTCCAACTAGGCCTGCTTTAAGTGGTCTGCAGATATGGTTCAACCTTGATGTCCTTTCCTTGCTGTGTGCATACATATATCACAGGCACTTCCTGACCTTGCCTCTCTACAGCTTTTAGATATACATGTAAGTCCGCACCTTTTCCAGAGATATAGATACATTTATACCTATTTATATACATATATTTTTTGTTCTCTTTTTAATACAATGCACATATGCGCAACCCTCTATTCCTGGAATAACTACCACAGTGCATTATGACACATGACTATCTTTACATTCCTTTGCCAGGTCTACTGTATGCCCCCTGCAGGCATAATTTACGGCGCGGTCTGCCTGCTCCCCTGTGGGGATCTCCTTGGGTGGCTGTGTTCCCCCTCTCCCTCTCTTCCCTCCCGTCTTGGGCACTGACGCCCCAGGTATGTCCGCAGTTCCGTTTAGTGGTGTGGAGCTTGGGGTTGCATGAATGTCCAGCCACAGTTGCAATGTGTTATTGTTTTTACTATGCAGTGTTTGGTCAAATCAATATTTCTAACATGTGCTTTTATGTCCACCACACAGAATTTTTTATATATATCCACCCTATGAGCTCCTGTTCCCTGAAGAAGCCAATGTTTTGGCGAAACATGTAGGAAAATGAGCCCCCCCTCCTTCAATGGCCACTTGCCATCTGGCCCACTTGACCATTCTTAGGGTCACCTACAGTACATGTATCCACAAAATTTGTATAATTACTGTATGAATTGTTTATAATGTACATTGTATTTATGATAGACTATTAATAAAATTTGTAATTTTAGTATTTTTTGTTTTATCTTTTCTTCTCTAATCTTCCTGACCCTAGCACCGCTATAATCCCTTGTCCACACACCCATTTAACGTTTGATTATTTAGGGGATGAGGTGCTGTATCCTCTGGTACCATCTAGCCATCTTTACTTTTTTTTAAAGCAGTAAATGTGAAACAATAAATGTGCTATAGGGCGAACAGCAAGTGGTTAATGGACTCATCACCCATAGAAAAATAGAGGACAATCTGCCTTGTAAAACAGTGACAATATGCCCCTGTGTGAACCGGCACTAATTGTGAAGTGGAAGGAAAATGATAAATGGTTTCAAAATGTTATACAAATAAATATGTGAAAAAAAGGGCATGCATTTGTATTCAGCCCCCCTGAGTCAATACTTTGTAGAACCACATTTCACTGCAATTACAGCTGCAAGTCTTTCTAGGGATGTCTCTACCAGCTTTGCACATCTAGAGAGTGAAATTTTTGCCCATTCTTCTTTGCAAAATAGCTCAAACTCTGTCAGATCGGATGGAGAGTGTTGCCACAGATTATTAATTGGATTTAGGCCTGGACTTTGACTGGGCCATTCTAACACATGAATATGCTTTGATCTAAACCATTCCATTTTAGCTCTGGCTGTATGTTTAGGGTCATTGTCCTGCTGGAAGGTTAATCTCTGCCCCAGTCTCTAGTCTTTTGCAGACTCTAACAGGTTTTCTACCAAGATTGCCCTGTATTTGGCTCCATCCATCTTCCCAACACCAGATTCCCGGTCCCTGCTGAAGTAAAGCATCCCACAGCATGATGCTACCACCACCATGTTTCACGGTGGGGATGGTGTCTTCAGGATGATGTGCAGTGGTAGTTTTCCACCATACACCGCATTTTGCTTTTAGGCCAAAAAGTAAAATTTTGGTCTCATCTGACCAGAGCACCTTCTTCCACATGTTTGCTGTGTCCCCCACATGGTTTCTTGCAAACTGCCAACAGGACTTCTTTTGGCATTCTTTCAACAATGGCTTTCTTCATGTCACTCTTCCATAAAGGCCAGATTTGTGGAGTGTACGAATAATAGTTGTCCTGTGGACAGATTCTCCCACTTGAGCTGTGCCTGCAGCTACTCCAGAGTTACCATGGGCCTCTTTGCTGCTTCTCTGATTAATGCTGTCCTTGCCCAGCCTGTCAGTTTAGGTGGATGACCATGTCTTGGTAGGTTTGCAGTTATGCCATACTCTTAGAAAATGAATCGACTCCCATGGTTTGGCGTGTAAATTGCCATCATCCCTTACAAATTAAAGAAGAAAAACCTCAAAATGGGATTTTTAACTCCAATTTTGTATTGAATGTTTCATTGTAATTGTTTACCCAATATATTTATATTGTATTTTACATTTTCAGAGATGGTTACAGTCCCTGATGAAGATGATATTTTATGCACTTTTTGAAACGCGTTGGAATTTCTCACTACTTACCATCTCTTGTCCTCTGTCTGGATGGTTTCATTATTGTAGTAGGATTTTGTCACTTCTGTCAATTTGTTAAATATTTTCTAATTACACATATATATATATATATATATATATATATATATATATATATATATATATATATATATATATAATGTGTTTCTCTTGTGGTTCTTTCCATAAGAATTTTATGAATTTTTGTGTATTAATAAAATGATATATTTTTTATTAATTGTTCTATATATTTCTTTGTCAAATTGCCTTAAAAATCACATTTTGAGGTTTTTCTTCTTTGTTATGCCATACTCTTTCCATTTTCAGATGATGGATTGAATGGTGCTCCGTGAGATGTTCAAAGCTTGATATATTTTTAGAACTTAACCTTGCTTTAAACGTCTCCACAATTGTATCCCTGACCTGTCTGATGTGTTCCTTGACCTCCATGACGCTGTTTGTTCACTAAGGTTCTCTAACAAACCTCTGAGGGCTTCACAGAATAGCTGTATTTATACTGAGAATACATTACACACAGGTGGACTCTATTTATTAATTAGGTGACTTCTGAAGTAAATTGGTTCCACTAGATTTTAGTTAGTGGTATCAGAGTGAAGTGGGCTGAATACAAATGCACACCACACTTTTCAGATATTTATTTATAAAAAAAATGGAAAACCATTTATTATTTTATTCCACTTCACAATTATGTGCCACTTTGTGTTGGTCTATCGCATAAAATTCCAATAAAATACATTTACGTTTTTGGTTAAAACATGACAAAATGTGGAAAGTTTCAAGGGGTATGAATACTTTTTCAAGGCACTGTACATTGTTCTAGGTCAGTCCACCTGAATCCTAGCCCCCAAATCCACACAGGAAAGTGCCAGTCCGGCTTGCAACCAGAGTACTTTAAAAAGGAAGGTGGGTGACCGCACTCTAATTTATGGAAAATCCAGAAGTTCATAAGAAAAAATCCATTAATAAAAGCACATCACAGCCTCTCAGGGCAAGTAACAAACATTGGTGTATTTCATGCTACAAGCACTTAGTCATAACTTGTAGTGTGATGTGCGTCAGCACTTGGACCTCTCCTTGAGAGGCTGTGGTGTGCTTTTATTGATAAAGCATTTCTAATCAACTTCTGGATTTTCCATACATTGGAGCATGGTCACCCACCTTCTTTTCTGAGGTATCATAAAATAACTTAAAGCCTAGGTTTAACTAAAACAAAAAATCAGCACAAGGAATATTACTTACCTTCAGTGAGATGTGTCTCTTGTGCTGCTCTGTCCTCCTATTGCCAAAACTTTCCTCCTCTGATGCCCCAACCCACCTTCACCACTGTAATCTTCCATTGCAGTGGAAGTTAATGGAACTAAGGAGCTGGGACCTGCTCTATGCATTAGGACAAAAAACCTTCTGTGCAAAGCCCCACTTATACTTACCTGAGCCCAATCTCAATCCAGTGTTGTCCAAAAGAGCAGCTCTTTCAGCTCGCTCCCTGCTCACTGGGCAGATTGATAGTATAGGGAGCCATTGGCACTGGCAACATGGCTCAGGATCGAGCCCGCACAAGTGCCCCCATAGAAAGCGGAGGAACAGCCAGAAGCGCCGACGGGGGATCTCAGAAAAGGAGGATGCTCTGTGCAAAACCATTGCACAAGGTAAGTATGACATATTTATTATTTTAATAAAAAAAATTAAGCTTTACAAACACTTTAACCACTTACCGACCGCCGCGCGTCGATGTAGTCCAAACTTTGGCGGCGGATATCGTTGTTATGGCAGCAGCTAGCTGCCATAACCCCGGTATCCCCGTTTTCGTGCGGCAGCCGGCTTTCAGATAAAAGTGGTCCCTGCAGGGGATTCGTCGCAAGATCACTTTTATCGGTGGCGGGAGAGGGGCCCCCCTCCCGTCGTGATCCGGTGCCCTCCGCCGCTTACCGGAGCCGTCGGTAGCGGCGGAGGCGATCGCGTCCTCCTCTGTGGTGTGTCTGGAGACGAGTGAGGCTAAGATGGCGCCCACTCGTCTCCATGACACTGCTGGGCAGAAGCGATGTCAAAGCGTCAATTCCGTCCACGCCTCTTAAAGGCACATTTTTTCAAATGTCATTTTTTTAAATGACTTCTTTTTTTTTTTTTTTTATTGCATTTTAGTGTAAATATGAGATCTGAGGTCTTTTTGACCCCAGATCTCATATTTAAGAGGTCCTGCCATGCTTTTTTCTATTACAAGGGATGTTTACATTCTTTGTAATAGGAATAAAAGTGACACCATTTTTTTTTTTAAACAGTGTAAAAATAAATAAAATATTGTAAAATAAATAATAAAAATAAAAAAAAAATTTTTAAAACCCCCCCATCCCGACGAGCTCGCGCGCAGAAGCGAACGCATATGCGAGTAGCGCCTGCATATGAAAACGGTGGTCAAACCACACATGTGAGGTATCGCAGCGACCGGTAGAGCGAGAGCAATAATTCTAGCCCTAGATCCCCTCTGTACCACAAAATATGCAACCTGTAGAATTTTTTAAACGTCGCCTATGGAGATTTTAGAGGATAAAAGTTTGACGCCATTCCACGAGCGGGCGCAATTTTCAAGTGTGACATGTTGGGTATTAATTTACTTGGCGTAACATTATATTTCACAATATCAAAACAAATTGGGCTAACTTTACTGTTGTCTTATTTTTTTATTCAAAAAAGTGAATTTTTCCCCAAAAAAGTGCGCTTTTAAGACCGCTGCGCAAATACGGTGCGAAAAAAAGTATTGCAATGACCGCCATTTTATTCTCTAGGGTGTTAGAAGAAAAACCATATATAATGTTTGGGGGTTCTAAGTAATCTTATAGCAAAAAAAAGGTTTTAAACATGTAAACACCTAAAATCCAAAACGAGGCTGGTCCTTAAGTGACTAGGCCTACTACACACAGCTCGATTTTGGGCCTATTCCTGCTGAATCAGCCAAAAATCAAGCTCTGGGTGGCCCTGCTGGCACCCCCAAGCTTGACAAACTCTGACTGAAAAATTATAGGAGCCAAGTGAAAAATTGTCAGCTGAGCAGTGACTGTATCCAATCAGATTCAGTCACTGTTTAGGTATTCAGAAAGCCGTGGGGTGGGTGAGTGGGTACAACAGCTGACCCGGGATCTATAAATATATGGCTAGTCTTGAAGTAGCATAAGACTTCTATTTTAAGCTTGCATTGCAGTGCTCATGTTCAGGGGCGTACCTAGAGCAATTTGGCACCCGGGGCGGATCCTATATCTGGCACCCCCCACCTTAAAATGTAAAAACACCCCACTGTGCACAGCACCGCACCTCTGGACCCCTTTACATTACACAGCACCCTGCACCTCTGGACTCCTTTACATTACACAGCCCTTGTACCTCTGACCCCTTTACATTACACAGCTCCCCTCAGCTCTGGACCCCTGTATGTTACACAGACACCCCCCTAACAGTTCTGGACCCCCTGCATGTTACACAGACCCCCCTACAGTGCAGACCCCCCATTCAGTACAGACCCCCTACAGTGCAGACCCCCCCTACAATGCAGACCCCCTACAGTGCAGACCCTGCCTACAATACAGAACCCCTACAATACAGACCCCCTACAATACAGATCCCCCCTACAGTGCAGACCCCCCCTACAGTACAGACCCCCCTACAATACAGACCCCCCCTACAATACGGACCCCCCTTACAATACAGACTCCCCCTACAATACAGACCCCCCCTTCAGACCCATAATTTACCTCAGAATCTGATGATCAGTGCGGGACATGCACCTCCCTACACAGGGCCTGTGTAGACATAAAGGAGGAGGGGGAGGCGGATTCACTTTGCTCGGCTGTGTGAGACAGCTGAGACTGATCAGAGCCATGGCCATGAGAGAAGGGGATTGTTGCGGGTCCCGGGTGTGCTGACGGGTGTCACTCAATTGCGGCTCGCACCCCCCCTACAAAGCACCACCACAGCTTACCTCGCCTCGCCTCAGGCTCTCCGTGTGCCTGTCACCACGGTGCCACTGCCTTAACCCCCCCGCTGTCTCCACTTCTTTCGCGGAGGGGTGACGCTGGCCTGACACCCCCCCGTGTGTGGCACCTGGGGCAGCCTGCCCCCCCCCCGCCCCCCACTTAGTATGCCACTGCTCATGTTATCTGACTGAGCAATTTATATTTCTATTACTGAACCTTGAAGAGGTAAATTGCTGTAGTAAAGATCCATGCTGTAACATCCCATGTCTGAGTGTCATCTCTGTAATGGGGGCAAGGTTGTATGTGCTAAAATGCCCAGGCTGCCAGAAAAACTTGCATTACAGACATATATTTGGCTGTAAAGCACCTATTGTGGGTTGTGCCTAGAAAAAGATTAGTTGCCAAGTAAAATTGGGGACTATGGGAGTACACTTCACTTTGAGAAGTGCTAAATGCCTTTTTTGTGGCATTAATCTGCTCCAGAGCTTCTCCCCAGCTGAATAAACAGGAGACTTGTTATTTATGTGACATTTTACTAGCTCTCTGTCATTTTCCTTCTCCATTTGCTTTATCTTTCAGGAATTTTCTTTCCATTACACTAACTTTTACTTAGATGAAGGTAACAACTTTTTAAACTTCAGTTACTGCAATCTAAAAAATATTTATTTAATCTGAAAACTAAAAAAGGCAATATGTCATCAAAGGTACTGTAGCTGTTTAAACTGACTGGTGCAGTAAAGCACAGAGGATAATGAATTACTGATCAGTATTTGATACCAACATGAGTGAAGATTAAGTAATGAAGATGATGTGCAGACAAACTGCAGCCAGACAAATTTCCCCAATGTAGGACACTTTCTGTATATATACACTGCTCCAAAAAATTAAAGGAACACTGAAAACACATCAGATTTTAATGGGGAAAAATATCATACTGGCTATCCCAAAATGGTACTCGGTAGTTTGTATGGCTCTCATGTGCTTGTATGCATGCCTGACAACGTTGGGGCATGCTCCTAATGAGATGAGGAATGGTGTCCTGGGGTATTTCCTCACAGATTTGGACCAGAGCATTACTGAGCTCCTGAACAGACTGAAGTGCCACCTGGTGGTGTTGGATGGACCAAAACATAATGTCGCAGAGGTTTGGATTTAGGTCAGGAGAGCATGGGGGCCATTCAATGGTATAAGTTCCTTCATCCTCCAAGAACTGGCTGCATACTCTCACCACATGAGGCCAGACATTGTCCTGCACCAGGAGGAACCCACTGCTGGTGCAGTGCACTACGCTGGTGAATAGGGTCTGACAATGGGCTCAAGGATTTCATCCCAATACCTAATGGCAGTCAGGGTGCTATTGTTTAGCCTGTAGAGGTCTGTGCATCCCTCCATGTATATGTCTCACCAGACCATCACTGACCCACCACCAAACTGGTCATGCTGAATTATGTTACAGGCAGTATAACATTCTCCAAGGCTTCTCCAGCCCCTTTCACATCTGTCACATGTGCTCAGGGAGAACCTGCTATCATCAGTAAAAAGCACAGGGTGCCAGTGGTGGACCTACCAATTCTGGTGCTCAATGGCAAATGCCAATCGAGCTCCACAGTGCTGGGCAGTGAGCACAGGGCCCACTAGAGGACGTCGGGCCCTCCGGCCACCCTCATTAAGTCTGTTTCTGATTGTTTGGTCAGAGACATTCACACCAGTGGCCTGCTGGAGGTCAATTTGTAAAGCTCTGGCAGTGCTCATTCTGTTCCTCCTTAAACAGAGGAGCAGATACTGGTCCTGCTGATGGGTTAAGGACCTTCTACAGCCCTATCCAGCTCCCCTAGAGTAACTGTCTGTCTCCTAGACTATTCTCCATGCTCTTGAGACTGTGCTGGGAGACACAGCAAACCTTCTGGCAATGGTATGTATTGATGTACCATCCTGGAGGAGTTGAACTACCTGTGCAATCTCTATAGGGTCCAGGTATTGCCTCATGCTACCAGTAGTGACACTGACCCTAGCCAAGTGCAAAAATAGATAAAAACAGTGGGAAAATATGAGTAGGGAAGCAAAAAAGTCAGTTACCACCTTTAAAACCATTCCTGTTTTGGAGGTTGTCTCATTGTTGCCCATCTAGTGCACCTGTTGCTTATTTCCTTAACACCAAAGCAGATGAAACTAATTAACAATCCCCTTCTGCTACTTAATTGACCTAATCAAGATCCCCGGAGTTTAATTGACTTGATGCTATACTCTGATTAGGAACTGTTCCTTGAATTTTTTTGGCACACTGTGTATATATATATATATATATATATATATATACAGTACACATGACACTCCCCGGTGTCATGTGACTCGTTAGTGTTACAAGGTCTCAAGTGTGAATGGGGAGCAGGTGTGTTCAGTTTGGTGTTATCGCTCTCACTTTCTCATGCTGGTCACTGGAAGTTCAACATGGCACCTCATTGCAAAGAACTCTCCAAGAATGTAAAAAAAGAATTGTTGCTCTACATAAAGATGGCATAGGCCAGTGATGGCGAACCTTGGCACCCCATATGTTTTGGAACTACATTTCCCATGATGCTCATGCACTCTGCAGTGTAGTTGAGCACAATGGAAAATGTAGTTCCAAAACATCTGGGGTGCCAAGGTTCGCCATCACTGCCCTAGGCTATAAGAATATTGCCAAGACCCTGAAACTGAGCTGCAGCACGGTGGCCAAGACCATACAGTGGTTTAACAGGACAGGTTCCACTCAGAACAGGCCTCGCCATGGTCGACCAAAGAAATTGAGTACACGTGCTCAGCGTCATATCCAGAGGTTGTCTTTGGGAAATAGGTGTATGAGTGCTGACAGCATTGCTGCAGAGGTTGAAGGGGTGGGGGGTCAGCCTGTCAGTGCTCAGACCATACGCCGCACACTGCATCAAATTGGTCTGCATGGCTGTCGTCCCAGAAGGAAGCCTCTTCTAAAGATGATGCACAAGAAAGCCCCGCAAAAAGATTGCTGAAGACAAGCAGACTAAGGACATGGATTACTGGAACCTGATGAGCTCAAGATAAACTTATTTGGTTCAGATGGTGTCAAGCGTGTGTGGCGTTAACCAGGTGAGGAGTACAAAGACAAGTGTGTCTTGTCTACAGTCAAACATGGTGGTGGGAGTGTCATGGTCTGGGGCTGCATGAGTGCTGCCAGCACTGGGGAGCTACAGTTCATTGAGGGAACCATGAATGCCAACATGTACAGTGACATACTGAAGCAGAGGATGATCCCCCCTGGGCTGCAGGGCAGTGTTCCAACATGATAACGACCCAAACACACCTCCAAAATGACCACTGCCTTGCTAAAGAAGCTGAGGGTAAAGGTGATGGGCAGGCATGTTTCCAGATCTAAACCCTATTGAGCATCTGTGGGGCGTTGTCAAACGGAAGATGGAGGAGCGCACGGTCTCTAACATCCACTCCAGTGGCAACCTGTGAAGCTCTGGTAAACTTTATGCCCAAGAGGGTTAAGGCAGTGCTGGATAATAATGGTGGCCACACAAAATATTGACACATTGGGCCCAATTTGGACATTTATACTTAGGGATGTACTCACCTTTGTTGCCAGCGGTTTAGACATAAATAGCTGTGTTGAGTTATTTTGAGGGGACAGCAAAAATGACACTGTTATACAAGCTGTACACTCACTACTTTACATTGTAGCAAAGTGTAATTTCTTCAGTGTGTCACATGAAAAGATATAATAGAATACTTACAAAACTGTGAGGGGTGTACTCACTTTTGTGAGATACTGTACACAGTGGTAAAAAGACACTCCCCTCCCTCCCCTCCATGTTCTCCTATTGTCAAACACTGTGGGGTGTGCTGATTAATTACATTCACTATATAGTATGCTGATTGATTACATCCACTAAGAGATGCACAAACACCCTTATTTTTAATGTAAATCAGTATTAAATATATCCAAATGTAATCGTTACTACCTGTAACGATTAAAAAAAAGGGCCTTCAGTTTCAGATGAAATGAAAACTAATGTCAATCATCTTTGTCTCTGCCTACACTATATTAATGCACAAAAAATACACATTTGATGTTCAATAAAGATTTATTTAGGACTGTGAAACAGTTAGACCCCTTTCACACTGGGGTGCTTTTCAGGTGTTTTAACGCTAAAAATAGCGCCTGTAAAGTGCCTGAAAAGCGCCTCTCAAGCCACCCCAGTGTGAAAGTCCTAGTGCTTTCACACTGAGGCGGTGCGCTTGCAGGACAGGACAAAAAATAGGATTTTTATAACAGCTTACCTGTAAAATCATTTCTTGGAGTACATCATGGGACACAGAGCACCATAGTAATCACTATGTGGGTATATAGGCACCTTCAGGTGATGGACACTGGTATACCCAATACAGGATGTTCACTACCTATATAACCCCTCCTCCTACTAGGAGTACCTCAGTTTTTGTAGCAAAGCAATATACCTAAACCCGCAAAAGAGGGGAGGGACCTCAGTGTCCCGTGATGTACTACAAGAAAAGGATTTTACAGGTTAGCAGTAAAAAAAATCCTATTTTCTTTATCGTACATCATGGGACACAGAGCACCATAGTAATCACCATGTGGGAGGTCCCATAGCAATGCTATTTGAGGGGAGGGAGAGACAACCCGTAAGGCACCCTCAGACTTGAGGACCTATACTGCTGCCTGCAGCACACTGCACCCAAAGGCAATATCTTCATGCCTTCTTACATCCACCTGATAAAACTTAGTGAATGTATGTACTGAAGACCAGGTTGTGGCCTTACAGACCTGAGCCATGGAGGCCTGGTGATGCACTGCCCAAGTAGCACTAACCACCCTAGTAGAGTGCGCTTTGACTTGAACAGGTGGAATCTTACCCCTTAAATCATAAGTCTGAATTATAACCTGCTGAATCCACTTAGCGACAGTGGATTTCAACGCTGCCTGTCCTTTCTTAGGACCCTCTGGCAGAACAAGTCTTCCGAATCTGAGCAGTCATCTTTAAATAGACTTTGACCGCTCTCACCACATCAAGACAATGTAGTGACTTCTCTTCCCTGGAACATGGTTTTGGAAAAAACAATTGCAGGACAATATCTTGGTTCAGGTGGAAAAAATCTGGACGAGGGCGTAACACCACTCTGTCCTCATGAATAATCAAGTATGGCTTTTTACAAGAAAGAGCAGCCAATTCCGAAATCCTCCTTGCTGAGGATATAGCAACCAACAACGCTAGCTTCCTTGTCAGAAGGACTAAGGGAATATGCTGTATCGCTTCAAATGGCTATTTTTGTAACACTGACAAAACTAAGTTCAAGTCCCAGGGGTTCAAAGGTGCTTTAACTGGTGGATTAAGCCGCATCACCCCTTGCATAAAACCCCGGACTAAAGAATGTGTAGCAAGCGGTTTTTGAAATAAAGCTGAGACTTGGCCATTAAAAGTACTCAAGGCCAACTTCATCTCTACCCCTAATTGTAGAAAGGCAAGAATTATGCCTATGATATACCTCCGAGGGTGCCAGCCCTTCGATTCACACCAGGAAACATAAGCCCTCAAGATATAGATATATAATATATAGTTCTGGATGCTGGCTTGCTTGCATTAATCAAGGTAGAAATTACTGACCCGGAAAGCCCACGCTTTCTCAGAATGTGGGTTTCAATAGCCAAGCTGTTAAATTTAGCGTTCGTAAGGTAGGATGGAATATAGGCTCCTGTGAGAGCAGGTCTGGCTGTAGTGGAAGGGACCATGGATCCTCCACCGCCATCTTTACAATTTCTGCATACCAGGACCTTCTGGGCCATGCTGGGGCTACCAGAATTACCGGCTTTCTTTCCAGCTTGATCCTGCAAAGAAGACGTGGCAACAACTGAATGGGGGAAATGCATAAATCAGTGAGAACTGATCCCACGGGGTCACCAATGCATCTGTTCTGCATGCGAGTGGATCCCTTGTCCTGGACACAAAGTTGACTAACTTCATGTTGAATATGAACGCCAGAAGATCTACGTCTGGAGTCCTCCATCTTTGGCAAACAGCCCAAAAGATGTCGGGTTGAATGGACCATTCCCTCAGCAATAACTGCTGACGACTCAAGTAGTCCGCCTGCCAATTCTCTACTCCCGGAATGAAGACTGCTGATAGGCACGGAACATTCCTTTCTGCCCAAGTTAGAATATGGCTCACCTCTGTCTGCGCTGCGAGACTCTTGGTGCCCCCTTGGTAATTGATATATTCCACAGCTGTGGCATTGTCGGATTGGATCCTGACAGGACAATCCCGTAACCTGAAAGTCCAGGCCTTCAGAGCCAGATGCACTGCCCGAATCTCTAGGATGTTGATGGGCAAGGCTCTTTCGATTCTTGACCACTGTCCCTGGACAGTTGTCTACTCTAGTAGTGCTCCCCAGCCTGAAAGGCTGGCATCTGTCGTTACCACTTTCCAGATAACTGGTCTGAAGGATCTTCCTTTCAGCAGATTCTGGGTTAGTAACCACCAACTGAGGCTTCGGGACAGCCGCATTGGCTAGTCTAAAGCTTGAATCATTTTGTTCCAAGCAGAGAGGATACTGTTTTGCAACAGTCTCGAATGGAACTGGGCATAGGGAACCGCTTTGAATGAAGCCACCGTCTTTCCTAACAACCTCATGCAAAGGCGAATGGAGGGATCTCCTATTGATCTGACCATCCGCACCAGCTCTCTTATGGAGTTGATCTTTGCCTGAGGCAAGAACACCTTTTTCTGGGCTGTGTCTATGATCAGACCCAAGTACTCCAGCCTTTTTACTGGTTTTAAGGAAGACTTCTCTAGGTTGAGAATCCAACCCAGACTTTCCAGGTAACTGGTTGTAATGTGCACACTTTGCTCCAAGCGAGCCACCGACTGGTCTATTAGCAATAGATCATCTAGGTACGCCAAGACTGTTATGCCCAGTGCCCTTAACCTGGCTAGAGGAGGGGCCAGGACTTTTGTAAACACCCAGGGTGCTGTAGCTAGCCCGAAGGGCAAGGCTACAAACTGGAAATGCTGCTGTTCTACCTCGAACCACAGAAACCTTTGGTGAGCAGGAAATATAGAGACATGCAGATATGCATCCCTGATGTCGATAGAAGTTATTCTCCTAGTAGGATAGACACCACTGACCTGATCGACTCCATGCGAAAGGAGCGGATCTTCAGGAACTGATTTAGATTCTTTATATCTAGAATGGGTCTGACATCTCCGTTTGATTTTGGTACCGTAAAGAGGATTGAATAAAACCCCAAACCTTGCTCTTCTATGGGGATTTGTATGATCACCCCCTGAGCCAGTAATCGGTCTAGTGCCCGAAACAGAAATTGCCTTTTCGCTGGATCTTTGGGAACGTTTGACCTCAGAAAACGAGACGATGGAAACTCCCTAAATCCTAGTTTGTAACACCATGGAGATGACCCATCTGTCCTGAATTTCCTCTTGCCAGACTTCTGAGTATTGCAGAAGTCTTCCCCCCACTCTGGCAAGGTGGGGTGTCTCTTCATGATGAGGCTTTGGAATTCTGCTTTGCAGGTTTCCGCCCCCAGGCCTTCTTTTGTGCCTGGGCCTGACCTTGAGGCTTTCCTCTAGAGTCTGATGGCGGAGGCCATCGCCACTGTCTAGAAGCGGATGCCCCTAGCACAGGAGAAAGAGTCTGCTCAAATGCAGGGCATTTATACTTTCTTTTGACTGGCAAAAGAGTACTTTTCCCACTAGAAATCATTTGGATGTATTTGTCCAAATCATCCCCAAATAACCGATCCCCATGAAAAGGAAAACCAGTCAGGAGCTTTTTGCATTGTGCTTCAGCTGACCAACTTTTTAACCACAGGATTCTACGCATGTGTACTAGCACAAGCACAAGCAGGGCGCCTGGTGAATAGAATCTTTCATGGCGTCTATGGCAAAACATAATGCCCTTGGCAGTTCAGCCAAATCCCGGGCTTGTTGTGCAGGAACCTCCTTAAGGGCCTGTCTAAACTGGTCCTTTAGGGACTGACAGATGCGTATTGCAGTGACTGCAGGCTGAGTAATGGCACCTGCCAAGGAAAAAGAGGATTTTAACAGGAATTCCAACTTTTTATCTGTTGGATCCTTAAGCATTTGTGCATTGTCTACTGGACAAGTTAGACTTTTATTCACACTGGAGATCGCAGCGTCAACTGCTGGTACATTCCATTTTTTGGTGAATTTCTCCTCCATGGGATAGAGTACTGTGAATCTCTTTGGAGGGAGAAAATGCTTATCCGGGTGAACCCATTCAGCATAAATAAGCTGTTCTAGTAATGCATGGACAGGAAACGCACGCAAAGGCTGTGAAGGTTTTAAGGAACCTAAAGAAGAAATAGAACTTTCAACTACTCCATTAGGGGTAGCTTGAAAGTGGCACGAACCATCTCCATAAGAGATTGTACCAGCAATTTCTCAGATTGCGAGGCTGAAAAAGGTTCATCCACCGTTGTCTCCTCTGCAGAGGAGTACTGGGTTTGCCTTTCCTCCTGATCACCTGAGGGTAACACCTCATCCTGTACCCACTGATCCCTTGGTAAAGGGTCTAAGGTGGGGGAGGGGGATCTAACACGCTTCCTTTTGGATGGAGGATGCGATTAAAGCCACTAATCTTCCTTCTAGGCCCTGCAGGGAGGAGGAAAATGCATCTTCAGTCACGTATACAGGGGCTGAGATGTGAGAAGCAGCTGCACCACTAATTGGTTCCAATGACTCACCCAGGCTTGCCAAATCTATTATTTCATGAGAGGATGACAGTGTGGAAGCACGGCTGGAATTTACGGTGCCTGGGTGTGGGATTTTTGTACCTTTGTGGTGTCTTTTTGGGAGCCATAGTGCTTAGCACAAAAAGCAAAGGCACTAAGTAAATGCACAACTCGCTGAACAATAGTCTAGCAAAAACAATGCTGCTAATAAAGTTCAGCTGTGGTGCTGAGAATAAATGTCATTTCCTGCACTGCAAATGCCTGTATGCATCCTTACATGCCCCCAGCGCTCCTGTGTCCTGTGTGCCAGACTGCAGCTGTTAACTGAGAGGCAACTGTGCCTGTCACAGTTTGTCCCCAGCACCTGCGCTGTGTGCTCCCCGTGGACTTACGTCCTGCACACGGTGACGCGCCTTAAGCCACACCCCCATCATTCAACACATCCTCCCCTCTGTTTAAACTAGCCGTAGTTCACGCGCACGCAAATGGCATCGCTGCTTTGATCAGTGGAGACCCAGCGAGAGAGGAGGAAGGGAGGGCTGGGGAGGCGGGATTTAAAAAAAAAAAAAGTAGAAAAAGTTGTAAGCTTCTGTGCGGATAAGTGAACATAGGAAAACTGCCGCCGCACCACCCGTGGAGGGGGAGGAGTACAAACTACTGTTGTACCTCCCTTCCCCCAGCAGGGAAAGCAAACATGCTGTTCTCTGGATGAGGAATCCCCCCTGGCTTGCTGAGACCACACACATGCTGTTAGCTGGGATACTGAGCTGACTGAGAAGCGACGTACTAAGGTATGTGCATTTACTCCCTCTAGTGGAGACTTTAAGGCATGACAACATTTTTACTCTTTTAAGGAAGAAAAAACCATAGGTGAACTTTTTACAGTTCCTAGGCTTCTTCCCCCACCTTATCCTAGCCACAGGATACTGCTGAAGTCAGACAGATCCAAACTTCACCCATCACGGCGGGCTGCGTTTAGCAAACCTTCAAGGACCGGGTCCCTTTTTTATCAGGGTTCCACTCCCTTGGACCTGTATAGCACCCCTCGATTTGCAAATTGCTTCAGCAGCGCCGCAACATGGGCGCTTTTAACTCTTTCTTCAGCCGCTAGAATTAAGTGCCGCTAAGTGCGCATAAGTGCCCCTATAACAGCGGTAAAGCGCTGCTAAAACTAGGGGCACTTTACCGCTAACGCCGGCACCGTCACAGTGTGAAAGTACCCTTTATATATATATATATATATATATATATAGATTTTTTTTTCACAGATAGGATCTGAAGTAAATGGTACACTAAATATTATTGTACCTGTGTATTAACTTGTCTATTTATTTCTTATCGTACATCACGGGACACAGAGCCATAGTAGTTACTATGTGGGTTATAGGCCACCTACAGTTGATGGACACTGGCACACCCTAAGACAAGAAGTCCACTCTCTATATAACCCCTCCCACTACTGGGAGTACCTCAGTTTTTTCGCCAGTGTCTAAGGTGTTGGTCACAAGTGAAGATGTGCTGTGCTGAGCTCCACTGGAGCAATCCTTGCTGGGGCTAGCTAAGCAGCCGGATCCATTCAAAGTGTCTTTTAGGCCAAATTGAATGGTGCCCGGGCCTTGTATCTGAAGAAACAAGGTTTTGCTTGTAAACACTTTTCTTTTTAGAGAGCTGGACCCCGGGATCCAGTACTTTTGGTATTTAAGGCCATAAAGTTTTACTGGTGGGGTGCTATTACAGGTCCAGGATTGTGGGTTCCCCGTGGGTCCCCGGTTCCTGAAGGTTTGTTAACGGAACCTACCGTGAAGGGTGAAGATTGGGTCTGTTGGTTTTACCACAGAAAACCCTGCGGCTGGAAAGGTAAGTGGAGTTTTCTAAGAAATTTTTGAATTTTCTTATGAAATGTCTCCTTTAAGAAGTATATGTTGTCATGCCTAAGTGCCACCACTGGGGGCTGTATGGAGCACGTACCTTCTCATGCCTACTCAAGAGATCATGCTGTGTCAGGAGCAGCGGGCTTCTTTTCTCGAGCTAGCAGGCAGACCTCCGGTAAGTCTGGGGGGGTTTTCTTCACCAGACACCCCCCACCTGGGCTGTACTCTCCCCCTCTTCACGAGGCTGAGCGTTAGGAGAGAGCTGTAAAAAAAAACAAAAAAAACGATCAGCAGTGGCATTTTTTCTTTCGCCGCCCCTACTTGGCAGCGGCTTCCAGGTCCCCTCCTCGCCTCCCTTATATCCCGTAGGATCAGAGGCCCACGCTCGCGGGGGAAAACTCTTTTTTAAAAAGAAAGAGGAGGGGTGGCCGAATGCAACGGAGGGAGGCAGGGCTTAGCGCACTGTTGGTTTCCTTCAACGTCCAGCGCGGGAATGTGCTTTTAAAGCTCTATTTGTGCTGCTGCAAGCTAACGGAGGGGCACAAGAGCAAAGAGGGGCATGAAAGAGGTTTGGTGACACAGGCATTTCCTATTGACACATTTACTATTGCATCAGGCTGAGCATTAATAGCAGTGACAGGGCTGGACTATTGCTCAAGCAGTGGATGCGTTCCTTCTGGTAGTACCTCTGCTTTGTGCATCGGGCTATGGTCGGAAGGGGGGTAAAAACACCTCAAAAAAGGGCTATAGAAAGACTTTTACAGCCACAAAAAAGCCTAGAACCATCTCAAAAAAGATGGCATCCTCCCCTGGGAGTGAAGTGGCTGGTCAGAGTGAGCCATCAGGGCTGTTGCATCTGCTCTTAACACTGCAGCCCCTGTGTATATTACTGAAGAGGTTTTTTCTCAACCATTTTAGGCTTGGAACAAAAGATTGATGCGTTAAGCGTATCCCAGAGTGGGACTAAGCACGACAGGTCCCCTTTTATTATCCAGGACCCTCAAACTGAGGAACAGGGGGCGAGAGATGATGAATTTCTCTCAGGGGACCTGGAAGAAGCTGATGACTCCTCTTCTGAAGAGTCAAATACGGAAGGATCAGGTTCACAATATGAAAGATTGATGGTACAATCCCTTACTGAATTGGTCCGCTCCACATTCATGCTGCCATTAGCGGAGTCAGTCGATGAGCCCACTTCTTGTTTGAGTTCGATAAAGCCTTCCCAGGCTATTCATGCTTTTCCTATCCATTCATTGCTAAAAAAGCTTATGTATTCTGAGTGGGAGCACCCAGATAAACAGTTTTTTCCTCCAAAAAAGTTTTCAACACTTTATCCTATGGAGGAAGAGTTTAATAAGATATGGGGGATTCCAGCAATTGATGCTGCTATATCCTCTGTGAATAAAAATTTGACTTGTCCAGTAGACAATGCTCAAATGCTGAAGGATCCAACGGATAAGAAGTTGGAATTCCTATTTAAAAACAATATTTCTCTGGCAGGTTCAGCAGCGATTGGTGTATGTCAGTCCTTAAGAGACCAGTTTAAACAGGTGCTCAAGATTATTCCTGGTCACCAGGCCCACAATTTAGCCGGGATACCAGGGGCGTTATGTTTTACAATAGACGCTATGAGAGATTCTATTCTCCAGGCCTCACGACTTATGCTCAGGCTGGTGCATGTGCGTAAAGTTCTATGGTTAAAAAATTGGTCAGCCAAAGCGAAAAGCGAAAAGCTCTTGTCTAGTTTTCCATTTCGCGGTGAACGATTGTTTGGGGACGATCTGGATAAATACATCCAAAGAATTTCTAATGGGAAAAGTTTCCTTTTACCAGTTAAGAAGAGGTATAAGCGTTTTTAAATGAGCTTCTTCTCCTGTGCCAGGAGCATCAGCCTCCAGGTAGTCACGACGGCCTCCACCGTCAAGTTCAAGAGGTAAACCTCAGGGTCAACCCCAGGGACATAAGAGCATCCAGAGAAGGAAACCCACAAAACAAGTTACTAAAACCCCCTTATGAAGGGACGCCCCTGCTCGCTCGAGTGGGGGGAAGACTTCTGCAGTTTTTAAGGGTCAGTCAGGAACAGTGCTGAGACAAATGGGTGGCTTCCTCAATATCTCTAGGATACAAACTAGAGTTCAGAGAATTCCCGTCTCCTCCTTTTCTCAAACGTTACCAGAGATCCAGAAAAAAAGAAGTTTCTCTTTCTAGCTTTGGACCATCTCTTGTCTCAAAAGGTGATATCGGTGGTCCCCATGAAAGAGCGAGGGTTAGGGTTTTATTCAAACCTTTTCACGGTACCAAAACCAAACGGGGATGTCAGACCCATTTTAGATCTCAAAGATCTAAACTGGTTTTTGAATATCCACTCTTTTCGCATGGAGTAGATCAGATCAGTGGTCTCCATTCTACAAGGTGGAGAACTGCTAGCATCAATCGACATCAAGGATGCTTACCTCCATGTACCTATTTTTCCTGCTCACCAGAAATATCTACGCTTATGCCCCGTACACACGGTCGGACTTTGTTCGGACATTCCGACAACAAAATCCTAGGATTTTTTCCGACGGATGTTGGCTCAGACTTGTCTGGCATACACACGGTCACACAAAGTTGTCGGAAAATCCGATCGTTCTAAACGCGGTGACGTAAAACATGTACGTCGGGACTATAAACGGGGCAGTGGCCAATAGCTTTCATCTCTTTATTTATTCTGAGCATGCGTGGCACTTCGTCCGTCGGATTTGTGTACACACGATCGGAATTTCCGACAACGGATTTTGTTGTCGGAAAATTTTATATCCTGCTCTCAAACTTTGTGTGTCGGAAAATCCGATGGAAAATGTGTGATGGAGCCTACACACGGTCGGAATTTCCGACAACAAGGTCCTATCACACATTTTCCGTCGGAGCATTAGAGATAGAAAATCCTTATTTTCAGTTTGTAGCTCTGCCTTTCAGTCTAGCTACTGCACCTCAAGTGTTTACAAAGGTCCCCCTTTAGCCAGATTAAGGGCTCAGGGTATAACAATTCTAGCTTACTTAGGCAATCTACTCTTGATAGATCAGTCGGTAGCTCGCTTAAACAAGAGTTTGGTCACCACGGTCAGCTACCTGGAATACCTAGGTTGGATTCTCAACCTAGAGAAATGTTCCCTAAAACCATCAAGGTGATTGGAATACTTGGGTCTGATCATAGATACAGCTCAGAAAACGGTGTTTTTGCCCCAGGCAGAGATCATTTCCATAAGGGAACTGATTCAGGTGGTCAAAGCAAAGAAGAATCCTTCTATTTGACTTTGCATGAGATTGTTGGGAAAGATGGTGGCTTCATTTGAGGTCATTCCTTATGCTCAGTTTCATTTGAGACTGCTGCAAAACAGTATCCTATCAACTTGGAACAAGAAGGTCCAAGCTCTAGACTTCCCAATGTGTTTATCCCCAAAAGCCTCAGTTGGTGGTTGACAACCAAGAATTTCCAAAAGGTAAATACTTTCTACCAGTTACCTGGAAAGTGGTAACAACAGATGCCATCCTTCTGGGCTGGGGAGCAGTCCTAGAAGAAGCGTCTGTCCAAGGAAAATGGTCCAAATCAGAAATGACCTTGTCCATCAATATTTTAGAGATTCGGGCAGCACGCCTGGCCATGAAGGCCTGGACGCTCAGATTACGGAATTGTCCTGTCAGAATCCGACAATGCCACAGCAGTGGCCTATATCAATCACCAAGGGAGCACGAGAAGTCGTGCGGCCCAGAGAGAGGTGAATCATATCCTAACTTGGGCAGAAACAACATACCTTGCCTATCGGCAGTCTTCATTCCAGGAATAGAGTATTGGCAGTTGGATTACTTGAGTCGCCAGCAGTTGTTCCTGGGAGAATGGTCTCTTCACCCCGACATCTTTCTATCAATATGTCACAGATGGGGAATTCCGGATGTGGATCTGTTTGCATCCAGGTTCAACAAAAAGATCGACAACTTTGTGTCAAGGACAAAGGATCCGCTGGCATGCGAAACAGATGTCTTGGTTTTCCCGTGGGATTAGTTTTCACTGATTTATGCATTCCCTCCAGTTCTGTTGGTTCCGCAACTTCTTTGCAGGATCAAGCAGGAAGGGAAGGTGGTGATTCTTGTGGCCCCCGTGTGGCTCAGGAGATCTTGGTATGCAGAGATCGTAAAGATGGCGGTAGGAGTCCCACCCCAGGAAATATGTCATAGGTAGGATCCTTGACTTTCTACAGATGGGATTAGAAATGAAGCTGGTCTTGAGTACTATCAAAGGCCAGGTGCCGGCCTTATCTGTATTTTTTCAACGACCACTTGCTTTGCACTCTCTGGTTCGTAACATTTTCAGGGGGTAACACGGGTTAATCCTCCGGTTAGGTCACCCATGAACCCTTGGGACTTGAATTTAGTCCTGTCGGCATTACAGAAACAGCCTTTTGAGCCAATACAACATATTCCCTTGGTCCTTTTGACAAGGAAATTCGTTTTTCTGGTTGACATATCTTCTGCAAGAAGGGTATCAGAGTTGGCTGCTCTTTCTTGTAAAGAGCCATATTTGATTATTCACAAGGATAAGGTTGTATTACGTCCTCATCCTAATTTCCTACCGAAGGTAGTGTCAGGTTTTCATTTAAACCAGGATATTTTTCTGCCTTCATTTTTTCCAGAACCTCGTTCTGTGGAAGAAAGGTCACTAAATTTGATGTGGTGAGAGAGGTCAAGGTCTACTTGAAGGTGACTGCTCAGATTCGTAAAACAGATGTTTTGTTTGTGTTGCCTGAAGGTCCTAAGAGATGACAGGCAGCATCGAAATCTACTATTTCTAAATGGATTTGTCAAGTGATTGTTCAAGCTTATGGTTTAAAGAGGAAAATTCCACCTTTCATATTAAAGCGCACTCCACCAGGGCTGTTAGTACTTCCATACATTTACCAGATTCTATCAAGTAGATGTAAAAGGTCATGAGGATATCACCTTTGGGCGCAGTGTACTGCAGGCAGCAGTATAAGTCCTCTAGTCTCTTGGTGCCCTACTGTTGTTGTGTCTCCCTCACTTCAGTTGGCATTGCTATGGGACATCCCACATAGTAACTACTATGGCTCTGTGTCCCATGATGTACGATAAGAAAATAGGATTTTTTAAAACGGCTTACCTGTAAAATCCTTTTTTTTTTAAGTACATCACGGGACACATCGGTCCCTCCCTTCTTTTAGTATACACATGGATTGCTTTGCTACAAAAACTGAGGTACTCCCAGTAGTGGGAGAGGTTATATAGGGAGTGGACTTCTTGTCTTAGGGTGTGCCAGTGTCCATCACCTGTAGGTGGTCTATAATCCACATAGTAACTACTATGGCTCTGTGTCCCGTGATGTACTTCAAAGAAAAGCATTTTACAGGTAAGCTGTTTTAGAAATCCTATTATTAACTTGTCTATTCCCCTAGTTAGCTAGTCTATTAAAACCCTGACCACATGTTACTATTGATATCACAAGTCCACCATATATGGATCATTGTACCTATATCTCTCCCACAGGGCCAGCACTCCTCAGCCATGGTCAAGCACACCTGTAGCCATGGTCAAGCTCAGTGGTACATTGGTACACACATCCACCCCTGAAGAGCGAGCTGGATCTTGTGAAACTAATCGGGTAGTATGATGCCCGTGTACTATGACTGCTATTACATTTATGTACCAATATTCCTTGTTTATGTATCTTTTTTTTAAATTGGCAACTGTTGGTGATATCTATGCATGTAAATAATTTTACTTGAATAAACCATATACTGTATTCACTATTGTTATGTTTACTGGCCGAAACAGTACCCACTTCATTTAAAGTCCCGGGGCGAATCCTTTGTTTTATTATATGTTTCAGGGATGGAAGTGTGTTACTGGGGACAGCAGACCTTTCCCCTTTCTTTAAAATATACAAATATGGTGATAACGGATAACCCTGGCGTGTCCCGTTAGAGATTTTTTTTAACAGGTGAAGATAATGTCCCATTAACCTTTATCCTTGCAAATGGAGCGATATATAAGGCCATTATTTTCTGTATAAATTCTCCTGGGAGACCTGTTTGTTCCAACGATGCTACCATAAACTTCCAATCTAGGCAATCAAAGGCCTTTTCCGCATCTAAAGATAGAAGACAGAGCGGGCTCTTTGATCTCCTAGCACAGTGTATTAAAAGGCTTGTCTTTAAGATGTTATCATGAGCTTCCCTGTTTGGTACAAATCCCACCTGGTCTAACCCTATTAAAGAGGGAATCACGGTTTGTAGACGCATGGCCAAAGATTTTTAGGTCCACATTTATCAAAGAAATGGGCCTATAGCTGGAACAATGAGTAGGAAGGATCCTTTTCTGGTTTTGCTATAATAGTAATGTAGGCATCCTGTGACTGTTTAGTAAATGAGCAATGTGAATTAATTGCATTATAAAGATTGCACAGAACAGGGTTAAGAATATCTCCAAATTGCTTATAAAGAAAATACCTGGAAATCCATTAGGCCCAGGGGCGGACTGACCATTCGGGCACTCGGGCACTGCCCGAGGGCCCCATGCCACTGGGGGCCCCATCAGGGTTGCCAGCCTCAATAAAACCAGGGACAGTATGTAAAAATCAGTTTTTTTAAAAATCCCAAGATTATAACTGCCCCGTCTCTCCAGTACCTTTTCAGTGTGTGTATGTGTATTCTGTGTGTGTATATTGTGTGTGCATATTCTGTGTCTGTGTGTGTATACTGTATATGTGATTGTGTATACTGTGTGGCCCCATAATCTATTGCCTGGGGGCCCCATAATCTCCTATTGCCTGGGGGCCCATAATCTCTTATTGCCCAGGGACCCCATAATCTTCTCCTATTGCCCGGGGGCCCCATAATCTTCTATTGCCCAGGGGCCCCATGAGTTGTCAGTCCGCCCCTGATTAGGCCCTGGACTTTAACCTAGTTTCAGGGATTTGATGACCTGAGTAACTTCTGCCAATGAGAAAGGAGTCATAAGGCTCTTTGCCTTCTCCTCCAACACACTGAGTAAGCCGGTGCTATGGATATAATCAGAAAGTTGGGGGTAACTAGATCTATCTGGTTCTGATATGGTTGTGTGTTTTAAATTATATAATGCAGAGTGGTAATCATGAAAAGTAGAGGCTATTTGTTCAGTAGCACATACAAGGCCACGCTGAGGACAGCGCACCTTAGGAATGTAATATCTAGACTGTTTCTTAGAAATTGAGCGAGCAAGAGCTTTACTACACTTATTTCCATATTCATAGAGACCATGTTGCACGCATTCCTTATGTTTCAAATAAGCCTGATCAAGTAGAGAATAAAATTCAGAACTCTTTTGTTGGAGAGATTGAAAGGTAAAGGCCTCTGAGTTTTGTTTATATTTCAGTTCTAGAGCGTGGATCTCCGCCAACAAGGAGGCCATAGTAGAAGTCATTTCTCTCTTCGATTTCGTGCCATGCAAGATTAGTATTCCCCTCAACACACATTTCAATGCCTCCCATTTTATGGGAAATGCTGTTGTATCGTCTTTATGATCATTGGAAAAGATGAAATTGTCTCCACTATGGCCCCCACTGTCAAAGAATCCTTTAAAAGATTCTCATTTAATCTCCACGTAAATTTAGGTTTCATAGCAGTAGGGAACTTCACTGAGAAATATAGTGGAAAATGATCTGATCACTTTTCTATACCTATCTCAGACCAAGGTTCCCAGTCCAAAAGGTGATGGGAGACTAAAAAATAATCTATCCTGCTGTATGTATTATGGGTAGCAGAGTAGCACGTAAAATCTTTATCCAAAGGATGTAAAACATCCCAAACATCTACTAACTGGCAAGAATGAAACAGCCGCTTCAACCTATTTAAACAAACATAAGAAATATGTGGTTTACCCGTTGAAGTGTCCACAGCAGGGTCTAAAGTTAAATTTAGGTCACCTCCCAAAAGTAAGACTCCCTCCTGGAAGTCTCTGAGTTTCCCTAAAACCAAGGTCATCATGGTAGCTTGTCCTTGATTTGGCACATAAATATTAGCTAGTGTAAATAGCTGATCAAAAATTTTACATTTGACAAACAGGTATCTACCCTCAGGGTCAATCAGCTCTTGAACATCAGAGACAGGAATAGAGGAGTGTACACCAATCACCACACCTTTTGATTTACCCCTTGGGCTGTGGCTCAAAAACCACGAGGGATAGTACCTAGTAGGCATTAGAGGAGCTGATGAAGATTTGAAGTGGGTTTCCTGCAAGAAAAGAATGTTTATCTTTGTTTATGCATATCATATATTATTTGCAATCTTTTTTGTGGCGTATTCAGGCCTCTGACCATGGGTGTAGCATAAGGGGTTGCAGGGGGCACAATCGCAACCCTGCCCCTAGCTCCAGGGGGCCCCTGCAGCCTCCCTGTCATATTATCATATCCTCCACAAAGTCCAGCTCCAATCTGCCCTAGGGCTGAATTGTTTTGTGATTTCTCTGCACACCTGAAGAGGACACATCTGGTTCACCCTGCACTTACTGGCATACCTTGAGGTCTTCAAAACATTCTTTACTCAAGATAGAAGAAAGGAAAAAAGTTCAAGAAAGTTATCAAATGAGGCTCATATGGAAAAGATTATGCCTTAGAAAAAAAATAGCCAAAGAAAAACAATAAAAAGAACAGGCAAATAAATTCACAGTAAAGAGTCGCACTGTGGAGTCCAGGATCCCGGTACCATTAAAGAGCCCAGGGGTGGTTCACAAGCGTGCACTGACTGAGCTTAATTGCTAAGTCGCACGCTCTAAGGTGAGCGTTCACTACCTAAGGGGAGCACCTGAGGGATGACATTATAGCATGTTTGAACCACCTTTTGAATTGCTTGAGATATATGGGTTTTCTACACCATGGTCATTAGTGACACATTTGGATACCACTTGTATACGCATGAGCACTGTGATTTATGAACAATTCTCTCAGTCTGAGACCTATGGACTTTTTTGGCAGGATTGCCAGTGATACAATTGTTGATCACTTATGCACATGAGCACTTTTTTTCATGATCAATCCACATATTAATCTATGTACATTGAACACTACCTCGCATAGGAGCACTTTGGATTAAGTTGTGTATTTTATAAGTATTTTGAACACTACCTCGTATAGGAGCACCTTGGATTAAGTTGTGTATTTTATATATATTTTTATTTATTTAATTAGTTGCAATATTCACTGTTCGTACACAGTTATTTATTTAAGTTATTCAGTATATATTTTAAAATATCTCACCATTCATTGATCATTTAAGAAACATTTATTTAATAGTAATGCATTTTGATCTCTACACTGAAGAGTGTGTATTACACTAATTGCAGATAGCGCAGCGTATATATCTAATCTATTTGCCCTAGGGCCCCACAGCCATGCTCCAGTACTGGGCTTCCACTTTGCCTTCCACAGTCCACACCCCCCTGTTCTTATTGGCTGGGGAGCCATTTCCTGAACGGAGAGGAGCATGGGGAAGTGTCTGTGCTGTGTGCTGGCAACATGAAATGTTAACCAAGCTCAGCGAGTTAAGAGGAGGAGAGTGCCGTCCTGTAGCCACAATGGGACTGATGTCACTGGTGAGGTAAGACACCGCTCAGTGTCTTCTAGTCACTAGCTGGGATTCTCTGTACCCCTCACCCGGGGAGGTCCGCTTACCCCACTTCCCTGACAACTGGGGAAAAGACACGCACCTCCGGGAGGTGACCTTCACCAACACCTGCCAACACTGTCACATAAACCTTCAGAAATTGCTAAAACAAATCCCTTAACACATCTTGAGGGGCCCCTGAGGGGCTGCAGGCTCCAGATTTCGTGTCACATGGCTTTGCCCCCCCAGATCTAAGTTGCGTCCCCCCAAAGCCCCCTGACCACCCCCTCCACCCTGGATGCTATGCCCGCTTCTGAGCTTCTTTCCCAGTACAGCACTCTATACTGCTCCTCCTCCACAGGGCTGACATCACATTCCTTTACAACACAGCCAGTCAGCCATGATCTGCATAGAGTGTATCTACCTACTGCAACTACACTGCCGTTCCGACCAAGGGATTTTGCAGGTCAGAACGGCAACATAAAAGCCAGATATACCCTGTGAAGGCTGATAGACTGTGTGTAAAGGAATGTGATTTCATCACTGTGTATTGTGGGGGGGGGGGAGCTGTTTACAGTGCTGGAATGGGAAAGGAGCTCTACCAAATGACCTGCCAGGGCTCCCTGTCCTCTGATTCTCCAGCGGTGATCCCTGTCCTCTGATTCTCCAGGGGTGATACCTGTCCTCTAATGTAAGGAGGAACTCTGGGAACTCTAAACTCATAAGCCACGTTAAGTATCTTGGCTACGCCTCTGCCTCTGACATTCAAGGATCCAAATCTGAGAGCCTTTATGGTGGGTGGAGATAAGTCTTAAATAATCTGGCATATGGTATCCGCCAGAAAATAGCCCTCCCATCAGAAGCAGAGGAACAGTGGATATCACCGCAGACCCATGTGTGACTGTGTATCCGGGAGGATCTGCAGCTCTGCAATACAGTACCAATTTCCATTGGGGGAAAAAACAAAAATAAGGAATTAACTAAAGTATTCCACACTCCAAACCCCTTAGTTGGGGGTGTTCCCAATGGAGAAAAAAAAAAAGAAAAAAGGAGAAAAAAGGAGTCCAGCAGCCTGTCTGGGCTGCCATTGTCCCCAGTCCTATTCATCCTCTTATAAATATATTTTACCAAAGGCAGCATATTCTACGATCATTAATACTTTTAAGGCTGGGTTCACATTATTTGCTGAGTGCCTCGCAGCGTGGGGCCCAGTGCGTTCCCTTCCACCCACTAGGAATGAGTCATGCCCAGTCTACCTGAACTCTGACCTGGAGTGGAACCAAAGACACACCATGCCCCCTCGCACACACTCCGCAACCACCCCAGAGATGTGCGAGATAAAAGTAGTGAAAGTACCCTTATTTGAGGATCTTTCTCTGCAGATGCTAAAGAACAGGTAAAGATCACGTGACCACACAACAGCGCTGCAGGAATAAGGTACTTTATGTGAATGAATTAGGGCAATTAACACTTCTCTGTTTAGTATCACTTTAACCCCTTTGCGACCGCGCTATAGCCGAAACTCAGCTACAGCGCAGTCGTCCAGTTCTAAGATAGGCGTCAATAGTCACCTTTCCAGAACCCCGCCCCCTGTGCACCTCCTGTGGCACGCTCTGTGACTGCCAACATTTTTTTGTTTGTTTAGAAAAAAATAAAAACCCAGAGGTCATTAAATACCACCAAAAGAAAGCTTTGTTTGTGTAAAAAAAATTATACAAATTTCATATGGGTACAGTGCTGCATGACCGTGCAATTCTCATTTAAATTGCGACAGCGCTGAAGTTGAAAATTGGCCTGGGCAGGAAGGGGGTTAAAGTGCCCGGTAGGCAAGTGGCTGATATAAAAAACACATATATGATACATTGGTAAAATGTGTCTACATTAATGACAAAACTTTAGCATAAGTGTATAACACAACATAGAAAATGTACATATGTAAAATGTTATGATGTTTATAGTGTGTACATTTGCCGGAGTTGCTGGTCATGTATTCTTAATCTCAACACAAAGCTAATTTGAGTGTATGATGGTGGTTTGACTCACACGCCAGCCTCTCGTAAGTTCGAAGAACTTTGGCAACAAGATGTCTACATTTGCTTTTCACATTCTCTTCACCTACTGCCACCATAACCAAAGGATTTCAATCTCTTGGACATACAATATAAACATATTAAAGGTAGACTGAGACTTTCTTGCTAAAAGAAGTGTTGTCTACTCTTAAAGAGACCCTAAGTTTTTGTTAGCAATGCCTCATACGCTTAAAAAAATAAATAAATAAAAATTCCAGCAATTTAAAAAGAACCTTTAAGCAGTATTAAACCCTAAAACAAAAATGTATTATATAACAGCTTACCAATTCTAAGATGTGATGGCTGCATTCTTTTTCTATTTTTTCCTTTATTTTCACTCTTTGATCCTGACAGTATATCTGTTGATTTTTATTTCCTTTAACAAAGCTGTGCAGCAAAATCTTAAAACAAACCATTTAATGCTGACAGGGGTGCTCACAGTGGTCCGATTTTAGGCTGCATTAGCACGGGCATTTACATTTCAGAGTTTATCTGCATTTAGAAGACTTTTCTAAAAGCAGCTGGACTCATACAATGCAAAATAACCATGTTATCCATACATCATGATTTGCAATATTTAGTTGCATACAGTTTAGCTGTATTAGGAAAAGAAGAAAGTTCAACTTTCCCTTCCTATCTGCAGCTATCTGCAGCTAAACATGCATTGTGTTTAGCTGCAGATAATGAATTACTTCTTTCTTTCTTCCTGAAATGTTGGAATTCATTTCCATGTTTGTCTCATGTTGGTTCTCATTCATCCTCATGGTATTCATTCTTTGCAGACATGGCCTAACGAAAGTTAGCAAGCTGTCAAAGGTGAATGGACGCTGACATTCTGGTAAAGTTGTAAGGTTTATCAGGATAGGTTTTGATTGTCACATACATCAGGACAAAATATATCCTAGTTAGATAATGGGATGTTAAGGGATATACCCATCTTTGCTTCTTTGCCTCTCTATTTGCTCCAATCATCATTCTCCTCTCAAGTAGGCACACAATGGTAACCAAAAGGTAGCACACAAAACACAGTGCAAGGACCTTGAGAGTATTTATGGTGTCCCGATAAACAACCCAGATGATGATGATGCTGATGTCTTTATAAATTACTTGGCTGTGAGTGCTAATTGTAGGCTAATTTCAATGCCACACATAATGCTCAACTACGTGTCCAAGCAATAAACACTCTTACGTGGTGTTGAATTAAAGTGCCATCTCATATAATATCCAATGGACACTTTATTGAGTCAATAAGGGGTTAAAATCAAAGTCCACAGTGAGTAAATGGTATCCACATAAAAGCAGCAATCATAAATGAAAAATGGTAACCACCAGTTCTGAACACCATTTGGGTTACACCACTCTAGCTCCTTTCACAGAAAACTACCCACAAAGAGGAAGTGCCTGGAGTATAATGTCCCCCAAGTATAGGGTATTGGGGGAAAAAAACACTTGAAAACGCTGATGCACCTATATGCAGCTGAGCACGCATAACTGCATTTACAAACCACAACTATCTGCAGGAAATGTTTAAACTTTTTCAAAAGCAGATTACTGGCATTTAGCTACTGTCAGATACAAACATCTGTGTGTGTATATCCTTATTCATTTATGGAAAACCTTTATCTCAAAAAAAGAAAAAAACTGCAGCTGCAACTGCTTAAAAGTATTAACTGGAGTTGAACTTTGATTTGTTAGTTAAAGGATGAGTTCACCTTTCATAACATGTTACACCCTTATTCAGGGTGTAACATGGTAAGAAAGCACCGGTACCCACTCCTCCCTGCTAGCTGTCACTATAAAAAAAATTTAAAAAGCATCACTCATTCACAGAGCTCTGTGAATTAAAAACTACAAGTCCCGACAGCCTTAGCTGTCTGCAAAAAAATGTGCATTTATTATTTTTTGGCAAAAGGAGAACTTATCCTTTAAGTCCATGTAAATCTCCAAGTACATCCTGCGCTACTCTCTCCCCTTGACAAAGTCTACAATGACAAAACGCGTTGAAGCGGAGCCTAGCACTGTCAGTAGAGTTGCAGTTGTGATTATGCAGTGCCCCCTCGCTAACCTAACAAAACTCATATGTGATGTTGCTGTTAAAACCTTATAGGTTGAAAAGCGTATATATAAACTCCACATCAAAATTAAGGAGGTCACGATAACAGTGACGTAACGCGTGGGAGGAGCCAGGTGACAGCGTAGCCACCAAATGTCGGATCACGTATGAATATTATCTCTTAAGGCATATTTATTGCTACAAAGAAAAAGGGAGGGCGCAAATGCCTAGCGCATTACCTTCAACACTAATGAAATGTAGTAAAACTGCCAAAGTCATACTCAGAAATATGAGAAGATAAAATATGTATAGAACAAAAAACTCCAGTGACAGGGATATCACACCTCTACAGTTGGAAATCTGACTCTGTTTTGGAGACACACTCCCTTCCTCAGAGCTCTGGAGCTTTTGGAGTTTCCCCGTTAAAAGAGAGCAGAATCACTAGCAATACCTTAACCGTTAGAGTGAGCGCTGAGGCTTGACTGTGTTTGGCATATTTATTGCTGCAATAATGTAAGTGCAATTCTTTTTTATTAAATTTGGTATTTTAGTACATACTACACTATGGGAGCCCCACCCTGTGTTTGTTTGAGTGACTAGTAGCAGAGGATTAGAGACTGAGGAACCCTTAAAGAGATGCAAACCAAGTACAATCATCGTGGAAGGTATTGCTACTTAAAGAGGAACTGCAGTCTGCTCACATAATTTGTAACAAAAACATCTTTGCCATTCTGAAGCTTCCCTTCCCTTCTGGAGCTTTCCTCCAACCACTTTGTGTATTATTTTATATATACTGTGATTCTGTACTTGCCAAATATGCTGCAGAAATCTCCCTCCACTGAGTCTGGCTGCAACCATTTTAACTGTGGGCAGCTGAAGCTGCTGCCTGTTCACTTCCTGGATTTACAGAGAGGCACACCTCCAGCTCCGCAGCTTTCATTGGCCCTCTTATGACTCACCCCCCCTCCCTTCCTGGCAAACTCATACGAGAGTGAGAGAGAGCTGTGCATGATGTCATAAGCCTCAACTCTTTACCAGACCAGAAACAGGAAGTGGGCTGTATAAGGTATTTACTGGCAGAAAAAAATGATTTATTATTCAAAGTTAAAACAACAAGGGCAGAAGATTTAATAGATGGAAAGTTGAAAAAATGAATGAAGTTCCGCTTTAAGGATATCTGTGAAGAAGGAAACCACCATATCCATTCCCCAAAAAGGAAAAAGCGCAATTGACCTAACAGCGTATGTTCTTAGTTCCACGGCCCAAAGTGAGTGCATTGGAGTGTAGGTGGTGGGATACACTTGCATGACAGTGTGGATACACTAAGAGCCCTTTCACACTGCTGCATTGGCGCCATCGGCGGTAAAGCGCCACTATTTTTATTGTCATTTTTGCGGGGGGGTTTCGGCTGCTAGCGGGGGTTTTTAACCCCCGCTAGTGGCCGAAAAAGGGTTAAAACGACCCGCAAAGCGCCGCTTTGCTGGCGCTTTGCCGGCGGTCCGCCAGCGGTGCCCATTCAGTTCAATGGGCAGGAGCGGTTTAGGAGAGGTGTATACACCGCTCCTTCACCGTTCCAAAGATGCTGCTTGCAGGAGTTTTTTTAACACCCTGCCAGCACATCACCTCAGTGTGAAAGCCCTCTGGCTTTCACACTGAGACTGCAGAGGAGCCATTTTTTAGGCGCTTTACAGGTGCTATTTTTAGCCCAAAAGTGCCTGAAAAACATCTCAGTGTGAAAGGGGTATAATAGTATATGTTTAAGCACACAGTAGTGAAAGATTTGAAGTGGACATTTCACATTTTGGAAAATATTTTACTAATATTTTTGGACTTTTATCACAATATGGAAGACATGGATATTTAGTTAATTATGTGCACTATTTAATTTTCACACTAATGTTCATGTTAATTTTGATGTGGAGTTTATATATATACATATATTTACATATATATATATATATGGCTGTTTAACCTATAGGGTTTTAACACCAATATCACATATCAGTTTTGCCAAGTTAGAGAGGGGGCACCGCATAATCACCACTAAGCATTTTATTAATTTGTGGGAATGCCTATGTATGTGAGTACTGAGCAGCACCTTCCATTTATATAGTTTGCAAAGAAGAAAATAAATAATTAAATGCATGCGGTAATTAAGTAGTGATTGAGGTATGTGGTATTTAGGGAATGTTGTTAAGGTTGTTAAGGAGCAGGCGGCCACCGGCGTCCCTAACAACCAGTAAACAACATGGTAGCAGACAGCCGCCGCGTGAGTCATCAGCTGTTAGTGGGGTTCCCCTGACAGCTGAATACAAGAAAAAGAATTGTCAGTGATTAAAAATTAAGAGAAATAAAACAACCCTCTGGGTCTGGTATGGATTGTGAGGGCAACCCCAATGCTAAGATAAAAAAAAAAAGTGTGAAGTCCCCCCAAAATCGATACCAGACCCTTATCCAAGCATACAGTCAGGCAGGTCAGGTCCCCTCCTGAACCATACCAGGCCACATGCACTCAGTATGAGGGGGTGCTTTGGGGGGGCATGTGACATCATAAGGGGCGGGGCCACCCTGTCACTGGGTGGCAGCGGCCCTTCATTTATTTAGTGGTGGGAGGCGGCAGAGCTGTCAGAAAGGGGGAGCCAGCGTTGGGAGCTGAGCTTTTTTTTTATTTGGGGTTGATGGTGGCAGCTGGCATTGTGATTGACAATACTGTAGATCTACAGCAAGGGACATTTATTTTTTGTTTTTGTATTTTTAATAAAGGACTTTTTAAAAACCGCCTCCTGTCTTTTCTTTACGCTACACTTTTTTTTTGGTAAATGAGTAGAGCTACTCATAGGGGGGGCAAGATCTGGGGCCCCCCTGTTAAAGGGGGCTTACAGATTACGATAGCTCAGCACAGGAGATCTCTGTACTAACTTTGCATAGTTAATACAGCGGCTCTGACCCGAGCTGTCATTTCTTTTTTCGTTCAACCCAGTGGGAACTAGAAGTGTGTATGAGGCTTAACTCTGCAAGTGAATTAGAGAAGAAAAATCCCTACACAGGGTGGGATCTGGGAGTGTAATCATCACAGGCAACATAAAAATACATGCATTCTGATTTGATGAAATTTATGAAACCTGAGAATTCAGGCAATTCAGATTCAAGATTTGCACGATTTCACATATTTGGGCAAATGTAAAAATGTATATTTTTTTTTTTTAAAGATGAGATTTAACAAGTCTGCCTAGATCAAAAGCTGACTTGTTCATCTCTACCAGGAAATTAGACCTCTTTATGCAGTCTAAGGATAATCTTATATGGCAGATCCAGAGTAGAATTTACACAGGGAATGCATACCATATGTCAACCATGTGTGATGCTAGAAAATCTGGTAATGACATTCTGTAATTTACAGATAGAGTTTTCACGTTTTTATACTGCAAAACCATTTTAAATTACATGTATACCCTAACTAGATAACATTTAGATTGCTAAAGCATCGTGTTTCATAAACATCTGATTTTATTTTATTATTACAAAATACTGTTTTCACCTTTATTTAATTCTGTGTTTGCATTTTAGTGCTGTTAATCCTCTCCAGCCTTTATGCGGACACTGCCTGTCTACATTTACAAATTCGAGAGGTGGCTACAGGTCATTACTTTGATGGTGACAACAGAGAAATATGCCAGAGCCTAGCACATGTGACAGGGTGACAACACAGGAGAGTAATTGGAAGAGAGAACATTGTCACCCCATAACAGGGAGTACCTGAACTGAATCACTGAATTATGTTTTATTCAAACTGATTTAAAATGTTTAAAAACTATATTTAAAGTGCGGTTCTACCCAAAAAAAAAAACTACATGAAAAATCCTAAAAAAAATACAAAAAAACATTTGGATATTTTTTTTTTTTACTTACCTCTAAATGCCTGTTGCTAGGAGGTCCCTCGTAGTCTGCCTCTTCCAGTGCCTGGGCTGGTGACATCACTTCCCCCTCGTCACAGGAAGGGCTCGGCTCTGCTCCCTCCCTCCTGTCAATCATCTGGGACCCATTACAGGTCCCAGGTGACTGATCGGCCAATCACGGCGCGCAGCGCTGCTCGCGCATGCGCAGTGGGTGCCAGGCTGTGAAGCCACAGCCTGGCGCCCACAGTTACAATGCCGGCGCCGCTGAACGGAGGTGGAGACGAGCTGGGCTTCGATCCCCCGCATCGCTGGACCCTGGGACAGGTAAGTGTCCAATTAAAAGTCAGCAGCTGCAGTATTTGTAGCTGCTGACTTTTAATTTTTTTTTTTTTTTTGAATGGAACTCCTCTTTAAATATATATTTGAATTAACATGTTAAAGCTTTGGGCCAATGTACAAAAAGTACAACAGAGCCCCCAAAAAATTATTTTTATATTTTGGCAGCAGACAGTCTGATATTATATATAATTTTTGTAACTTGTTCCTAACCACAAAAATAAAAACAGGTATTTAAAGCAACATAATGCTACACTATTACCAAGCACTGCAGCCTTCTTCTACCTTGTTCCTTGTACAACATTTGTGCTTTGTGAAAGTCATTCAGAGCTTTCAGCCCATTTACAGTTACTGAATCAGCAAAGTATTTTATTGCAGTTAGTGGGAGGACAGATTTCAATAGAAGTTTTAGAGAGCCCTCTGTTTCCAACCTACTCCAGACTATGCAGTAGACAAGCTTCATCTGGAAATAATGTCAAAAGCAAGGAGACGCTACTGGAACAAATAATTCTCTATTCCTCTACTGGAAAATTTCAATTGAATAATGACATGGGAGAGACAGGCTGCTCATACGTTTACAGGATACATTCTTCACATTGATATAAATAAAAAAATAATTAATTAATATGGCTTTGTAAAGCAATAATGATTTTATCGCATGGATTGTTCTTTTATCACCAACTCAGATAGTTCCTTTTTCCACTCTCTTTAACAGACGCCATAAGAATCTCACAGTTATTACCAGCCAACGTTGAAGGGAAATGGCTTTTGGGGACCAGCACATAGGCAGCCATTTAACTTGCAGTCTGGGAAGGGGAATACTGCTCCACTGAAGCATAACCTGGCGTTTACCTTTAACCACTTAAGCTCTGGAAGGTTTTACCGTCTTCATGACCAGAGCATTTATTTGTGATTCAGCACTGTACTACTTATCTAGCAATTGTGCTAGTCATGGAATGCAATACAAGCAGAGTTTTCTTTTGGTGTTATTTGATCACCACTGTTGACAAAAAAAGACAAAAAATAAATTTCATCATAAATTTAGTCTAAAATGTATTCTGCTACATGTCTTTGGTAAAAAAATCCCAATAAGTATATAATAATTGGTTTGTGTGAAAGTTATAGTGTCTACAAACTATGGTATATACAGTATCTCACAAAAGTGAGTACACCCCTCACATTTTTGTAAATATTTTATTATATCTTTTCATGTGACAACACAGAAGAAATTACACTTTGCTACAATGTAAAGTAGTAAGTGTACAGCTTGTATAACAGTGTAAATTTGTTGTCCACTCAAAATAACTCAACACAGCCATTAATGTCTAAACTGCTGACAACAAAAGTGAGCACACCCCTAAGTGAAAATGTCCACATTGGGCCCAAAGTGTCAATATTTTGTGTGGCCACCATTATTTTCCACCAGAGCTTCACAGGTTACTACTGGAGCCTTCTTCCAATGGCCCATGATGACATCACGGAGCTGTTGGATGTTAGCAACCTTGCGCTCCTTCACTTTCCATTTGAGGATACCCCACAGATGCTCAATAGGGTTTAGGTCTGGAGACATGCTTGGCCAGTCCGTCACCTTTACCCTCAGATTCTTTAGCAAGGCAGTGGTCATCTTGGAGGTGTGTTTGGGGTCATTATCATGTTGGAATATTGGCCTGAGGCACAGTCTCCGAAGGGAGGGGATCATGCTCTGCAGTATGTCAGAGTACATGTTGGCATTCATGGTTGCCTCAATGAACTGTAGCTCCCCAGTGTCAGCAGCACTCATGCAGTCCCAGACAATGACACTTCCACCACCATGCTTGACTGTAGGCAAAACACACTTGTCTTTGTACTCCTCACTAGGGATGAGCCGAACACCCCCTTGTTTGGTTCGCACCAGAACATGCAAACAGGCAAAAAATTTGATCAAACACGCGAACACCGTTAAAGTCTATGGGACTCGAACATGAATAATCAAAAGTGCTAATTTTAAAGGCTTATATGCAAGTTATTGTCATAAAAAGTGTTTGGGGACCCGGGTCCTGCCCCAGGGGACATGGATCAATGCAAAAAAAAGTTTTAAAAATTACTGTTTTTTCGGGAGCAGTGATTTTAATAATGCTTAAAGTGAAACAATAAAAGTGTAATATTCCTTTAAATTTCGTACCTGGGGGGTGTCTATAGTATGCCTGTAAAGGGGCGCATGCTTCCCGTGTTTAGAACAGTCTACCAGCAAAATGACATTTCAAAGGAAAAAAAGTCATTTAAAACTACTCACGGCTATTAATGAATTGTCGGTCCGACAATACACATAAAAGTTCATTGATAAAAACGGTATGGGATTTCCCCACAGGGGAACCCCGAACCAAAATGTAAAAAAAAATGGCGTGGGGGTCCCCCTAAATTCCATACCAGGCCCTTCAGGTCTGGTATGGATATTAAGGGGAACCCCGTGCCAAAATTTTTAAAAAAATTGCGTGGGGGTCCCCCTCAAAATCCATACCAGACCCTTCAGGTCTGGTATGGATTTTAAGGGGTACCCCGTGCCAAAAAATTTTTAAAAAATGGCGTGGGGTCCCCCCAAAAATCCATACCAGACCCTTATCCAAGCACACAACCTGGCAGGCCGCAGAAAAAGAGGGGGGGACGAGCACCCCCCCTCCTGAACCGTACCAGGCCACATGCCCTCAACATTGGGAGGGTGCTTTGGGGTCCCCCCCAAAGCACCTTGTCCCCATGTTGATGGGGACAAGGGCCTTATTCTCACAACCCTTGCCCGGTGGTTGTGGGGGTTGTGGGTGGGGGGGCTTATCAGAATCTGGAAGCCCCCTTTAACAAGGGGACCCCCAGATCCCAACCCCCTCTCATGTGAAATGGTTTGTACCCCTACTATTTCACAAAAAAGTGTCAAAAATGTTAAAAAGACAAGAGACAGTTTTTGACAATTCCTTTATTTAAAGTCTTGGGGTGACCCCGCCCCCTCTGACTTCACGGGGAATGCCACAGGGAAGTCCCCGTCAAGTCCCTGTGCGTCAGAGGGGGTGGGGTCCTCGGGTGGCCCCGCCCTCTGTTATTTAAGAAGTGTCAGAAGACGAGAAGCGTCACACAGCGGGAGCCTCCCATCATGGATGTGGAGCGGCCCGAGAGCGAATAAGGGAAGAAGACGCTGCGGAGGAAGATGCCGGACGAGAACACTGGAGCAAGAAGCAGAGGATCAGAGGAAGAACCAGAGGAAGAAGAAGATGGATGAAGAAACCGAAGGAAGATAAAAGAAAGATGATAGAAGAAAGAAGATGGAAAGAAGAAGACTTTAAATAAAGGAATTGTCAAAAACTGTCTCTTGTCATTTTTAACATTTTTGACACTTTTTTTGTGAAATGGTAGGGGTACTTTTCTCTAACGGGGGGGGGGTGGGATCTGGGGGTCCCCTTGTTAAAGGGAGCTTCCAGATTCCAATAAGCTCCCTGCCTGCAGACCCCCACAACCACCGGGCAAGGGTTGTGGGGATGAGGCCCTTGTCCCCATCAACATGGGGATAAGTTGCTTTGGGGGGTACCCCAAAGCACCCTCCCAATGTTGAGGGCATGTGGCCTGGTAAGGGGGGGCGCTCCCCCGTCCCCCCCTCTTTTCCTGCGGCCTGCCAGGTTGCGTGCTCGGATAAGGGTCTGGTATGGATTTTTGGGGGGACCCCACGTCATTTTTAAAAAAATTTTGGCGCAGGGTTACCCTTAAAATCCATACCAGACCTGAAGGGTCTGGTATGGATTTTAAGGGGGACCCCCACGCCATTTTTTTTAAAAATTTTGTCACGGGGTTCCCCTTAATATCGATACCAGACCTGAAGGGCCTGGTATGGAATTTAGGGGGACCCCCACGCCATTTTTAAAAAAAATTTTGGTTCAGGGTTCCCATGCTGTTTTTATCAATGAACTTGTGTACCGACAAATCATTAATAGCCACGAGTAGTTTTAAATTACTTTTTTTCCTTTGAAATGTCATTTTGCTGTCAGACTGTTCTAAACACGGGAAACATGCGCCCCTTTACAGGCATACTATAAACACCCACCAGGTACGAAATTTAAAGGAATATTACACTTTTATTGTTTCACTTTAAGCATTATTAAAACCACTGCTCTCGAAAAAATGGCCGTTTTTAAAACTTTTTTTTTGCATTGATCCATGTCTCTGAGGGCAAGACCCAGGTCCCCAAACACTTTTTATGACAATACCATGCATATAAGCCTTTAAAATTAGCACTTTTGATTTCTCCCATAGACTTTTAAAGGGTGTTCCGTGGCTTTCGAATTTGCCACGAACACCCCAAATTGTTCGCTGTTCAACGAACTGGCGAACAGCCAATGTTCAAGTCGAACATGAGTTCGACTCGAACTCGAAGCTCATCCCTACTCCTCACCCAGTTGCCGCCAGACGCTTGACACCATCTGAACCAAATAAGTTTATCTTGGTCTTATCAGACCACAGGTCATGGTTCCAGTAATCTTTGTCCTTAGTCTGCTTGTCTTCAGCAAACTGTTTGCAGGCTTTCTTGTGCATTATCTTTAGAAGAGGCTTCCTTCTGGGACAACAGCCATGCAGAATCAATTTGATGCAGTGTGCGGCAAATGGATATGATGCTGAGCATGTGCATTCAACTTCTTTGGTCGACCAAAGTGAGGCATGTTCTGAGTGGAACCTGTCCTGTTAAACCACTGTATGGTCTTGACCATCATGCTGCAGTTCAGTTTCAGGGTCTTGGCAATCTTCTTATAGCCTAATGCCCCATACACACGGTCGGATTTTCCGACGGAAAATGTGCGATCGGAGCGTGTTGTCGAAAAATCCGACCGTGTGTGGGCTCCATCTGACTTTTTCCATCGGATTTTCCGACACACAAAGTTTGAGAGCAGGCTATAAAATTTTCTGACAACAAAATCCGATCACGTCAATTCCGACCGTGTGTGGACAATTCCGATGCACAAAGTGCCACGCATGCTCAGAAGAAATTCCGAGACGGAACAGCTCGGTCTGGTAAAATTAGCGTTCGGAATGGATAGCGCACTTTCGTCAGGCTGCAATGTAAAAATTGTTTAATGCAGTGCACTCTCTTCTTCTTTATAATGCTAGAAGAATTAAGTAGTTTTGCTGCTCATATTCACACAGAGTTCTTACAAACGTATTTCTTTATTATTTATCGTGATCCCCTCAATATATTTTGATTTGTCACATCTGACAAAATTTTTTTTTGGTTATTTTTTTTTGGTTTTGTATTTTTTTCAAGGCTGATTTTTATTTTTTTGTTGTTGTTGGGTTTGTATTTGTTTCAAGGCTGATGTTTTTTTTTTTGTTTTACTCCAGAATATTTTTGTGTGTGTTTTGTGTGACAAGTTACCACAACACCATTATTATCTTTTATTATTTAATCTCAATGAGATTGTTTGGTGTTGGTGTCTCTTGTTAATTTCACATTGTATTTTTGAAATGCACCTGCCTCCTCACAAACAAACTGTCCTTTTGAAGGAAAACACACAGGTGAGTATAATTGAAACACAAAATCCTTTCTTAAGGGGTCCTAACCAAAGAAAGAGGGAGGCAACGCTGGAGAAACAGCAGAAATTGGTGAAGCCTTTGGCCCCCAGGGCACACATCAACTATTTTACTGCAAAATTGGTGGCCTGAGGAGTCCATATATAAGGGAGTTCAGTCAAGCAGCAGATGACATGTGTCCCCAGGCTGTGGTCATACAAGAGCCTGCATCTTTTGTCAGACCAGACTGAACCCAGGGTCTTCACTCTCTGGTCTTCCTTCCACGCTTCCTTCCACGCTGTGGCTCTGGTGGTGGAGTTGTGGCAGGAGGAGGGGGAGGATGGTCCAAATCACTCAGGTGGGTATTGGGTGTGATTTCGCCCCTCATCCCCTTGGTTAAGACTTTATAAAGAAGGTCCTCACACAGGAGGAGTTGGCCCTCCTGCATGCCCTGCAGTTTGGTGGCAGCCATGCAGGCAAAGGCCTCTTCAGGAGTGGGGATGGCTCTGAGGGACGCAGAAGCCTCCTGAATGAGTCTGAGTGCTGAATCCTGCACATGACTCCCCTTCCTGGGTCTTTTGTTTGGAAGGCGGAGGGGAGGGACCTGCGATTCTGTCAGGCTCCTACTGGGCCCAGGCTTCTCCTGGCTGCCACTTAGCCCTGCCTCCTCCTGGCTTCCACTAACCCCTGCCTCCTCCTGGCTGCCACTAACCTCCGCCTCCTCCTGGCTGCCACATTCCACAGCCTCCTCCTGTGTGCCACATTCCAGAGCCTCCTCCTGGCTGAGGTCTTCCTGTGTATGAAAAAGGGACATAGTTTTAGTTTTTAATTCATCAATCACACACAATTTTCACCTCATGATTGTTGCAAATTGAATCTTAACAAATATAACAGACTATCATTCTGAGCCCAGCATTTTATATTCTTGTCCCAGTTATTTTTGCCCACTACTGTCTATTGATATGTAAAACACTTTATTAAATTAGCAATTAGTGATCAATAATAACATCTAGGAAACATCATTTATTTATTGACCAGAAATTTGTAGAACAATGCTATACCTGGCTCAAGCTGGGCTCCTCCACTTCTTCCTGGCTGGAAGTCCCCAGGTTGGACATCGGAAGCCTCAGCTGGGGTGGAAGGAAGAGTGGAAGGAAGGGTTGAGAGGGCTTCCCTGACTTCAGTATGGTCTGACAGAAATTGCAGTCTCTCATAGTACCACAGCCTGGGGACATAAACGTCATCTGCTGCAGCTCTGGGTCTCTGGGAATCTGTGACCTTCTTGCGCTCCCTTAGATAAGTGTTCCTCAGGCCACCAATTTTGGCTTTTAAATAGGGGATGGTTGCTGTGGGGACCACTGGCTCCACCAACTCCAGCAATTTCTCCAGCGCTGTCTGCTTCTTTTGTTTATGATTGTAATGCGGGTGTTTGACCTGCCATAGACAGGGCAGCTCCCTGTATTTGTCTATGAACAGGGGGAGAAAGTTGTGGTCATTGAAGCCATCCATTTTGTCTGCAAGACACAACACAAGACAAGCCCTAATGTCAGGCTAAACTCTACTAATCTTGTTACAATATAGGCCTCAATTTAGAAGCAGTATAGGCCCAAGTTTAGATCTTACCTTTGTTATCACGATCGGCGCCTCCGATACTCCTTCCTCCGCTCACAGATCGTACGTACTACGCACGCGTGTTACGCTTTATAGACACTGCACATGCGTGAACCTCCGCCCGCCCCTGACGTTCTTTCTAGTCTATTCCCCGTCCCTTCTTGTTCGGCGCAGTGGGGGAAGATCACATGGCGGAGACACAGCAGGTGTCAGATAATTACACCAACGAGGAGGAGGAAAGGCCGGAGCCTGAAACGTCCCGATCCCGGAAGAGACGATTTAAGGCATCGAATATGTCCTTTGGGGAGATGTTGGAGATGGTGGATATCCTGAAGAAGGCCGACTATGACGGCAAGTATGGACCTTACCCCAACCCCAATATCCGAAAGGCCAAGATCATGGCGAAAGTGGTCAAAAGTCTGCACCGGAATTTTGGGGTACGACGATCAAAAGATCAGCTCAGGAAGCGGTGGTCGGACCTCAAATTAAGGAAGCATGAGCAGTACAGAAGGATCAGGAGAGTGCTGCAAAAAAGTAAATAGTTGTCCTGTGTTCCTATTTTTTATGTTTATTACGTTCGTGCTGCTCCATGTGCTTTTCTTAACTGTTGTCCAGTTTAAAATGGCAACTTTCATGTTCATGGGCACATTATTCGTTTGTATGAAACATTGTTCGTTCGGCCTAGAACACACCATTGTTTTGACCATATGCATTTTCAAACATTTTTTATGGCCTACTTGTCTGAAAATAATTTGGTTGTGTAGATGGGTTTGTAACTAGAATGAAATGCAAACTAGATTCTGTGTAAGGAGAGGACACTCAGCAGCAGTTTACACATCTGTACACTGGAGCACTAGTGTGGGACACAAGAACACCCTTTTTATTAGGGGCCCACACGGGTGCTCCAGTGTATACTATAGGGGTGTCTCCATCTGTGAAGCTTGTACTAAACAGGTAAGTATTCAAGCTTGACAAAGGACAATAAAATTTCAACATCTTGGTACAATTGTACCCCATTTCCAAGCAATGTTTCATATATATAGTTCTGCCATGAAATATCTGTGTGCTAAGTATACCTATTTGTTTTTACATAGGGGATAAAAGACTCGGAGGACACCCCTCATCCGAGGAGACCACAGACCCCCCACCTCTGGAAGAAGGGGAAATCCACCCAAGCCAAGCAGAGCAGGAGGAGGAAGACGTGGTGGAAATTGTCACCACAACAGGTGAGTGTCTGCGACCACAGGCTCAGGTAAGAAATGGATGCCGGCATATTTATAATACATGGTGTGTTTTTGTTGCTATCTTTTTAGGTGATCGTGATGTTGTGGATCCAGGGCATTTCACCTCTGAAAGTGCACAGATCCTGATCGGGGAGATAATGGGGTGTAATAGGGACTTGGAAAACATCCAGAAAAACATCAATGATGTTCAAAAAAAAATGAAGAACATCATTGATGTTTTAGGGAGAGTTTAAAACAAATCCAAATCCTTTTGTTTTTTTGTGAGCTAAAAATGTATACCATTTTTTGACATATTTGCAAAAAGCCAAATTTTGAGGATGCACACAGTGTGTCAACATGTGATATCTGCCATCACGGGAGATCAATGGACGTGTTTTGGGGGTGTAACGCCTTCCTCAATAATAAAGTAGCTGTGAGGAAGGGGTTGCACCCCCAAAACACGTCCCTTGATCCCCCATGATGGCAGGTAGCATGTTGACATTCGGCAATTTGTGTGCATCTTCAAAATTTGGCTTTTCCTGGGGTGACTTCACCCCATCTGAATGCAATATCAAACACAGTTTGTAAATACTCATGTCTGATATTGCCTTCAAGTTCTACCAAATGTGAACTTTGTAAGTTCAAGATTTGTGTCTTTCTTGTTGGTTTTAAACATGCCTGTTTTATCTTAAATGGACATTGCTACTTTTTCTAATGTGACCCCAAAAATTGTTATACAACAAACATGTTGGTTTGTTTTAAAAACCTTTTCTAAATGCACATGTGATTGTGCTGGTATTAAAAAGATTGTTAATCAAGAATATGTGGATTATTGTTTCAACGCTCCAAAACTTTTGTTGTGCTCTAATTGGTGTTTTCAGTGACAATGGGGGTTATTTCCTAAGGGAAAATCCACTTTGCACTACAAGTACAGTTTCAAGTGCACTTGTAGTGCAAAGTGTCTTTGCCTTTAGTAAATAACACCCAACAGTGCTTTGTAATGTTACACAATCACGCCATTTTCAGGACTCACCACATTTCTGTCAGGGTCAGCTAAAAGAAACACAAGCAGTAAATGTCACCAAAGATTTTAGTAGTTATTTTTTTTATTATTTGAAAAAGGTTTCAGACATTGTCTGGTATATTGATAGCCCCCCTATACGCAAAGTATTCAAGGTATCTTAGCCGGACATCACGGGCACTCGGGGGGGGGGGGGGAGCCAGGACAGCCACTTTCAAGCACCGTCAGGGTTGTTTCATTTAGAATTCCGGCCTCAGGCCCAACTGAGCCAGCATAGCCACGCCACGAACGGGAGACCTTCCACATTGTCTTCTGGAGGTGGCAAGTCCAAGCTGCCATTCTGGAGACGCCTGTAGAACTCTGTCTGGGCGATGACTCCACCATCTGACATCCGCCCATTCTTCCCCACGTCCACATACAGGTACTCGTAAGTAGCCGACACCTCCGCCAACATCACAATACTATTGAACCCCCTAATAGTTGAAAAAGTATGACCCCGAGTTGGGTGGTGGGACGATGTGGACGTGTTTCCCATCAATTGCCCCTCCGCAGTTAGGAAAGTCCCACCGCTGGGCAAAGTGGGAGGCCACAGTCTGCCAATCTTGTGGCGTGGAAAGAAACTGTGGAGTCAAACAACAAAAAAAATTAGTCATTTTGCACATAAACAGGGAAAGCAGATTAGACACAAACATTCTTGGCCAAAATCAAGATAACATTTATTTGAGGGAGTTTTTAAAGACCAAAAAATAAGGTACACCTATCAGATTTCCCCCCCCCCCCCCCCATAGGCCATTTCTAACATTTTAGGGGAGGGGGAGCTCTTGGACAGGTAACCCTCTCCACTTCATTGAGAGATGAATGCCTAAATAATGTGGATTGCTTTGGCCAGCCCCTCCTTAGTTACACTATTGACAGCCCACTGGACAGGTAAGAAGTGTCATAATACAAAAATATAAATGCACCCTGTACACATTTGAGCACATTTGGAAATTCTGCTATTACCTATAAAGATAATAATAGGATACAAAAACTTTAAACAGTACCATTTGAAAGTATACAGGCAGGCCCTTGCACTACATGCTTTGGGGAATTGATCCATAAATATGACCACAAAAGAGATGGGTATAGTGTGTATGGGTTTGGCAAAGTCAGCAGATAGATGATTGAGGATAGATAGAGAATTGGTATCAGCTGACTTAGCAGTTGGGGGGAGGGAGGGTTCCAAATGATTTGGGGACCCCCCAAAAAAAGCCTCTGGCACTCTGCCAAAATTTAAAGCACAAATCACATTTTAAAACATTTTAGGGGGTGTTTGGGGTAAAGCACTACTATGGAGCTGATAAAATACATTGTTAAGTGACTACATGAGGTGAATATAGGGCCAGGAGACCATGCTGGAGAGGTAAGTGAAGGCAAATATGTATGAAGGACAAAAAAAATAATTACATAAAAATCAAACGTGAATGAGGACAAAGGGGACATTCAAAGCATATTCCAATCATGGTAATTAGGGAATGAGGAAAAAAATACAATATATTGTCAAACATTAAATACAATAAAATGTGATGTTAAAGGATAAAAATCTTACCTTAATATACTCCTTCTGCAGGACCTGGACGATGGCAGAACAGGTCTCTGGGATAATGATCCCCAGAGCCTGGGGGGGGGTGCCTGTCAAGAACTTGAGGTCCTGCAGGCTTCTCCCCGTCGACAAGTACCGCAGGGTGGCGACTAGCCTCTGCTCCGGAGTGATGGCTTGCCTCATGCAGGTATCCTGCCTGCTAATATAAGGGGTCAGCAAAGCCAACAAACGGTGAAATACGGGGTCCGTCATCCTGAGAAAGTTCCTGAAATCATCAGGATTATTCTCACGGATCTCACGGAGCAAAGGCATATGACAGAACTGGTCACGCTGGAGCAACAATTCTTGGTCTATGAACTCCTCCCCACCCTGTTCATGGACTAGACTTTTGTCAAGGTAAGGACCCCAACACCAAGCCCCCGCACAGCACGAACTCTACGAGGAGTATGTATACGCAACATGCCTAGAAAATGGTCGGCTGCTCAGAACAAAGTAACAGAATGCACTGAAGAACAGCAAGGTCTGTGAAGAGCGACCTGAAAATCAGTAACGAACGAACGAGAACACAATGATAAATCAATGCGAACTCACTGCACGCACTGAAGACCAGATACAAACCCACAAGCACAAACTGAACAGCAGAAAATGATCTGAAAGCCACGAGTCTGAAAATGCGCGAATCGTCTCTCACCAAACTTTTACTAACACGAGATTGGCAAAAGGAGCCCAAAGGGTGCCACGCTTGGTTCAGACCTGCCCTTTTCTAGTCTCGTCGTACATGGTGTACGTGACCGCGTTCTTGGCGATCGGAAACTCCGACAACTTTGTGCAACCGTGTGTATGCAAAACAAGTTTGAGCCAACATCCGTTGGAAAAAATCCATTGATTTTGTTGTCGGAATGTCCGATCAATGTCTGATCGTGTGTATGGGGCATAAGTCATCTTTATATAGAGCAACAATTCTTTTTTTGAAATTCCAATGACCAGTATGAGAGAGTGAGAGCAATGACACCAAATTTAACACACCTGCTCCCCATTCACATCTCAGACCCTGTAGCACTAACGAACTACATGACACCGGGGAGGGGAAATGGCTAATTGGGCCCAATTTGGGCATTTTCACTTAGGGATGTACTCACTTTTGTTGCCAGCGGTTTAGACATTAATGGCTGTGTGTTGAGTTATTTTGAGGGGACAGCAAATTTACACTGTTATATAAGCTGTACACTCACTACTTTACATTGTAGCAAAATGTAATTTCTTCACTTTTGTCACATGAAAAGGTATAATAAAATATTTACAAAAATATTAGGGGTGTACGCACTTTTGTGAGACACTGTATATTTGAAAATTGATCAATTCTGATGTACTGATGATGTACTTTCATTTCTTGAGGCCCTAAAATGCTGAGATAGTACAAATTCCCTCCAAATGACCCCTTTTTGGAATGTATACAGTCTGAGGCATTTAGTAAGAGACATGGTGAGTTTTTTTGAAGTTCTAGTTTTTGTCACAATTTTTTGGAAAATAAGGAAATTTACTAAAATGTGTCTTTTATTTACATTTTTTTTCTTTACATACTGTCACCAGTGCACTACAGCATCATCATAAAACTGATGTGGCGGTGATGAGGCACACTGACTGGGGACAGTATGTTAAAATAAAAGTAATCATTTTTATTCAATTTTTATTTTATTTTCACTATCTGTTTTTACATACTTTCATCAGAGTAGTTCAGTGTAACCATAGTAACACTGTACTACTCTGAGGGAGTGATCAGGGATTTGTTTTACACTTTGCTGTTACAGTGAAGACCATTGAAACAGCAAAACTGTGATAAATGGGTTACATTATGCAAGTCCCATAGAGTGATAAAGTGCTTGTGCTTAAATCTTCAAAATAGACAGGTGCTCCACTAGTGATCAGCTCAAGTGCCCCACATTGTGGACCAACTTACCTAGATGTGGACCAACTATCGCGTCACTGCAACATTACCTCCGCCCTCGAGTTGCCTGGAACCTAGCTGAGCTGTAGATAGCAGCATACACTACAGGCTGGCCTGAGCAAATTACTGTGTACCCGCCGGATGTCAGGCTTTAGGCAGCACAAAATGTGAGTGTTTTTTACCTTTGTTTCTTACTAGTTTTAATAAAATCTATAGTTTTACTCTATGTGGCATTCCCCATTGTGTTTTTTCCTGCTTAATACCATCTGAGGACGCATCCAGCAAGGTGTTTTTTTTTTTATCTTAGAGGAGCCTATATAGGGGTGGTTCCCCTACCAACACAAGAAATCCCAATAGCACTAGAAGGCCTTGTGATTAACCCCTTGTGAGAGTCACCATCTAGAACATCACCCAGGGGTGGATTCACAGGCACATGTGACCATACTAGAGATAGTTGGTCCACATATGGGGTGAATGCACATCTATGTGGAGCACTTGAGCTGAGAACTAGTGGAGCACCTGTCTATTTTGAAGATTTAAGCACAAGCACTTTATCACACTATGGGACTTGCCTATCTATTTGTGTGGTTCATTTTGACTTATAGGTTGCATTCGCAAATGTTACTCTAGCGCGATGTATGATTATGTTCAATACACTTACCTTTCCCTGACTTCTTCCCACAGTGCTTAGACAAGGATGACATCATCCTCCTTTTGGCTAGCTCTCAGAGAATGTTGGGTAGCCCATATCTCACGAGAAAATGATCATGCATTGTGCTGCGGGATTTGGGCTACTCAGCATTCCCAGGGATCATGTCAGCAGGAGGGTGACATCACCCCCTGCATTATAGAAAGCAGGGAAAGATAAGTGTATTATCTAACGATTTTTCCTTCACTGGCACCTTATGCTGGATTTTAGGGAGGGCAGTGGGGCACCTTGAATATGTGGAATTTGCAATTGGAAGGTCTGCTTTAAAAGCATCAAATAATGTTCAGTATTTAAAATATTGCAAGCTCTATGGATTGGTGAACTGATGCTAATTAGATAAATTAATACCGTCTGCAGCCTTGTCCATCATTGCAGAATGATCAGACTTGCCCAGTCTGATTGCAGCCTTGCCCAGCCTTGCCCAGTCTGATTGCAGCCTTGCCCAGTCTGATTATAGCCTTGCTCGTTTAAAATTAGCGCCGCCGAGATACACAGAGCCGGATGTCCTGTGTATTTGGCTCCTCTCGCAGTCCTGCCCAGTCCCGCCCCTTGGCCCGGCTCCTATGATGGACATAACACAGGTCCAATGGCGGGATTGGAGGTGACTGCGAGCGGAGCCAAGAGCAGCCGAGCCTAGCCGAGTACACTTGCCTATGTGTATATCGGCGGCGCTCGCTCTTCTCCCCTTACAATCAGTGGGAATCAGCGGAGAAGATGCACCCACAATTTTCCCCTGATTTTAAGGGGAAAAAGAGTGCGTATTATACGCCGATAAATACGGTATTAAGAATTGTCTCATTAGCAGGGGTCACTTCAGTCACAGAACCAAATGGGACCCTTCCATTTCGGCACTCCAATTGTTATAGGAGTGTTCATAGTGAGAACAGCAGGAAATGCTCCATTAAATGTTCCTTAGATATGTGGATTATAAAAAGGAAATGTTACATAACTGTCATGTCACATCAACTTCAGGCATAGGTATAGGGTGAGTATGTTCTTCTAATGGTACCTTCCTTGGTCCTTTCCCTGTTGGTGGGGGGGACAGAGTGCAAGCAATGCACACTGTGTTTTGGTCTGGCAGGAAGAGATATGCAGCCATATTTCAAGTTTAGAAGCCTGTTACAGATTCCATATTGCCAAAGTAAAGTTGCCTATCACCAGCAGCCACTTCTTTGCGGCACTCTTTATCTATTCTGGACATTGCTATTTTCCAAATGGTTAATGGAGTCCATGAAATTGGACATTTGACCTTGCTTCTATTTAAATTAGTGGTGCACATACTATACTCTGGAAAACACTGAATGAATAGCTTTCCTCCATTTTTTCTTTTATATTTTCATTTTTTTTGCCAGATTACCCACAAAAAACATACTCAGAGACACATTAAATCCAGCAGTGTTCTGTAAGGATCTGCAGTTCTGCTTCTACACAGTGAGTCCAATGCAGCCATCTTCCTCTCTGACATCATTGAGAGCTAGCTGTTTCCCCTGGGTGCTTACAGCTGGCCCCCTGATGATGCACATGCACCATGGTGTGTCATCATTAAGAACTAGGCAGAGACAGCTGGCACCCTGGCAACATATGGTCCTTGGATGCATGATGTGAGTTTTCCAGCAGGCTGCAGGCAACTCCCACCTTGGTGAGGATCCAGAATCAGCAGGGAGGGTCCCCAGAAATAAAGTATTCAAAAAGCAAAAGAAAAATGTCTGATTGTAAGAAAACAAGGAGGTAGGAGATTAGTGATGTAAAGTGGGTGGGGAGAGTGAAAGTCCTCTTTAACAGCAAAAATGATATAGTAACAAGCTTATGTCTTACGTGGGTAAAATGTCCATGCTTGCTGATGGCCAGCTAGACAACAATGACAGATGGTAAATGCTGGCTCCTTTGCTCCCACAGTACAGTACAGCACAGTCCTAAAGGTTTGTCTTGTGGGGGAAACAGCAATGCGTGATCATTTTGAGACTCCATTGATTGAGTGTGATTTAAATGGTCATACTGGTGACAGTTACACTTGACAAACACCACACTCAAAAGGCGCTCATAGAAAAGCCCAAAAAGAGAAGTTCTTCTGAATTGGTGAACCGTCACTCACAGGATACAGAGAGGAAGTTCCAAGGATTGGAACACAGGAAGGTCAGGCAGGCCGGGTCATACACAGACAAGCAGTACTGGAACAGATGCAGGAGACTGGAGGAGAGTCACAAGACAAGCCGCGTTGGTAACTGACAGGCACGGGTGGACCAGAGGATAAGGCAGGTGCAAGGTCATGGACAGGCCAGGCTCAGATGCAGGCAGATAGCAGAGGTAGTCACAGGGCAAGCCGGATAATCACAGAAACAGATCAGATAAGCAGGTAACACACAGGGAATGCCGTAGTACAGACAGCAGAGCTTCATTGTAACAGCTGAGTTTAAATAGCCGTGTGCACAGGCACCTGCAAACGTGCACCTGCTTGTGTGGAACTGCTACTCCCATCAAGCCTTTCCTGACAAAAAGTAAGTACACTCCTAAGTGAAAATGTCCAAATTGGGCCAAAAGTGTCAATATTTTGTGTGGCCACCATTATTTTCCAGCACTGCCTTAACCCCCTTGGGCATGTTTGCCACTGGAGTCCTCTTCCACTCCTCCATGATTACATCACAGAGCTGGTGGATGTTAGAGACCTTGTGCTCCGCCACCTTCCATTTGAGGATGGCCCACAGATGCTCAACAGGGTTTAGGTCTGGAGACATGCTTACCCAGTCCATCACTAGGGAATATCCCCCCTGGTTTGGTTCACACCAGAACACCTCTAACAGGCAAAAAAAATCTAGCGAACATACAAACCCATTAAAGTCTATGGGACACGGACATGAAAAATCAAAAGTCCTAATTTTAAAGGTTTATATGCAAGTTAATGCCATAAAATGTGTATGGGGACCCAGGTACTGCCCTAGGGGACATGTATCAATGCAAAAAAAAGTTTTTAAAACTATAGTTTTTTCAGGAGCAGTGAATAAAACCACTTCCATACCGCTGAACCTCATATAACTTCCTTGGCTTTCAGTGAAGATATCTGAATGATGCCTGCAGCAACAGGCATCATCCAGATATAGTTTTGTAGAGCTGGCGATTCTGAGTACAATAAGAATGATCATAGCAGCTGTTTAGCATGGCATGGTCGACCATGGTGAGGCCTGTTCTGAACCTGTCCTGTTAAACCGCTGTATGGTCTTGGCACCATGCTGCACCTCAGTTTCAGGGTCTTGGCAATCTTTTTTTAGAGTAGGCCGTCTTTATGTAGAGCAACAGATCCTTAGAGAGTTCTTTGCCTTGAGGTGCCATGTTGAACTTCAAGTGACCAGTATGAGAGAGTGAGAGCAATAACACCAAATTTAACACACCTGCTTCCCATTCACACCTAAGACCTTGCAACACTAACGAGTCACATGACACTGAGGAGGGAAAATAGCTAACTGAGCCCAATTTGGACATTTTCACTTAGGGTACTCACTTTTGTTGCCAGCAGTTTACATTAATGGCTGTGTGTTGAATTATTTTGAGGGGATAGCAAATTTACACTGTTATACAAGCTGTACACTCACTACTTTACATTGTAGCAAAGTGTAATTTCTTCAGTGCTGTCAATGAAAAAATATAATAAAATATTTACAAAAATGTAAGGGGTATACTTACTTTTGTGAGATACTGTATATAGCCAGGTGCATATTGCTTCCCTTCTCTCCCTCTACTGAGATACTGATATTATGTTGCATCACTGTCTTCTAGCCAGGAGCAGTGGAGCTAAAGCCAAGCCAGCAGAGTGCTGAGAATCCTAGGAGTTGTAGTTTGAGAAGGCAGCCATATAATGGGATGAATAGACTCCTTACACTACAGATACCAATAGGCACTGTGCAGTAGAAGTGGAGAGATGATTTTTATTAAACTGTCTCTAAAAGTTCTTCCTCTTGGCACAGAAGGAGTAAGAGAGAAAGAATATCTATCTGGATATTCACCTGCCAATGGGAGACCATACCAGTGGAAATCGGAGCCTGAGACTGGGAATGAGGACACCTAGGGGCAGTGCAGCACTGCCCACATCACAGATCCTGCACCACTGGCGCAGGGAGACTGGAGTGTCCATTCACCCTCTGCTTTCCATCTGTGATCAACCAAAGTTTTCAGGGGGAAGACCGAGGGGACACCCCCTTCTACAGTGGGAGGTCACCACAGCATCCTGGGGACTGGTGAGAGGGCTATTCACCCATTGCTTGTACTGCTAGCAGGGACTGTGCCACCAAGAGCAGGACACCAAGTGTACTCAATCCATATCACACCCATTCTGCACACTATACTGCACTTATTGCAAGCCTAGACTGCACCCATACAGACCAACCCTATTTACCTTGCATCCGTGTCGAGACTATACCATACCTATACTGTACCTATACTGCATGCAGGTTAACTGGGACTGTCGTTAGGTACACCAACACTCCTAAAGGGCACCAACAATAGCTGGTAGCATAACATCTGAAAGGACTGCCCCTCCTGTAATAATTATTCTGCAAGCCTCCTTTGTTCCCCGGCCTCCTCCACTACCATCCTCCTTTTCTTTTGGAAAGAGCATACCCAGTCAGTCTAGGACTAGCATTGCCACCATAAATGCACTCAGTATAGTTCCAGCACTCATAAGATTAAACTTTACTACTGCTCACTGCTGCACTTGATGTGGCCTTGCTACTGTTTATGCAGATCTGGATGCCAAATGTAATCTTATGCCTAGTGCTGACTGTTAATCCCTTTGTATGATACATTTGTTATTACCATTGTTAACTCTTTTTTTTTGTTTGCCTAGTTACCAACCAAATTGGGCGAATATTATGGCTGGGTTCACACTGAGGAATGGCTCACAACAGGGGGTCCAGTGCATCTCCATTCACCGTTTCGGGTCAGATTTCAGCCCGAACATTTGACCAGAAAACACACAGGACTCCTGTGCAATTCGCACCAGAGCCGCTCCGGAGATGTGTGAACTAGCTCCATAGAGAGCCGGTCACAATCTCCTGTCATGCGAATGTGGGGAAACCTGTGTGGCACTGGTGTGAACCCAGCCTGAATCTTTGATATAGCACTACTACTACTACTGTGAATTCCTGTGATATACAGTAAAACCTTGGTTTGCGAGCATAATTCATTACAGAAACATGCTTGTAATCCAAAGCACTTGTATATCAAAGCGAATTTCCCCATAAGAAATAATGGAAACTCAAATGATTCGTTCCACAACCATTTATTCAAAAGTCATTCTGTTTATAGTCAATATAAAAAGATTATAGCAGTGTGATAGGTTGTGTAACCATAAAAATGTCCATCCACAAATGACAGCCTCCACAAGGGTATTAGAAGCAAAATTCAGCAGGAGCTACAGAGTATAAAAGAGTTGAGAGGCGTCTCTAAGTGTAGCAATATGGTTACATTTAATGAAGGTACAACATTTAGCTGTCCACATCCCCCCGACTCTCACCACTGCCAGTCTGCAATCGTGACGAGGAAGACTACCCTGCAGTAGAGTGATCTGAAAGCGTGGAAGGAAAGTGAAACGCAGCGTGGAAGGGACGACATTGATGACGGTGCAGAGGATGGTCTATGTGGACAGCTTTACCCCGGATGCATACTTAGATGTGCCCGTTTTAATCATCAACCATGTGAGTTGCTAAATGTTGTACCTTCATTAAATGTAACCATATTGCTCCACTTAGAGGCGCCTCTCTTCTCTTTTATACTCGGTTGTGACACAACGCTACTTGTATATCCAGACATCACTTGTATATCAAGTCAAAATTTATTAAAAATTTTAGTTTGTCTTGCAAAGTGCTCTCAAACCAAGTTACTCTCAAACCAAGGTTTTACTGTAGTATGTGTGTGCACTCAACCTGGTGTGGAGAGGAGCTAAGGTTCTTGAGAAGGTCAAGGCAAATCCTATCCAGCAGCTCCTACGGGGGCAGCACTACACATATGTTTATTTTTTATACTTACATTAAATTATAAAATGACAAACTAACTAATTAATTTTATAGAATTCTTAGGAAAGCTTAATGCTGCGTACACACGGTCGGAATTTCCGACAGAAAAAGTCCAACGGGAGCTTTTCATCATATATTCTGACCTTGTGTATGCCTCATCTGACTTTTTATGTCGAAAATTCAGACGGTCTTAGATAGAGAACATGTTCTATATTTTTCCGAGGGAACAAATTCCTGTTGGAAAAAACGCTCATCTGTCTGCTGTTCCGACGTACCAAAAATGACGCATTCTCTGAAGCAAGTACGAGACGGAAGCGCTTGGTCTGGTAAAACTAGCGTTCGTAATGGAGATAGCACATTTCTCTCGCTGAAAATTCTGTGATCTTTCCTTGTCAAAAGAAGTTTATTGAGTATACAATGTTATAAAGATACATAAAGTAAGTTTACAAGGATCTATAAAGTAAGCTCATTGTTTTACAGTAGGGTTTATATAGGTAAATATCATGAAATTTCAAATATTAAACATTGGGTTCACGTAAACCTAAATTATAGATATATATCATTTCCTTAGTTACTTTTGTAGGTATTTAAATGATTTATACCTACTATACATATTGTTTACAAGTAGAGTGTATATAGGTCAAATAAATTCTGATAATGAGCTTTGTTCGTAAGGTGGAGAAAAGGAAAGAGAAAGAAGAAAAAGGGTTGAAAGGTAGAGGTATGGTCCACAAGGTTGTCCCACTCGTCAGTTTATTATTCTTTTTAGTTCTCTTTGAAGCCTTAGAATGGGTGTCTCTGTAAGTCATTTAATCTGTTACCATGGCAACAGGACAGAGTCATTGAAGTTTGACAGGAACTGTTGTTTTATCCAAGGATGCCAAAGTTTTTCAAATTTTGGAATTTGATTTTGATCGATGGCTACCATCTTAGCATGGGACATTGTATTATTCATTCTGTGAATTGTTTCTGCTAGTACCAATGTAGGAGATTTCCATGCCTTGGCCACTGTTTGTTTTGCAGCCGTTATTAGTTGGATCATAAGTTTGAATTGAGAGAGTGTTAACCATTCCGGTTTTAGATTAAGTAAAGTTAAATATGGATCTGGTTGTATTATTTTTTTAAATATTTTAGATGCAATCACGAAGACTTCCTTCCAGAAGGTTTGGATTACTGGGCACGTCCACCATATATGTAAATATGTGCCTATTTCTGGGCATCCTCGAAAACAAAGAGCTGAGGTATTAGGTGAATATTTTGCCACTCTAGCGGGTACAAGGTACCAGTGAGTTAGGACTTTATAATTTCTCTACAGTGCTAAGATGTTGGGTGAAGATGACTTAGATGTGAGCCATATGTTAGACCAGTCCGTGTCTTCTAAAGTTCGTCCCAGGTCCTCCTCCCACCTCTGAACGTAAGAGGGTCTATTAAGATTTGCTACTCCATATAATTGATTATAAAGTGATGAAATTGTACCTTTAACAAATGGATCTTTTGTACAGATTGATTCAAAAATGGATAATTGGGATAATGGTGTATCCCCCTTTAGGAATGGTGTATAGAAATTTTTGATTTGGAGATATCTAAATATCTCAGAGTTTGGTAGATCATATTTTTCTCTAAGCAATGGGAATGAAAGGAATGATTTAGATGCTATGAAGTCATTTAGTGTCTGAATGCCTGATGTTGTCTAAGCTTTAAAAGAATTTGGGTAGATCCATGCCGGATAAAAGGCCGGATTTCTGATAAAAGAAAGGAGAGGATTGTGTGGAGATTGTAACTGATATTTGGTTTTTAGTTTATCCCAGAGAGATAAGAAGTGTTTAGTTATGGGATTATGAATTTTAAAGCGGTCTTTAGGATCAAGCCATAATAAATTTGATATTAATAGAGGGTCATTTTCTGAAGCCTCTATAAATACCCATAATGGGATTTCCTGTTTTGCATGGTATTTGGACAGACTGGCCAAATGTGCTGCTCTGTAGTAGTTAGTAAAATTAGGGTATCCCAGGCCTCCTTTATTTTTGGGAAGATGTAGTGTGTGTATAGGTATACATGGTTTAGAAGAGCCCCATATAAACGAAGTTGCTCTTTTTTGTACTATTCTCAAAAAATAGGAAGGAATTGGAATAGGGAGGACTCTGAATAGATAAAGCAATTTGGGTAGAATAGTCATTTTGATTGCATTAATCTTCCCTATCCAGGATAAAGGAAGTTGCGACCATTGTTTTATTAGATTTGTGATCTGTCTTAATACAGGAGGATAATTGGTTGAGAATAAGTCAGAATGAGATGCTGTTAAATGAATTCCAAGATATGGGATTGATTTTTCTGCCCATGTGAATGGGAGTGCAGCCCTAGCCGGGATCAATTCCATGTTTGTGAGTGAAATATTAAGCACTAGGCATTTCTTAGGATTAATCATAAGGCCGGATAGGGCTGCAAATCCATCAAGAGCTGGTATTAAGTTAGGACCAGAGACCTGTGGTGATGATAGAAAAAGTAATATATCGTCTGCAAATATACATAATTTGTGTGTAATACCTCCTACTTCAATGCCAGTTATAGTTTGGTTTGTTCTGATGTATTGGGCCATGGGTTCGAGTATAAGGGCAAATAATAAGGGAGATAATGGGCAACCCTGTCGGGTACCTCTTTCGATATTAAAGGCTTCAGATTTGTATCCAGCATATTTTATATAGGCTTTGGGTTTATTATATAATGCTTTGATCCATGTTAAAAAGTGGGGTCCAAAACCCCATTTTTGTAATGAATATTGCATATATTGCCAGGATACTGTGTCAAATGCCCTCTTAATATCGAGAGATAGAAAACATAAAGGGATTTTCCGTTTTTTAGCAATATGTGCCAATAACACTGCCCTGCGTATATTATTGCCTGCCTGTCTATTTGGCATGAAGCCTACTTGATCTCTATGTATTAATTTTCCTATAATGCTATTGAGGCATTTTGCTATTATTTTTGCTAATAATTTAATATCGAGGTTTAACAGAGAGATAGGCCGATAATTCACACAGGAAGTATCATCAGAAAGGGGTTTTGGGATCATACAAACAATTGCCATTAGTGTTTCTTGCCGAAAAGAATGTCCATCTAGAAGTTTGTTAAAAGTTTCAGTGAGAATGGGAGAGAGTATTTCTGAGAATGTTTTATAGTATAAAGCCGAGTAGCCGTCTGGGCCTGGTCTTTTGTTAAGTTTTAGGTCTTTTATGGCGTTAGCAACTTCATCTATAGTTATAGGCTCATCCAAACTGCTTTTTTGATTCTGAGATAACTCAGGTAAGGTTATTTTTGAGAAGAAGGATTCAGCCTCTGTAGGATTAAATTCATTGTTTGTCTTGTATAAAGTTGCGAGATGTGAGTGAAATTTATGGACTATTTTAACTGGATTACAAGTGTAAACATTTTTTGATAATTTCAAACGTATTGGTTTGAAAGATTTGTTAGTTGAATTTAATGCCTGAGCCAAATATGTACCTGGTTTGTTTGTATTCATGTAGAAATTGTGTTTGGAGCGTTTGAGGGATTTATCAACTGACTCAGTGAGAAATAGATCGTATTCCAATCTAGATTTTTCCAGATGAGATTTTGTACTCTGAGATGGATTATCTTGAAATGATATGTAGGCTGCATTAAAATTGAGTTCTAGTTTTTTTGCTAGATTTTTGCGTTCCCGTTTAAATAGTGCCATTTGTCTTTGTATTGTACCACGCAAGACAGGCTTATGAGCTTCCCACAGTGTTATTGGGGAGATGTCTGTTGTATTATTAATTGATATGTATTCCTTTAAAGCTTGTTCAATGGCCATCTGATGTAGTGGGTGTTTGAGCATTATGTCCGGTAAGTACCACGTTGGGTCATGCGCTTTTGGTATGGCTGAGGCTATAGTAGTGTATACTGCATTATGGTCAGACCACGGAATCGGAATTATATCTGATGCAATAATTTCTGGTATCATTCCTATTGTTAGAAAAATATGATCTATTCTGGTGAAGGTTTGATGAGGGTGCGAGAAATAAGTGAATTTCTTTTTCATTGGGTTACTTTCTCTTCACGAATCTACCAGATTGTATTTGGAAAGAAGTTGAGAAAAAGGTAATCTAGAGGTTATTTTGGATGGTGTAAAAGGTGATTTATCTAGAAATGGGAGGAGGACCTGGTTCGAATCCCGACACATTATCACTGTTCCTATTTTGTGTGTATTAATCACTTGTAATATATGTGAGAGGAATGGTGTAGGTTGTTTGTTAGGAGCGTAGTAGGAAATCACCGTGATTGCTGTATCCATTATATAACCCATGAGTATCAGGTATCTACCTTCTGGGTCTTTAATTTCTGATGATAAGGTGAATGGTGTGGATCGGTGAAATGCAATTAGAGTTCCCCTTTGCTTGGTACAGGCAGAAGCCGTGTAAATTTGTTGATAAAAAGGAGAAATATATTTTGGAGTAGAATCTTTGGTGAAGTGTGTTTCTTGGAGGCATACTATGTGAGCCTTCTTGTTATGGAAAGTACGGAAGGCTTTGGTCCTTTTTTGAGGGACATTTATTCCCTGAACATTCAGGGAAAGTATATTCAGTGGTGCCATGGCAACAGATCAAATAGTTTTGACTTACTTTTTGTTATGCAGAGCTGACTGCGCAGATCAACCTGTGTGGACTGAAGAGATGAATAGATAGAAAAGAAACCAGTGAATTCTGGAGTAAAGAGTAAACAAAAAACATATGAGATTAGATGATACATTGTATAAATTATTTTTTGCAAGTAATCACAATTTACCCGTGAAAGAGAATAAATATCTCTCTCAGGGGAATAAGTGCCTTCGTCAGACTCCCACATAATATGGTTGGGAGAATGAGGAGGGCTAATGGGGGTATACGGATCTTCCGCTTACAGGAGAGAAGTGCTATGTCAAAAGACATCAAAATGATGTTTTTCATTAATTGGAGTGCAGAATATAGTTTTTGTTGAAATTATTTATTCCAGGGTGGTTGTATATGGTTAGTCTTGCCCTAGGCTAAATAATTCAGTTAGAAAGGTACTGTTAATAACTTTGGTATTGATGAAGATAGTTTGAATTATTTTGGGATTTTAACCCTTTTAGAGTAAACAATTACATATTTTATTCATATGTAACTGTTTAGATATGTTAACTCACAAAATTGAGGTTGTATTGCTTCAGATTAGAATAAACAAAAACATAATTCTAGGAACTAGTTAGGTAATAATATATTTGTTTTAAGAAAAGAAAGAAAAAGCTTCCATTACTTCTGGATTATTGAACATATTTGTCCTAAAAAGTAATAAATCTATTGTTATTATCTGATAATATATAACTGAACAAGAATTTCCTTATTTCACTTATATATTCTAAGGCTATATGAATCAGAAGTAATAAGAAATATAACTGGAATGTAACATGATCCCACACAGTGTGTGACTATCAGAATGCAGTTACATTCAGTTATAAATACAGGTTTTTTATAGATAACCATCTCTTAGTATAATAAATGAAGAGATATCAGGAATTAGGATGTCAGTCCATTGAATCTTCTTGGTCCATGGATGATGTGGCATAACGGCCTCTTTTGTGAGAATGATGATTCCCATTTTGTTCTGAAATTTTCTGAGTGCTGCCTGAAGGTGAAGCTGATGCCATTCTTCTGCGTGTGGGAGAGTTGCTGCTTGTGGGTTCTGTCAGATTTAATTTTAAAAGGGTTTGTTGTAGTTCATCTGCTGATCTGCTTCTGTAAATTGTACCTTGGTAGTTAAATCTGACTGAAAAGGGGAAGCCCCATTGATACATAATGTTGTGGCGTTGCAGTTCCATTAGTTGGGGTTTCATGGATCGTCTTTTAGTAATAGTAAGTTGGGATAGATCAGCAAAAATTTGATAATTGTGTCCTTGAAAATTAAGTTCCTTTTTTTCTCTTGCAGCAATTAGTATTTGTTCTTTCGTTCTGTAATAATGAAATTTTGTGATTATATCACGTGGGGGTCCATCTTTCTTTTTGGCTGTGAGGGCTCTGTGTACTCTGTCCAGTTCTAAACGTTCAATAGGGATATCTGGCTTTAGTTCTTGTAATAGAGCAGTAATAGTAGATTGCAGGTCTGTCACAGTTTCAGGTATTCCCCTTATGCGCAAGTTTGAACGTCTGGCTCTATTTTCGTAATCTTCGAGCTTAGTTTGAAGTATTAAATTCTCTTCTTTTAATTGTTCCAATTCTGTTATATTTACTTGGGTTGTAATTTCAATTTCATCCATTTTTATTTCTAAGGCTGCGGTGCGGTTTCCCAGCTCTCTTATTTCTTTGGTTAGGCTTTTTGTTATTTGGTCTGAGGTTTGTTTTAAAGCCTTATGAAGCATCTTTTCAAATTGTAATAATATTACTGGGGATGCTGAGGAGGCTTGTGGAGAAGTTTGTGAGAGGATTTGTTCTGTATCTGACTCAAATGGAGAGTCTTGCTGTGACATTTTCTGTCTGTGAGAGCGCCCTGATGCTGTATATTGTGAGGTGACTGGAGCTGCTTTAGTTGCAGTGAGTGCCTGTGAGCTCTTTGTGAGGTGATTTTTATTTCTGCCACGGTTTCCTCCCAGTACCATATTTCCTGCCCAAACTTTCACAGTTTGTTCCCTGGGGCAAAAAGGTTCAAATGGATACCTTTTGAGCCTGCAGGCTCCGCTTTGTCCTTCTCTTCTCTCCTCAGCGGTGCGGAGCTCTAACAATGCAAGTCTGCTCCGCTAGGCTCCGCCCATCTCCCTCCGAAAATTCTGTGATCTTTTAATGCAGCGCATTCTTTTGTGCTTTATAATGCTAGAATAATGAAGTTGTTTTGCTGCTGATATTCACACAGAGTTCTGACAAACTTATTTCTTTATTATTTCTCATGATCTCATGAATAATCTTTTATTTTTTTAAAGCCAGATCTCCATAATAATGTTTATAATTATTTTTTATAGTCACGAGTCTGAAAAGCACGAATCGTTTCTCACCAAACTTCTCCTAACACGAGATAAACACGAGATTAGCAGAAGGAGCCCAAAGGGTGACGCAGTGACGCTTTTTATAGTGCCGTAGTACGTGTTGTCGGTCACCGCGTTCTTGACTGTCGGAATTTGGTGTGACCATATGTATGCAAGACAGCTTGAGTGGAATTCCGTCGGAATTCCGTTGGAAAAACCTTCAGAGTTTATTCCGACGGGAAAACCGGTCGTGTGTACAGGGCATCAGAGTTTCATTAGCATATCTGTTTCTAGCAATAACATGATCACTTACAATCTGTTTTAGATTATTTGTCCTAAGTGTCTTAATATAATAATATATTAATCCTTTAAAATGTCCAGAAATGTTAATGTCAGAGCAATAAACATATATAAAGATCCAATATAGTTTCCTTCATTAGTGACTCAGTATTTGCTGCAAGACCCATTAGCATTTCAACACTTGAACTCTTTACCTAGAGGTAAACAAGGCAATTTAGGTTTCTAAATATTTAGAGCAGTGCAGGAAATAAAGCCATGTCAATGTGGTTGACTGGGAAGGTGCATTGTGCCTACTATGTGAAGCCATTCCATCCCATTCAAATGGATAATTAGGCCAAATGTCTGCAGTACAACTTGGATACTAGGATTTGTTAATAGGTGGTTCTCAGCAGCCAGCCATTAACTATGACTCTTTGCCAACACCCCCACCCCCCCTTTTTTTTTTTACTACAGGATTGTGTTGAATGTGCAATTAAGAGACTGTGAAAACAATTGGGTGAGCAAACATGTTTATTGAACATGTTTGTTGAAACTTTCTAAATCATCACAGCTGGCATTCTGTACTCTGGGTGGTATCCCCAGTACAAAAGGGGAATGTGCATAACTGCCTTATCTGCGAACCCGAACTGAATAACATTTAGTTAGATAAAGCAGTGTGTATCATAATCATCTGCCAGGGTTGTTTATATTATTATTATTATTATTATAATATTATTATACAGGATTTATATAGCACTTTTCAAAATGAAGGCAGACATTACAGTTACAACACCATTTGGTACAAGAGGAATCAGAGGACCCTGCTTGTTAGAGCTTACAATCTTTTATATAAGTTACTTTATATATTTTTTCATCTCAGGGATGCTTATACATTACATGTTATTATATAACACTGAAAATGGATGCATCAGTTTAACATATTGTACATTCCATAAGTTCCTGCCCAAGGAACTTATAATCTCATATAGTTAAATGTATGCATACTAGAGCTATTTTAGACATGATTCAAGCAGCATGTACTTTGAGTGTGAAAGGAAACCCACAGAAGCACAGAGAGAACATGTAAACTCCATGTAGGTAGTGTCCTCTTTGGGATTCAAACTGACAACCCTAGTGGTGTGAAGGCTTGTCTTAGCCATTGGCTCACTGTCCTGTAGCTTCTTTGTAGTCATGCATGGTACCTCTTAAGGGTGGGTTTCCTGATGGTTGACAGCAGTTGGCTATGTAATGTGACTTGAAATGGTCGCTGGTAGTTTCCATCGTGTTCCAACACAGAAGCACAGCTGGTAGACAGGGCATTGTCACTTCAGAACAGAACAGAACAGAAAGTGCCTGAATAAGGACTTTAATGGCAGAATCAAAAATGAAATAAAAGATTGAAAATGACTTTTAGGCTTCATGCCCACAGGCGTTTTAAAAAACGAGCTGTAAAGCTAGTACCGACGCCAGGAAAAAAGTGGCATTAAAAACGTGATTTTATCTGCATTGTGCATTGGCGTCAATACACGTTTAGCCGAGCTAGCTTTCAGCCGCGTTTCTCTGTCTCTATCCAAAATCATTGATTTGAATAGAAGTCGCACCAGAAGTCAGATCAAGATGATCCGAATTGCGGTGCGACTTGTGTGCTAAAATCCTGAGGGGAAACCCTGCCAAAATGTAAAAAAAAAAAAAAATTGCGTGAAGCCCCCCCCCCCAGATCCATATAAGACCCTTATCCGAGCACACAGCTTGGAAGGTCAGGAAAGGGGGGGACGAGCAAGCTCCCCCCCGGACCATAACAGGCCATGTCCCCCACCCCAAAGCACTTTGTCCTCATGTTGATGAGGACAAAGGCCTCTTTCCGTCAACCCTTGCCCAGTTGTTGTCGGGGTCAACAGGCGGGGGCTTATCAAAACTTGGAAGCCCCCTTTAACAAGGGGGCCACCAGATACCGACCCCCACCCTAGGTGAATGAGTATGGGGTACATCGTACCCCTACCCATTCACCTAAAAAAATAGATACACTACACAGATTTTTAAAGTATTTTATTAAGGCAGCTCGGGCTCTTCTCCCTCTTCTGGCGACGTCTTCTCCTTCTGCCAATCCTTTTCCCCTCTCATTTTTTTGGGTGTGGGGGGTTCCCTTTAAAATCCATACCAAACTGAAGGGTCTGGTATAGTCTTGGGGGGAACCTCACGCAAATTTTTTTTATACATTTTGGTGGGGTTTCCTTTCAAGATTCTCAGCACACAAGTTGCACCGCAAGTCGGATCATCTTCATCCGACTTCTGGTGCAACTTCTATTCAAATAAACGGGCTCCCATAGGGAACCATTGATTTTGAATAGAGACAGAGAAACGCCGGACGAGGCTTAATGCTGTGTATACAGCATTAAGCCTCATTAAATCGTGTTTAACACCTTTAACCGGTGTCTGGCATTTTTACAGCTCTAGCGCTGGAGCCTCAGAACACGCTGGTCCTGGGGTTTTTTTGGAGCTTAAAAATGCCTATGCCACTTACAGCTCCTAAACTCCTTGGTGGGCATGCGGCCATAGGCCAGTGATGGCGAACCTTGGCACCCCAGATGTTTTGGAACTACATTTCCCATGATGCTCAACTACACTGCAGTGTGCATGAGCATCATGGGTATTGGTGTTCCAAAACATCTGGGGTGCCAAGGTTCGTCATCACTGCCATAGGCTAACATAGGCTCACATGCATTTTTAAGCTGTGAAAAACGCTCCTAAAAGCGGCTGTAAAACATCCATGGGCATGAGGCCTTAATTAACATGTTAAAGCATATATGAGGTTTTACTGACTAGGTTTACATATACTTTAGGAAAGCAAAAATAAATAATAGTGAAATATTAAACCAGAAGATTGGCCATAAGTGAGGAGCCTAGGACGCACTGTGCAGTCTGTCAGTATTGGATGTGTACTGCAGCGATCCTGCTCTCGTCATTGGCGGCTGACTGCTTTTCACACCTACATATGCCTTTCTTAATATGGGCGCACGTGAGTGGATCTCATAGCATGTTTGCTGGTGTACTATATCTATAGAGCATTGCGCAATGACATTTTTCTTTTCATTTGCTTTATATATGATTGCTGGCACTGAAAACCATATCTTATGAGGTTGGAGCTGACTGACACCACCGTTCAGGATTTACAAGCGAGTACTCCAATTAAGCAATTTTAGAACTTTTAACACTGGGACTACATTTTATTTTTCCATTTGAATTGGCTATCTTGTCCTTCTATGCATTTATATTACATTATCAGTGTGGCTATTTTAATTATTGGATAAATAATCATCATTTATTTATGGCCAATCTTCTGGTTTAATATTTCACTATTATTTATTTTTAACAACTTACACTGTGACACTAAGTATTTAATAGTTTTAACACGTGTGGTCACTTATTGTGCTGCATTCTCATTGCACAGGAGTTGATGTTTTTATGTGATTTTTTTTGGTGATTTTTCTAGTTGATTCTGTATGTGGGTTATATTACTTATTTACTTTTTATTTGATAACGCAGTGAAGCACTTCAATTCCCTTGTTTATTTATTTATACATATGTAGTGATTCTGAGCACTCTTTATTGATAGCAGCCTCACTTATTTATTTGTTTTTTTATTTTTTGATGGTTGGAGATTAGGTTTATCTTTAATAACCCTCACAGCGCTTTGTGATTTTATATATACACTATACCTTGTCCTCATGTTGATGGGGAGAAAGGCCTCATCCCCACAACCCTTGCCCGGTGGTTGTGGGGGTCTGCGGGCAAGGGGCTTATCGGAATCTGGAAGCCCCCTTTAACAAGGGGACCCCCAGATCCCGCCCCCCCCTGTGTGAATTGGTAATGGAGTACAAATGTACCCCTACCATTTCACAAAAAAAGTGTCAAAATGTTAAAAAAGACAATAGCCGGTTTTTGACAATTCCTTTATTAATGTCTTCTTCTTTCCCCGCTTCTTCTTCCATCTTCTTCTGGTCTTCCTTCGGTGTTCTTCTTCTTCCTCCATCTTGTTCTTCCTCCGCTTCTTCCTCTATCTTCCTCTGCTTCTTCCTCCAATCTTTTTCTTTCCCGCTTCGTCCTCTGGACGATCCGCCTCAATGGGAGTCTCCTGCTGTGTGACGCGTCTGTTCTTGTGACAGCTCTTATATAACGGAGGGTGGGGCCACCCGGTTACCCCGCCCCCTCTGACACACGTGGTGTCAGAGGGGGCGGGGTCACCTGGGAACATCACGGTGTGGCTTCGCCCTCAGTTATAAAAGAACTGTCACAAGAACAGAAGCGTCACACAGCGAGAGACTCCCATTGAGGCGGATCGTCCGGAGGACGAAGCGGGGAAGAAGAAGCCGGAGGAAGGTGCCAGACGAGAAGACCAGAGGAAGATGTCAGAGGAGAAGACCGGAGGAAGAAGCAGAGGAAAATAGAGGAAGAAGCGGGGGAAGAACAAGATGGAGGAAGAAGAAGAAAACCGAAGGAAGAGGAAGAAGCGGGGAAAAAAGAAGACATTAATAAAGGAATTGTCAAAAACCGGCTATTGTCGGTTTTAACATGTTTTAACATTTTTGACACTTTTTTGTGAAATGGTAGGGGTACATATTTTACCCCATTACCAATTCACACGGGGGGGCCGGGATCTGGGTGTCCCCTTGTCTCTCGCCCCCTCTTTTCCTGTGGCCTGCCAGGTTGTGTGCTCGGATTAGGGTCTAGGATGGATTCTTAGGGGGACCCCCATACTGTTTTTTTTTAATTGTGGCGCGGTGTTTTTAAAACTTTTTTTTGCATTGATACATGTCCCCTGGGGCAGGACCCAGGTCCCCAAACACTTTTTGTGACAATAACTTGCATATTAACCTTTAAAATTAGCACTTTTGATTTCTCCCATAGTCTTTTAAAGGGTGTTCCGTGGCTTTCGAATTTGCCGCGAACACCCCAAATTGTTTGCTATTCGGCGAACGGGCGAACAACCAATGTTCCTCATGTTCGACCCGAACATAAAGCCAATCCCTAATTAATAGTAAGTAACCTATCCCACTTTAAATGTCATCAGTTTTGAGCAGTCAGAACAATACGTCATAATTAAAAGGTATTGATACAAGGTTCTGCCCCTTTCTGTGTGGCCATATACCTATATATATAATGCTATAATATAAACTTTTATGTCTCTGCATTTCTTGTTACGTCTGGATTTACCAGTCTCCACAGGTTATTAAAAAAGACACTGCCATGGAGAAACAAAAAAAACTGTGCAGGTGTAAAGTGAGCGCACCTAGAGATCCTGAACATGTTTACAGCAGCTTTCCAAGATGACTTGTCACTAGGGATGGGCCGAACACCCCCCTGTTCGATTTGCATCCCGAACATGCGAACAGGCAAAAAATTTGTTCGAACACGCGAACACCATTAAAGTTTATGGGACACGAACATGAAAAATCAAAAGTGTAATTTTAAAGGTTAATATGCAAGTTATTGTCATAAAAAGTGTTTGGGGACCTGGGTCCTGCCCCAAGGGACATGCATCAATGCAAAGAAAAGTTTTTAAAAAAGGCTGTTTTTTTCGGGAGCAGTGATTTTAATAATGCTTAAAGTGAAACAATAAAAGTGAAATATTCCTTTAACTTTCATACCTGGGGGGGTGTCTATAGTATGCCTGTAAAGTAGCGCATGTTTCCCGTGTTTATAACAGTCCGAGAGCAAAATGACATTTCTAAAGGCGCTAGTGCCGGCTATTAATGAATTGTCGGTCCCGACAATACACATAAAAGTGATTAAAAATCATTGAAAAATAAAAAAAAATGCGTGGGGTCCCCCAAAATTCCATTACTAGGCCCTTCAGGTCTGGTATGGATATTAAGGGTACTCCGCACCAAATTAAAAAAAAAATGGCGTGGGGTTCCCCCCAAAAATCCATACCAGACCCTTCAGGACAAGGGAAACGCCAGGGTTTCCCAGTGACGTGTACGGGTGACCCAGTCCCCTCTGATGCAAGGCAGGATCCCGTTGCATCAGAGGGGGGCGGAGTCTCCCATACACATCACTGGGAAACCCCGGTGTTTCCCCTTGTCAGAGGGGGACGGGGTCACGTGACAGGTGGCCCCGCCCTCAACTACACATGAGCTGTCAAGCTGGCGCCGCGTCATTGGCAGGGTGCTTCCGGTGAAGGCAGGATCCTGTGCGTGTGCCTCGCTGGAGTCGCTGGAGATCATCCATCACTGGAGATCGAGAATTAGATTACATTGCATGCATGGAGCATGGATTTATTGCATTACATCGCTGGAATTTCTTTTTTATTTTTTATTTTTATATTTTTAATAAAGGACTTGTCCCAAGCCGTCTCCTGTGGTTTTTAACATTTTGACACTTTCTTTTTTGTGAATTGGTAGGGGTACAATGTACCCCCTACCAATTCACATGGGGGGGCGGGATCTGGTTGTCCCCTTTGTTAAAGGGGGCTTCCAGATTCCGATAAGCCCCCTGCCCGCAGACCCCCACAACCACCGGGCAAGGGTTGTAAGGATGAGGCCCTCCCCATGTTGAGGGCATGTGGCCTCAATTGTCTCAGCAGCCTCACGCTCATCGAGACCCTTGCAACCACGCAATACCGTCTTGAGTAACCTCCCACTCATCAAGACCTTTGTGACTATGCAGTCTCGCCCCAGCAACCTGACATTCATTAAGACCCTTGCAGCCAGACAAATCATCTTAGCAGCCTGACACTCTTGTTGAGACCCTTGCAAATGTAATATCGTCTCAGCAGCCTCACACTCACCGAGACTCTTGCAAACGCAATATCGTCTCTGCAAACCCGACACCCATTGAGACCCTTGCAGTCATGCAATATTGTCTCAGCAGCCTGACACTCATTTGAGACCCTTGCAAAACGCAATATCGTCTCAGCAACCTCACACTCATCTAGACCTTTACGACCACACAATCTTGTCTCTGCAACCTGACACCTGTTCAGACCCTTGGAGCCATACAAAATCATTTCAGCAGCCTGACACTCATTTGAGACCCTTGCAAAACACAATATTGTCTCAGCAGCCTGACACTCACTGAGAGCCTTGCAACCACGCAATATCGTCTCAAAACAACCTTATACTCATCGAGACCCTTGCAACCATGTAATATCGTCTCAAACAACCTCATACTCATCAAGACCCTTGCAACCACGCAATACCGTCTCAGCAACCTAACTGAGACCCTTGCGACCACGCAATATCGTCTCAGCAAACCAGACTCTGACCCTTGCGACCATGCAGTATTGTCTCAGCAAACCAGATTGAGCCCTTGCAACTACGCAATGTCGTCTCAAAAACAAACCTTCATACTCATCGAGACCCCTGCAACCACAAACTATCGTCCCAGCAACCTGATATTCACTAACACCCTTGCAACTATGCAACATCGTCTCCAGTAGTATAAAACACTTTGCGGCACACACCTACGTGCAAACCCGCATACAAACTAACTTGCAAACACACCTCAGTGGCAAACAATCAGCCACACAAACACGCAGCAGCACCCAGTTGGCCATTCATCTCCAGTGGCACGCGTGCCACTCATCTTTTCTCCGTCTTTCTCCCTGAGGTTAATTCAGGTTTCCATCTGGCACCAGGTTGGACTTTATCTACCCAGAAAAATTAAAAATAAAACTATAATAAAAAATAGGAAGGGAAGAGCGTACAGTATGCATCTTCACCTGGGTCAGTCGCATGACAGGGGTGAGCCAGTTCATTTCAGGTAAAGTCAAACCAGGCCCACCTTCAGACGGTTATCCACCACTTCGATGACTTCCTGCTCACCGAACAACCAGGCACACCACTGGCAGATCTAGACAGATTGAGAATAGTGTTCAGCAATCTCAACGTGCCCATAGCCGAGCATAAAGTGGAAGGCCCGGCATACTCTATCACCTTCCTAGGTGTCACTCTGGACACACGTGCCATAGCCTGCCCCCCCCGACAGACTAGCCTGTGACAGGACAGTTATCCACGTCTTCACCGGGTCACAAGGGTGCACCATGGGGCAGTTGCAATCCTTACTAGGGATGCTGAACTTCACAATGAGGATTATTCCTCAAGGATGGTCCTTTATATCACAGCTTTTAGTCTTTTTCACACCAGTGCTGCCCAGGTGTGGGCCACGCTTGGACAGGACAGAAGATGCTCTTCACCACGGACAATTAGGCCATGGCCGACATCATCAAAAAGGTAGATCCAAGTCACTCTCCATCATGTTCTTCCTGCGCAGGCTTGTGCAGCTGTCGCTCCGTCACCAGTTTAATATCTTTTGTAGACATATTCCAGGCAAATGTAAAATCACAGCTGATGCGCTGTCCCGTTTCAACCTTACTTTGTATTTCCAGCAGGAGCCTGGAGCCGACCCAAAAACTACTCCTGTCCCACCCTGGTCATTGCTGATGATGGACTAAAGTCGCATCTCGCCAATGCAACCCAGCTCATTAACCACTCCTTTGCACGCAACACACTGAAGTCCTATCGCACTGCTTGGAACACTTACTGCAAGTTTTTGGCCTCTTGTTCCTTAGCAGCCATAGGCAATGTTAGACACGGCCTAGCCTTCATATCGTATTGCCACACGCAGTTGGCCCTTTCTCACAATATTATCAGGCTATACTGATACTATATCAGGCATTTCCTGTCCTTACAGGACCCCAGTAAACCATCAGTATTCTCGGCCCATGCAGTCAAGTCCCTCCTACAGGGTATACAGAAGCACCAACCTTCAGGCTCATGTCAGAAATCCTTACTCGTTCTCCGTTTTGGGGCTTTGCCCAGCCTAGTCCTCCAGGATGGCCATCTACCAGGCCTTCTACGGTTTCCTACGACCTAGTGAATTTACCATCAGCGGCTCCAGCAATCAGACACTGCTCAGACGCCATCTTACTCGCTTTCTGTACCATTACACCCTTCATCTCACAGTCTGCAAAACACAACAAACAGGCCCAGGGGTTGACATCAACCTGTTTCAGACTAACAACACCTGATGCCCAGTGACAGTGCTCAACCGACTACTGTCCCATCTAGCCAACCAATCTGATGTTAGCTCGTTGCTACCCTTTCAATCCAGCCCCCTGAGTGGCAGCCAGTTTATCAAGCATGTCAGGATCCTCCTAAGTAACTTGGGCTTCAACCCCAGTGAGTTCTCTGGACGTTCCTTCCGGATTGGAGGAGCCTCAGCTGCCTCCCAACAGGGAGTACCAGAGCATGTAATCAAGAAACTAAACTGATGGAAGTCTGCTTGTTTTGCCACATACGTCCCAAATCCTCAGGAAGAAATGTCACAAGCCTTCACCAAGCTGGCTCAATAACCACAAGAATCAATTAAGAGTTACTCCCCTATCTGAGTATTTTGCCCCCTTTTCTTGGCATACCGACCAGACCACCAAGGCACACTTCAGGTCTATTTATGTTGTAAGTCTTGCCGCGTGTTTATGTGATCCACTTGTCTCTCTGTCACAGGGCCACAACTATAAAAAATATATATTGGAATTAATGAGTTTTCTACAGTAATTTGCCATAAAATGTGATCCGATCCTCATGTAAGTCACAATAGACAAGCACGTATGCTGATAACACACAAACAATTCAAATTTCTCATGTCTTTATTGAACACACCCATTTCTATAGTTGCCTCAAACCTCCTGCCTCAATTTTCAAGTCGATTGGATGACGGTACATTATGTTTATGTTTTTGGTTTAGTAGCGATATTATCACACCCATTAAAGATTCATAGTGCTGGAGGGAAAGTAAGTGGACCCTTTGCATTTTTTGTAGTTCTGGATCAGACCTGCACAACATTCAGGAAGAATTTTTTTATCATTGCTCTTTACAGAAGTGTTTCAGCTCAGACATGTTTGTAGGATGTCTGGTGTGAACAGCTCTCTTGAGGTCATTCTACAGTATCTCTATGGAGTAAGGGTCTGCGCTGCTCCAAAAGGCGCATTTTCTTTTTCTGAAGCCAGTCTGTGGTTGATTTATTTTAATGCTTATTATATGTATATATTATATGCTTGTCTTGCTGCATCACTCAACTTATTTCTAAATTTCAGCTGGCAGACAACCACTCTGACATTGTACTGTAGGATATTTTGGTAAACTTGGGGATTCATTTTCCCCTCGATGATGGCAAGTGGTTCAGGCCCTGAGGCAGTGAAGCAAGCCCAAATTATGATGTTCCCTCCACCATACTTCACCATTGTGATAATGTTTTGATGTTGGTAAGCTGTGTCCTTTTTTTGCTCTATACATAGTGCTGAATATTCTTCCTGAACAATTCAACTTTTGCTTCATCAGTCCACAAAAGATTATCCAAGGAGTGTTGCAGTTTGCAAAGGTGCTCCTTGGCAAACAGTAAAGTTAAGCCTGCCATACATATTATGAATCAGTCAGAATCTAAGCTGTGAGGGATCCTGTCTGCACCACCCGGCTTGGCAAAGGTTGATTTTTCGTTTGACTTTTGTTAAAGACCAGATGGAAAATAATAGCCCAAACAGGGACTTCATCCAGTCTTATGTAGTCACTGTTCTGGTATTCTTAATGGATGATATATACTGTATAATATTGGAACAGAGGCTGGGGGTGGGAAATTCAATTTTAAATTTTACGGTCCAGTTGGGAGGGTTGGTGAGTGGAGAGGCGTTGCATTGTAAAATAAATATTTACCTGCCTGTTTGCAGTTGCCCAGTTTACACTGAACATGTGGGTGGGGGTGGGGGGGTGTATCTGGGGGTCCCTTATCTTAAAGGAGGATTCTAGATTTCAATAAGTCTCCCCCACTCACATAAACTATGGTACAGGGTTGTGGGGAGGAATCCCTTGTCCTCTCTACATGGCCACCTCACTATGTTTGGAGCATGTGGCCTAGTATAGTTAAGGAGGGCTTTCCTGGCTTGTCAAGCTGCATGCTCAGATTAGGGGTCTGGTGTGTACTTTATGTACATTGTTATGTACATTGTTCCCCATCACTTGGTTGACTTAGGAGAACAAGGGGAAAGCTTCAAGTTGTAACTTAGAACTTACAAAGGACAAAGAACTCTCTCCAAATCCCAGAGAAAACACCAGCATTGTCGCGTAGAAAGAAAAGTAGTGCATCATATGCTTCTTCCCCATACTTGGAAATATTAGATATGAAGCTTTGCTTTACTCGGATAAAGGGTTAGTAGGGGAGTGAAGGAAAGGTAAGTAAACAGCACAGCATGTATGGGCAAAGCACAGTCTCATTTTAAAGTCCTAGGTTTTCATATACTATATATTCCCAAGAACCATTAGCCTACAGTTCCCCAAAGTCTTCTGTATGTTTGGCCATTACGCCCTTTTTAAAAAAAAAAAAAAATTCCTGCTTTAGAGCACAGAAAAAAACTAAAGAGCCAAGAGCCTACAGAAAACTATCATTTTTCACTTTACAGAGGCCAGATGAGTGATTGATGATTGCTGATTGGTTACTAAGGGTCAGTGAACTTTGCTCCGTGCCTAATGCATTATCCTTCTTGTTGGGTCTGTTTCACCTCACAAATCAAGTCATACATGTCAAAAACAATGGTCAAGAGAAAAGATAAGTATTCTTATCTACCAGTCAGATTTAAGTTTTCCATCAGCATGTAGGCTCAATGGAGAAAAATCTATATGTATGGCCAACTTTAGTCATGCAGCAGAGATATCTGTAAGGTTGCCACTATTTACCTGTAAAGGTGACACTGTTTGTACAAGATCTGCAACTTGTGCAATTTTTGAAAAACCTACTGCAGGACTGCACTACTAGGATTTGTATAGGCTTGTGGGTGAGGGTTGGTCGGCGGGCGACATTAAAAACGTGTGGTCAGGCCTTGTTTTTATTGCCCCCCAGTTGCAGCCCTCTTAAGCTGCAAAGACAGCAGACAGAGGTGTTTACATGCCATGGTCACAATGCTTTGCTTTAGGCCAGCAGAAAAAACGATCACCCCTGTCGTGTTTAGTAGGTGGTAAGCCTGCTGAACGCAACCAAATGCAATACGAATGCAAATCATTTTTCAAAGGCACAGCGGTTTAGACTCAAGTCTAGTCTTAACCTCAGAGGAAACACGGAAAATATATGCAAAATTACTATTTAATTTAAGTCAACGGACAGATTATTTCTATTTCTCAAAGAAAAAAGAGCCTTCTGACGCTTTTGAACTTTCCCTACACCCCCTTACAATTACAGTTCTGTTGCTGGATTTAGACTCAAATGTCCTGAAGTAGCCAGAAGAGGGTAATAAGAAAGAAAAAACTTCTCATACTTTGTCAGTTTTGAGAATTATTGTTGTCCTATCTAAGCTCACTGCCCTCGAGAGAGTTACAGTTTACCCACTTCTGGACCACCCACTGCAGTTATACTGTGGTAGGGCGGCCCTGCTGGGCAGAATCACGTACATGTACTTGATCCAGTATTTCCGGGTAGGGGGCACACATGTGCACGCTGACCCTTCTTTGCTGTGATTCGCTACTGCACAAATCGGTTAGCAGGCCCAGGCCAATGATTTATGGTCAGGACCTGCTTATCAGCTTAGAGAATGACCGTACAGAGCCCTGTGTTTACTAACAACACAGAGTTCTGTACACGGAGAAAAGATGTGGCTGAAATAAAATCAGCACACATTACACATTATAGGCACATAGTTAACCCTTTGATTGCCCTTAGGCTGGCCATTGATGGTTTGAATCTCGGCAGGTTCAGCAGGAACTGGACGAGATGTATGGGCAGGCTGAATGTATCCAAGTTGATCGATCAGCTTGGGTATAACCAGCCTGCTGGATTTTATATGCGATTGTGGATAGAGGCTGCTATAGCCTCTATCAATAAACACTGTGTTCTCCAGGTGGGGGCGGCTTCCCCCGCCCATCTACTGAGAGAACACAGAGGGGTTGATTTACTAAAGGTTGCTCCAGAACTTAGTAAATGAGCAGAATCTCCGCTGACTTCCATCTTCAGCTGTTTTTTTATTCTCCTTGCATGTGATTGGGTATTCTTTGCAAAGTGAAGCTTTACTTCATTTACTAAGCTCCTGAGCAACTGCACATTGCAAAGTGCACAGTATATTTGCCTTTAGTAAATCAACCCCAATGGCTCTGCAGGATGGATTCCCCTGTCAACACTGTCCCAAGGTTGCAGGAAGGAAATTTGCTCCGTCTATGGCTGGCCTTAGATTTAACCCCTTCCCAGTCGGTGTCATCAGTACAGTGACAGTGTATAGTATTAGCACTGATTGCTGTATTAGTTTCACTAGTGATGTCAGTGTCGGTTAGTGTTAGATTGGCTGCCACACCATCCCAGTCCCAGTAAAAGTTGCTGTTCTCCACTATTACTAGCATAAAAAATAAATAAATAAACATTTCATCATATTCACTTAACGACCATTTGCCGCTGCCAGGGATGAGAAACTAACAGTGACATTAGTGAAGATGAGCCGAACACCCCCGGTTCGGTACGCACCAGAACCTGCGAACAGACCGAAATTTTGCGCGAACTTTAGAACCCCGTTAAAGTCTATGGGACTCGAACGTTCGAAATCAAAAGTGCTAATTTTAACCGGTTCCCAACCGGCGCACGCTGATGTACGTCGGCAGAATGGCACGGCTGGGCAAATGGGCATACCTGTGCCATTGCCATTGCCATTGTGCCTGTGCCGTGCCATTGCGTGCACGCCGGCCGGGAGCTCCGTGAGTCGGGTCGCGGGTCCCGCAGACTCGATCGCCGCAGGGATACCCGTGATCGCCTCACGGAGAGGGTGAACGGGGAGATGCAGATGTAAACAGCATCTCCCCATTCTGCCTAGTGACAAGTGTCACTGATCACAGCTCCCTGTCATCGGGGGCTGTGATCATAGTAATGACAGTGCTAGCCCATCCCCCTACAGTTAGAAATCACTCCCTTAGGACACACTTAACCCCTCCCCGCCCCCTAGTGGTTAACACCTTCACTGCCAGCGTCATTTACACAGTAATCAGTGCATTTTTAATCGCACTGATCGCTGTATAAATGACAATAGTCCCAAAAATGTGTCAAAAATGTCCAACATGTCCTCCATAACGTCGCAGTCACAATAAAAATTGCTGATCGCTGCCATTACTAGTAAAAAAAAATTATTAATAAAAATGCTATAAAACTATCCCCTATTTAGTAAACGCTATAACTTTTGCGCAAACCAATCAATAAATGCTTATTGCGATTTTTTTTTTACCAAAAATATGTAGAAGAATACGATCGGCCTAAACTGAGGAAAAAAATGTTTTTTTATATATTTTTGGGGGATATTTATTATAGCAAAATGTAAAAAATAATGCGTTTTTTTCAAAATTGTCGCTCTTATTTTGTTTATAGCGCAAAAAATAAAAATCGCAGAGGCGATCAAATACCACCAAAAGAAAGCTCTATTTGTGGGAAAAAAAGGACGTCAATTTTGTTTGGGAGCCACGTCGCACGAACGCGCAATTTTCAGTTAAAGCGATGCAGTGCCGAATCGCAAAAAATGCTCTGGTCAGGAAGGGGGTAAAATCTTCCAGGGCTGAAGCGGTTAAAGGGTGATATGCAAGTTATTGTTCTAAAAAGGGTTTGGGGACCCGGGTTCTGCCCCAGGGGACATGTATCAATGCATGTTTTTTTCGGGAGCAGTGATTTTAATGATGCTTAAAGTGAAAAAAAGTGAAATATTCCTTTAAATATCATACCTGGGGGGGTGTCTATAGTATTCCTGTAAAGTGACGCGTGTTTTTAAAGGAGTAAAAGTCACTGAAAATTGCTTGCTGCTTTAATGTAATGTCGGGTCCCAGCAAAATGGATGAAAATCAGTGAGACAAACAGCATGGGTACCCCCCACCCCCCAGTCCATTACCAGCCCCTTTGGGTCTTGTATGGATATTAAGGGGAACCCTGCACCCAAATTAAAAAAAGGAAAGGCGTGGGGCCCCCAGGCCCTATATACTCTGAACAGCAGTATACAGGCTGTGCAAACAAGACAGGGACTGTAGGTTTGTTGTTAAGTAGAATCTGTTTGTAATTTTGAACTGGTATATTTTTAAAGTGTAGCTCCAGCCAAAAAATCTATTTTTAAGCTTTTTGGAAAACATGGGGATGGGTTATCATCCCTGTAACATTTGTTTTGCTGTCTGTGCACCTCTTCAGAAGATTTCACCTCACTTTCTGTCCCAATGACAAATGTTTTTTGAAAATTTGGGGTGTTTAGTGAAACAAGGATTGGTGATAAAGCATCAGTGAAGAGGAGACACGTTTTTCCCATATTAACTCTTACAGGAGAGAATTTCCCTTCCTAGGGGTAGATTTCATTTAGCTTCCTGTTGTCTCTTTCCGTTTGCAAGTAGGAGTCGTTTGTAAGTTGGATGTGTGGAAGTGGGGGCCTGCCATATATACTTTGCAGAAATTGGGGCCTTAGGTGTTGGTGTTGCCACAACACTGTAAGCCCTCACAGTTACTCTTGGTGGGCGCAGGAATGGGCCCTGCTGTGAAATATTAGATCAAGAATTGTAATTACATGCCATTGTTGAACAGTGGTAGAAAAATTGGGCCTTTGGTGGTGGTGGTGGTGCTGGTGCCACAACACTGTAAGTCCTCACAGTTACTCTTGGTGGGCGTGGAACAGGCCCTGCTGTGAAATATTATATCAAGAATTGTAATTACATGCACCTGTTGAACAGGGGCAGAAAAATTGGGCCTTTGGTAGTGGTGTTGTTGCCATAACACTGTAAGCCCTCACATTTACTCTTGGTGGGCGCAGGAATGGGCCCTGCTGTGAAATATTAGATCAAGAATTGTAATTACATGTCCCTGTTGAACAGGGGCAGAAAAATTGGGCCCTAGGCACTGGTGCCACAACACTGCCACCCCTCACAGATACTCTAGTTGGAGCGCAGGAATGAGCCCTGCTGCAAAGTATTGCATCAAAAATTGTAATTACACGCCCCTGTTAAACAGGGGCTGAAAAAATGGGCCTTGGCCACTGGTGGCGGTGCCCAGAACCAAAAATGTTCTTACAAGCTATCAGCATGAAAATTGAGGAGGAAGAGGATTGTGACTCAGCATAACAGGATAGTAACTCAGCATCAGCATAGGCAGTCTTGAAGAGATCTCACATTTAAAAAAAAAATCAATCGGTTACATCAGCATCAGGTGCTTGGTAGCTGGTGATCCAAGACTGATTAATTTTTATGAAGGTCAGCCGATCGACCGATTCAGTGGACAGGAGCACCCTGTGATCTGTTACAAAGCCTCCAGCAGCACTGAATGTGCGTTCCGAAAGAACGCTGTATGCAGGACAGGCTAGTTGCTTAATTGCATACTGTGCAAGCTCTGGCCAGTGATCCATCCTCAAGACCCAGTAACCCAGAGGATTTTCGGTGGGAAAGGTGTCCAAGTCTGATCTTGCCCCTAGGTAATCCTGCACCATGTGAATCAGACGCTGGCGATGGTTGCTGGAACCCATCAGACCTTGGGGCTGCGGGCTAAAAAATTGTCTGAATGCATCGGTCAGACGGCCACCTTCTCCACCGCTCTTTCTGTGACTGACCAAAGCCTCAGCAACACATTGTCCAGGAGGCCCAGGAAATTGTAACCTTCCAGGCTCTGGAAACGCGTTGCACAAACCTTTCTGCAAGGCCTCCCGAAGATGTTTCATCCTGTGCTCCCTCTGTGATGGCAAGATAAGGTCTGCAACCTTACCCTTGTAACGTGGATTAAGGAGGTTCGCCAGCCAGTAATCATCCCTCCCCTTGATACCACGAATACGAGGATCCTTCCGCAGGCTTTGCAGGATCAGGGAGGCCATGCAGTGTAGGTTTGCTGAGGCATTTGGTCCAGAGTCCTCTGGGTCACTAAGGACGACATGATCTGCAGCCACCTCCTCCCAGCCACGTACAAGTCAATGGGTTTCTTCGGACTGTAAATGATCCCTTGAAGACTGCTGCTGATGCTGAGTGCCAGGCTCTACCTCCATGCTGACACAATCCTCCTCCTCCTCCTCCTGTGTGATCAGTGGGAACACAGGAACACTGTCTGGATAAAGGGGGCCTTGAGAGGTAAGGAAGTCCTCCTCTTCCTCCCTCTGTTCTGCCTCAAGTACCCTGTCCATTACTCCATGCAGCGTGTGCTCCAACAGGTGGACAAGAAGGACAGTGTCACTGATGCATGCACTGTCACTGCTCACCATTCTTGTGGCCTCCTCAAATGGTGACAGAACATGCATCCCTGATCATAGACCACTAGTGTGGGGAAAAAAAAACAAGGTCCCCTGACCCTGTCTTGGTGCCATAGTCGCATAGGTACTCATTGATGGCCCTTTGCTGCGTATGCAGCCGCTGCAGCATGGCCAAAAATCAGCACAGGAAGAGGCCATGGAGGAAGAAGAAGAGGAGGGGGTGGAGGAGAGAGGTGTGGCAGAATCACCACTAGTAGAATTTTGGAGGCGTGGTGGCGGAACAACCTCCAACACTACTGCACCCTGTCCTGCATCCTTCCCAGCTGCCAGAAGAGTCACCCAATGCGCGGTGAAAGATAGGAAACGTCCCTGTCCATGCCTGCTGGATCCATGAGTCAGCAGTAATATGCACCTTACTGCTGACCGCCCTGTCCAGCGAGGCCAAGACATTGCCTTCCACATGCCGATAGAGAGCCAGAATTGCCTTCTTTGAGAAAAAGTGGCATTTGGGAACCTGCCACTGAGGAACCGCACATTCCACAAACTCACGGAAGGGGGCAGAATCTACCAACTGAAAAGGCAGAAGTTGAAGTGCTAGCAATTTAGCCAAGCTAGCATTCAACCGCTGGGCATGTGGATGGCTGGGAGTGAACTTCTTTCACCGGTGCAGCAGCTGGGGCATTAAAATTCGCCTGGTACAATCTGACGTCAGTGTACCGATAGCAGATTGCCCGCAAGTACTTGGCTGTGACACACCTAATTCTACACCTTTATTCCTCTCAGTGCAGGTTTCAGAGAGGACTGAAGGTATAGTGGGGTTGGAGATCCCAGCTGATGAGCAAGGAGAGGTCCGCTTTGTTCTTTGGTGTGGGTCTTTTATGCTTGCCAACAAACTGCATGGCAGGTCGACATATCTCTGGTCAAGCATGTGGTGCCCCTGATGCACTCGTCTCAAAAAAGGCCCACACCAAAGTACCCCCTCTATCCACGGTCACCACCCTCATGCTATATCCACGGCCACTATTTTGACAGGACACCGCCACCCCCTATTCATGTGCCCGGCCCCTTTCAGGATGCCGGACGCGTGAACTACAGCGGCGGGGGTGTGATTTTGAAGCACCTGATTAGAGTCAGAGGCTCTAATAGGGTGGGCTCGTGGTGCAGGGTATTGCGCCAGGAGCCCAAGCAGGTGTTACAACAGCGAATGAATATTCGCTATTGAAACACTGATCCTCAATCCGGCCAATCAGAAGCAGGTCTGAGAGGTCTGAGACCCATTTTCCTATTGGCCAAAAAGAGAAGAGTCCCAATTGGCCGCCGAGGAGGAGGGAGGAAACAGAAGCCACCGCGATGCCTGTGGAGAGCAGGGGAAGGGAAAGCCATCACCGCCGTCATCGAGCAAGGGAAGCCACCGGTGAAGTCTGGGACAAGCGCTGCCTACCATAGATGGGGTAAGTGCACCAGGCTGCCCGTGGACCGACTGGTGGGGAGTTACTGTTTGCCCCCCCCCAAAAAAAATGACCACTGGCCCGCAACTGATGAAATACCACCAAAATAAAGCTCTATTTTTGTGAAAAAAATGATATAAATGTAATATGCGTACAGTGTTGCATGACTGCACAATTGCCAGTTAAAATAGCGCACTGCCGAATAGCAAAAAATGTCCTGGTCATGAAGGGGGTAAAACCTTCTGGAGCAGAAGTGGTTAAGTGACAATAACAATTTGCTGGAAAACACTTCACAGATACAGTTTGATTTAACAATTATGAAAACATCCACACATGAATTAACAAGCCTTTTTCCTCTTATAGAAAAGACGAAAGACATGCTCCTCTCTTGTTTGCCCTCTTGAAGAGATGTAAGTGGATTCCTAGTGTACTGTCAAGCAAGCCATTAAGCCCATTGAACAGCCAGTATTTATCTGCCAATATAGGAGTCTCTGTAAATAGAGAGGTAAAAGGAGGCCAGATTTGGTTATATTCACCTCAGAAGCACAAGCCAAGTCTTGTATAATGTGCTTTATAATTTTTACATTTTCCTGTCCTCAGAGTTTCTGCAAAGTGCCCATTACTCCCTATGACGAGTTTAGACATGATAGGCACCTTCATCAAACAGGCCTCTAAGTTTGGAGCAGCATTTAATTATGTCCTGTAGAGATTCTGACATTTTAAAGTACTAGAGGCAAGAGAAAAGACACATTGAGGCCGATTAATTGAGCTGCAATATTACATACCATGTGTAGAAAGTGGTATTCCAAGTGTTATCATTACACATGGAAATCCGACGCCAAAGGGATAATGTTTAAGGTATTATTTATTCCTATACTTTTTTGTTCTTGCAGTGTTATCACCTGATTCACAAAGCTTTGTTCACAAGCTGAAAAGGCTCAATTCAAGCATTAAGATTGATTTTGTTTTTCTTATGCTCCCAGCAATGCAAAAACCCAAATAGTGGAAAGCCGCAAAGTCCCATAGTGCTTTTGTCCAATAATGAAATACTGTAGGGCTTTACATAATTTACTGTGAATTAAAATTAAAATATTCCTAACCTTATTTTACATTCATTCCATGGTGTCTTTTTTTTTCTGTAGCATGCACAGAGCTGAATTAAAACTGAAATCCAGGCACAAAAAAATAATTTAAAGTGATTGTAAACTTGTAAACTCTCGCTTTTTTTTTTTTGGGATAAAAATAAGAAACATGTATACTTACCTGCTCGGTCGGCGCTCGAAACCCCTCCTCTTCATCGGGTGCCCAGAAAGCCGCTTTCCATGGGGGGCTCCCGTGTGGGCTTGCTCCCAAGTCCCGCTGCTGCGTCCATTGACACAGACACTGGGCCTCGGCCCTGCTCCCCGGCTCCCATGTCACAGCCTTTGATTGACAGCAGAGGGAGCCAATGCTGCTATCAATATGTCTAATGAGGAAAGCAACATCGGCGTGCACATCGCTGGATCAGATCGGGGTCAGGTAAGAAAAAAGGAGGGTCTTAGGTCTAGCTGCAGCACAGAAGGGTTTTCACCTTAATGCATACAATGCATTAAGGTGAAAATCCTTAAGGCTTTACAACCACTTTAAGTATTTTCCTCAATATCCTCAAAGCAGATAAATCCATTTTGTGTGCACAAAACACCTTTGCAAACCTGGATATTACCTTGTAAAAGCATTAACATCATAGCATTAACATCATTACTGCTCCACCCGCTACAGGCTGTTTGCAGAAAACTACAGCGGGGGGGGAGAATATGAGACCAGTCACCCTGCACGAGGATGGAGAGCAGAGGGGACTGGTCTTTTTTACACAACAGGAACATTTCCAGAGGGGATTACTGCATGGACCTGGAGGAAATACATAAAGCAAATACATAAAGAATCAAGTAACAGCACACATGCACTTTGTATGTAGATCATTTTTGCTTAACTCAGAGCTCAGCTTTTAGGCCAAATGAAGCCATAGGCAAAGTGGCAGCATTGGGCTTGGGCTTTGCAGTATGCATACCTCCCAACTTTCTGAGATGGGAATGAGGGACACCTATTAGCAAAAGAATGTATGAATAGGACACACCCCTTGCCACACCCCCTTAAAGGAGAACTGTACCAAAAAAACATTATTGTTTGAACCCAGAGGTGCTTTTTTACTTCTACTATTCCTTTATACTGGTTTTAGGAGTTTTCAAATGCAGCAATTTAGAAATTGGATGAAAGATTTAGCAGTGGAAAACACTTTTTTAAAAGATAAGTGGAGCATTTTATATACAACTATATAGATCAGACCAAAATGAGGGACAAATGAGGAGGAAAGAGGGACGGAGGGACTTTATTCCAAATCAGGGACAGTCCCTCAAAATCAGGGCTAGTTGGGAGCTATGCAGTATGTAGTGTATGATGTGCAACACAGGGTACAGAGAAAGTATAGTATGTAACATACAGCACAGCATACACAGTGCAGAAGTATGTGTCTGCCTAGGGGTCCCTGATCCTCCCTGGGTGCCCTCCAATAATGCTGCCAGCAAAAGAAGTGCACAAACAAACTGGCCAGGACAGCAGACAGGGAAGCACTGAGAACTAGAGGAAGTGATCTTTATGGATCTTTCTAAGGTAGCTCCAGTTCTATTAAGTCAGCCACTGTATGGTTAAAAACCCAAAGCACTGACGCTACTTTTAACAGCTCTCCTTTTTCTTATTTTTCTCAGATGGGTTGGGCAAGCCAGTGCCTGGACACGAAAATCTAGCACCCCCTGGACATGAACCTCTAGCACCCAAGGGAAAAGTGCACCCTCCCAAGCTGGGGCTCTTTGGTGAGAAGAGTGATCAAATAGATTGTAAAACATGTCCATTTACTATATTCTCCTTTAAAAGCTTGAGGCATTGGTGTTTGTATTGAGCCTTTCTCACCTCCCCCATGGGCTTGAACATGAACTGCTGTAAAAATATAGTCAGCATACATTTGTGTTTAGGGTAGTGAGATGCAAAGAAGTTGTATGTGGGATTTAGCTTGCATGGCTGCATGTTTAGTTTCTTCATATAGGCTTATGCAGGTAAGTGCATGCACCTTTAGGTTTCTGTACGTAAAGGCTGAAGGGTTTTTACCTTCATACATGAAGGTAAAAAACCTTCTGTGTGCTGCTTCCCCCACAGCCCCCCTAATACTCACCTGAGCTCCCTCTCGATCCATCAATGTGCACGAGAGCCTTGGCTGTCCCAGGTACTCCCTCTGCTTATAGGCTGAGTCATCATCGAGAGCCATTGGCTTACGCAGGTGCCAATCACAGCCAGTGAGCCAATGAGGAGAGAGCAGTGGGCGGGGCCGAGCCAGGGCTCTATGTGACTTATGGATGCATAGAGCAGGGCTTGGGAACGAGTTGCTCTATGCAAAACCATTACACAGAGCAGGTAAGTATAACATGTTATTTGTTTTTAAAAAAGTTGAACCTTTAATATCACCTTAATACTAGATATTTTTCTTTTAGTCTGTTAAAATACAATTGGAAACATTTTGTAATATATTTTTAATAAATATAAAAAAACTTTTGAAATCAATTTTTATTTGTGGGTTTAGTTATGCTAAAAGTGACAGGATCAAGTTCAATTATACGTAAAATAGAGAAGTTTGCTAAAAGTTAGCAAACCCTCTTAAAGCCCAACTCTTGGCACCAAACACAAAAAATTGCAGTGTTAACCCCCAACCCCCTCCCCACACACACCTGCACCTCAAAGGTTAAATGATCTAGGGATAGAGAAATAAATATAATAGTAACCATATTCCTTGCTCCTGTGACTTTCTCCACGTGGTGCTATCGGTCCCCCAAAGCCTCTCCTTTATCTTCTCTAATGCCGCATACACACGACTGGACTTTACGGCATACTTGGTCCTGCGGACCTGAGTCCGCCGGTCAATTCAGTCGTATGTGGGCTCCAGCGGACTTTTTCTCCCCAAAAGTTCGACGGACCTAGAAATGAAAACATGTTTCAAATCTTTTCGACTGACTCGAGTCCGGTCGAAAAGTCTGCTCGTCTGTAATGCTAGTCCGACGGACAAAAAAAACGACGCTAGGGTAGCTATTGGCTACTAGCTATGAACTTCCTTGTTTTAGTCTGGTTGTACGTCATCATGTACGAATCCATCGGACTTTGGTTGATCGTGTGTAGGCAAGTCCGTTCATTCGGAAAGTCCGTCGTGAAGTCAGTCGAAAAGTCCGCAGGACAAAGTCTGACGTAAGGTCTGCTCGTGTGCACGCGGCATAAGGCACTCCATTTGGTGGTCGTACTGGTCATACTGTAATGTAATCACACACAATGTAGGACCACAATGTAGGTTCCAGAATTCCATACCACTCATTGCAATCCACTGTCAATCACAAGGTAGGTGGACATTATGGGGAATAGGTTCTCAGTATCCTCAGCAAGCTCCATGCACTGTGCAAGTTCAGCAAATACAAAACACAAAGATAAACTTAACACACAACCCTCTGCTAATAACTCTGGACTATCCCTGTATGTCACTTGTTGTCTTAATTATCTCCGGTTTCAATGTCTACAAACTTGTGGTAATTTATTTTTCCAGTCCAGTCATAGTGACACAGTGTGAACGTGGTGTGAATATGAACTGATAATATGAATCTGTTGTATGCATTGTTACTGTTAATGGGCCTGTCCAAGGCTTTCATGAGTTGGGTGAAAGACTTTCTAATGGGCAAACACTAGTGCCAATGCTTTAATGAATTGCCCATAGTTTGTACTATATGAGATATATAGTATGTGCTGGGAACTAGCATTGAAATGCTCCAGTGCACAGTGTCAGAAACTGAAAAAATGTACCTCTGATTGGAGAATAATAGGACTCCTAGCATGGTATAAAATGAGGCATGATCCATAGGGGCTATTTAACGCTAGGGTAAGCCCTCTAAAAATGATCTGTGGTAGATCGCTTTTCGGAGGGAGTTTGACAGGCAAGTCGCCTCCTCACTGCCTGTTTTAACCCTGAAAAGCAGTTATGGTCCAGTTGCAACGCAGCCCCAAACACTTGAAAGGACACGTTTGGTAGGTGGTAGTGCTGGCCAAACACAATCTGATCCACTGTGTTTGAAGCTTAAGGGGGAGCAGTTGGGGAGGTAGCAGAAAAGACTGACAGGGGTCATAACCTTTCCCTGCTCCAAAAAGTAAAAAGGTTTTAGTTTTTACATAAATAAATATTTTAAATACACTTCCAAATAGCCTGTAGTTATAAAGCCATGTAGGCTGCAATTGCTTATTGCTGTTTGCCGTTGCCTGGCTATCTGGCTTCACTACTTTGAATCAATGATAAGGAACATTCAGTTTCTCACAAAAGTGAGTACACCCCTCACATTTTTGTAAAAATTTTATTATATCTTTTCATATGACAACAATGAAGAAATGACACTTTGCTACAATGTAAAGTAGTGAGTGTACAGCTTGTATAACAGTGTACATTTCCTGTCCCCTCAAAATAACTGAACACACAGCCATTAATGTCTAAACCGCTGGTAACAAAAGTGAGTACATCCCTAAGTGAAAATGTCCAAATTGGGCCCAATTAGCCATTTTCCCTCCCTGGTGTCATGTGATGCGTTAGTGTTACAAGGTCTCAGGTGTGAATGAGGAGCAGGTGTGTTAAATTTGATGTTATCACTCTCACTCTCTCATACTGGTCACTGGATGGCCTAGGCTATAAGAAGATTGCCAAGAGCTGCAGCACGGTGGCCAAGAGATCATACAGTGGTTTACCAGGACAGGTTCCACTCAGAACAGGCCCCGCCATGGTCGCCCAAAGAAGTTGATTGCACGTGCTCAGAATTTAATCCGGGGGTTGTCTTTGGGAAATAGACATCTGAGTGCTGCCAGCCTTGCTGCAGAGGTTGAAGGGGTGGGGGATCAGCCTGTCAGTGCTAAGACTGTACGCTGAACACTGCATCAAATTGATTCTGCATGGCTGTCGTCCCAGAATGAAGCCTCTTCTAAAAATGATGCACAAGAAAGCCCGCAAACAGTTTGCTGAAGACAAGCAGACTAAGGACATGAATTACAGGAATCATGTCCTATGGTCTGATGAGACCAAGATAAACTTATTTTGTTCAGATAATGTCAAGCGTGTGTGACGGCAACCAGATGAGGCGTACAAAGACAAGTGTGTCTTGCCTACAGTCAAGCATGGTGGTGGGAGTGTCATGGTCTGGGGCTGCATGAGTACCGCCGGCACTGGGGAGCTACAGTTCATTGAGGGAACCATGAATGCCAGCATGTACTGTGACATACTAAAGCATAGCACGATCCCCTCCCTTCGAAGACTGGGCCGCAGGGCAGTATTCCAACATGATAACGACTCCAAACACCTCCAAGACGACCACTGCCTTGCTAAAGAATATGAGGGTAAAGGTGATGGACTGGCCAAGCATGTCTCCAGGCCTAAACCCTATTGAGCATCTGTGGGGCATCCTCAAACGGAAGGTGGAGGAGCGCAAGGTCTCTAACATCCACCAGCTCCATGATGTCATCATGGAGAAGTGGAAGAGGACTCGAGTGGCAACCTGTGAAGCTCTGGTGAACTCCATGCCCAAGAGGGTTAAGGCAGTGCTGGAAAATAATGGTGATCACACAGAATATTGACACTTTGGGCCCAATTTGGACATTTTCACTTAGGGGTGTACTCACGTTTGTTGCCAGCGGTTTAGATATTAATGGCTGTGTGTTGACTTATTTTGAGGAGACAGCAAATTTACACTGTTATACAAGCTTTACACTCACTATTTTATATTGTAGCAAAGTGTAATTTCTTCAGCGTTGTCACATGAAAAGATATAATAAAATATTTACAAAAATGTGAGGGGTGTACTCACTTTTGTGAGATACTGTACATGTGAAATCTGAGTGACACTCATTTGAGTACAAGTAATGGGTCAATGTGATAAAAGTATTGAAGCCATTGGGTTTGATTTACAAAGGGCAAATAGACTGGGCTCTTTGCAAGTGCAGTTGCACTCATTTTTCTTAATAAATGTAATGTGGTAAAGCTTCAGGTTGTAAAGAATACCCAATAAGATGCAAGGAAAATTTAAAAAAAAACATTTTTGCAAACACTTAATTGGGTGATGGAAATCAGCAGAGCTTTACCACATTTACTAAGCTCTGCGGAAAATGAGTGCAACTGCACTTGCAGAGTGGCCAGTCTAATATGCCTTTAACAAATCCACCCCATTGTATCAAAAATGCAAGCCAGTCACTTTTTGGAAGAGGTCAACAGTTGCCCCCTACCTGTTCTCATAGTACAAGTTTACTTTAAAGAGGAGTTCCAGCCTTTTAAAAAACAAACAAACAAACAAAAAAAAAAACACCACCGCAATGGTTGCATCTTATATAATACATTCTGGTATATGTAGTTAATTACATTTTTTTTGTTCTGCAAATTACTCGCTGTCACCTCCTTAGCAAGTGTGTGGGCATCTGAAGCCTGCTTGTAGCTCCTTCTGGGATATGGTGCTGCTGGCTACCCAGAATGCACCTCCCGATCTTGCGCATTGGGTACAAAGCACGGTGCACTCGTATTGTGGAGGCTGCCCATTTACTCCTGGGATTGAAGACATTTATATCCCAGGAGCCAATGGGCGGCCGGATATGACGTACCTCGCTGTGGCAAGGTAAAGCGAAAGTACACCTGTCTAATGGCCAAAAGAGGAAATAAACTTTAAAAAAAAAAATTACGATGATTAATGGCAATGTGATCAGCAATATGGGCGGAGGGGGGGGCGAACTTCAAAAACTGTACAGAACTCCACTTTAAGGTACAGCAATTATATCATGCAGGGAAATTCCATGAGATAGCTACAAATTTATACAGAAGCTTTAAAAAATGCTAATGACTAATTATTCTTGACTGTATTCAAATCCAAAGCAATGCTTTTTATGACTTGCCTAACTAACAATGACCTTGCACACTTTTCTATAAAGGCAATTATGTTATCCTTTGATCATGTTTGAGGTTCAGCATAATTTTTATTGTAACAGCTGGGCTGATTGTGTAAGTTACAGCTAAAACCAGGTTTAAATTTTGTATGGCAGTGTGATGGTCTAATCAGCTTATATGGCAAATGTTCAGAGAAGTACCATTACAAAACAAATTCACATTTTGGCCTTCATGAGAGTGCTGTGCAGTAGTTGCCATTTGACCAACTTTACTTCATGCTATGTTGGACATTGGTATTTTACGTAAAAGTAAATTATATGTAAAAGTAAATTGTGAAAGCACAATTCAGAAACAGATTTTTTGCTGTAGGATTATCTTTGAGAGCAGTTTTCATGCTCTGGTGGTATGATACTTGAGTCCGAGTTGATAAGTAGTAGCATAGTAAGTGAATAAATGACCATCTGCTGGAATGTATGTTGTCATTGACAAGAAGTTTGCTATAGGTGAAATAAGCATGCTGGAATGTGCAGGCTGGAATTTCTCTCTCCATCCAGGTGTCTCACAGACCTTCTTCTGCCTGAAGCAGACAAGTTGCCATTCATGCAACCACTACATCATCTGCTACACAAATACATTTGTGAATGACATGTTACTGACCCAGCTAACACAATACTTTTTGGTAAAAGTAACCATTATGCTTTACATAATTAGTAAAGACAAATGATCTTGGAGAGCACAGTTGAGGATACAGAGCCTTGAAAATGTATTCATACCCCTTAAAAGTTTCCACATTTTGTCATGATACAACCAAAAACCTAAATGTGTTTTATTGGGATTTTATGTGATAGACCAACACAAAATGACACAGAATTGTGAAGTGGAAGGAAAATGATAAATTGTTTTCAAAATCCTTTACAAATAAATATGTGAAATGTGTAGCGTGCATTTGTATTCAGTCCCCTTTACTCTGATACCCCTAACTAAAATCTAGTGGAACCAATTGCTTTCAGAAGACACCTAATTAGTATATAGAGCATGTGTAATCTGATCTCAGTATAAATATCGCTGTTCTGTGAAGCCCTTAGAGATTTGTTAGAGAACCTTAGTGAACAACAGCATCATGAAGGCCAAGGAACACACCAGATAGGTCAGGAATAGGGATGAGCTTCGTGTTCGAGTCGAACCCATGTTCGACTCGAACATCGGCTGTTCGCCCGTTCGCCGAATTGCGAACGATATGGGCCGTTCGCGCTAAATTCGTGTGGCGCGTCACGGCCCATAATTCACTGCGGCATCGCAGTGCATTGCTGGCTGATGATTGGCCAAGCATGCACTATGACCCGCATGCTTGGCCAATCACAGCGCCGTCAGTAGAGAGAGCTGTAATTGGCCAAAGCCAGGGTGGCTTTGGCCAATTATGGCTCAGGGGATTTAGTACACACCCCACACTATATAAGGCCGCCTGCACGGCGGCCCTGTGTAGTGTGTGTTCCGGTGTGCTGAGAGATAGAGAGAGAGAGAGACAGTGTCATTTGATTTGAGTTAGATAGATTAGGCAGAACAGTCAGTCAGTTAGCTGCACTTACAGTGTATTGTGTATATATATGCATCCCAGGTGTTGCATATATATATATATACACTGTATTCAGTTTAGCTAGATCCGTTCCTGTTATCTTCTATCTAGACTATTTACATTTAATGCAGTGCGTCCTGCTCACAGTGTTCAGCTAGATCCGTTCCTGCTATTTACATTTAGTGCAGTGCGTCCTGCTCACAGTGTTCAGCTAGATCCGTTCCTGTTATCTTCTAGACTATTTACATTTAGTGCAGTGCGTCCTGCTCACAGTGTTCAGCTAGATCCGTTCCTGCAATTTACATTTAGTGCAGTGCGTCCTGCTCACAGTGTTCAGCTAGATCCGTTCCTGCTATTTACATTTAGTGCAGTGCGTCCTGCTCACAGTGTTCAGCTAGATCCGTTCCTGCTATTTACATTTAGTGCAGTGCGTCCTGCTCACAGTGTTCAGCTAGATCCGTTCCTGTTATTTACATTTAGTGCAGTGCGTCCTGCTCACAGTGTTCAGCTAGATCCGTTCCTGCTATTTACATTTAGTGCAGTGCGTCCTGCTCACAGTGTTCAGCTAGATCCGTTCCTGCTATTTACATTTAGTGCAGTGCGTCCTGCTCACAGTGTTCAGCTAGATCCGTTCCTGCTATTTACATTTAGTGCAGTGCGTCCTGCTCACAGTGTTCAGCTAGATCCGTTCCTGTTATCGTCTAGACTATTTACATTTAGTGCAGTGCGTCCTGCTCACAGTGTTCAGCTAGATCCGTTCCTGTTATTTACATTTAGTGCAGTGCGTCCTGCTCACAGTGTTCAGCTAGATCCGTTCCTGCTATTTACATTTAGTGCAGTGCGTCCTGCTCACAGTGTTCAGCTAGAGCCGTTCCTGCTATTTACATTTAGTGCAGTGCGTCCTGCTCACAGTGTTCAGCTAGATCCGTTCCTGTTATCTTCTAGACTATTTACATTTAGTGCAGTGCGTCCTGCTCACAGTGTTCAGCTAGATCCGTTCCTGCTATTTACATTTAGTGCAGTGCGTCCTGCTCACAGTGTTCAGCTAGATCCGTTCCTGTTATCTTCTAGACTATTTACATTTAGTGCAGTGCGTCCTGCTCACAGTGTTCAGCTAGATCCGTTCCTGTTATCTTCTAGACTATTTACATTTAGTGCAGTGCGTCCTGCTCACAGTGTTCAGCTAGATCCGTTCCTGTTATCTTCCTACTGACAGGCAGGCTTGTCTGGTTACAGTATATAAAGCTACCTGAAGAAAATTACAGGTGTTCTATTTGATCCTATTAGTACCACGGTCAGGCAGCTAGACTATTTACATTTAGTACAGTGCGTCCTGCTCACAGTGTACAGCTAGATCCGTTCCTGTTATCTTCCTACTGACAGGCAGGCTTGTCTGGTTACAGTATATAAAGCTACCTGAAGAAAATTACAGGTGTTCTATTTGATCCTATTAGTACCACAGTCAGGCAGCTAGACTATTTACATTTAGTACAGTGCGTCCTGCTCACAGTGTTCAGCTAGATCCGTTCCTGTTATCTTCCTACTGACAGGCAGGCTTGTCTGGTTACAGTATATAAAGCTACCTGAAGAAAATTACAGGTGTTCTATCGCAGCTTAGTGCAGCTACAGGCCATTAGTATGTCTGGAAGGCCAAGAAGGAGAGGCAGACAGTCACAAGCCAATAAGAGAGGGCAAGCAGGCTCTGTGTCTAGTGCTGGTCGTGGAGACGGTGCATCCTCATCAGCACGTGGCCATGGGACACGCTTGGCCTTTTTTTCGGCAGCTGGCCGTGTTGAGCCGCAACATGCGGAAGACTTGGTCGAGTGGATGACCAAGCCGTCCTCATCCTCCTCATCCTCTCTCACCCATGCCCAGGGTGCTTTGTCTTGCAAAGCAGCGGCCTCTTCCCTCAGCTCAATGTCATCAGTGACTCCTTCCCTAGCTCCACCATGTCCTCATGAGGATTCCCTCGAACTGTTTGACCACAGTGTTGGGTACATGCTCCAGGAGGATGCCCAGCGTTTGGAAGGCTCTGATGACGATACTGAGCTCGATGAAGGCAGTAACATGAGCACGGACAGAGGGGGTGCCCAAGAAGGACAGCAATCTGGCAGTCATGCTCCCCCTGCTGCAGCATACTGCCAGGTTTGCTCCAGTGATGAGGAGGGAGGGGATGATGAGGTCACTGACTCAACGTGGGTGCCTGATAGGAGAGAGGAGGTGGAGGAGGAGGAGGAGGAGGAGGAGGCGGCGGCACATCACCAACGAGGCAGGATGCCCTCCAGGGGCCAGCCTAAGGGCAGCACATTGACTGCATCACACCCCAAAGCTCCACATGTGCAGGGCGCTGCAGTCTCTGCGCGTTATTCAAAAAGTTCTTTGGTGTGGGCCTTTTTTGAGACGAGTGCATCAGATCGCACCGCTGCTATTTGCAACATATGTCTCAAGAGTATCTCGCGTGGCCAAAACATCTCCCGCTTGGGTACCACATGCTTGACCAGACATATGTTGACCTGCCATGCAGTTCGTTGGCAAGCGTATCTAAAAGACCCACACCAAAGAACAAAGAGGACCTCTCCTTGCTCCTCATCAGCTGAGATTTCCAACCCCACTAGACCTTCAGTCCTCTTTGAGACCTGCACTGAGAGGAATGAAGGTGTAGAATTAGGTGTGTCACAGCCAAGTACTTGTGGGCAATCTGATTTTGGTACACTGACGTCAGATTGTACCAGGCAAATTTCCCTGCCCCAGCTGCTGCACCGCCGAAAGAAGTTTGCTCCCAGCCATCCACATGCCCAGCGGTTGAATGCTAGCTTGGCAAAATTGCTAGCACTTCAACTGCTGCCTTTTCAGTTGGTAGACTCTGCCCCCTTCCGTGAGTTTATGGAATGTGTGGTTCCTCAGTGGCAGGTACCCAAACGCCACTTTTTCTCACGGAAGGCGATTCCGGCTCTCTACCAGCATGTGGAAGGCAATGTCCATGCCTCGCTGGACAGGGCGGTCAGCGGTAAGGTGCATATTACCGCTGACTCATGGTCCAGCAGGCATGGACAGGGACGTTACCTAAGTTTCACGGCGCATTGGGTGACTCTGCTGGCAGCTGGGAAGGATGCAGGACAAGGTGCAGTAGTGTTGGAGGTTGTTCCGCCACCACGCCTCCAAAATGCTAATGATTGTGACACACCTCTCTCCTCCACCCCCTCTTCTTCTTCCTCCATGGCCTCTTCCTCGGAACCAGCGGTGCTCCGTAGTCGTTCAAGGGGCTACGCAAGTACGCAGGCCAAAAGATGCCATGCGGTGCTTGAGCTGGTGTGCTTGGGGGACAGGAGCCACACTGGGGCAGAGGTTCTGTCAGCTCTGCAGGGGCAGGTTCAGAGGTGGTTGACGCCACGCCAACTTAAGGCAGGAATGGTGGTTTGCGACAATGGCACCAACCTCCTCTCTGCCCTCCGACAGGGACAAATGACCCATGTGCCCTGTTTGGCTCACGTCCTTAACTTGGTGGTGCAGCGGTTCTTGGGCAGGTACCCGGGCTTACAGGATGTCCTGAGGCAAGCCAGGAAAGTCTGTGTGCATTTCCGCCGGTCATATAATGCCAGTGCTCGGCTGACGGACCTCCAAAAGGAGTTTAACCTGCCCAAGAACCGCCTAATCTGTGACATGCCCACCAGGTGGAACTCAACGTTGGCCATGCTGCAGCGGCTGCACACGCAGCAGAGGGCCATCAATGATTACTGTGCGACTATGGCACCAGGACAGGGTCAGGGGAGCTTGTTTTTTTTTCCCCACGCCAGTGGGCCATGATCAGGGATGCATGCACTGTCCTGTCACCATTTGAGGAGGCCACGAGGATGGTGAGCAGTGACAGTGCATGCATCAGTGACACTGTCCCCCTTGTCCACCTGTTGGAGCACACGCTGCGTGGAATAATGGACAGGGCACTTGAGGCAGAACAGAGGCAGGAAGAGGAGGACTTCCTTAGCTCTCAAGGCCCCCTTTATCCAGACAGTGTTCCTGCATGCCCGCCGATCACACAGGAAGAGGACGAGGAGGAGGAGGAGGAGGAGGAGGAAGATTGTGTCAGTATGGAGGTGGAGCCTGGCACTCAGCATCAGCAGCAGTCTTTAAGGGATCAGTCCCAAGAAACACATGGATTTGTACGTGGCTGGGAGGAGGTGGCTGCGGACCATGTTGTCCTTAGTGACCCAGAGGACTCCGGACCGAATGCCTCAGCAAACCTACGCTGCATGGCCTCCCTGATCCTGCAAAGCCTGCGTAAGGATCCTCGTATTCGTGGTATCAAGGAGAAGGACCAATACTGGCTGGCAACCCTCCTTGATCCACGTTACAAGGGTAAGGTTGCGGACCTTATCTTGCCGTCGCAGAGGGAGCAGAGGATGAAACATCTTCGGGAGGCCTTGCAGAAAGGTCTGTGCAACGCGTTTCCAGAGACTGGGAGGTTACAAACTCCTGTTTCTGGACAACGTGTTGCTGAGGCTTCGGTCAGTCAAAGAAGGAGCGGTGGAGAAGGTGGCCGTCTGACCGATGCGTTCAGACAATTTTTTGGTCCGCAGCCCCAAGGTATGATCGGTTCCAGCAACCATCGCGAGCGTCTGTTTTACATGGTGCAGGAATACCTAGGGGCAAGATCAGACTTGGACACCTTTCCCACCGAAAATCCTCTGGGTTACTGGGTCTTGAGGATGGATCACTGGCCAGAGCTTGCATAGTATGCAATTGAGCTACTGGCCTGTCCTGCATCCAGCGTTCTTTCGGAACGCACATTCAGTGCTGCTGGAGGCGTGGTAACCGATCACAGGGTGCGTCTGTCCACTGACTCGGTCGATCGACTGACCTTCATAAAAATGAATCAGTCTTGGATCACCACCAGCTACCAAGCACCTGATGCTGATGTAACCGAATAATTTTTTTTGAAATCTCAGATCCCTTCAAAGACTGCCTATGCTGATGCTGAGTGACTATCCCTGAGTAATTATCCTCTTCCTCCTCAATCATCACGCTGATAGCTTGTAAGAACATTTTTGGTTCTGGGCGCCACCACCAGTGCCTAGGGCACAATTTTTCAGCCCCTGTTTAACAGGGGCGTGTAATTACAATTTTTGATGTAATACTTTGCAGCAGGGCTCGTTCCTGCATTCCAACTAGAGTGTCTGTGAGGGGTTGCAGTGTTGTGGCACCAGCACCAGTGCCTAAGGCCCATTTTTTCTGCCCCTGTTTAACAGGGGCGTGTAATTACAATTTTTGATGCAATACTTTGCAGCAGGGCTCGTTCCTTCGTTCCAACTAGAGTGTCTGTGAGGGGTTGCAGTGTTGTGGCACCAGCACCAGTGCCTAAGGCCCATTTTTTCTGCCCCTGTTTAACAGGGGCGTGTAATTACAATTTTTGATGCAATACTTTGCAGCAGAGCTCGTTCCTGCGTTCCAACTAGAGTGTCTGTGAGGGGTTGCAGTGTTGTGGCACCAGCACCAGTGCCTAAGGCCCAATTTTTCAGCCCTTGTTTAACAGGGGCGTGTAATTACAATTTTTGATGCAATACTTTGCAGCAGGGCTCGTTCCTGCGTTCCAACTAGAGTGTCTGTGAGGGGTTGCAGTGTTGTGGCACCAGCACCAGTGCCTAAGGCCTAATTTTTCAGCTCCTGTTCAACAGGGGCATGTAATTACAATTCTTGATCTAATATTTCACAGCAGGGCCAAGTGAGGGCTTACAGTGTTGTGGCCACAGCAACACCTAAGGCCCAAATTTCTGCTGAGTATATAGGGCAGGACCCTACTTTCAAACAACTAACTTACAAACGACTCCTACTTGCAAACGGAAGGAGACAACAGGAAGTGAGAATAAATCTACCCCTAGGAAGGGAAATTCTCTCCTGTAAGAGTTAATATGGGAAAAACATTTCTCCTTTCCACTGATGCTTTCCAATCCATTGGGACAAAAAGTGAGGTGAAATCTTTTGAAGAGGAGGAAAGACAGCAAAACAAATGTCACAGGGTCGATAACCCTTCCCTATGTTTTCCAAAAAGCTTAAAAAAGATTTTTTGGCTGGAGCTAAACACGTTAAAAATGTACCCGTTCAAAATTACAAAGAGATTCTACTTAACAACAAACCTACAGCCTGTATACTGTTGTTCAGAGTATATAGGGCCTGGTGGCCCCACACCTTTCCTTATTTTAATTTGGGTGCGGGGTTCCCCTTAATATCCATACAAGACCCAAAGGGCCTGGTAATGGACTGGGGGGTACCCATGCCTTTTGTCTCACTGATTTTCATCCATATTGCCAGGACCCGACATTACATTAAACCCGCAAGCAGTTTTAAATGAGATTTTTAAAAAATGACATTTGGTGCAGGGACTGTTCTAAACACGGGAAACACGCGTCACTTTACAGGCATACTATAGACACCCCTCAGGTACGATATTTAAAGGAATATTTCACTTTTTTTTTTTTTACTTTAAGCATCAATAAAATCACTGCTCCCGAAAAAAACGGCCGTTTTTAAAAGTTTTTTTTGCATTGATACATGTCCCCTGGGGTAGGACCCGGGTCCCCAAACCCTTTTTAGGACAATACCATGCAAATTAGCCTTTAAAATGAGCACTTTTGATTTCGAACGTTCGAGTCCCATAGACGTCAATGGGGTTCTAACGTTCGTGCGAACTTTCGGTCCGTTCGCAGGTTCTGGTGCGAACCGAACCGGGGGGTGTTGAGCTCATCCCTAGTCTTGACCAACCACACTGCCAGAGTCCTTGTGGACGCTGCTAGCACTTTTCTTCTCCCAGTTGAAAAAATGAACAGGTTTTCAGCCATTCTGAAAGAGGCCGTCTTCTGTACGTATGTTTTCAGAGTGACTCCAACATCTAACTCATGTGCTTGACTAGATGCCTCTTTCTGCATTGTTGGGAGTACAATGTCCAGCTTTCTGTGAAATGACTTGTTTACTTTAGGTCGGTGTTGGGGTAATGTCCTTCATACCACTCTGTCGGGTAGGTGACAACAGTAAGGGGGTTTGTACCCTAAAGCTTGAATGTCCGATACTCTTCTACCCGATGTGATGGCAGTGAAAAAAACTGCTTTCATTGTGATGTTCCATAATGAGGTTGCCTGAGCCCCTAAAAAAGATGACTGGGACAATATTTCCAGCACTACTTTTAAGTCCCATGGGAGCACGATCGATCTTGCCTGAGGTCGGAGTCTGCCGCAGGCAAGAATTGTTGTACTAACTGGTGGGTAGCCCATCTTACTCTTGTCAAAGCCGACAGGGCCGAGATCTGCACCCTCAATGTATTTGTTTGTAGGCCCATCTCCAGGCCTGCTTGCAAGAATTCCAACACCTGTGCCTCCCGTGGCACTAGAGGATCGAATCCTTTGGATTTTGAAAAGGCGTCAAATCTTTCCCATATCTTAGAATAAGTTTTGTTAGTCATTGTTGCCCTTGTTTTTAGCAAGGTTTCCATGACCAAGGCCAAACAGCCTGCGTCTCCCAGCCTCTGCCTCTCAACTTCCTGGCTGTCAGATGAAGCTTGGTAGGGTTCCTGTGCTACACCTGACCTTGTTGGAGGAGGTTCAGTATTTCTGGTAATGGGATCAGGGGTTCCATTGCCAAGGCCTGTAGCAATGGGAACCATGGTCTGCGTGGCCACATATGTACGATTGCTATCACTGTTCCTGGATGGTTGTGCATCCTGTTCAGTAATCTGGGAATTATCGCTATTGGTGGAAATACGTATGCCAGTGTGCAGATCCATTTGGAGCTGAGTGCATCTACTGCTTCTGCCTGCAGAACTTCACCCTTGCCATAAATCATCTGCATTTGCTGTTGGCTGGAGATGCCATTAGGTCGAGGTCTGGTTGACCCCACTGATTGCAGACCCATTGAAAGACCGTCTGGTCTAATGCCCACTCGTTGTTGTCCAACGTTTTCCAGCTCGGTGTATCCGTTAGATAATTCTGCGGGGCTGGAATGTATATGGCTGTTATATTTGTTAAGTTCTGTTGTGCCCAATTCATGATTGGTGAGACTTCCGCTAATGCCCTGTACACATGGTCGGACATTGATCGGACATTCCGACAACAAAATCCATGGATTTTTTCCGACGGATGTTGGCTCAAACTTGTCTTGCATACACACGGTCGGACAAAGTTGTCGGAAAATCCGATCGTTCTGAACGTGGTGATGTAAAACACGTACGTCGGGACTATTAATGGGGCAGTAGCCAATAGCTTTCGTCTCTTAATTTATTCTGAGCATGCGTGGCACTTTGTGCGTCGGATTTGTGTACACAAGACCGGAATTTCCGACAACAGATTTTGTTGTTGGAAAATGTTATAGCAAGCTCTCAAACTTTGTGTGTCGGAAATTCCTATGGAAAATGTGTGATGGAGCCTACAAACAGTCGGAATTTCCGACAACAAGGTCCTATCACACATTTTCCATCAGAAAATCCTATCGTGTGTACAGGGCATTAAAGTGCTTGACTCCAGGTTCCTCCCTGAAGGTGTACATATGCTACCGTTGCCTTGTTGTCCATTTGAAGTGTGACACTGGCCCCTGTCATCTGATCCTGGAATGCCTTCAGTGCTTGGAAGGCTTCCCTTAGCTCTATTATGTTGGAGACCTCTCTCCTCTTGCTTTTCCATTGGCCTGGGCTAGGTACCCATTGCAGTGTGCTCCCCAGCCCATTGCCGATGCATCCGACGTAAACACAATTGGCACTGGTGGATTGAGTTGGTGACAGTTCGCTAAATTGGTCGGCTTCCACCACCAATTAACCACTTGCCGACCGCCTAACGCACATATACGGCAGCAGAATGGCACGGGCAGGCAGAATCACGTACCCATACGTAATCTGCCTCCCGCGGGCGGGGGGTCCGATCGGACCCCCCCCCGGTGCCAGCGGCGGTCAGCATTTGACTGGGAGCATCGGGAGGCGAGGGGGAGACCATCCGATCGTGGCCCCCCCCTCGCGATCGCTCCCAGCCAATCGGAATCCTCCCCTGCCTGTGTGTAGTTTCACACAGGCAGAGGATGTGATGTCATCTCTCCTCGGCTTGGCAGTTTCCGTCCCAGCGCCGAGGAGAGAAGACATGTGAGTGCACAACACACACACAAACACAGTAGAACATGCCAGGCATACTTTACACCCCCGATCCCCCCCCGATCGCCCCCCGATCCCCCCCCAATCACCCCCCCCGTCACAAACTGACAGCAAGCAGTATTTTTTTTTTTTTTTTTTCTGATTACTGCATGGTGTCAGTTTGTGACAGTTACAGTGTTAGGGCAGTGAGTATTACCCCCCTTTAGGTCTAGGATACCCCCCTAACCCCCCCTAATAAAGTTTTAACCCCTTGATCACCCCCTGTCACCAGTGTCACTAAGCGATCATTTTTCTGATCTCTGTATTAGTGTCGCTGGTGACGCTAGTTAGGGAGGTAAATATTTAGGTTCGCCGTCAGCGTTTTATAGCGACAGGGACCCCCATATACTATCTAATCAATGTTTTAAACCCTTGATTGCCCCCTAGTTAACCCTTTCACCACTGATCACCGTATAACCGTTACGGGTGACGCTGGTTAGTTCGTTTATTTTTTATAGTGTCAGGGCACCCGCCGTTTATTACCGAATAAAGGTTTAGCCCCCTGATCACCCGGCGGTGATATGCGTCGCCCCAGGCAGCGTCAGATTAGCGCCAGTACCCCTAACACCCATGCACGCAGCATACGCCTCCCTTAGTGGTATAGTATCTGTACGGATCAATATCTGATCCGATCAGATCTATACTAGTGTCCCCAGCAGTTTAGGGTTCCCAAAAATGCAGTGTTAGCGGGATCAGCCCAGATACCCGCTAGCACCTGCGTTTTTTCCCTCTGCCCGGCCCAGCCCACCCAAGTGCAGTATCGATCGATCACTGTCACTTACAAAACACTAAACGCATAACTGCAGCGTTCACAGAGTCAGGCCTGATCCCTGCGATCGCTAACAGTTTTCTTGGTAGCGTTTTGGTGAACTGGCAAGCACCAGCCCCAGGCAGCGTCAGGTTAGCGCCAGTACCGCTAACACCCACGCATGCAGCGTACACCTCCCTTAGTGGTATAGTATCTGAACGGATCAATATCTGATCCGATCAGATCTATACTAGCGTCCCCAGCAGTTTAGGGTTCCCAAACACGCAGTGTTAGCGGGATCAGCCCAGATACCTGCTAGCACCTGCGTTTTGCCCCTCCGCCCGGCCCAGCCCAGCCCACCCAAGTGCAGTATCGATCGATCACTGTCACTTACAAAACACTAAACGCATAACTGCAGCTTTCGCAGAGTCAGGCCTGATCCCTGCGATCGCTAACAGTTTTTTTTGTAGCGTTTTGGTGAACTGGCAAGCACCAGCGGCCTAGTACACCCCGGTCGTAGTCAAACCAGCACTGCAGTAACACTTGGTGACGTGGCGAGTCCCATAAGTGCAGTTCAAGCTGGTGAGGTGGCAAGCACAAGTAGTGTCCCGCTGCCACCAAAAAGACAAACACAGGCCCTTCGTGCCCATAGTGCCCTTCCTGCTGCATTCGCCAATCCTAATTGGGAACCCACCGCTTCTGCAGCGCCCGTACTTCCCCCATTCACATCCCCAACCAAATGCAGTCGGCTGCATGAGAGGCATTTTCTTTATGTCCTCCCGAGTACCCCTACCCAGCGAACCCCCCCAAAAAAGATGTCGTGTCTGCAGCAAGCTCGGATATAGGCGTGACACCCGCTATTATTGTCCCTCCTGTCCTGACAATCCTGGTCTTTGCATTGGTGAATGTTTTGAACGCTACCATACACTAGTTGAGTATTAGCGTAGGGTACAGCATTGCACAGACTAGGCACACTTTCACAGGGTCTCCCAAGATGCCATCGCATTTTGAGAGACCCGAACCTGGAACCGGTTACAGTTATAAAAGTTAGTTACAAAAAAAAGTGTAAAAAAAAAAAAAAAACACATACAAAAATATAAAATAAAAAAAAAAATAGTTGTCGTTTTATTGTTCTCTCTCTCTCTATTCTCTCTCTATTGTTCTGCTCTTTTTTACTGTATTCTATTCTGCAATGTTTTATTGTTGTTATGTTTTATCATGTTTGCTTTTCAGATATGCAATTTTTTATACCTTACCGTTTACTGTGCTTTATTGTTAACCATTTTTTTGTCTTCAGGTACGCCATTCACGACTTTGAGTGGTTATACCAGAATGATGCCTGCAGGTTTAGGTATCATCTTGGTATCATTCTTTTCAGCCAGCGATCGGCTTTCATGTAAAAGCAATCCTAGCAGCTAATTAGCCTCTAGACTGCTTTTACAAGCAGTGGGAGGGAATGCCCCCCCCCCCCAACGTCTTCCGTGTTTTTCTCTGGCTCTCCTGTCTCAACAGGGAACCTGAGAATGCAGCCGGTGATTCAGCCAGCTGACCATAGAGCTGATCAGAGACCAGAGTGGCTCCAAACATCTCTATGGCCTAAGAAACCGGAAGCTACGAGCATTTTATGACTTAGATTTCGCCGGATGTAAACAGCGCCATTGGGAAATTGGGAAAGCATTTTATCACACCGATCTTGGTGTGGTCAGATGCTTTGAGGGCAGAGGAGAAATCTAGGGTCTAATAGACCCCAATTTTTGCAAAAAAGAGTACCTGTCACTACCTATTGCTATGATAGGGGATATTTACATTCCCCGAGATAACAATAAAAATGATTTAAAAAAAAAAAAAATGAAAGGAACAGTTTAAAAATAAGATAAAAAAATAATAATAATAATAAAGAAAAAAAAAAAAAAAAAAAAAAGCACCCCTGTCCCCCCTGCTCTCGCGCTAAGGCGAACGCAAGCGTCGGTCTGGCGTCAAATGTAAACAGCAATTGCACCATGCATGTGAGGTATCACCGCGAACGTCAGATCGAAGGGCAGTAATTTTAGCAGTAGACCTCCTCTGTAAATCTAAAGTGGTAACCTGTAAAGGCTTTTAAAGGCTTTTAAAAATGTATTTAGTTTGTCGCCACTGCACGTTTGTGCGCAATTTTAAAGCATGTCATGTTTGGTATCCATGTACTCGGCCTAAGATCATCTTTTTTATTTCATCAAACATTTGGGCAATATAGTGTGTTTTAGTGCATTAAAATTTAAAAAAGTGTGTTTTTTCCCCAAAAAATGCGTTTGAAAAATCGCTGCGCAAATACTGTGTGAAAAAAAAAAAAAGAAACACCCACCATTTTAATCTGTAGGGCATTTGCTTTAAAAAAATATATAATGTTTGGGGGTTCAAAGTAATTTTCTTGCAAAAAAAAATTATTTTTTTATGTAATCAAAAAGTGTCAGAAAGGGCTTTGTCTTCAAGTGGTTAGAAGAGTGGGTGATGTGTGACATAAGCTTCTAGATGTTGTGCATAAAATACCAGGACAGTTCAAAACCCCCCCAAATGACCCCATTTTGGAAAGTAGACACCCCAAGCTATTTGCTGAGAGGCATGTCGAGTCCATGGAATATTTTATATTGTGACACAAGTTGCGGGAAAGAGACAATTTTTTATTTTTTTTATTTTTTTTTGCGCAAAGTTGTTACTAAATGATATATTGCTCAAACATGCCATGGGAATATGTGAAATTACACCCCAAAATACATTCTGTTGCTTCTCCTGAGTACGGGGATACCACATGTGTGAGACTTTTTGGGAGCCTAGCCGCGTACGGGACCCCGAAAACCAAGCACCGCCTTCAGGCTTTCTAAGGCCGTAAATTTTTGATTTCACTCTTCACTGCCTATCACAGTTTCGGAGGCCATGGAATGCCCAGGTGGCAAAAAACCCCCCCAAATGACCCCATTTTGGAAAGTAGACACCCCAAGCTATTTGCTGAGAGGTATAGTGAGTATTTTGCAGACCTCACTTTTTGTCACAAAGTTTTGAAAATTGAAAAAAGAAAAAAACATTTTTTTTTTCTCGTCTTTCTTTATTTTCAAAAACCAATGAGAGCTGCAAAATACTCACAATGCCTCTCAGCAAATAGCTTGGGGTGTCTACTTTCCAAAATAGGGGTCATTTGGGGGGGGTTTGTGCCACCTGGGCATTCCATGACCTCCGAAACTGTGATAGGTAGTGAGGAGTAAAATCAAAAATGTACGCCCTTAGAAATCCTGAAGGCAGTGATTGGTTTTCGTGGCCCCGTACGCGGCTAGGCTCCCAAAAAGTCCCACACATGTGGTATCCCCGTACTCAGGAGAAGCAGCTAAATGTATTTTGGGGTGCAATTCCACATATGCCCATGGCCTGTGTGAGCAATATATCATTTAGTGACAACTTTGTGCAAAAAAAAAAAAAAAAAAAAAAAAAAATTTGTCACTTTCCCGCAACTTGTGTCAAAATATAAAACATTCCATGGACTCAACATGCCTCAAAGCAAATAGCTTGGGGTGTCTACTTTCCAAAATGGGGTCATTTGGGGGGGGGTTATGCCATCTGGGCATTTTATGGCCTTCAAAACTGTGATAGGTAGTGAGGAGTAAAATAAAAAATGTACGCCCTTAGAAATCCTGAAGGCAGTGATTGGTTTTCGGGGCCCCGTACGCGGCTAGGCTCCCAAAAAGTCCCACGCATGTGGTATCCCCATACTCAGGAGAAGCAGCTAAATGTATTTTGGGGTGCAATTCCACATATGCCCATGGCCTGTGTGAGCAATATATCATTTAGTGACAACTTTTTGTAATTTTTTTTTTTTTTTTTTGTCATTATTCAATCACATGGGACAAAAAAAATGAATATTCAATGAGCTCAACATGCCTCTCAGCAAATTCCTTGGGGTGTCTACTTTCCAAAATGGGGTCATTTGTGGGGGTTTTGTACTGCCCTGCCATTTTAGCACCTCAAGAAACGACATAGGCAGTCATAAATTAAAGGCTGTGTAAATTCCAGAAAATGTACCCTAGTTTGTAGGCGCTATAACTTTTGCGCAAACCAATAAATATACACTTATTGACATTTTTTCTACCAAAGACATGTGGCCGAATACATTTTGGCCTAAATGTATGACTAAAATAGAGTTTATTGGATTTTTTTTAGAACAAAAAGTAGAAAATATCATTTTTTTTCAAAATTTTCGGTCTTTTTCCGTGTATAGCGCAAAAAATAAAAACGGCAGAGGTGATCAAATACCATCAAAAGAAAGCTCTATTTGTGGGAAGAAAAGGACGCAAAATTCGTTTGGGTACAGCATTGCATGACCGCGCAATTAGCAGTTAAAGCGACGCAGTGCCGAATTGTAAAAAGTGCTCTGGTCAGGAAGGGGGTAAAACCTTCCGGGGCTGAAGTGGTTAAGGGAGTGTTTCATTATTTGTGATAACTTGATCCACTGATGAGTGGATTGGCTCTTCCACTGTTTTAAGAATCCCACCTAAAGCGTCCTCATCTGCCAATGGGCCCATTTTACCATTGGGCTAGCGATCCTGGTAGTCTGAGGCAGTGAGATGCCGAGAGGTATGACCAGGTTGTTGTTCTCTCTAGTCGGGAGATTAATGCTGTTGCCTTCTCTGGAGGGAGTTCCACCATGTTCTTCTCGGTATCCAGAATGGCCCCCATAAATAACATTCTTTGTGTGGGTATTGGTTGACTTTTCTGCCAATTGATAATCCAACCTAAACTTAACAATGTTTTGACTAAGATCTCCCGATGTTCTGTTAAGGCTTGAGGTCTTTGGGCTACTAGTAGGACATTGTCCATGTAATGGAACACTCGCAGGCCCTGTTTGCATAACCTGGCTATGGCTGGGAGTAGTACTTTGGAAAATGTTCTCGGGGATGTTGATAGGCTGAATGGTAAGCATACAAATTGAAAGTGGTATTCCATTATCGCAAAGTGCAAATATTTGTGGCATTGTTGATGGATATGTAGATACGCGTCCTTCAAGTCCAAGGACAACATCCACTCCTCCTGTCCAATGGTTTGTATGATTGAGGCCGGGTTCACGCTGTAACCCGCTGCAGATCGCACAGGAGTGCTGTGCATCCCTGTTCCCTGTTTCAGGGATGAATCAGGGCTGATTCTATGTCTGAATTCGGCCCTAAAAGACGCACACCGTTTCTGTGCAGTGCGCTCCGCAAGGAGCCAATCACATTCTCCTGCTATGCGAATAGGATGCGGAGATACCCGGCCTGATTGTAGAGATTCCATTCGGAATTTCTGTACCCTTATGTACTGGTTCAACTCTTGGAGGTCTAATACCGGCCTTAAATCGCCTGTTTTTTTCTTGATTAAGAAAAGAGGAGAATAGAATCCCTGATATCTTTCTTGATTCGGTACCGCTTCTATCTCTCTTTCCTGCAATAGTGATTGAACATATTCGAGAACTATTCGTGCTTTGTGTTGGCATCGGGGAAGTTTTGTGCTGGTAAAACGGGGTAGTTCTGGAGGGTTCAGAAATTCCCAATGATGGCCTTCCTGGATTATCTTCATGGCGCAATGGTCTTGGATCTGCTCTGCCCAAACTCGTGCAAATTTCTGTTAGCTCCAAACGACCTTCTGTCTCTTGGTTAATTTGTAAATTGTCTTCTTTCTGGTTGTCGCTGGCGTCTGGTTTTCAAACCAAAAGGAACCAGTTGGTTTTTGATGACCCGTCTGCCGTCCATGGCTTGAGCCATTGCGCACTCCTCGCCATTACGGGTGACAGCATTATTCTGGGCGCACTCCGCAGCATGTTGATCACAGCTTCGCCTATGAAGCCGCCTGTCTCCACATTCTTTGCTCATGCTGTTATGGCTTTGGCTACTGACGTTAGTGCCAATGCTGGCCTGCAGGTACTTCCTGCGACCGTATAGACCTTCTTTAGTTCTATGTCTATTTTCCTTTCTGAAACATTCTTAAAGAAGACCGCATCATCCATCGGCAATGTAACGTGCCTAGCTAGTCTGATGACAGCTGCGTCTACTAACGGTGGTTCTTCCCATGCCTGGACCTCCTCCTCCTTGAAGGGGTACATTTTCTCAAACCTGTTGGACAGAGATGGTTTTCTGCTGACCTTCTTCCATTCATCATACAAGACCTCTCTTACTTCCTCGATCAAGGGAAATGAGAGTATCATTATTTTTAATTGCGGGTAGTATTTCCTGGTTTTTGTAGGTTGTGTAACTTCCTCCTCTCACTCGAGAGCTTCTCTTACTGCTCTTAGTAGGGGCTGCACTAACGCAAAGTCAAACCCGCAAAGTCATCTTCTGTGCCTGATGCTAGTGATGGTTCTCTTGGGGCATTTCTTTGTGCGAATGGTGGGCTGGACACTGTCCCTGGTTGTGTAGTCTTGCTCAACACTTCCTGCAGGGAGTCTCGTACTCTGTGTTTGATTAATGCAATCATATCTGCTTTCTCTGCCTCTTTATCTTTTGCTGCTTCCAGCAGGCATGCCTGGCATAAAACCTTTCTAGGTAACGCCTTAAAACTGCATCCTAGACATTGGCCCTCTGTATCCTCCTCAGCTTGCGTATCCTCCATTCTGTGCCAGCTCTCTTAGTGGGTCTTTGAATGGGCTGTCGCTGAGCTCAGGCTTTTGTCTGGCCATTTTGAGGAACGTTATTGGCTGTGAGGGCTGCAAAGATTTACATTTGATTAGCCCAATGCTCTCTTTTAATGTATTTATTACCTACTTACCTAACCCTCACCTTAGATTGTGTGGCTGGTCCCTGGGAGAACTCATGTTGTTTTGAGGAACTGCAATACATAGACATTTGTGCTATAGCTTCTAATACTGCTGCAAATAGCAAGTTTTATTAGTATGTCTTACCTCTGTAGACGTACTGACTCCACACGGCACAAACAGGTAATCTGTTTAGATAAGGACATTTTCAGTGCTTTGCTATGCAGTGTCACTGTTTCCCCTCTCCCCTCCCGCAGCTCTTGGTTCCCCCTCTTACCTGGCATCCGCTGTGTGCACTCTCTCCTGTTTGTGCACCATTTTGCTGTGACTCTCTCATTATAAGTGCATGGGAGGGGGGCCTTTCCTCTCCCAGGTGTCCACTGATTGTTTACAGCCTTTTCCGGACGTTTCTGGTGAATTGGAAGTCGGCTTGACGCCATCTTGGTACACCTCCGAATGCCAGGAGTCCGTTGGAATCCCTTAGCCCGGCCGCAGGAAGTCCTCCACCACCATTTTGGAAGAGGGCGCTGCCCTGGATTTTGAGTCCCCGCTGTTAGCTAGCTTCCTGGACATTCAGTGAGTGTCCCAGGCCCCTGAATTCTATGAGTGGGTGTCCTGTGCTCATGGAGTGCAGTGCCAGTAATAGGGGAACCATGCTGCCCGAACGTATGAGGGGGGCGCGTCCTACCTGTCACCAGAGACCAGTATCCCCACCCCCCCAACATGTGGGCCTGGGGGGGTCTCCCTCATATGGATGATTTACAACCGAACAGAGGGGCTTCGCCACAGGGAAGAGCTTGAACCTGTTCGGCTGGCCAAATGAATCCGGCAAGGTGAGGGTAAAAATAAAAAATCTTTTTTCTGTAGTTATAACCGTCTCAGCATTTGAGGAAAAAAAAGAGAATGACTTATTTAAATATAGTATAACCAGTCCTGATTGGATGAGAGGCCTATCCCATACGTGTATGCTGTCATGCTTTGTGTCAGAAAATGTGCATTTTGGATTTGTTTGTTAATAATTTTTATTCATCATTAGTCATTATCGTTTATTTTGTAGATTCAGTTTCGTATATTTCTTATTTTAGAATTTCAGAAGATGGCTATATTCGTCATAAATATTTTACTCTATTCTAAGGTATTTTATTTTCTCTATTCTATTCTATTTTATTCTATTATTTTATTTTCTATTCTATTTTTTCTTTTCTATTCTATTTATTTGATTCCTTTTTAGTCTAATTTGTTTTATTCTATTCTATTTTCTTAAATCACTGTATATTCTTTCTATTCTATTCTATTCTTTTTTATTTTATTCAATAAAGCAGCCTAAGTAGGAATCATCAATATATTTTGCTTTTATACCTTACTGTATTTATTTCTACATTTTGCCTTTCATTTTCAAATTCAAATAATTTGTTTCATTATTATAATATATTTTGGATTGCTTAAAATGTGTTACTATTGTGATTCAGAAATGTAGATACAGACGAATCTCCAAATAACAAAAATGTGTCCGAATTTCGATTCAAACCAAAACGAATTGCGCATGTCGAATTGTGACAGCTTCCCCTCTTTCTGGTTGTTAGGAAGCTGGCAGCTGTATAATCTCTATGACGTTACTGACTAACTATGGTTGTGTCCATATTTATAGCTCATCAGATTTTATATTCCTATGCTGGGAAGTGATGCAGCAACCGCATTATTCTGTTTGCTAAATCACTTCCCTCTTGCCTTTTAATGACCAGTAATTACTAATGGCGTTAGAGGGGGGTGCAGCATGAGACTAATGCGTCCTCTGCCATGGGCTCTTAGCGCCATCTTGGAAGAGTCTGTGGTTGGTCTTGACACAGAATTCTCAGGATTTCAGAGGCCATTTTGGGATGCAGATGTACTATAAACACAATGATCTATGTCACAGTTTTGAGGTTCACTATATCTTACATCTGCTTGGGCACTCACATGATGGCATGGATTGCAGCACTATACTCGAGTCCCACAGCCGTTCTCTGGGTGAACAAAACCCACTCTGGATATTTTTCCCTGTCTAACTGAACTATACAGGGCTGCTCCTTATCTCCCCAATCTCCATGTTAACTGCCAGGCTCTTCCTATATAAAGTTAAAGTGGAAGAATCTGTTAAGGGGCTTCACCTCTCAAACACATAACACGAAATCACTGTTTAAGCTGTCAAAGTTTTAGTCTTTCTTACAGATCCTGAGTCCTCTCTTCCTTCACTGGTTCAGTTGTTTGCTCAATACAGAGAGCTGTCCAACTTCTTGATAAACTACTTGAAGTCTGAATCCTTGAATATTTCTCTTCCTTCAGGTTGCCCAGCTAACTTGAAATGTTTGCATTTGTTCCAATAGTATTCCACTGTATTACAGTACTTGACTCCTCAATGGAGTCTGTGGTCAGCTTACCAACTGTCCCATTTCCTGTAATCCATACCAGACCTGGGACTTTATGCCTGATCACTTACTCCTTTTGAGCACCTGTGTGCAGATGGACAGCATGTGCCACACTTGCTGTCCATTTTGTACAAGTAGCTGAACTCGCCCTCAGAGGACTTTATCCCCCAAATACATTAGGCAATGGGAGAATTATCTACAGGTCACTTTCATGAAACAGCACATAAATAAGCTCATTATCACCCTGGCCAACAAATCTGCCATAGCCAATCATTTACAAGAAAAAATTCTCAATACAAGAACAAGTTCTCAACAAATGTTACCCCAAGTCTCCAGGATGTGTTGGTGCTGCGATATGGAACCCAGCACACTCCTGCATATCTTCTGTTGTTGTCCTGAACTAAAACAATTTTGAAAGGGAGCAAAGAGCATGGTCTCTCAATTAACATCCGTTGATCTCGTCATGGACCCCTTAGGATACCTTCTACATCCTAATCAGGTGCCTCTATGCTGTTACAAGTACACTTAATGAATTCTTCCCTAGTATGTATTCCAGATTTGTAGAGACACACCTCTCCCCCAACCCTTAGACTTTGGTTCTCCAAACCTGACTAAATTAGAACCATGGAGAGCCTGAAAATGTCTCCTAACAATAAAGAAGACCAATTTAGAGATACCCAGATGTCATAGACAACATATACATGCACCCCCAGTATGCATATGTTATGTTGGGCACTGCCTCCCCTTCCTACTTTCCCTGAAATAAAGGTCCTGCTCTTGGAATTTCACCCTAGCATCGGACCGCTCCCTGAGGAAGGAGGGATGGGAGTTGAAGAAAAAGAGAACCCAGCACCCCTCCAATCCCTCCCTGATCTCTTTTTTCTCCTGGCTCTTTTTATCTCCCCATACACCTCCCCACTTCCTTTTTCCCCTCCCTTTTTTTTCTTCTCCCTTATTTTCATGATGCCAGACCCCCTTGCTTAGAGGGTACATTCATCCCTGTTTTGGTCCTATATATCAAGAATAACATTACTTTTGAAAAACACTGTATTGAGCTGAGTTGGTTATTAATACTTCATAATCCAGAGGTGTGCTGGTTGAATTGGGGTCCCAACACTTTGACTGGGAAGATTGGGTTCTCATTTTATGCGGTTTACAGTGCATCTATACTTTTTTGAATCTCTTATGTCAGATACGTATTATTGATTTTGCTGTGAACTGCTTTCCCTGTCTTTCTTAATGGCACTGCAATGTACAACCAAGATTCTTATCTGGCTTGGTGCCTTTGTTATGTATTTGCTAATTGCAATAACTAAATAAAAAAAATAATAATCAGTGTCACCAAGGTGCCCTTTAGAGTGAGAAATGTAGATGGGGGACCTGAACCTAAGAATCTGAGCTTGTGTCCGCTGCCAATTTTACCTACTTTTTGTAGGTGGAATTATATAGCCTCTGAGGGGTACAGTACTTTTAGATTGCTAGAAAAAAAAACTACTAAAAAGGAACAGTTGTGTTCTTCCAGGTATACTTCCACTACCCAATGCTACCCGCTGCTTGAAGCTACTTGATCTCTTCCTAGGATTTAGTGCTTACTTCTGGACAGCCAATCACAAAGCTTGAACCCTGCCATATGAGGAGTAGGAGGACATGAACAACCCCATGTAAGCTCTGACACCATCCAACACAGAACTTACTTAGGTTTTGACTCCTTGCACCGACTGAGAAAACGAAAGGAAGGGGAGTGTGTGGATGATAAAAATAGGTGTGCAGTGGGAGCTTTCAAAACACTCTTCCACTTTTCCCTGAATGAGTAAAGTGAAAGACTCTTTAATTTAGCCAAATGCAATGTAGCTTTATTGACTTGGAAAACCCAATACTTTCCATAGAAAATTATTAAAACAAGATTTTTGCTAGCACATGATTGGATCATTAAAGTGAGCACAGAGCCACCTTATTCACATTGCTAAGAGAACATTCTCTATTCCTTTAGTAAATCAACCTCTGTGACCTAAGATGTACTGAAATAATTAGATCAGCATGGCAGCCAGACAGCTATTTTCTGATGGGAGGGCTTAGCACATGCTTCATTTAAATCCCAACTCCAGCCAAAACGTTTTGTTTTGTTTTTGAATAAAATGGGGAAGGTTTAGAAACTCTGTCAGGTTTTTATTGCTAGCTCTGATTATCCTGTGAAAATTTAGCAATTACAAAAGCAAAACAAATGAATATATATTGTGCAAACATAAATCTATTAATATAAACAAATGCAATTCAAAATGATATGTGTGCTTCAAGTAATGTGTATCAAATTCAGTATTATAATGTCAATCCCATAAAGTCTCTTAAAACAGATACTACACTACTGCAATGTATCACATAAACACCCGGCTCCTCTCATAAGTATATGTTTTATGTATGGTAATGATAGGGTCTATAAAATGATTGTGATGGTGTGGCGTCTATCCACCACTAGAAGATGTCAAGAAACGAAACGTGTGAAAGGCATGGCTTTTGGATGTGACACCATCACAGTTGATCCGGTTAGAGCTTTCAGCTATAGGAGAGTGACTAGAGCCGACTTGTATTGACATTCCAATGCGTTTTATACTAGTGTCGGTAAAGACACTTTTTATTGTAAGTGTGTGGTGTATATTTGAATCTTTATTAATAAACAGACACTTTTGTGCAATAAAAGACTCTCTTATATTCCTCCTTCTTTGATGCTTATGAGAGGAGCCAGGTTTTTAAGTGATACATTGCAGAGGTGCGGTGTTGGGAAAGTATCTTAAAGATCTTGATGAAATCCCTACATCTGAGCATATATGCTGTTTATTCTTTTTAAATATACCAGCAACTCCATTTGGTGAGTGTTTTGGAGCTTTTGGTGGTGGGAATTGTCAATCAGTAGTGGAGAACAATAAAAAGTTAAAGCGTTTGTTACCCCAACACTTCATATTCCTGATATCTACCTGCTTACCATGTCCTTGTATAAGAAAATAACTTGTTCTTTTTGTATTGTTTTCTTTATGTGAAAATCACATAAAGCAGTGTGCTGCTGCTTCTACTCCCCCCCAGTTCTTATGCTGCTGAAAACAGAGGGAATTTGATCACTTATAAAAAAGGGGAAAAGGTATTCATAATGTATTTTTATATCTATAAAAACAAATGTGTTGCCTTTCATTTCTATTTTACTGGACACTGGACTTAGGATTTGCCTTGTTCAAACACTAACCTTCTTTCTTTATCGTACATCACCTTCAGGTCACTGGCATACCCAATACAGGAAGTTCACTCCCTATATAACCTGTCTTCCTACCAAGCGTACCTCAGTTTTTTCGCCAGTGTCTAAGGTGTTGGTCAGTGAAGATATGCTCTGAGGAGCTCCACTGGAGGGATCCCATGCTGGATTTAAATAGCCTCCACAGACCGGATCCATCCAAAGTGCCACTGAGGCCAAAGTGGATGGTACCCGGGCCTCGTATAGGAAAAACGAGGTTTTGCCTGTAACGCCTCTCCTTGCAGGGCTGGACCCCGGGACCCAGAGCTTTCTTCATGCTTACATTACCTAAAATATTTTAGATTTCAATTGGGAAAAGTACTCTTTTGCCAGTTAAGAGAAGGAATAAATGCCCTTCATTTAAGCAGACTTTTCTCCTACGCTGGGGGCATCCGCCTCTAGGCAGTGGCGACGGCCTCCACCATAAGAGTCTAGAGGAAAGCCTCAAGGACAGGTCCAAGCACAAAAGAAGTCCTGGGGCAGAAACCTGCAAAACAGATTTCTAAAGCCTCATTATGAAGGGGCGCCCCCGCTCGCTAGGGTGGGGGGAAGACTTCTGCAGTTATCAGAAGTCTGGCAAGAGGAAATTCAGGACAGATGGGTCATCTCCACGGTAGCTCTAGGGTACAAAGTAGAATTTCGGGAGCTTCCACCATCTCGTTTTCTGAGGTCAAACGTTCCCAAAGATCCAGGGAAAAAGCAATCTCTGTTTCGGGCACTAGACCGATTACTGGCTCAGGGGATGATCATACAAATCCCCACAGAAGAGCAAGGTTTGGGGTTTTTATTCAAACCTTTTAACGGTATCAAAACCGAATGGAGACGTCAGACCCATTGTAGATCTAAAGAATCTAAATCAGTTCCTGAAGATCTGCTCTTTTCGCATGGAGTCGATCATGTTAGTGGTTTCTATCCTAGGAGGAGAACTTCTGGCGTCTATCGACATCAGAGATGCATATCTGCATGTCCCTATATTTCCTGCTCACCAAAGGTATCTGTGGTTCAAGGTAGATTGGCATCATTTTTAGTTTGTAGCCTTGCCTTTTGGGCTAGCTACAAAAGTTCTGGCTCCACCTCTAGCCAGATTAAGGGCACAGGGCATAACAGTCTTGGCGTACCTAGATGATCTATTGTTAACAGACCAGTCGATGGCCTGTTTGGAGCAAAGCGTGCGCGTTACAACCAAATACCTGAAAAATCTGAGTTGGATTCTCAACCTATAGAAGTCTTCCTTAAAACCGCTAAAAAGGCTGGAGTACTTGGGTCTGACCATAGACACAGCCCATAAAAAGGTGTTCTTGCCTCAAGCAAAGATCAACGCCATAAGAGAGCTGGTGCAGATGGTCAGGTTAAAAAGAGATCCCTCCATTCGCCTTTGCATGAGGCTGTTTGGAAAGATGGTGGCTTCAGTCGAAGCAGTTCCCTATGCCCAGTTCCATTCTAGACTGTTGCAAAACAGTATCCTGTCTGCTTGGAACAAAACGGTTCAAGCTTTAGACTTGCCAATGCGGCTGTTCCCAAGGGTGTCCCAGAGCCTCAGTTGGTGGTTGGTAACCCAGAATCTGCTGAAAGAAAAATCCTTCAGACCAGTTATCTGGAAGGTGGTAATGACTGATGCCAGCCTTTCAGGTTGGAGAGCAGTGCTAGAAAAGACAACTGTCCAAGGACAGTGGTCAAGGACCGAAAGGATCTTGCCCATCCTAGAGATTTAGGCTGGCAGGTCTGGCTCTGAAGGCCTGGACATTCAGATTACGGAGTTGTCCTGTCAGGATATCAATCACCAAGGGGGCACCAAGAGTCTTGCGGCACAAAGGGTGGTGAACCATATCCTAACTTGGGCAGAAAGGAATGTTCCGTGCCTATCAGCAGTTTTCATTCCGGGAGTAGAGAATTGGCAGGCGGACTTTTTGAGCTGCCAGAAGTTGCTCCCGGGGAAGTGGTCTCTTCACCATGACATTTTTCAGGCTGTTTGTCAGAAATGGGGGACTCCGGACGTAGATCTTCTGGCATCCAGGTTCAACATGAAGTTGGTCAACTTTGTGTCCAGGACAAGGGATCCACTCGCATGCAGAACAGATGCGTTGGTGACCCAGTGGGATCAGTTCTCACTGATTTATGCTTTCCCCCCTATTCAGTTGCTGCCACGACTTCTTTGCAGATCAAGCTGGAAAGAAAGCCGGTAATTCTGGTAGCCCCAGCATGGCCCAGAAGGTCCTGGTATGCGGAAATCGTAAAGATGGCGGTGGAGGATCCATGGTCTCTTCTACTACGGCCAGACCTACTCTCACAGGGGCCGATATTCCATCCTACCTTACAAACTCTAAATTTAATGGCTTGGCTATTGAAACCCACATTCTGAAGAAACGTGGGCTTTCCGGGTCAGTTATCTCTACCTTGATTAATGCAAGGAAGCCAGCTTCCAGAACTATATATTATAAAGTCTGGAGGGCTTATATTTCCTGGTGCGAGTCCAAGGGATGGCACCCTCGGAAGTATAACATAGGCAGAATTCTTGTCTTTCTACAATTAGGGGTAGAGATGAAGCTGGCCTTGAGTACTATTAAGGGCCGAGTCTCAGCTTTATCGGTCATATTTCAAAGGCCGCTTGCTTTGCATTCTTTGGTCCGGGTTTTTATGCAAGGGGTGATGTGGCTTAATCTGCCAGTCAGACCTCCTTTGAACCCTTGGGTCTTCAACAGTTTTTTCAATGTTACAAAAACAGCCATTTGAACTGATACAGCATACTTCCTTAGTCCTTCTGACAAGGAAGTTAGTGTTCTTGGTTGCTACATCCTCAGCAAGGAGGGTTTCGGAATTGGCTGCTCTTTCTTGTAAAGAGCCATATTTGATTATTTACGAGGACAGAGTCGTGTTGCGTTCTCGTTCAAGTTTTCTGCCAAAAGTGGTCTCAGGTTTTCACCTGAACCAAGATATTGTCCTGCCATGTTTTTTTCCAAAACCATGTTCTAGGGAAGAGAAGTCACTACATTGTCTTGATGTGGTGAGCATGGTCAAAGTCAAAGCAGCGTCGAAATCCACTGTCGCTAAGTGGATTCGGCAAGTTATAATTCAGGCTTATGGTTTAAAAGGTAAGATTCCACCTTTTCAAGTCAAAGCGCACTCTACTAGGGTGTACGTTAGTGCTTCTTGGGCAGTGCATCACCAGGCCTCCATGGCTCAGATCTGTAAGGCCACAACTTGGTCTTCAGTACATACATTCACCAGGTTTTATCAGGTGGATGTAAGAAGGCATGAGGATATCGCCTTTGGGTGCAGTGTGTTGCAGGCAGCAGTATAGGTCCTCAAGTCTGGGGGTGCCCTACTGGTTGTGTCTCCCTCCCCTCAAATAACATTGCTATGGGATGTCCCATATAGTTAATGCTATAGCTATGTGTCCCGTAATGTAGGATAAAGAAAATAGGATTTTTATAACAGCTTACCTGTAAAATCCTTTTCTTGGAGTACATCACGGGACACAGAGGTCCCTCCCCTCTTTTTGGGATTTGTGTATATTGCTTTGCTACAAAACTGAGGTACTCCTGGTAGGAGGAGGTTTTATATAGGGAGTGAACTTCCTGTATTGGGTATGCCAGTGTCCATCACCTGAAGGTGCCTATATACCCATATAGTTAATACTATGGCTCTGTGACCCATGATGTACTCCAAGAAAAGGATTTTACAGGTAAGCTGTTATAAAAATCCTATTTTTCAAGCACTTTTATATCTGTTTTAAGTGAATTTATGGGATTGACATTATAATACTGAATTTGACATACTGTACGTCCCTTGAATAGTACTTTCATTTTGGATTGTATTTGTTTATATTAAGGGATTTTTGTTTGCACAATATGTGTTACTTTGTTTTGCTTTTGAAATTGCTACATTTTCTTGTTTGAAAGTGCTACTGTTACCTGTTTGTTATTAAAGTTGGAACTTTGTTTGCTCCTTATTGGCATGTCTTCTCCACTCTATTCAAAACTCACAAAAGTATTTAGACTGGGGTTAGGTTTAACATACCTTGGCAGCCCAATAGACTTGTAGGCCCAAGAGATGAAAGCTATTCCTAAAAAAAGGCTAGAAGCCAAAACAAGAACAAAAATTATTTTTTGCCCTTATTGGCCAATTATATTCCTTCTTTCATTTTCCCACTTAACAACATAACCCAAATGGTCATTACACTCAACAATCCATTTATTTCCATTTCCTTTTCTTAGTTTCTTAAAGCTAGGTTCACATATATGCATTTTAGTGCATTTGCAGAAGCACAGAAATACACTAAAGTCTATTCACATCTATGCACTTTCCTGTTGATCCCTGTTAGTTTCTAGACATTGCCTATGCAAATGCCCACTGAACATACAAGGGAAGGTAAGTATTAAAAAACTTTTGTTGCCTATGACTGTAGGGTAGCAGGGGATGTCAGGATAGACTGACATCTTTATACACAATATAGATGCTTTAGGAAAAGCATATCCATCCACTATTTTGTTAGCTAATACATAATATGACCACATACACAAAACTGTACTCGCCAAGATCATTTATCTTTATTTTGTAAAGCATAATCATTACATTTACCATAGCTAATATATAACATGACCACCTACAGTGCCTTGAAAAAGTATTCATACCCCTTATAATTTTCCACCTTTTACCATGTTACATCCAAAAACAGAAATGTATTTTATCTGGATTTTTTGTAATAGACCAACACAAAGTGGCACATAATTTTGAAGTGGAAGGAAAATGACAAATGGTTTTGAACATTTTTTTACAAATAAACATGTGAAAAGTGTGGAGTACCTTTGTATTCAGCCCCCATGAGTCAATACTTTGTAGAACCACCTTGCCCTGCAATTACAGCTGCAAGTCTTCTTGGGTATGCCTCTATCAGCTTTGCACATCTAGAGAGTGACATTTTTGCCCATTCTTCTTTGCTCCAATTCTGTCAGATTGGATGGAGAGTGTCTGTGAACAGCAATTTTCAAGTCTTGCCACAGATTATCAATTGGATCTAGGTCTGGACTTTGACTGAGCCATTCTAACACATGAATATGCTTTGATCTAAACCATTCCATTGTAGCTCTGGCTGTATGTTTAGGGTCATTGTCTTGCTGGAAGGTGAACCTCCACCCCAGTCTCAAGTCTTTTGCATACTCTAACAGGTTTTCTTCTAAGATTGCCCTGTATTTGACTCCATCCATCTTCCAATCAACTCTGACCAGCTTCCCTGTCCCTGCTGAAGAAAAGCATCCCCACAACATGATGCTGCCACCACCATGTTTCACAGTGGGGATGGTGTGTTCAGGGTGATGTGCAGTGTTCGTTTTCCGCAATATATAGTGTTTTAATTTTAGGCCAAAAAGTTTAATTTTGGTATCATCTTACCAGAGCACCTTCTATCACATTTGCTATATCCTCCACATGGCTTCTCGCAAACTGCAAACGGGATTTATTAAGGCTTTCTTTCAACAATGGCTTTCTTCTTGCCACTCTTTCATAAAGGCCAGATTTGTGGCGTGCATGACTAATAGTTGTCATGTGGACAGATTCTCCCACCTGAGCTGTGGATCTCTGCAGCTCCTCCAGGGTTACCATGGGCCTCTTGTCTGCTTCTCTGATTAATGCTCTCCTTGTCTGGCATGTCAGTTTAGGTGGACGGCCATGTCTTGGTAGGTTTTCAGCTTTGCAGCTTTGCAGCTTTGCCATACTCTTTCCATTTTCAGATGATGGATTGAACAGTGCTCCATGAGATGTTCAAAGCTAGGGATATTTTTTTTTTTATAACCTAACCCTGCTTTCAAATTCTCCACAACTTTATTCCTGACTAGGGATGAGCCGAACACCCCCCCGGTTCGGTTCGCACCAGAACCCGCGAACGGACCGAAAGTTCGCACGAACGTTAGAACCCCATTGACGTCTATGGGACTCGAACGTTCGAAATCAAAAGTGCTCATTTTAAAGGCTAATTTGCATGGTATTGTCCTAAAAAGGGTTTGGGGACCCGGGTCCTACCCCAGGGGACATGTATCAATGCAAAAAAAACTTTTAAAAACGGCCGTTTTTTCGGGAGCAGTGATTTTAATGATGCTTAAAGTAAAAAAAAAAAAAAGTGAAATATTCCTTTAAATATCGTACCTGGGGGGTGTCTATAGTATGCCTGTAAAGTGACGCGTGTTTCCCATGTTTAGAACAGTCCCTGCACCAAATGTCATTTTTAAAGGAAAAAATCTCATTTAAAACTGCTTGCGGGTTTAATGTCATGTCGGGTCATGGCAATATGGATGAAAATCAGTGAGACAAACGGCATGGGTACCCCCCAGTCCATTACCAGGCCCTTTGGGTCTTGTATGGATATTAAGGGGAACCCCGCACCCAAATTAAAATAAGGAAAGGTGTGGGGCCACCAGGCCCTATATACTCTGAACAGCAGTATACAGGCGGTGCAAACAAGACAGGGACTGTAGGTTTGTTGTTAAGTAGAATCTGTTTGTAATTTTGAACATTTTTAACGTGTTTAGCTCCAGCCAAAAAATCTTTTCTAAGCTTTTTGGAAAACATAGGGAAGGGTTATCACCCCTGTGACATTTGTTTTGCTGTCTTTCCTCCTCTTCAGAAGATTTCACCTCACTTTTTTGTCCCAATGAAAAATGTTTTTTGAAAATTTGGGTTTTTTTGTGGAACAAGGATTGGAAAGCATCAGTGGAAAGGAGAAATTGTTTTCCCATATTAACTCTTACAGGAGAGAATTTCCCTTCCTAGGGGTAGATTTCATCTCACTTCCTGTTGTCTCCTTCCGTTTGCAAGTAGGAGTCGTTTGTAAGTTAGATGTTTGAAAGTAGGGTCCTGCCCTATATACTCAGCAGAAATTTGGGCCTTAGGTGTTGCTGTGGCCACAACACTGTAAGCCCTCACAGGGCCCTGCTGTGAAATATTAGATCAAGAATTGTAATTACATGCCCCTGTTGAACAGGAGCTGAAAAATTAGGCCTTAGGCACTGGTGCTGGTGCCACAACACTGCAACCCCTCACAGACACTCTAGTTGGAACGCAGGAACGAGCCCTGCTGCAAAGTATTGCTTCAAAAATTGTAATTACACGCCCCTGTTAGACAGGGGCAGAAAAATTGGGCCTTAGGCACTGGTGCTGGTGCCACAACACTGCAACCCCTCACAGACACTCTAGTTGGAACGCAGGAGCGAGCCCTGCTGCAAAGTATTGCATCAAAAATTGTAATTACACGCCCCTGTTAGACAGGGGCAGAAAAATTGGGCCTTAGGCACTGGTGCTGGTGCCACAACACTGCAACCCCTCACAGACACTCTAGTTGGAACGCAGGAACGAGCCCTGCTGCAAAGTATTGCATCAAAAATTGTAATTACACGCCCCTGTTAGACAGGGGCAGAAAAATTGGGCCTTAGGCACTAGTGCTGGTGCCACAACACTGCAACCCCTCACAGACACTCTAGTTGGAATGCAGGAACGAACCCTGCTGCAAAGTATTACATCAAAAATTGTAATTACACGCCCCTGTTAAACAGGGGCTGAAAAATTGTGCCCTAGGCACTGGTGGTGGCGCCCAGAACCAAAAATGTTCTTACAAGCTATCAGCGTGATGATTGAGGAGGAAGAGGATAATTACTCAGGGATAGTCACTCAGCATCAGCATAGGCATTCTTTGAAGGGATCTGAGATTTCAAAAAAAATTATTCGGTTACATCAGCATCAGGTGCTTGGTAGCTGGTGGTGATCCAAGACTCATTCATTTTTATGAAGGTCAGCCGATCGACCGAGTCGGTGGACAGACGCACCCTGTGATCGGTTACCACGCCTCCAGCAGCACTGAATGTGCGTTCCGAAAGAACGCTGGATGCAGGACAGGCCAGTAGCTCAATTGCATACTGTGCAAGCTCTGGCCAGTGATCCATCCTCAAGACCCAGTAACCCAGAGGATTTTCGGTGGGAAAGGTGTCCAAGTCTGATCTTGCCCCTAGGTATTCCTGCACCATGTAAAACAGACGCTGGCGATGGTTGCTGGAACCGATCATACCTTGGGGCTGCGGACCAAAAAATTGTCTGAACGCATCGGTCAGACGGCCACCTTCTCCACCGCTCCTTCTTTGACTGACCGAAGCCTCAGCAACACGTTGTCCAGAAACAGGAGTTTGTAACCTCCCAGTCTCTGGGAACGCGTTGCACAGACCTTTCTGCAAGGCCTCCCGAAGATGTTTCATCCTCTGCTCCCTCTGTGATGGCAAGATAAGGTCCGCAACCTTACCCTTGTAACGTGGATCAAGGAGGGTTGCCAGCCAGTATTGGTCCTTCTCTTTGATACCACGAATACGAGGATCCTTACGCAGGCTTTGCAGGATCAGGGAGGCCATGCAGCGTAGGTTTGCTGAGGCATTCGGTCCGGAGTCCTCTGGGTCACTAAGAACGACATGGTCCGCAGCCACCTCCTCCCAGCCACGTACAAGTCCATGTGTTTCTTGGGACTGATCCCTTAAAGACTGCTGCTGATGCTGAGTGCCAGGCTCCACCTCCATACTGACACAATCTTCCTCCTCCTCCTCTTCCTCCTCGTCCTCTTCCTGTGTGATCGGCAGGCACGCAGGAACACTGTCTGGATAAAGGGGGCCTTGAGAGCTAAGGAAGTCCTCCTCTTCCTGCCTCTGTTCTGCCTCAAGTGCCATGTCCATTATTCCACGCAGCGTGTGCTCCAACAGGTGGACAAGGGGGACAGTGTCACTGATGCATGCACTGTCACTGCTCACCATCCTCGTGGCCTCCTCGAATGGTGACAGGACAGTGCATGCATCCCTGATCATGGCCCACTGGCGTGGGGAAAAAAAACCAAGCTCCCCTGACCCTGTCCTGGTGCCATAGTCGCACAGGTACTCATTGATGGCCCTCTGCTGCGTGTGCAGCCGCTGCAGCATGGCCAACGTTGAGTTCCACCTGGTGGGCATGTCACAGATTAGGCGGTTCTTGGGCAGGTTAAACTCCTTTTGGAGGTCCGTCAGCCGAGCACTGGCATTATATGACCGGCGGAAATGCACACAGACTTTCCTGGCCTGCCTCAGGACATCCTGTAAGCCCGGGTACCTGCCCAAGAACCGCTGCACCACCAAGTTAAGGACGTGAGCCAAACAGGGCACATGGGTCATTTGTTCCTGTCGGAGGGCAGAGAGGAGGTTGGTGCCATTGTCGCAAACCACCATTCCTGCCTTAAGTTGGCGTGGCGTCAACCACCTCTGAACCTGCCCCTGCAGAGCTGACAGAACCTCTGCCCCAGTGTGGCTCCTGTCCCCCAAGCACACCAGCTCAAGCACCGCATGGCATCTTTTGGCCTGCGTACTTGCGTAGCCCCTTGAACGCCTACAGAGCACCGCTGGTTCCGAGGAAGAGGCCATGGAGGAAGAAGAAGAGGAGGGGGTGGAGGAGAGAGGTGTGTCACAATCAGCATTTTGGAGGCGTGGTGGCGGAACAACCTCCAACACTACTGCACCTTGTCCTGCATCCTTCCCAGCTGCCAGCAGAGTCACCCAATGCGCCGTGAAACTTAGGTAACGTCCCTGTCCATGCCTGCTGGACCATGAGTCAGCGGTAATATGCACCTTACCGCTGACCGCCCTGTCCAGCGAGGCATGGACATTGCCTTCCACATGCCGGTAGAGAGCCGGAATCGCCTTCCGTGAGAAAAAGTGGCGTTTGGGTACCTGCCACTGAGGAACTGCACATTCCACAAACTCACAGAAGGGGGCAGAGTCTACCAACTGAAAAGGCAGCAGTTGAAGTGCTAGCAATTTTGCCAAGCTAGCATTCAACCGCTGGGCATGTGGATGGCTGGGAGCAAACTTCTTTCGGCGGTGCAGCAGCTGGGGCAGGGAAATTTGCCTGGTACAATCTGACGTCGGTGTACCAAAAGCAGATTGCCCACAAGTACTTGGCTGTGACACACCTAATTCTACACCTTCATTCCTCTCACTGCAGGTCTCAGAGAGGACTGAAGGTCTAGTGGGGTTGGAAATCTCAGCTGATGAGGAGCAAGGAGAGATCCTCTTTGTTCTTTGGTGTGGGTCTTTTAGATACGCTTGCCAACGAACTGCATGGCAGGTCAACATATGTCTGGTCAAGCATGTGGTACCCAAGCGGGAGATGTTTTGGCCACGCGAGATACGCTTGAGACATATGTTGCAAATAGCAGCGGTGCGATCTGATGCACTCGTCTCAAAAAAGGCCCACACCAAAGAACTTTTTGAATAACGCGCAGAGACTGCAGCGCCCTGCACATGTGGAGCTTTGGGGTGTGATGCAGTCAATGTGCTGCCCTTAGGCTGGCCCCTGGAGGGCATCCTGCCTCGTTGGTGATGTGCCGCCGCCTCCTCCTCCTCCTCCTCCACCTCCTCTCTCCTATCAGGCACCCACGTTGAGTCAGTGACCTCATCATCCCCTCCCTCCTCATCACTGGAGCAAACCTGGCAGTATGCTGCAGCAGGGGGAGCATGACTGCCAGATTGCTGTCCTTCTTGGGCACCCCCTCTGTTCGTGCTCATGTTACTGCCTTCATCGAGCTCAGTATCGTCATCAGAGCCTTCCAAACGCTGGGCATCCTCCTGGAGCATGTACCCAACACTGTGGTCAAACAGTTCGAGGGAATCCTCATGAGGACATAGTGGAGCTAGGGAAGGAGTCACTGATGACATTGAGCTGAGGGAAGAGGCCGCTGCTTTGCCAGACAAAGCACCCTGGGCATGGGTGAGAGAGGATGAGGAGGATGAGGACGGCTTGGTCATCCACTCGACCAAGTCTTCCGCATGTTGCGGCTCAACACGGCCAGCTGCCGAAAAAAAGGCCAAGCGTGTCCCATGGCCACGTGCTGATGAGGATGCACCGTCTCCACGACCAGCACTAGACACAGAGCCTGCTTGCCCTCTCTTATTGGCTTGTGACTGTCTGCCTCTCCTTCTTGGCCTTCCAGACATACTAATGGCCTGTAGCTGCACTAAGCTGGGATATATATATATATATATATATATATATATATATATATATATATATATATGTACTGATACTGCAGCTAGCAAAATCAACTGCCTGCCTGTAGTATGAGAACACCACCAACCTTCTACAGGTAGCTTTAGCTGAACACTGTGAGGTGGACGCACCCCACTAACTTGTAGGTTTAGCTGAACACTGTGAGCAGGACGCACCCCACTAACTTGTAGGTTTAGCAGAACACTGTGAGCAGGACGCACTGCACTAACTGTAAATAGTCTAGCTGCCTGACTGTGGTACTAATAGGATCAAAAGAACACAAGCAATTTTCTTCAGGTAGCTGTATTTACTGTAACAAGACAAGCCTGCCTGTCAGTAAGAAGATAACAGAAACGGATCTAGCTGAACACTGTGAGCAGGACGCACCCCACTAGCTTGTAGGTTTAGCTGAACACTGTGAGGTGGACGCACCCCACTAACTTGTAGGTTTAGCTGAACACTGTGAGCAGGACGCACCCCACTAACTTGTAGGTTTAGCAGAACACTGTGAGCAGGACGCACTGCACTAACTGTAAATAGTCTAGCTGCCTGACTGTGGTACTAATAGGATCAAAAGAACACCAGCAATTTTCTTCAGGTAGCTGTATTTACTGTAACAAGACAAGCCTGCCTGTCAGTAAGAAGATAACAGAAACGGATCTAGCTGAACACTGTGAGCAGGACGCACCCCACTAACTTGTAGGTTTAGCAGAACACTGTGAGCAGGACGCTCTGCACTAAATGTAAATAGTCTAGCTGCCTGACTGTGGTACTAATAGGATCAAAAGAACACCAGTAATTTTCTTCAGGTAGCTGTATTTACTGTAACAAGACAAGCCTGCCTGTCAGTAAGAAGATAACAGAAACGGATCTAGCTGAACACTGTGAGCAGGACGCACCCCACTAGCTTGTAGGTTTAGCTGAACACTGTGAGGTGGACGCACTGCACTAAATGTAAATAGTCTAGCTGCCTGACTGTGGTACTAATAGGATCAAAAGAACACCAGTAATTTTCTTCAGGTAGCTGTATTTACTGTAACAAGACAAGCCTGCCTGTCAGTAAGAAGATAACAGAAACGGATCTAGCTGAACACTGTGAGCAGGACGCACCCCACTAGCTTGTAGGTTTAGCTGAACACTGTGAGCAGGACGCACTGCACTAAATGTAAATAGTCTAGCTGCCTGACTGTGGTACTAATAGGATCAAAAGAACACCAGTAATTTTCTTCAAAATACTGTAACAAGACAAGCCTGCCTGTCAGTAAGAAGATAACAGGAACGGATCTAGCTGAACACTGTGAGCAGGACGCACTGCACTAAATGTAAATAGTCTAGAAGATAACAGGAACGGATCTAGCTAAACTGAATACAGTGTATATATATATATGCAACACCTGGGATGCATATATATAGACAATACACTTTAAGTGCAGCTAACTGACTGACTGTCCTGCCTAATCTAGCTAACTCAAATCAAATGTCACTGTCTGTCTCTCTCTCTCTCTCTCAATGAACGCCGGAACACACACTACACAGGGCCGCCGTGCAGGCGGCCTTATATAGTGTGGGGCGTGTACTAAATCCCCTGAGCCATAATTGGCCAAAGCCTCCTTGGCTTTGGCCAATTACGGCTCTCTGTTAACGCGGCGCTGTGATTGGCCAAGCATGCGGGTCATAGTGCATGCTTGGCCAATCATCAGCCAGCAATGCACTGCGATGCCGCAGTGAATTATAGGCCGTGACGCGCCACACGAATTTGGCGTGAACGGCCCATAAAGTTCGGAATTCGGCGAACGACCGAACAGCCAATGTTCGAGTCGAACATGGGTTCGACTCGAACACGAAGCTCATCCCTAGTCAAGACCATCAAGAGAGCTTATGAAACAGGAGACCTGGAGCCTCCAACGAATGTAAGAGTGCATTCGACAAGAAGCCTGGAGGCATCATGGGCAGAGTTCAAGAGTGTATCCCCAGAAATTATTTGCAGAGCCGCAACATGGTCAACATATGACACATTCCTGACTCATTATAAAGTAGATCCAACAGCATTAAGAGTAGAGTTTGGTTGTTCTGTACTAAGTGGAATGGATAACTAATAAAAATTTCTTCAGCATACCCTCCCTTGTGATTCTTTTAGGCGTGCTACATCCCATATGTGTATGCTGTCATGCTTTGTGTCAGGAAAACTGAAGATTCTATGCTTACCTGATGGTAAATTTCCTTTCCTGATGCAAAGCATGACAGCATACAGGTCCCTCCCTTGTGGGCCTCGCATTTAAGTACAGTTACGTGGGGGAGGCGACTTATTTAAATATAGTATAACTAGTTCTGATTGGAAGAGAGGCGGAGCCTATCCCATACGTGTATGCTGTAATTGCTTTGCATCAGGAAAGGAAAATTACTACCATCAGGTAAGTATAGAATTTTCTGTTTTCTAGTCACATTTAGCATTGATAGTAGTACTGATGCTAAATGTATGACTTTCCGCTGCCGCTGGAGGTCCAAACCAAACTGGAAGTTCATCCCTATTCAGGAACACTGGGTATTTTGCAAGGGCTCTGATGGAGAAATGGAGTAGCAGTAGAGCACAGTGAAAGCAGGTATCAGTGGGTCAGGGGACAGTTTTCAGTGTAAAGTGACAGAGGTCCTTTAAATGAACATGAATTTTGCAAGGTGAACTTTCTCTCCTGCTTTAGCAGATCAACTCAACTACTAGATCTACCCCTTGATTCACAACAAATTTGCAAATAAAAAGTTTTGATTTCCATCTAGTTTTACTGCTTTACTGCTTGCATGTTCCAGGTCAGTTATTCAAGAAGTATGAACAATGATAGTCAGGAAAATTTTATTTCCATTTTCATGAGATCAGCAATGTCAGTTGTCTTGCACAGGTCTCCTTTAACCTAAATAAAAAATGTTTTTTTTCATTTGTACGAGTATTTTTTAATGCAATCTCTGCTTTTTTTTTGCCAGTTGGAGAGAAGAGCGCACCTGCTCAACTACTCACAATAGTGCTAATTGCTTTCACTAATAGTTTTTGAAACTATCATTTGCTTCCAAACCACACACTCTTTTAGTTTGTCTGTGAGCAATGAGATTTTCCTGTGAACAAGATAACCCTCAAGTACTTTAAGTATAGGGACCGCTTAGAATTATGTAGGTTTGTTCTTAAAGTGGGGTTCCACCCAAAAAAACAAAAATACCTGAAAAATTCTAAAAAAAAACAAAAAAACATTTGGATATTTTTTTTTTTTTACTTACCTCTAAATGCCTGTTTCTAGGTGGTCCCTCGTAGTCTGCCTCTTCCTTTGCCTGGGCTGGTGACATCACTTCCCCCTCGGCACAGGAAGGGCTCGGCTCTGCTCCCTCCCTCCTGTCAATCATCTGGGACCCATTACAGGTCCCAGGTGATTGAGCGGCCAATCACGGCACGCAGCGCCGCTCACGCATGCGCAGTGGGTGCCAGGCTGTGAAGCCACAGCCCGGCGCCCACAGTTGAAATGCCGGCGCCAACAAGCGGGGGGGGAGACGAGCGGGGCTTCGATCCCCCGCATCGCTGGACCCAGGGACAGGTAAGTGTCCAATTAAAAGTCAGCAGCTGCAGTATTTGTAGCTGCTGACTTTTATTTATTTTTTTTTTTTTAATGGACCCCCTGGGTGGAACTCCTCTTTAAGTTGAATTTGTATGTAAGTTGAAACGGGTACATTTTTTAAGTGTAGCTCCAGCCAAAAAAAAAAAAATATGGATAGCATGGGGAAGGGTTAATGTTTGTTTTGCTATCTATGTCCTTGTTCAGAAGATTTCACCTCACTTTCTGTCCCAATCAGTGGCGGCCCTTCCATTAGGGGCGCCCGGGCGCTGCCCACTCTCTCCTCGCCGCCCCCTATATGCATAATGGATAGATTTGTGCATAGCATGAATTTATCCATGGCCGCCGAGGCCACCTCTATTCAGGTGTCCGGCCCCTTTCAGGGCACCGGGTACATGAATTACAGCAGCCAGGTTTTTTTTTTTTGAAGGATCTGATTAGAGCCAGAGGCTCTAATAGGCTTCAAAATAGTGTGGGCTCGGGTCGCAGAGGATGCGCCCAGAGCCCACCCAGGTGTGTTGCAACAGCGAATTAATATTCGCTGTTGCAACACTGATCCTCATCCTGGCCCATTGGGAAGCAGGTCTGATACCCATCACCCGATTGGCTAAAAGGACAGGCGATCCTATTGGACGCCTAGGAGGAGGGGCGGAGACGTACAGCGGAAGCGAGGAGGAGAAGAGCCGATGCCTGGATGCCCAGACCCCGCCACTGCCTGGATGCCTGATTCCCGCCCCTGCTCCTCGGATGACCGATCCCCGCCGCTGCTCCTCGGATGCCCGCCGATGCCTGCCACTTAGATGTGATAAATGCCGGTGGACTGACTGACAGACAGCAGGGTGAGGGAGGAAATGGAAGCCGTCACTGCCGTGATGACCAGGAGAACAGGAGGCCGCCGCCGTGATGGGCTAAGTGGATAGAACGAGAACCCCCATGGGTGGGTGGGACTTTAAAAGTAAAGAGAAAACCAATCAGCGCAATATAAATAACCCTTAAGAAGATGCTGGACACCAAGGGTCAATAATCCAAATCCCAGAAGTAAAATTATAACAAGACAGTGCAGCGCTAAAATAACAAGTCCATAGATCAAATGAATAACAATTGAATAACAATCCGTGAGGTCTTCAGTGATAAACTACAGATCAAAAACATGCAGGTGACTTTGTGGGAAAAAACGGAACCTCCACCAATGATAAAGATGGCAGCTCACCTCACTGAGTGGACCCTTTAATTATAGAGGGTCTGATGCACTTTTCCACTTGGGGTATAGTAATGGTGAGTCACAGAAGCAGCAAGCAGATGCAAGACGTTCCCCTCTTTGATCAATCTTACAATCAAACGCTCTCTACTCCAAAGCCACATGAGTCATGCAAATAAAAAGCAATACAGTGCTCTCCGCAAATATATGGATTTTAATGATAGTACAACAGAATAAAACTTACAAGAATGACACTTCAAACCAAGTGCCTGGTAAAACAGCATGTATACACAGTCTACGATGGCCGCAGGTGACGTCACGAGACTTCCGTCCATCCGTACGCACTGCGTCCCTGTGGGCGGGACTTTGTCAGCGGATACGGAAGTGACGTGGACAACTGCTTTAAATAATGTGTGAACAATCACCATGGTTATCAATTATCACATCACGCGGCACAGTGTCGCATCACATGACGCAACAACGCGTCACATGACACAGTGCAACGCCACATGACCCAGCGCAAGACGGGGAGACTCGTTCCAAGAAAATTAAGGAAGTGTCCCCGTAGGTGAATTCAAAGCTATAAGAAAGAATGTGGCCAAACAGGCACTTACAAAACACTCCACATAATAAAAAATTATGCACAAAAAATGCGTATATAAACAATAACCTCATAATCCAATATGAGGATATGCATTATACCCAAATTCTATGAGTAAACATTACAATCACCGATCTGTAATAAAACAATTGATATTAAAATCAACGTTCAATCCACCTGGAATTAATACATTGGTCTCATACTGTATATCCAGTAAGATTCCCTACAGCTCAACTAGTGAAAAAAATTACCCCCCTCCAGTGTTTAGTTACCCTTTCAATACCCCAAAATTTAAGACCCTTAGGGTTTTGTTGGTGGAACTGTTTAAAATGGCGGGATACATTGTGGGTGTTCAGGCCTTTTTTAATATTATTAATATGTTCTGCCAAATGAACTTGTAAAGGTCTCGAAGTTCTGCCAATATATTGTAACCCACATTCACACTCTAACACATGGGTCTTCAAACTATGGCCCTCCAGCTGTTCAGGAACTACAATTCCCATCATGCCTAGTCATGTCTGTGAATGTCAGAGTTTTACAATGCCTCATGGGATATGTAGTTCCGCAACAGCTGGAGGGCTGTAGTTTGAGGATCCCTGCTCTAACATATAGACAACTCCAATGGTGTTGCACGTAATCAACTGTTGAATATTATATTCTTTATTTGTTGCTGATGCTAAAAACTTTTTACGTTTTTTAATATTTACTTTGGAGTGCCTACAAGGGATACATCGTCCACAAGCATACAATCCACCCAAAAAAGAAAATAATCTGTTCTCAGAGGGTATAGGGGGATTTAAAACACTGGGAGCAAGACAATCCCTTAAAGACGGAGCCTTCTTATATAATTGTGGGCGGGTTGGTAAAACTGGACTCAAAACTTTGTCCAGCTTTAAAATAGACCAATTCCTTAACACAATTTTTTCGAATTTTTTATGCTGAGCATTATAATCCAATATCTTCCTAAAATTGTGATCATCTGTGTTAGACTCCCTAATTTGACCAGAGACCAATGTTTGTCTATCCATCATTTTAACTTTTTCTATTTCCTTCTCTAAATTAAGTCTGTCATATCCTTTCTGCTCAAATCTAGAGGCTAGCACTTGTGATTGAGTGATAAAATCATCTTCCCGAGTGCAATTACGATACAACCTGATAAATTGTCCCCTGGGGAATATAAGCGTTGCGATCAGTAGGTTAAAGTGGTTGCATAATCTGAAATGATCTATGTCTCTATTGATCTCTAAATCCAAAAAAACTATTTTTGTCATGATCAATATTTCATGTAAGGGAAATATTTTTGTCATTAGAATTCAATGAATGAATAAAACTATCTAGGGAAGATCTCTCCCCATTCCAGATCATGATAAGTTCATCAATAAATCTTCAATAGCAGATCAGTTCGGGGGGGGGGGATGCTTAAAAATGGCTTCCTCCTCCCAGTGGGCCATAAATAAATTGGCCACACTGGGAGCAAAGCGAGCGCCCATCGCAACACCCCTGGTCTGTAAATAGTATTCCTTGTTATACCAAAAATAGTTTTTAGTGAGACAAAAGTTAAGACTACTTAATAAAAATTTGTGATGTCTACTTGACAAAGTGGATGAGGAAAGAGCCCATTCAACTGAGGTCATGGATAAAAGTAATAATAACTTCAAGAGCATATACAGCATACAGTAATCAGAATTAGTCAGGTTGGCCAGGCATATAGTCCATGACTAAAGTGTTGGCAGCCCAGGGGTTAATGAGGGTCTGACAGTTCGGAGCATGTAAAGTAGGTTACATGACTAAAAGGTTGGCAGTCCAAGGGTTAATGAGGATCTGACAGTTCAAAGTATATGGAGTGGGTTGGTGGAGCAGTGGATCTAAGAGGCGGCTGCTGTCCTCAGGGAGCTGGCTCTGTGATATGCAAGAGAGGTTGAAGAAAGGAAGCGCCACCTGAGTGCAGCATTAGTAGGTACTTTTAATGACACAAAATTAAAAAACACTTACAAGAGACATGATTAAAAAGGCTCATCTGTAGATAGATAGTCCTGGTGAGTTCCTCGAGCTCCAGTCTGGATGATGTGTCAGCGGTGTAAGGCTGCAGGGGAAGCTGTTCAGCAGGTGGTTCGTCCTGTGGCCATCAGGGGGAGGCTGGGGCCGGCGTGGAGCGCACAGAGGGTGTGCGTGACGTCACGGGCCGTTCAGCGGCTTCCGGCTTCCGGGTACACTCCAGGGGGAGGGCTCACATAGAGGGAGGATACAGGCAGTGGGGGAGTTGTGGATAGGCTACGTGCTCGGAGCGGCTGCTCCTTCAATAGGCCTGAGGGGGCAGTGTGTGAGTGCTGTGCTATTTATAGGCCGGCGCTGTGGGACAACAAGGCTCAGCGCCGGCTGATAGCACAACGCTGTTAAGAAATAATACAATTCGGTGAACTCTAAGGGGGAGGCGATATGGAACAAAATTTGTGAGAGACAGCGCTGGAGTAAAGGGGGGAACACAAAGAGAATGACGAATGGGGAGAGGGCACATAGTGGCTGAGGGAATGTTAATACGTATCAAGTATCATATACTTATAAATTAGGTTATGAAGAATATGTAAACAAAAATTGTTATAAAAAATCATTATAAAAAATCATATATATAAAGAAAAGGGGGGGGGGAATCATGTGTGAAAAGGATTATCATTATATGGAGCAGATATGTGTTACATGCATGTATGCACACACACATATACATGCATGTACACATACATATGAGATATAGAAACAATAAGAATTTCCCTATACATAAAAGAATCTCATATATACATTTATATAAAAACAAAAATTAAAAACAAAAATTCAAATATAGAAACATATAAAAATATATATATAAAAAAAATATATATACACAAAAAACTTTTTATATATAAAAATATATATATCCATATATGAGCATGGAGATATACTAATAATGGGAATATGGTAAGCCAGGGGAGGGGGGGGGGGTTGTATGCATGTGCCTGCGCACAATGTGGTGTGTGCATATGTAGGAATGTACAAAGTTAAAAGAAGGATAGACTGGGGCATGGGCTGGTGAGGGGGGGGGGGGAGGGGAAAAGGGCAAAGGGAAGAAAGAAAAAGGGGGGGGGAGGACGAAAGAAGGGGGGGGAAGGGGGGGGGAAAGAAGGGAAGGGAGGTGGTATGGGGGGGGGAGAAAAGGAAAGAGGGGAGAAGAAAAGAGAAAGAGAAGAGGAAGAAAAAAGAGAGGGAGAAAGAGGGGAAATGGGGGAGGCTGGATAGTGTGGTGGGAAGGCAAGGTGGCTCATAACAGTGTGTGAACCTCGATTTCTTCGTTTAGCCCACCGGGTGTAAGGGTGTCCAAGGAGTAGATCCAGTAGGTTTCTTGCTGGCACAGACGTTTGAAGCGTTCAGCTGTAGGGAATGTGGCAGGGATGGACTCAATAACCCACACGCTTAGGCCATCAGTGGACCGGCCGTGGTGTGTAAGAAAATGTTTGGGGACGCTGTGATGGTCACGACCCTTTTCAATGAAGTGCCGGTGTTCCCCAAATCGTGCTCTGAGTGCCCTTATGGTGCGGCCAACATAGAATTGTCCACAGGGACAGGTCAGGCAGTATACGACAAAGTCTGTAGAGCAGGTGTAAAATTCTTTGAGGGTGTAGCTTTTGCCTTTGACGTTAAAAGTTTTCTGACCATGTTGTACGAATGGACAAGTGAGACAGAGGGGTTTTTTACATTGGTACATCCCTCTGAGAGGTATAAGGACAGCGTTCTGGTATCAGCCGGCGCTGAGCCTTGTTGTCCCACAGCACCGGCCTATAAATAGCACAGCACTCACACACTGCCCCCTCAGGCCTATTGAAGGAGCAGCCGCTCCGAGCGCGTAGCCTATCTACAACTCCCCCACTGCCTGTATCCTCCCTCTATGTGAGCCCTCCCCCTGGAGTGTACCCGGAAGCCGCTGAACGGCCCGTGACGTCACGCACACCCTCTGTGCGCTCCACGCCGGCCCCAGCCTCCCCCTGCCACAGGACAAACCACCTGCTGAACAGCTTCCCCTGCAGCCTTACACCACTGACACATCATCCAGACTGGAGCTCGAGGAACTCACCAGGACTATCTATCTACAGATGAGCCTTTTTAATCATGTCTCTTGTAAGTGTTTTTTAATTTTGTGTCATTAAAAGTACCTACTAATGCTGCACTCAGGTGGCGCTTCCTTTCTTCACCCCAACTGAGGTCATGGCATCATTATGTCCTATAATAGTATATAGCGAACTCAAGTCCGCTGTGACTAATATACTAGATGGGGAACATACAAGTGTTTCTAAAATCTGTACAGTGGCGGCCCGTCCATAGGGGGCGCCTGGGCGCCGCCCTCCCTCCAGGCAGTCTCAAAAAAAAAAAAAAAAAAAAAAAAAAAAAATTTTAAAGCTGGCCCTTTAAAAAAAAATAATACACAAAAAGGTCCTTAAGTGCACTGTGTTCGGATGCCAGATACAGTGCGACGCCGGACACAGTGCACTTATGGGAAGCGCCACGTCTATGCAATCACGAGACTGCATACGTGGCGCTTCATTTGCGGGTGTTTAGCCCGTCTTGTGGCACTTTCTGAAGTGCCGAGTAGCTTCCGCCCGGCCCTAGTATCTATTACTAGGGCCGGGGCGGTTTGATTGACATCTGAGTATGATGTCACTTCCTGTTTCTCTCCAATTGCGCCCAGGAGAGAGAAGCAGGAAGTATGAGAACAATGGAGCTCTCCAGGAGACACCGCTGGAGAGGACAACACACAGCAAGGTACGTAATCGGGGGAGGGGGGTTTGATGGTGACACACGCTGCAATCTGGTGACACACGCTGCAATCTGGTGACACACTCTTCAATCTGGTGACACACGCTGCAATCTGGTGACACACTCTGCAATCTGGTGACACATGCTGCAATCTGGTGACACACGCTGCAATCTGGTGACACACTCTGCAATCTGGTGACACACGCTGCAATCTGGTGACACACGCTGCAATCTGGTGACACACGCTGCAATCTGGTGACACACGCGGCAATCTGGTGACACACGCTGCAATCTGGTGACACATGCTGCAATCTGGTGACACACTCTGCAATCTGGTGACACACGCTGGAATCTGGTGACACACTCTGCAATCTGGTGACACATGCTGCAATCTGGTGACACATGCTGCAATCTGGTGACACACTTTGCAGTCTGGTGACACATGCTGCAATCTGGTGACACACTCTGCAATCTGGTGACACGCTCTGCAATCTGGTGACATGCTCTGCAATCTGGTGACACATGCTTTAATCTGGTGACACACGCTTTAATCTGGTGACACACAATGCAATCTGGTGACACACACTGCAATCTGGTGACACACACTGCAATCTGGTGACACATGCTGTAATTTGGTGACACACGCTGCAATTTGGTGACACACGCTGTAATTTGGTGACACACACTGCAATTTGGTGACACATGCTGCTGCAATTTGGTGACACGCTGCAATTTGGTGACACATGCTGCAATTTGGTGACACATGCTGCTGCAATTTGGTGACACATGCTGCAATTTGGTGACACACGCTGCAATTTGGTGACACATGATGCTGCAATTTGGTGACACATGCTGCTGCAATTTGGTGACACATGCTGCAATTTGGTGACACATGCTGCTGCAATTTGGTGACACATGCTGCAATTTGGTGACACCTTCTGCTGTAATTTGGTGATACATGCTGCTGCAATTTGGTGGTGACACACGCTGCAATTTGGTGACACATGCTGCTGCAATTTGGTGGTGACACATGCTGCTGCAATTTGGTGGTGACACATGCTGCTGCATTTGGTGGGACACAGGCTGCATTTTATGTGACACAGGCTGCATCTAAGGAGGGACTCCGCTGGGGGCACCTGATGTAAGGAGGGACTCCGCTGGGGACACCCGGTGGCATCTGGTGGCAGGCGACGTGGCTAGTGACATGCTCAGGGCTCCCACTGATTCTGCATTATGGTGAGTTGAATGATTTCATGTTATATTACAATGTAATAATAGAAATAATGCGCTTCAATCATCCTGACACCATAACAACCATGGTGCCGGGATGATTGAAGCACTAACACCAGGTGTTTGGAGTATCTTTATCCGCTGATTGTTAAACTTTCTAGAATACACATATTTCTATTGTTGTGTAGGATCTGAGCCTGTTGTCCCTCCATCCCTCTCTCCCTCTCCCTCCATCCCTCGTTCATCTCAGACACTAACCACACCACCTTAGAGCCACACCCACTATTTCACTGAAACCACGCCCATTTTCACCAAGTGGGAGGAGTCAAAAAGGAAGGGCGGGGCCTGGCGCCCCCCATCCTAAAACTTCACCAGCCGCCACTGAATCTGTATAATGTGTTTTGTATCTTTTAGGAAGGCAGAAGTTTTTAACACCAATGGCTGGAAAAAGGAATCAATATATTGACCTAATCTGGCAGAAACAGAATCAGTCCCATTAACGATTGGCCTCCCAGGAGGGTTGGTACAATCTTTATGGATTTTCGGGAGAAAATATATGATGGATGTTCTGCAGAACAGGGGATTTAGATATGCTGCCTCCTTTTTCGTTAAGATTCTTTGGTCCTTCCCATCCTCTATGATAACATAACATAACATAACATAGGATCTTTATTTAACATTTTGTACGTCTCACCATCACTTAGTAGGCGACTCATTTCCCTTTGGTAATACTCTTTACTTAAGACAACTAAACCTCCCCCTTTGTCAGCGGGACATATGACGATCTCTTTATGATTTTCAATAGATTTCATACCCCCCTAATATATTGGGGATCTACTATTTTCTTAATTTTGAATTCCTCCAAGTCTTTTGAAACCATATTCTTATGCCGCGTACACACGAGTGGACTTTACAGCAGACTTGGTCCGAAGGACCGGAGTCCGTCGGATAATTCGATCGTGTGTGGGCTCCAGCCTACTTTTTTTCCCAAAAGTTTGACGGACCTAGAAATGAAACATGTTTCAAATCTTTCCGACGAACTTGAATCTGGTCGAAAAGTATGCTAGTATGCTAGTCCGACAGACAAAAACCGATGCTAGGGCAGCTATTGGCTACTGGCTATCAACTTCCTTGTTTTAGTCCAGTTGTACGTCATCACGTACAAATCCGTCAAGCTTTGGTTGATCGTGTGTAGGCAAGTCTGTTCATTCGGAAAGTCAGTCGGAAAGTCCATCGAAAAGTCTGCCAGACCTAGTCCGTCGAAAAGTCCGCCCGTGTGTACTCAGCATTAAACACCTCCATGAATTTATTATCTACATTAAGAGGATTGAAAATAGATTTATTCCGGGGGGCAGGAGGCGGAGCCTAGCAGAGCAGACATGCATTGTTAGAGCTCCACACCGCTGAGGAGAGAAGAGAAGGACAAAGCGGAGCCTGCAGGCTCAAAAGGTATCCATTTGAACCTTTTTGCCCCAGGGAACAAACTGTGAAAGTTTGGGCAGGAAATATGGTACTGGGAGGAAACCGTGGCAGAAATAAAAATCACCTCACAAAGAGCTCACAGGCACTCACTGCAGCTGAAGCAGCTCCAGTCACCTCACAAGATACAGCATCAGGGCGCTCTCACAGACAGAAAATGTCACAGCAAGACTCTCCATTTGAGTCAGATACAGAACAAATCCTCTCACAAACTTCTCCACAAGCCTCCTCAGTATCCCCAGTAATATTATTACAATTTGAAAAGATGCTTCATAAGGCTTTAAAACAAACCTCAGACCAAATAACAAAAAGCCTAACCAAAGAAATAAGAGAGCTGGGAAACCGCACCGCAGCCTTAGAAATAAAAATGGATGAAATTGAAATTACAACCCAAGAAAATATAACAGAATTGGAACAATTAAAAAAAGAGAATTTAATACTTCAAACTAAGCTCGAAGATTACGAAAATAGAGCCAGACGTTCAAACTTGCGCATAAGGGGAATACCTGAAACTGTGACAGACCTGCATTCTACTATTACTGCTCTATTACAAGAACTAAAGCCAGATATCCCTATTGAACGTTTAGAACTGGACAGAGTACACAGAGCCCTCACAGCCAAAAAGAAAGATGGACCCCCACGTGATATAATCACAAAATTTCATTATTACAGAACGAAAGAACAAATACTAATTGCTGCAAGAGAAAAAAAGGAACTTAATTTTCAAGGACACAACTATCAAATTTTTGCTGACCTATCCCAACTTACTATTACTAAAAGACGATCCATGAAACCCCAACTAATGGAACTGCAACGCCACAACATTATGTATCAATGGGGCTTCCCCTTTTCAGTCAGATTTAACTACCAAGGTACAATTTACAGAAGCAGATCAGCAGATGAACTACAACAAACCCTTTTAAAATTAAATCTGACAGAACCCACAAGCAGCAACACTCCCACACGCAGAAGAATGGCGTCATCTTCACCTTCAGGCAGCACCCAGAAAATTTCAGAACAAAATGGGAATCATCATTCTCACAAAAGAGGCCGTTATGCCACATCATCCATGGACCAAGAAGATTCAATGGACTGACATCCTAATTCCTGATATCTCTTCATTTATTATACTAAGAGATGATTCTCTATAAAAAACCTATATTTATAACTGAATGTAACTGCATTCTGATAGTCACACACTGTGTGGGATCATGTTACATTCCAGTTATATTTCTTATTACTTCTGATTCATATAGCCTTAGAATATATAAGTGAAATAAGGAAATTCTTGTTCAGTTATATATTATCAGGTAATAACAATAGATTTATTACTTTTTAGGACAAATATGTTCAATAATCCAGAAGTAATGGAAGCTTTTTCTTTCTTTTCTTAAAACAAATATATTATTACCTAACTAGTTCCTAGAATTATGTTTTTGTTTATTTTAATCTGAAGCAATACAACCTCAATTTTATGAGTTAACATATCTAAACAGTTGCATATGAATAAAATATGTAATTGTTTACTCTAAAAGGGTTAAAATCCCAAAATAATTCAAACTATCTTCATCAATACCAAAGTTATTAACAGTACCTTTCTAACTGAATTATTTAGCCTAGGGCAAGACTAACCATATACAACCACCCTGGAATAAATAATTTAAAAAAAAACTATATTCTGCACTCCAATTAATGAAACATCATTTTGATGTCTTTTGACATAGCACTTCTCTCCTGTAAGCGGAAGATCCGTGTACCCCCATTAGCCCTCCTCATTCTCCCAACCATATTATGTGGGAGTGTGACGAAGGCACTTATTCCCCTGAGAGAGATATTTATTCTCTTTCACGGGTAAATTGTGATTACTTGCAAAAAATAATTTATACAATGTATCATCTAATCTCATATGTTTTTTGTTTACTCTTTACTCCAGAATTCACTGGTTTCTTTTCTATCTATTCATCTCTTCAGTCCACACAGGTTGATCTGCGCAGTCAGCTCTGCATAACAAAAAGTAAGTCAAAACTATTTGATCTATTGCCATGGCACCACTGAATATACTTTCCCTGAATGTTCAGGGAATAAATGTCCCTCAAAAAAGGACCAAAGCCTTCCGTACTTTCCATAACAAGAAGGCTCACATAGTATGCCTCCAAGAAACACACTTCACCAAAGATTCTACTCCAAAATATATTTCTCCTTTTTATCAACAAATTTACACGGCTTCTGCCTGTACCAAGCAAAGGGGAACTCTAATTGCATTTCACCGATCCACACCATTCACCTTATCATCAGAAATTAAAGACCCAGAAGGTAGATACCTGATACTCATGGGTTATATAATGGATACAGCAATCACGGTGATTTCCTACTACGCTCCTAACAAACAACCTACACCATTCCTCTCACATATATTACAAGTGATTAATACACACAAAATAGGAACAGTGATAATGTGTGGGGATTCGAACCAGGTCCTCCTCCCATTTCTAGATAAATCACCTTTTACACCATCCAAAATAACCTCTAGATTACCTTTTTCTCAACTTCTTTCCAAATACAATCTGGTAGATTCATGGAGAGAAAGTAACCCAATGAAAAAGAAATTCACTTATTTCTCGCACCCTCATCAAACCTTCACCAGAATAGATCATATTTTTCTAACAATAGGAATGATACCAGAAATTATTGCATCAGATATAATTCCGATTCCGTGGTCTGACCATAATGCAGTATACACTACTATAGCCTCAGCCATACCAAAAGCGCATGACCCAACGTGGTACTTACCGGACATAATGCTCAAACACCCACTACATCAGATGGCCATTGAACAAGCTTTAAAGGAATACATATCAATTAATAATACAACAGACATCTCCCCAATAACACTGTGGGAAGCTCATAAGCCTGTCTTGCGTGGTACAATACAAAGACAAATGGCACTATTTAAACGGGAACGCAAAAATCTAGCAAAAAAACTAGAACTCAATTTTAATGCAGCCTACATATCATTTCAAGATAATCCATCTCAGAGTACAAAATCTCATCTGGAAAAATCTAGATTGGAATACGATCTATTTCTCACTGAGTCAGTTGATAAATCCCTCAAACGCTCCAAACACAATTTCTACATGAATACAAACAAACCAGGTACATATTTGGCTCGGGCATTAAATTCAACTAACAAATCTTTCAAACCAATACGTTTGAAATTATCAAAAAATGTTTACACTTGTAATCCAGTTAAAATAGTCCATAAATTTCACTCACATCTCGCAACTTTATACAAGACAAACAATGAATTTAATCCTACAGAGGCTGAATCCTTCTTCTCAAAAATATCCTTACCTGAGTTATCTCAGAATCAAAAAAGCAGTTTGGATGAGCCTATAACTATAGATGAAGTTGCTAACGCCATAAAAGACCTAAAACTTAACAAAAGACCAGGCCCAGACGGCTACTCGGCTTTATACTATAAAACATTCTCAGAAATACTCTCTCCCATTCTCACTGAAACTTTTAACAAACTTCTAGATGGACATTCTTTTCGGCAAGAAACACTAATGGCAATTGTTTGTATGATCCCAAAACCCCTTTCTGATGATACTTCCTGTGTGAATTATCGGCCTATCTCTCTGTTAAACCTCGATATTAAATTATTAGCAAAAATAATAGCAAAACGCCTCAATAGCATTATAGGAAAATTAATACATAGAGATCAAGTAGGCTTCATGCCAAATAGACAGGCAGGCGATAATATACGCAGGGCAGTGTTATTGGCACATATTGCTAAAAAACGGAAAATCCCTTTATGTTTTCTATCTCTCGATATTAAGAAGGCATTTGACACAGTATCCTGGCAATATATGCAATATTCATTACAAAAATGGGGTTTTGGACCCCACTTTTTAACATGGATCAAAGCATTATATAATAAACCCAAAGCCTATATAAAATATGCTGGATACAAATCTGAAGCCTTTAATATCGAAAGAGGTACCCGACAGGGTTGCCCATTATCTCCCTTATTATTTGCCCTTATACTCGAACCCATGGCCCAATACATCAGAACAAACCAAACTATAACTGGCATTGAAGTAGGAGGTATTACACACAAATTATGTATATTTGCAGACGATATATTACTTTTTCTATCATCACCACAGGTCTCTGGTCCTAACTTAATACCAGCTCTTGATGGATTTGCAGCCCTATCCGGTCTTATGATTAATCCTAAGAAATGCCTAGTGCTTAATATTTCACTCACAAACATGGAATTGATCCCGGCTAGGGCTGCACTCCCATTCACATGGGCAGAAAAATCAATCCCATATCTTGGAATTCATTTAACAGCATCTCATTCTGACTTATTCTCAACCAATTATCCTCCTGTATTAAAACAGATCACAAATCTAATAAAACAATGGTCGCAACTTCCTTTATCCTGGATAGGGAAGATTAATGCAATCAAAATGACTATTCTACCCAAATTGCTTTATCTATTCAGAGTCCTCCCTATTCCAATTCCTTCCTATTTTTTGAGAATAGTACAAAAAAGAGCAACTTTGTTTATATGGGGCTCTTCTAAACCACGTATACCTATACACACACTACATCTTCCCAAAAATAAAGGAGGCCTGGGATACCCTAATTTTACTAACTACTACAGAGCAGCACATTTGGCCAGTCTGTCCAAATACCATGCAAAACAGGAAATCCCATTATGGGTATTTATAGAGGCTTCAGAAAATGACCCTCTATTAATATCAAATTTATTATGGCTTGATCCTAAAGACCGCTTTAAAATTCATAATCCCATAACTAAACACTTCTTATCTCTCTGGGATAAACTAAAAACCAAATATCAGTTACAATCTCCACACAATCCTCTCCTTTCTTTTATCAGAAATCCGGCCTTTTATCCGGCATGGATCTACCCAAATTCTTTTAAAGCTTGGACAACATCAGGCATTCAGACACTAAATGACTTCATAGCATCTAAATCATTCCTTTCATTCCCATCGCTTAGAGAAAAATATGATCTACCAAACTCTGAGATATTTAGATATCTCCAAATCAAAAATTTCTATACACCATTCCTAAAGGGGGATACACCATTATCCCAATTATCCATTTTTGAATCAATCTGTACAAAAGATCCATTTGCTAAAGGTACAATTTCATCACTTTATAATCAATTATATGGAGTAGCAAATCTTAATAGACCCTCTTACATTCAGAGGTGGGAGGAGGACCTGGGACGAACTTTAGAAGACACGGACTGGTCTAACATATGGCTCACATCTAAGTCATCTTCACCCAACATCTTAGCACTGGAGACAAATTATAAAGTCCTAACTCGCTGGTACCTTGTACCCGCTAGAGTGGCAAAATATTCACCTAATGCCTCAACTCTTTGTTTTCGAGGATGCCCAGAAATAGGCACATATTTACACATATGGTGGACGTGCCCAGTAATCCAAACCTTCTGGAAGGAAGTCTTCGTGATTGCATCTAAAATATTTAAAAAAATAATACAACCAGATCCATATTTAACTTTACTTAATCTAAAACCGGAATGGTTAACACTCTCTCAATTCAAACTTATGATCCAACTAATAACGGCTGCAAAACAAACAGTGGCCAAGGCATGGAAATCTCCTACATTGGTACTAGCAGAAACAATTCACAGAATGAATAATACAATGTCCCATGCTAAGATGGTAGCCATCGATCAAAATCAAATTCCAAAATTTGAAAAACTTTGGCATCCTTGGATAAAACAACAGTTCCTGTCAAACTTCAATGACTCTGTCCTGTTGCCATGGTAACAGATTAAATGACTTACAGAGACACCCATTCTAAGGCTTCAAAGAGAACTAAAAAGAATAATAAACTGACGAGCGGGACAACCTTGTGGACCATACCTCTACCTTTCAACCCTTTTTCTTCTTTCTCTTTCCTTTTCTCCACCTTACGATTAAAGCTCATTATCAGAATTTATTTGACCTATATACACTCTACTTGTAAACAATATGTATAGTAGGTATAAATCATTTAAATACCTACAAAAGTAACTAAGGAAATGATATATATCTTTAATTTATGTTTACGAGAACCCAATGTTTAATATTTGAAATTTCATGATATTTACCTATATAAACCCTACTGTAAAACAATGAGCTTACTTTATAGATCCTTGTAAACTTACTTTATGTATCTTTATAACATTGTATACTCAATAAACTTCTTTTGACAAGGAAAATAGATTTATTCCGTAAAGTCGAATGATCACCTCTCTTACTTTTCATTTTCTTAGTGGGCCGGCACTGGGTGACTAAGAGAATGAAAAGTAAGAGAGGAAGCAGAGGGGGTAGGCGATTACAAAAGGCCTAAACCCAAATAGGAACAGGAATATACAATCTAAGCGGGGTTTCACTTAATGATGATGAAATTAGAGTGTTGGATAGAGGCCTAAAGTTTGCTCCTATAAAAATTTTTAATAAATTTAAAACATATCTGAGCTTACAAAAGTATATTAGAACTCTCAATATGAAAAAATATTTTTATCTAATCCATGTAAAGGCTTGGTAGCTACAAGAGGTGATCATTTGACTTCACGGAATAAAACGATTTTCAATCCTCTTAATGCTTGGCCAGTCCATCACCTTTACCCTCAGATTCTTTAGTAAGGCAGTGGTCATCTTGGAAGTGTGTTTGGGGTCATTATCATGTAGGAATACTGCCCTGTGGTCCAGTCTTCGAAGGGAGGGGCTCATGCTATGCTTCAGTATGACACAGTACTTCTTTGATCGACCATGGCGAGGCCTGTTCTGAATGGAACCTGTCCTGTTAAAATGCTGTATGGTATCTTGGCCACCATGCTGCAGCTCTTGGCAATCTTCTTATAGCCTAGGCCATCTTTATGTAGAGCAACAATTCTTTTTTTTCAGATCCTCAGAGAGTTCTTTGCTATGAGGTGCATTGTTGAACTTCCAGTGACCAGTATGAGAGAGTGAGAGCGATAACACCAAGTTTAACACACCTGCTCCCCATTCACACCTGAGACCTTGTAACACTAAGGTGTCACATCACACCGGGAAGGGAAAATGGCTAATTGGGCCCAATTTGGACATTTTCACTTAGAGGTACACTCACTTTTGTTGCTAGTGGTTTAGACATTAATGGCTGTGTGTTGAGTTATTTTGAGGGGACAGCAAATTTACACTGTTATACAAGCTGTACACTCACTACTTTACATTGTAGCAAAGTGTCATTTCTTCATTGTTGTCACATGAAAAGATATCATAAAATATTTACAAAAATGTGAGGGGTGTACTCACTTTTGTGAGATACTGTATATATATTACATTATATATGATCATTACATCGGGGTCCCCTGAGAGCCCCCCCCTTTACATCAAGGTTCCCAGAGCCCCCTCATTACATTAGGGTCCCCAGAGAGCCTCCCTCTTACATCCAGGTCACCAGAGAACCTCCCCCTTAGATCAGGGTCTTCAGAGAGCCCCCCTTTACATCAGGGTCCCCTGATAGCCTCCTCTTACATTATGGTCTCCAGAGAGCCCCCCTTACATCAGGGACCCCAGAGAACCTCCCTACTTACATCAGGGTCCCCAGAGAGCCCCCCCTTACATGAGGGTCCCCAGAGAGCCACCCCTTACATCAGGGTTCCCAGAGAGCCTCCTCTTACATCAGGGTCCCCAGAGAGCCCCCCTTACATCAGGGTCCCCAGAGTGCCTCCCTACTTACATCAGGGTTTCCAGGGAGCCCCCTTACATCAGGGACCCCAGAGAACCTCCCTACTTACATCAGGGTCCCCAGAGAGCCCCCCTTACATAAGGGTCTCCAGAAAGCCCCCCTTACACTAGTGTCCCCAGAGAGCCTCCTCTTACACCAGGGTGTCCAGAGAGCCCCCTTTTTACATCAGGGTTCCTAGAGAGCCCCCCTACTTACATAAGCATCCCCAGAGAACCTCTCTTACATCAGGGTTCCCAGAGAGAGGGCGGGCAGTGAAAGAGTATGTAATCTCTCTGCTGCCCACATCTGCACAGTGAGGGCGGAACAGCGGTGATGCAGGGCGGGAGGTGAGAGATGATGTCATCTCTCTGTTCTCTCGCCTGCAAGCCGGCCGGCTCTCCCATGCTGCCCGTCCGCTCTACAGCTCTCCCATTCTGGCCACTGGCCCTGTCATGCAGCCCGCCTGTTCTCCAGCTCTGTAATGCGGCCTGCCACACTCGTGGCCCGGTAGTTGGGGACCCCTGCAGAGACTCGGGGCTATGGGCTCCAGATTCTGGACTATAGCCCCAGAAGCCACCCCCAGTGATGCCACTGCTTACTTGAGTGGATTTCCCTTCCTAGGGGTAGATTTCCTCTCATTTCTTGTTATCTCCCTCCATTTGCAAGTTGGAATCATTTGTAATTCCGGTGTTTGTAACCTGGGGACGGTCTGTACATGTAGGTGGTTGTAGTGGCCATAAAATCACCAGCTGCTTGTGACGGCTGACTTTTATCACAAAGGTCTGGAGCTGAACTGACCAATTCCTGGGCTTGAAGCTGAATTCCAGGCACATGAACAAATGCAGTTAAATTAATTAAATATGTAAACAATAGGTCCCACCAGAGCGTTGAAAGTGGTTACATTTGAAATTAAGGACACCTCACTGCAATGCACTAAAACCTACATTGGGGTGCTTCAGTGCCACCCATTCTTAATGATATCCTAATGCACCTTGCCAAAGGATGTGCATTTCAGCTCACCACAATGCATAATAATGCACTACTAAGGGAGTAGTCAAGCGGAATCTAACCATGCGGACCAGATTTTGTCCTATTTGGCAGGGTAGCCTCTACTCATATATGTTAATTGATACATAGGAAGTGTGAAGTTAATTGCCAAACACCAATCGTTATAGGATTGCAGGGAGGAAAGTTTACACTTAAAGAGAATTTCTCTTCTAGTGTAGTAAGAGGCATTAAACAGTAGTAATTTATTATGTTTTTGTATAGAAAGAACATCATAAATATCCAATAATAAAACAAGGGGATTAAGTAATATAAGTAGGCAAAGTGCTTTGGACATTCTAGTCCTGATTTGACCCCAGCAAGCAAGAAGTAGGGGGCAAGTTTATACCATATGACAAAAACTGCCGGGGGTGCTCTGGCATTTGTTACAATGTAGGGAGAGTGTTGAGTAAATACAATGCAGCTGCTTAGGTGAACAATAGATTCTCTGTAAAAAATTCAGTAGGATAAGATTGTGCTTTGCTGAATTCATGAGTTTAGTGTACAGGTCCTCCACATCTCTTCCAATTCCTCTGAAAAAGTAGGAATATCATTCTTACATTTCTGGAGCAAAGATTTTAGTTCTGTGATAGGTTATAAAATGGGCGGAAACTGAAAACAGGGGTTTAGTAAGCTCAGCAGCTCTCAACAAGGACTCCAAAGGGTATTGCTGAAGGGTGAGTATCTGGGGGAACTGGGCTCTACTAACATGCCTAAGTTGTAGATCTCTGAATAAATACAAGTTGGGGAGGTCATATTTCTCTTTATCACTTTCTCAGCATCAAGAGAGTTGATAACTGTAGTGCTAATATTGTCATGTTGGACAGATAGATGGGTGAATAAATGGTTTAGGTTGATGTCAATGCTGTATTAACGTAAATATCTTTGTTGGATTAGAGTGATATGATAGCTTGAAGGAGCTAATATGGGGTGATATCAGCCTCCATGCCAGAATACTGGGCAAGAGATAGAGTGGGCAGCGAGACATAATTCAAACATACCTCCAATTCAGTAGGCATATACACCACTGTAGAGGTTGCAGTAGTAGGTAGTCAATTGATTTGTGATAAGCCTAGAGCGAGTGAGGATTTTACGTGGGCCGTAAATTCTGGGTTTAGTTTTAGCAGCAGATTATTCCCTCGTCAACCATTCAGGAAACTAACCACACTTGTTTCCATGTTAATAAAATCATTGCACATGCACCTATTTGTGCATTTTGGTGTTTCAGGTAGACCTTTCAAATGAGTGGAACTTCTGTTCCTGATGTAAGATTTACCCTCTATTCCTATTCTGGAGACCACTCAAAATGTTGTATTTTCTTTCGCTTTTAATGATAACTATCAAAAAGAGATACAGTGTGATTTTGCACATAATTTCTTTTAATTATATAGGCACTAAGTAATAGGTAAAAATAGAATAAATCATACTATTTTGTATTATCTATTTGAGCCAGCAGGTGTAGCTTTAAGCTCTTTTTCACATTCAAAAGTTTTCAGTTTGTTTTGTTGATGAAAGAAGCCAGTTATTCACACAGCTCTGTGACTCATCCAAGTAACACGTTCCCTTTGGGATAGTTCAGTCTGAAGTTTCATTCAAAGAACCTGTGTCTCAAAGCAAGCAGCTCTACTGTGCTGTCTCCATAACCAACCCGATGTTCAGGCAAAGCAACATTTTCTTTTTTAAATCCCCAGCCACGTCCTTCAGCTTCCAGGAGGAGAAGAAGTCACCTTGCAAAAAAATTAAATAGTGCAGGAGAAATGTCCATGTACCCCACATCATAACAAACCCATAGTAAGAAGATGAATGGCAGCCTCAGCATGGGCTCTGGTGTGGCCTATCTGGAGCACAGGCTGAGGCAGCTATTCATCCTCTTACTATGGGTTTGTTACAATGTGCGGCACATGGACATTCCTCCTGCTGTATTGAAGATTGGAGCTGATACAAGCTCCGTTCCTGGCCAGCACTCACAGTGGTCGGCTTTTGACTCATACCTCTAGCCTGAGTGAAACCCACACCTTTACAGTTGGGAACTGCAAAAAAACTTACACTTTCTATGGGCACTCCCTATGTGACAGTGCTGGTGCTGGGTTCCTGGCCCAATCCAAAATCTAATGTACTGGGTATTGTGTTTTCTCCCAGCAGCTGTAAAGAGCATTGGAAGAGCAAACACAAGTTGAGTATGTGCAGTGGGGGAAAAAGGGCAGAAAGGGGGAAATTAAAGCAAACTTATTGCTTTAAGTTGCCCAAAACACAACCTAAATTTCAGCCGTTTTGGGTAGCCCTGTTGACACCACCTGGCTTGAGAGACCTAAATTGGGAAATCGAAGGAGGTGAGCTAAAAAAAAAGTCAACCAGTGACTGCAACAAAATGCCTGCAGAGATTGTATATGGAGCTGCTTGCCGCTGGGCTCACATCTAGAGCTGGTGTGCGTTCCACATACATGGGAGAAAACCGTAAGCTGGAACCCGGAAGGGACATGACCGGAAGCACCTTGACATACGTTTCACAATTAATACATCGTCAGGACACGTCCCAGCTTCCGGTTTTCTCCCATGTATGAGCGGAACGCACGCCGGCTCTAGACGTGAGCCCAGCGGCAAGCGGCTCCATATGCACTCTCTGCAGGCTATACTCAGTGCCAGGCTAAGGCACATTTAAATGTAAGCAGATAACCTTCATGTTTTATGTACAATTTTAAATAAACCAACAGTATTGCCCTATGTAGTGTCCCTTTGTTTTTTCCATATGGGATACTGTGGTGGAGAGGAGGTCATATTACAGAGTAGTCATCTGGTTACCTAGGGTATCCAATCCAGGATTTCCCAAAAGCGCATTGGACCATCTTTTTAAATAAAGAGGTCACATCCATCTGGTGAGCAGCTTTCAATTTAGAGCACATTGGGTGGATTCAATATATATGGTAAAGGAATTCCCTTTTGCTTTCGGTGTGGGTCTACTAATCAAGACAAATCATTGGAATTATGGACTTTTAAAATATAATTTGATTAATATTTTTTGATCACTACCAATTTACATATGTTTTTTTTCTCATTTCACTTTTTGTACATCTTCACTTTGTGTTTGTACGATATAAGGAAATATTGCACTTTAACCACTTCAGCCCCGGAAGGATTTACCCCTTCCTGACCAGAGCACTTTTTACAATTTGGCACTGCGTCGCTTTAACTGCTAATTGCACGATCATGCAATGCTGTACCCAAACAAAATTTGCATTCTTTTCTTCCCACAAATAGAGCTTTCTTTTGATGGTATTTGATCACCTCTGCGGTTTTTATTTTTTGCGCTATAAACGGAAAAAGACTGAAAATTTTGAAAAAAAATGATATTTTCTACTTTTTGTTATAAAAAAAATCCAATAAACTCAATTTTAGTCATACATTTAGGCCAAAATGTATTCGGCCACATGTCTTTGGTAAAAAAAATGTCAATAAGCGTATATTTATTGGTTTGCGTAAAAGTTATAGCGTCTACAAACTAGGGTACATTTTCTAGAATTTACACAGCTTTTAATTTATGACTGCCTATGTCATTTCTTGAGGTGCTAAAATGGCAGGGCGGTACAAACCCCCCCCCCCAAAGGACCCCATTTTGGAAAGTAGACACCACAAGGAAATTGCTGAGAGGCATGTTGAGCCCATTGAATATTATTTTTTTTTTTGTCCCAAGTGATTAAATAATGACGAAAAAAAAAATTACAAAAAGTTGTCACTAAATGATATATTGCTCACACAGGCCATGGGCATGTGTGAAATTGCACCCCAAAATATATTCAGCTGCTTCTCCTGAGTGCGGGGATACCACATGTGTGGGACTTTTTGGGAGCCTAGCCGCATACGGGGCCCCGAAATCCAATCACCGCCTTCAGGATTTCTAAGGGCGTAAATTTTTGATTTTACTCCTCACTACCTATCACAGTTTTGAAGGCCATAAAATGCCCAGATGGCACAACCCCCCCCCAAATGATCCCATTTTGGAAAGTAGACACCCCAAGCTATTTGCTTTGATGCATGTTGAGTCCATGGAATATTTTATATTTTGACACAAGTTGCGGGAAAGTGACAAATTTTTTTTTTTTTGCACAAAGTTGTCACTAAATGATATATTGCTCACACAGGCCATGGGCATATGTGGAATTTCACCCCAAAATACATTTAGCTGCTTCTCCTGAGTATGGGGATACCACATGTGTGGGACTTTTTGGGAGCCTAGCCGCATACGGGGCCCCGAAAACCAAGCACCGCCTTCAGGCTTTCTAAGTGCCTAAATTTTTGATTTCACTCTTCACTGCCTATCACAGTTTCGGAGGCCATGGAATGCCCAGGTGGCACAAACCCCCCCAAATGACCCCATTTTGGAAAGTAGACATCCCAAGCTATTTGCTGAGAGGCATTGTGAGTATTTTGCAGCTCTCATTTGTTTTTGAAAATGAAGAAAGACAAGAAAAAATTTTTTTTTTTCTTTTTTCAATTTTCAAAACTTTGTGACAAAAAGTGAGGTCTGCAAAATACTCACTATACCTCTCAGCAAATAGCTTGGGGTGTCTACTTTCCAAAATGGGGTCATTTGGGGGGTTTTGTGCCACCTGGGCATTCCATGGCCTCCGAAACTGTGATAGGCAGTGAAGAGTGAAATAAAAAAATGTACGCCCTTAGAAAGCCTGAATGCGGTGCTTGGTTTTCGGGGTCCCGTACGAGGCTAGGCTCCCAAAAAGTCTCACACATGTGGTATCCCCGTACTCAGGAGAAGCAACAGAATGTATTTTGGGGTGTAATTTCACATATTCCCATGGCATGTTTGAGCAATATATCATTTAGTGACAACTTTGTGCAAAAAAAAAAAAAAAAAATGTGTCTCTTTCCCGTAACTTGTGTCACAATATAAAATAATCCATGGACTCGACATGCCTCTCAGCAAAAAGCTTGGGGTGTCTACTTTCCAAAATGGGGTCATTTGGGGGGGTTTGAACTGTCCTGGCATTTTATGCACAACATTTAGAAGCTTATGTCACACATCACCCACTCTTCTAACCACTTGAAGACAAAGACCTTTCTGACACTTTTTGTTTACATGAAACATTTTTTTTTTTGCAAGAAAATTACTTTGAACTCCCAAACATTATATATTTTTTTAAAGCAAATGCTCTACAGATTAAAATGGTGGGTGTGTAATTTTTTTTTTTCACACAGTATTTGCGCAGCGATTTTTCAAACGCATTTTTTGGGGGAAAAAACACACTTTTTTAAATTTTAATGCACTAGAATACACTATATTGCCCAAATGTTTGATTAAAAAAGATGATCTTAGGCCAAGTACATGGATACCAAACATGACATGCTTTAAAATTGCGCACAAACGTGCAGTGGCAACAAAATGAATACATTTTTAAAAGCCTTTAAAAGCCTTTACAGGTTACCACTTTAGATTTACAGAGGAGGTCTACTGCTAAAATTACTGCCCTCGATCTGACCTTTGCGGTGATACCTCACATGTATGGTGCAATTGCTGTTTACATTTGACGCCAGACCGACGCTTGCCGTTCGCCTTAGCGCAAGAGCAGGGGGGGACAGGGGTGCTTTTTTTTTTTTTTTTTCTTTATTATTTTTTTGCTTTTTTATCTTATTTTTAAACTGTTCCTTTCATTTTTTTTTTTAAATCATTTTTATTGTTATCTCAGGGAATGTAAATATGACAGCAATAGGTAGTGACAGGTACTCTTTTTTGAAAAAATTGGGGTCTATTAGACCCTAGATCTCTCCTCTGCCCTCAAAGCATCTGACCACACCAAGATCGGTGTGATAAAATGCTTTCCCAATTTCCCAATGGCGCTATTTAGATCCGGCGAAATCTAAGTCATAAAATGCTCGTAGCTTCCGGTTTCTTAGGCCATAGAGATGTTTGGAGCCACTCTGGTCTCTGATCAGCTCTATAGTCAGCTGGCTGAATCACCGGCTGCATTCTCAGGTTCCCCGTTGAGACAGGAGAGCCAGAGAAAAACACGGAAGACGGTGGGGGGCATTCCCTCCCACTGCTTGTAAAAGCAGTCTAGAGGCTAATTAGCCGCTAGGATTGCTTTTACATGAAAGCCGACCGCTGGGTGAAAAGAATGATACCAAGATGATACCTAAACCTGCAGGCATCATTCTGGTATAACCACTCAAAGTCATGAATGGCGTACCTGAAGACAAAAAAATGGTTAACAATAAAGCACAGTAAACAGTAAAATATAAAAAATTGCATACCTGAAAAGCAAACATGATAAAACATAATAACAATAAAACATTGCACAATAGAATACAGTAAAAAAGAGCAGAACAATAGAGAGAGAATAAAGAGAGAGAGAACAATAAAACGACAACTATTTTTTTTATTTTATATTTTTTTTGTGTTTTTTTTTTTTTTTTTTTACACTTTTTTTGTAACTGTAACTTTTATAACTGTAACCGGTTCCAGGTTCGGGTCTCTCAAAATGCGATGGCATCTTGGGAGACCCTGTGAAAGTGTGCCAAATCTGTGCAATGCTGTACCCTATGCTAATACTCAACTAGTGAATGGTAGCGTTCAAAACATTCACCAATGCAAAGACCAGGATTGTCAGGACAGGAGGGACAATAATAACGGGTGTCACACCTATATCAGCGCTTGCTGTAGGCACAACATCTTTTTTGGGGGGTTCGTTGGGTAGGGGTACTCGGGAGGACATAAAGAAAATGACTCTCATGCAGCCAACTGCATTTGGTTGGGGATGTGAATGGGGGAAGTACGGGTGCTGCAGAAGTGGTGGGTTCCCAATTAGGATAGGCGAATGCAGCAGGAAGGGCATTATGGGCACGACGGGCCTGTGTTTGTCTTCTTCTTGGTGGCAGCGGGACACTACTTGTGCTTGCCACCTCACCAGCTTGAACTGCACTTATGGGAGTCGCCATGTCACCAAGTGTTACTGCAGTGCTGGTTTGACTACGACCGGGGTGTACTAGGCCGCTGGCGCTTGCCAGTTCACCAAAACGCTACCAAAAAAAACTGTTAGCGATCGCAGGGATCAGGCCTGACTCTGAGAACGCTGCAGTTATGCGTTTAGTGTTTTGTAAGTGTCAGTGATCGATCGATACTGTACTTGGGTGGGCTGGGCTGGGCCGGGCGGAGGGGCAAAACACAGGTGCTAGCAGGTATCTGGGCTGATTCCGCAAACACTGTTTTTCTGGGAACCCTAAACTGCTGGGGACGCTAGTACAGATCTGATCGGATCAGATATTGATCCGTTCAGATACTATACCACTAAGGGAGGTGTATGGTGCGTGCGTAGGTGTTAGCGGTACTGGTGCTAATCTGACGCTGCCTGGGGAAACACATATCACCACCGGGCGATCAGGGGGCTAAACCTTTATTAGGTAATAAATGGCGGGTGCCCTGACACTATAAAAAATAAACAAACTAACCAGCGTCACCCGTAACAGTTATACGGTGATCAGTGGTGAAAGGGTTAACTAGGGGGCAATCAAGGGGTTAAAACATTTATTAGGTAGTATATGGGGGTCCCTGACACTATAAAACGCTGACGGCGAACCTAAATATTTACCTCCCTAACTAGCGCCACCAGAGACACTAATACAGCGATCAGAAAAATGATCGCTTAGCGACACTGGCGACGGGGGGTGATCAAGGGGTTAAAACTTTATTAGGGGGGGTTAGGGGGGTACCCTAGACCTAAAGGGGGCTAACACTAACTGCCCTACCACACTAACTGTCACAAACTGACACCAATGCAGTAATCAAAAAAAAAAAAACTGCTTGGTGTCAGTGTGATGGGGGGGGGAGGGGTGATTAGGGGGTGATCGGGGGATAAAGGGGGGTGTAAAGTATGCCTGGCATGTTCTACTGTGTGTGTGTTTTACCATCACTCGGATGTCTTCTCTCCTCGGCGCCGGAACGGAAAATACCGAGCCGAGAGATGACATCACTTCCTCTGCCTCTGTGTACTATACAGAGGCAGCGGAAGAATCTCATTGGCTGGGAGCGATGGATGGCCTCCCCCTCATCTCTGAACACTCCCAGTCAGAAGCCGACCGCCTCGAGCACCAGGGGGGTGCGATCGGATCCCCCGCCCACGGCAAGCAATCACGTACCAGGTACGTGATTTTGCCTGATCGTGCCATTCTGCCGCAGTATACCTGCGTTAGGCGGTCGGCAAGTGGTTAATGCACATATTCACTTTATTTTATGCTATATGATATTCAGGGAATATAATATAATCACTTAGCGCCCCCTATCACCTAATTTTGTTTCACTTGCACAGTGACAGGTTCACTGTTTTCTGGGGAGCAGCTTTATACACAAGGTATTAGCATCAATTTTATTGTTTGGCGCAAGGTTTTTTTTCAGTCACTGTTTGGGTATTCTGACAGCCACCAGTGACAGCTGTCAGAATCCAATAGCCAGCAGTGGGAGATGCATCCACCTACACTGCTTAGCACTGACGGGGGAATCCATGGATTTTTCTCATTCAGTCCAGTGTGTATATGAATGACCAACTTTACTTTGCAAAGAAAAAATATGTAAAAAAAAATCAGTAATTATAATAGCTACAGATCTGGCTGAATAATTTCAGTTACTTACAGATATATCAGCCAATTATTTGCAAGAAACTGTTGGATAATACCTGATATTGTTTAGGCACTTATACAGGGATGAGACTTTTCATTTAACTATTTAAAATTCCATCAAGTTAAACCTGTGATCATCCATCTGAAGAAAAAGAAAGCAGGTAGCATCAGAAATTCCTTCCTACACACCAAACCAAGCATGGGACGTGTACAGACCTGCAATGTCCTATGAAGACAGGGAGAATTCACATACAGATAATCTGCTTAAAAAAAAAAAACTATTTCCATCAGTGTTACATTTTTACATTTCTCACCTTGGTCACGGTCTTTGCTCGGTACTAAGTAAGAAATTGTTTGAAATGAGCATATGAACAGTCTAAACAAGACAAATGGAATGTGCAGAGCTGAAAAAAATGAATTGGTGTATTCACCAGCATGTAAAAATGATGGAGTTTGGTAATAAATCTAGAGATTTTTGCTTTACATGCAATCAACAGTAACACAACAGCAACACTACTCTATTGTATTAATTGGTATTATACACCTATTCTTCATCAAAAGGTTTATTCTATTTCCTTCCAACATTTCCTCAGAATTTTTTAGGTCTCTGATACCTTCAGATGAATGGGATTTTAGAAGCCAGTGATGATTTGGCTTGATGACTTACAAATGTGGCGGTCGGAAAACTACGAAGACTGAACACTTCCAAAGGAAGAAACACAGACATATCAGTTGTAAATACACCGGAGGGAATTATCAAAGCTGGAGCAGCCAGAATCTGAAGCAGCTATGTATGACAACCAATCAGCTCCTATCTTTTATTTTGTCTGCTCCAGTTTTGATAAATTTCCCCATTCATTGTGTTTTAAGCTTTGTAAGATTTGCTTTTCTGAAGACGGTACCAAAGATGCAGCTAACAGGTTTTTTTTTTTTAGAACTCCACACCCACAAAGCACCAAAAAGCAGATGTGTGAATGTACCCTTAAAATAGAGCTGTGGCCAGACTATGGACCTGCAGACATTTGCATTTTTTTTAACAAGCAGTACATAAGCTTTAAAACAAGTCCTTATGCCGCGTACACACGATCGGAATTACCGTCAGAAAAACCTTGGATAGTTTTTCCGGCGGTATTCCGCTCAAGCTTGCCTTGCATACACACAGTCACACAAAAGTTCTCTGAACTTTCAACCGTCAAGAACACGGTGACGTACAACACTACGACGAGCCGAGAAAATGAAGTTCAATGTTTCCGAGCATGCTTCAAATTGTTTCCGAGCGTGCGTAGGAAATTTGCGCGTCAGAATTGCTACAGATGATCAGAATTTCCGTCGGAAAAATAGAGAACCTGCTCTCAATATTTTGCTGGAAATTCCGCCAACAAAAGTCCGATGGAGCATACACATGGTCGGAATTTCCGATCAAAAGCTCACATCGGACTTTTGCTGGCGGAATTTACGATCGTGTGTATGGGGCATTACTCATCTTTGTAGCTAAAGGAACCATGGAGCAATTCATCCTTGAAGAGAAGTGTTGTTTAAAGTGACACTAAAGCTTTTTTTTTTTTTTTTTTTTAATAAATAACATGTCATACTTACCTCCACTGTGCAGCTTATTTTGCACAGCGTGACCTCGAACATCCTCTTTTGGGGTCCCTTGGCGGTTCTCATGGCTCCTCCCACATTAGATAACCCCCTGGGAGAAAAGCTCTCCCGGGGGGTTACCTTGCGGGCACGCTCCCGAGTCATTCATTCGGCATTCATAGAAGCCGAATGTATGACTCGTCCCCGCCCCCCCGGAGCCTGGGTTATTGGATTCGATTGACAGCAATGGGAGCCAATGGCTGCGCTGCTATCAATCCATCCAATCAGGACCCAAGACATCGGCTTTTGCTGGTTTGCTCATCCCGGGAACGTGATAGAGGAAGTACAGGTAATTAAAACGGGGGCTCCGGGGGGCTGCAGCTTCACAGGAGGTTTTTCACCTCAATGCATAGAATGCATTGGGGTGAAAAACCTTGAAGGTTTACAACCCCTTTAAGTGGGGGTATTCAGTTCTTCTCCCTTCCAGTGTGCCTGCTCTGTGCTAACATTAGAGATTAAAAGACTGGCAACATAGCAAGTCACTGCTGGAAAGGGGAGCAGAAAAGCTACTGGGAGAAATTAAAAGTGAAAGCTCTTTCTGCTGTGAAAGTTAAAGCTGAATTGTGGGATCAGCAACTATTGGTTAAATACAAGAGTCAAGTATAACCTTCCTTGAATCCTGATGTGGTTTGTGTAGTTCTTCAAGATCTGTGCAGAAATCCAGTGTGAAACTTGGCTTCTGTAGAGGAACTTCCTGTTATCGCTGCTGTTCTCCTTGCGTAGGGTTACTGGGCTTTCAATACAATATTCCAAATGCACACATCCCTGTAAAGATGGCTGTATTCATAAATGGGTGCTGAAGCGACCACCGGCTGGAACCTTGTATAGTCAAAGAAGTCACCAGCACACCAGGATCTCCAAAAATAGGTCCAAAACTTTAATCAGCGAACACTTAATTATAGCTTTATGTGTACAATACAATCGATGCATATACACAGTTGTACACAGAAATACTGTTACATGAATTGTCACAGGACGAGTGAGCAACACCTTAAAACAGGATAAAGATGTACAGAGGTGTTGAATTACATCACATTAGGAGATGAGATCAAAGATAATAGGTTCCAGTAGTACCAGTAGGAGGGGAAGAGAAAGGGGGGGGGGGGAGAGGGCCGGAGAAAGGACCACATCCATCTTGCTAGGTTCACAGAGCTCAAACAATGATTAGACATTCAGAAGATCAAAACAGTGGTAAACTATTGCAAGGCGGGTCCAACAGCAAGATCTCAGTGATCATCCTCCCCCTCTGTGCCCCACACATCTATCCATCCCGACCATATCTTGTCAAATTTGGCAGGACAATTTCAGTTGGCATAGGTAAGTTTATATAATGGTAGCACCAAGTTCAATTTAAGGCGCCATGAGGATAGTGTGGGTGGGACATTGTCCTTCCAGTGAAGGAATATCTCTCTACGAGCATAAAATGTAGCCTAATTCAAAAATAATCTAGTATATTTGCCCCTTACCCTAGAGTCAAAAACATTGAGCAGCATCAGTTTGGGGTCTGTTCCCAGCTCCAGAGAGGTAACCCGACTAAGGGTGTCAGCTATCTCCAACTAATAATCCCTGAGGCGGGGACAGGACCATATCATATGAAAGAAAGTGGCGGAACTCTGACCACATCTAGGACAGGCCACCGGGACGTTAGGATTCATAATTGTTAACCGCTTTGGAGTGTAATAGGCTCTGTGGAGGAACTTGACCTGCATAAAACGGTCTCTGGCCGAGATCAAATTGGTGACAAAGGATGATACACATGACTCCCATTCCTCCTCTGACAGATCTGGGATGTCTATTTTCCATCTATCATGAATTTTTTCATGTTTTTTCAGTGGAGCTATAGACAGGTGGAAATATAGGGAGGAGAGGGGTATCTATGACCCTGGCTGTAAGTAGTCACATAGTTACATAGTTACATAGTAGGTGAGGTTGAAAAAAGACACACGTCCATCAAGTCCAACCTATGTGTGTGATTATGTGTCAGTATTACCTTACATATCCCTGTATGTTGCGGTCATTCAGGTGATTATCTAATAGTTTCTTGAAGCTATCAATGCTCCCCGCTGAGACCACCGCCTGTGGAAGGGAATTCCACATCCTTACCGCTCTTACAGTAAAGAACCCTCTACGTAGTTTAAGGTTAAACCTCTTTTCTTCTAATTGTAATGAGTGGCCCCGAGTCTTATTAAACTCTCTTCTGCGAAAAAGTTTTATCCCTATTGTGGGGTCACCAGTACAGTATTTGTAAATTGAAATCATATCCCCTCTCAAGCGTCTCTTCTCCAGAGAGAATAAGTTCAACGCTCGCAACCTTTCCTCATAACTAAGATCCTCCAGACCCTTTATTAGCTTTGTTGCCCTTCTTTGTACTCGCTCCATTTCCAGTACATCCTTCCTGAGGACTGGTGCCCAGAACTGGACAGCATACTCCAGGTGCGGCCGGACCAGAGTCTTGTAGAGCGGGAGAATTATCGTTTTATCTCTGGAGTTGATCCCCCTTTTAATACATGCCAATATTCTGTTTGCCTTATTAGCAGCAGCTTGCCATTGCATGCCATTGCTGAGCCTATCATCTACTAGGACCCCCAGGTCCTTTTCCATCCTAGATTCCCCCAGAGGTTCTCCCCCCAGTGTATAGATTGCATTCATATTTTTGCCACCCAAATGCATTATTTTACATTTTTCTACATTGAACCTCATTTGCCATGTAGTCGCCCACCCCATTAATTTGTTCAGGTCTTTTTGCAAGGTTTCCACATCCTGCGGAGAAGTTATTGCCCTGCTTAGCTTAGTATCGTCTGCAAATACAGAGATTGAACTGTTTATCCCATCCTCCAGATCGTTTATAAACAAATTAAATAGGATTGGTCCCAGCACAGAACCCTGGGGAACCCCACTACCCACCCCTGACCATTCTGAGTACTCCGCATTTATCACCACCCTCTGAACACGCCCTTGTAGCCAGTTTTCAATCCAGGTACTCACCCTATGGTCCATGCCAACGGACCCTATTTTGTACAGTAAACGTTTATGGGGAACTGTGTCAAATGCTTTTGCAAAATCCAGATACACCACATCTATGGGCCTTCCTTTATCTAGATGGCAACTCACCTCCTCATAGAAGGTTAATAGATTGGTTTGGCAAGAACGATTCTTCATGAATCCATGCTGATTACTGCTAATGATATCGTTCTTATTACTAAAATCTTGTATATAGTCCCTTATCATCCCCTCCAAGATTTTACATACTATTGATGTTAGGCTAACTGGTCTGTAATTCCCAGGGATGTTTTTTGGGCCCTTTTTAAATAATGGTGCTACATTGGCTTTTCTCCAATCAGCTGGTGCCATTCCAGTCAATAGACTGTCTGTAAAAATTAGGAACAACGGTCTGGCAATCACCTGACTGAGTTCCCTAAGTACCCTCGGATGCAAGCCATCTGGTCCCGGTGATTTATTAATGTTAAGTTTCTCCAGTCTAATTTTAATTCCGTCCTCTGTTAACCATGGAGGTGCTTCCTGTGTTGTGTCATGAGGATAAACACTGCAGTTTAGGTTACTGAAGCCCTCCGATTCACTCGTGAAGACTGAGGAGAAGAATAAATTCAATACCTTTGCCATCTCCCCATCCTTTGTAACCAGATGTCCTTCCTCGTTCTTTATGGGGCCAATATGGTCTGTCCTCCCTTTTTTACTATTTACATACTTAAAGAATTTCTTGGGATTTTTTTTGCTCTCCTCCGCTATGTGTCTTTCATGTTCTATCTTAGCCGTCCTAATTGCACCCTTACATTTCTTATTGCATTCTTTATAAAGTCTGAATGCTGAGGATGATCCCTCAACCTTGTATTTTTTGAAGGCCTTCTCCTTTGCTTTTATATGCATTTTTACATTGGAGTTAAGCCATCCAGGATTTTTGTTCGCTCTTTTAAATTTATTACCCAATGGGATACATTGGCTAATGCCCTTATTTAATATGCTCTTAAAGCAAACCCATCTCTCCTCCGTATTCTTTGTTCCTAATATTTTATCCCAATTTATGCCTTTTAGCAAGGTTTGTAGTTTAGGGAAGTTGGCTCTTTTGAAATTCAGTGTCTTTGTATTCCCTTTATGTTTCCTATTTGTGTGATTTATACTGAAACTAATTGACCTGTGATCGCTGTTACCTAAATTGCCCCGTATTTCCACATCTGTGATCAGGTCTGTATTGTTGGTAATCAGTAGATCCAGTAATGTTTTATTTCTAGTTGGTGCGTCTACCATCTGACCCATAAAATTGTCCTGCAAGACATTAAGGAACTGGCGAGCCTTAAATGAATGCGCGGTTCCCTCCGCCCAGTCTATGTCTGGATAATTAAAATCCCCCATTATGATAACACTTCCCATCCTTGCTGCTAATCCAATTTGTGATAGGAGATCCGTCTCCACTTCCTCCTTCAGGTTAGGGGGCCTATAGCATACTCCCAGAATTATTTTCCCCTTAGCTTCATCCCTTTGGAGCTCTACCCATAAGGATTCCACCTCCTCTCTAGCTCCCTCAGTGATGTCATCTCTCACATTCGCTTGTACATTATTCTTGATATATAGGCATACCCCTCCCCCTTTTTTACCCTCTCTATCCTTGCGGTATAGGGTATACCCTTGAATGTTTGCCAGCCAATCACGAGAGCTGTTGAACCAGGTCTCTGAAATTCCCACAAAATCCAAATCCTCCTTGTACAACAGTATCTCTAGTTCACCCATCTTGTCTGCCATGCTCCTGGCATTGGTGAACATGCCACATAGTTTAGATCGGTCGCATATTGTCCTCGTATTGGGTGTTTCAAAATTGCAACTAGGACTTGCTACTATACTCACCTTGTGTTTTTGTGCTTTGGTTAACCTACCACTAATGCCCCCAACACTACCCTCTGGAATATCATCCGCGCTGGCTATCACTGTCTCTGGACCCTCCCCCCCATCGCCTAGTTTAAAAACCCTTCTAACTTTTTGGCCATCTTCATTCCCAGCAGATCTGCACCCTCCTCATTTAGGTGCAGTCCATCCCTTCTATAGTACCGGTTACCGACTGAGAAGTCGGCCCAGTCCTCCAGGAACCCAAACCCCTCCTTACTACACCAGCTCTTCAGCCACTTGTTTACTTCCCTAATCTCCCTCTGCCTTTCTGGTGTGGCTCGATGTACCGGTAGTATTCCTGAGAATACTACCTTGGAGGTCCTTTTCCTCAATTTAGCACCTAAGTCCCTAAAATCGTTCTTTAGGACACTCCATCTGCCTCTGACTTTGTCATTGGTGCCAACGTGCACCATGACAGCCGGGTCTTCCCCAGCCCCTCCCAGTAATCTGTCCACAAGATCCGTGATGTGCCGAACCCGAGCGCCCGGTAGACAACATACTGTTCGGCGCTTCAGGTCTTGGTTACAGTTTGCCCTCTCTGTCCTTCTAAGAATTGAGTCCCCTACCACCAGAATCTGTCTTTCCTTTCCCTTTGCTGCCCCCCCACTCTCACTGGAGGAGTTCTTCCCCTGGCAGCTAGGAGAGTCCCTCATCTCCAGCAGTGCTGGTCCCTGACCAGCACTGCTGGACCATTGGTTTCACCAATGACACTCAATGGAGCGTACTTATTGGGATGCTCCAGTCCTGGATCGGCCTCTCTGGCACTTCCCCCTCTACCCCTCCTGACTGTCGCCCATCTACTCTTTGCTAGTGCCTGCGCCTCTTTGTCTCCACCCGCCTCTGTGCTGGCCCCTGCCGGCACCTGCCGTGTACATTCCTGGCTCACCTTTAGTATGGAGGGACTTCTCAGTGCTGACAGTTGCTTCCCCAGATTCAGAACCTGGGCTTCCAGGGAAACAATGTGCTTACATTTTGCACAGCAATATTCACCCTCGATCGAATGATCAAGGAACGCATACATGCGGCAAGATGTACAAAGAGTCGCCTCTCCACACCCGCCAGGCATCGTACCTATTAAATTTAGTGAGGATTTGGGGATTTTACCCTGTCCAAATTACCTAACAGCTAGCTTCCTGACACTAATACTCAAGACCCTCCACAGAGTCTGATTTCAATATGAGTTGTGCTGGGAACTGTTTCCTATACGCGTGTCGAAGCTGGTAGTACCTAAACAGCATCCATCCCAGCAGTGAGTAGGCATTTTTGAGATCTGCAAAGGATCTCAGTTTACCCCCTACAACTATATGCTTCAGTTTGACTATACCCTTCCCTGCCCAAAACTGGGGGTCAGGAACGGTATTCATATGTGGTAGGTTAGGATTACCCCAAAGAGGAATGTGGGGAGAAAACGTCTCGGGGGAGGCAAAGCGGGCTTTGGCTTTATTCCATATATTGATGGTTGTAGGCATCAACTCCGTGATGCCAGGGTGAGACCTCGCCCCCCTAAACACCACGTTACTGAGAGAGGAGTATGAACCCATTATGGCTGCCTCCAAGGTTACCGCTGGGTTGTCCTGTAGTTGGGAAAACCACCATCTGACCGTCGCCAGAACGGCCGCCCAGAAGTAGATCTGAAAATATGGTAGGGACAGACCATCCTGGGTGACGGGCAGCTGGAGGGTAGTAATGGCCAGTCGTGGGGACCCACCATTCCAAACGAAGGAAGAAATTATACTTTTTATTCTTGTGAAGAATGAGGCCGGAGGGATTAAGGGGGCATTATGAAAAAGGTAAAGGAACTTGGGGAAATAAACCATTTTAATTAAATTTACCCTACCCACTGGTGATAGGGGAAGGGTCCTCCAGGCCATACATTTTTGTGAAAAGTGGTTGAAGGTTCAGCTCATATGTCCTCATATGAGGACAATGGATTCCCAATCTTTACTCCCAGGTATTTGATCTCAGATGTCCAGTTTAGGGGGGTGCCTGTTGATGGATGGGGACCCGATGGATTCAGTGAAAAAAGGAGGGATTTCCCCCAGTTAACCTTAATGCCCGAGAATGATCCGAATTTGTCTATTCTATTTGTCTAAAAGGAGGGTATCATCGGCGTATAAGGATATTTTATCTGTTATTACGCCGACTTGGATTCCCTTTACTGAGGAAGCGGATCTAATACGAGCTGCCATGGGTTCCATGGCTAGTGCGAATAATCCAGGGGATAGTGGACAGCCCTGTCTGGTGCCACTGGACAGGGGAAACGGCAAGGATAGTGAATTATTTGTGCTAATAAAACAAGGGCCAAATCCAAATTTGCAGAGAACCGCCCAGAGGTAGTGCCACTCAACTAAATCAAAAGCCTTTTCGGCATCTAGAGAGACGACTACCCCTGGGCCGTCCCCGCTCGCCCTAGACAGATGCGTGAGGAGATGCCGGATGTTTATGTCGGTCCCTCTGCCCGGCATAAATCCAGACTGGTCCGCGTGCACCAGTGCCGTAATTACAGTGTTCAAGCGACCAGCTAACACCTTGGCCAACAGCTTGGCATCCACATTAAGGAGAGATATAGGACGATATGAAGAACAGTGTTCAGGAGGCTTGCCCTGTTTAAGAATGACTACTATAACTGCCTCAGCCATTGTCGGGCGCAACAAATTCCCCTCCAAGGCGTTTTGCAGCATTGTTTTGAACAATGGCAGTATTTCTTCTACATAAGTTTTAAAGAATTCGGCAGGTATCCCATCCGGGCCTGGCATTTTGCCGTTTTGCAAGGAGGCCACTGCCCTCTGTAATTCCTCTAATAGGATAGGACCATCTAAAGCTTCTCTAAATGTGGATGTCAGACAAGGGAGCTCTACCTCTTCAAAATATGTCGCCAGTTCTGCATCCGTGCAATTCATTCGAGAACTATAGAGCTCCCGGTAGAATTACGCAAATCTGTCATTAATGGATGAGGGATCTGTTAGGGTCCTCCCGTCCAGGTCATAAATGGTCGAAATAGTCACCGGGGAGGAGCTTTCCCTCGCCAGGCATGCCAGCATACTACTGGTCTTTTCCCCGTGCTGATGGGACTGATGTAGGAATTTAGTCTTAGTGGCTGACGTTCGTAGTAAGAGAACATCCCGTAATGCTGCCTGAAAGTCAGAGTACGCTCTCGGAGTCCGGGTCTCCGAATACTCCTCCTCAAGTACCAGCACCTTCTCCTCAGCCCTTTGGGTCTCCTCCCTCAGATCCCTACGGACCTTACGGATATGTGACTGCAGGTTACCTCTAGTGAAGGCCTTAAACGCGTCCCAAGATGTGGTCAGAGATACCGATTGGTCCAAATCTCGCCAATATCGTATCGCCTCAGACCTATATGGTTCCGATATTCTAGAATCATCCAGCCAGAATCTGAACAATCTCCAGAGATTCTAGCCCGGCGAATAGGACACACACAGCTTCAAGGCAAGCAGAGCGTGATCGGATATGCCACGAGGGAGAATGGTGATGTCCCTAACCCTGGGTAAAACAGACCCCCGGCATAGGCAAGATCTATGCGTGATAAGGTCTTGTGTGAAGCCGAGTGACATGTGTAGGCCCTTCGGGTAGGGTTACGCTATCTCCACACATCAGTCAGGTTAGAGGCTTCCGCTCTCACCGCTCCGGGTGAGAGTCTGTCCACCCCAGGGTCCAGGACCAGATTAAAATCCGCCAGCATCACCACATTATCTGTAGCGTAGGTGGCAACTTTAGAGATAAGCTGATTAAGTAATCTCGTGGAGGCCGGGGGGGGGCAGGTATAATCCCACCACCACTAGTTCTAATCTATCTACCATAGCATGGAGTATAACAAAACGATCCTCTGGATCTAGTTCCAGCGCTAGCAGTTTAAACGGTAGAGATTTGTGAACTAGAATGCTGACTCCCCTAGAGTAGTTGGTGTAAGTGGAATGATATGGATGTCCCACCCAGGGCCGTCTGAGGCTCAAGAGCTTACTGCCTGTCAAATGAGTTTCTTGTAGTATACATATTTGAGGATGATAGGTTTTGAGAAATTGAAATACCAATGACCTTTTCACAGAAGAATTTAAGCCCCTAGTGTGCCATGAGACCATAGTACAGTCAGCCATAATCATCTATTGGTACATTTTCAAGCTGTGGACCTCCTCCCAAAATTAGATGCAAGGTTCGGATCCACCATGTAGGTCAGGACGTTGGCATCCCAAACATCTAGTGACATACATGTTTACATCGCTTGTGAAAAAACAACATAAGAACCAAACATAACCAAATAAATCCAACCAACCCCCCCACCCCTCCAACCCCAGCCCCAACTTTGGGGAGGCTCAGGATCCCAATTTCGAACCAAGGTGAACATGCCTGTAAAGAGGGAATGTGTGCAAAACGGCATCTGCAGTTCAGCAGTTAGATCTCACATCTAGTCTCTTGCTGGAGACCGGACTAGTAAAAAAGCAGGGGCAGGCTCCCAGCAGCCGCCAGGGGTACAGACTTAAAAATTAACGTTGCAAAGTAAATCCAAATGTCTCGGCCATTGCCAAAGGAGAAGAAACAGAGTGGCAGTGGACGATGTAGGTCGGGAGGCCCTAAGTGGGCCAGTGTATAAGAGAGGCACGTCTTTAAGGCCACACATGGCTATGGCATTTAGGGGCCAGATTCCCAACCATATAAATAGTGGTAACTGAGTAAATGCTTTCACATTCGGAGTCGGTAGTGAGCCTGGGTCCAGGATGTGCAAAGGTGGGGAAGAGGGAGAGGGAGGAGTAGGATACAGACCTGGAGCCACTTTTGCATTAATGAGGCCTCAAAAAGCCTCTCGGGGCCTAGCTGTCTGATCCTCGAGAGTTCAGAAGTGAGAAATCACAACATGTGGAGGGTGTCAGGATCCAGTAGGAAGACCCAGGCCGACGGGTAGGAAAAGGCACGGTTCAAGAAGAACAGTAGACAATAACAATCTGCTTAAGTGGGCAATCAAGTAGCTCACTTATCTGGGTGGTAGCGTGTCAATCCAGGAGGAGGCCTCCTCTGGGAACACAAAGAACCGAACAGACTCCCCGTCTTCCACCCTCAGCCTGGCCGGGAACAGCATGCTGTATTTAATATGGTGGGAGCGAAACCTCGCTCTAACAGCATCAAAGGATTTCCGTTGCTTTTGGGTTTCCAGCGAATAATCCGGGAAGATTAGGAGCTTAGCATTTTCAAAGCAGAGTTCGCCTTGGGCTCTGGCCTCCCTCATCATAATGTCTCTGTCCCGAAAATTAAGGAGTTTGAAGATAAAGGTACAGGGTGGTGCTCCCTGGGGCCCCCTGGTGGGGGGTATGCGATGGGCCCTTTCCACAGTAAAGAATGGGGAGAAATGTGCTGAAGGGAGTAGTTGTTGCAATAAACGTTCAGCAAAGGCCGTAGGATTCGTCCTCTCTGCCCCCTCAGGGAGTCCCAATATGCGCAGGTTATTCCTTCTATTGCGGTTTTTCACATATTCTGCGTGGGATTCAACGTCTTTACCCTGGCTTTAAGTGCATAAATGTCAGCCCCATGGTCAGGCACCGTATCCTCAGCCTGGGAGACCCTTTGCTCCACCTCAGATACTCTTCCATGAAAGGCATCAAAGTCCTTCCTAATAAATTCTACATTAGCTTGTATGTGATCCACCTTACCGGTCAGGGTGGTTATGGCCTGTAGAACTGCCTTAAAATCAGCCGCCGTGGCAGGCAGCCTGTCAGGGTCTTCAGTCTGGTTCTCCATCTGGGCAGGAGTCTTAGGCAAGGCCCCTGGCTGGGGCCCTGTCTATGATGTTGAGCTTTGCGGCCTTTTTCCAGGATCTAGGCTGACTTTTCCGTCTTTGCATACCCCAGGGAGGGCACCAGGAGTGGGGAGGGACAGGGAGAGCCTGTCGGAACTTCCGTTCGCCCCGTCCGAACGGGCACCGTGCCGGCCGTGTGAGGCCGTGGGCAGGATTTTCCAGGCGAGGCTGCGGCTTTGGCCTAGTCCGCGATGTCCGGCCTTGTCCCTCTTTTTTAGGATTTCGGCCGGCCAGTTCTTCTCCTAAGCGATCTGAGGTGATCCCCCAGTCAGGAGGGATCCAGTAAGGTCGATGTTATGGGGTCTGCACCCAGTAAAACAGGATGGTTGGATCCAGTCTCAGGGAGCTCAGACAAACACGTCTGCTCCCTCTTCCATTCTGGACACGCCCCCCTTTAGACCCATTTTTGGAGATCCTGGTGTGCTGGTGACATTACTTCCTTGGGTTACTGGTCCTGTCTCAGCCCCTTCCTATGGCTTACTGCAAGCAGCCAGTAGGGCGTGAGGCCTGTTGGGTCTCTCCCACAGCTCTGCTCTCTGCACAGACTAAGTACAGCACAGTGATGAAGTCACTGCTACACTTACAAGGGAAAATCTGGGTTTGTAAAAGTATTTGGTGCACACAAAGTGGATTTATATCCTTTGTGGTTATTGAGGAATATATTTAAATAAAAATGTTTTTGCCTGAAGTTCAGCTTTAAATCTGACCTCCAGGCAAATATACAGAACACAAATTAAAGCTGAACTGCAAGTATGTTTTATTTGCATGGTTACATATTCAACATTCACAGAATGCCTTGTATTTGTTAAAAAAATTCATGGAGTTCTCCGATTGGACGAGGTGAAGAGGCATGGTGATGACATAACAATTTCCACCTTGTCCAATCAGAGAACGACTTTCATTCATTGAAAAAAATACAAGGTGTTTTGTGAATGGCTGTGGTACCAAACGAGTGACCCCATGTGGTCAGTATGTATGTAGTGGGGCAGCCAGGACCCAGAAGATAACGTTAGTAGCTTTGACTACTATGGTGATGATCAGCTTCCATAGTGGTCCGTTAGGTATAAATATGTAAATTTACATTGGTGCAAACTGAAACAATGTAACTATGCATTTAAGAACATACATGGAATTCAGCTTGAAATCAGCTTTGCAATCATTAATACATCAATAAATGCATTTTTGTTACTGCAAGCAATGTAAGTAATTGCATTTGACCTGGCCTCCTGCAGACACTGTAGGCAGAGCTAAATTGTGGAGGTGAGAAGCAGCACAGGGAGACAATGGGGTTGATTTACTAAAACTAAAGAGTGCAAAATCTGGTGCTGATGTGCATGGTAGCCAATCAACTTTTAACTTCAGCTTGTTCAATTGAGCTTTGAGAAAAAAAAAATAAACTGGAAGCCGAAGCTGGTCTCTATGCGGAGCTGCACCAGATTTACACTCTCCAGTTTTAGAAAATCAACCCCAATAAGTTCATGTGCTGACATGGAGCATGTTGATAGGAAGAGAAAGCAGAGTGACAGAAATTTGAGTTCACAACTTTGCTGCTTCGTCTTTCACTGTCCTTTACAGGCCGAGGCACATCCAGAACAACCTGGGCTGAGAAGAAGAAAGTTGAATGATGCTAGTCATTAGAGGATATCTAGCAGAAAAAAGTTTCTTATTGCAGCAAAAATCTGTTTTTGTTATTTTATCTTTTAAGGAGCTATTTCTGTTCAACTTATTATTTCTGGCTGGGGATCTACTTTGATAATGTATTACTTTAGAGTGTATTACTATAGCCTGCAGCTATAGAGGTTAGTATGGGCCTGTTTTGAAGTTTATATATTGCTTATAAATAAATGATTTAACCCCTTCCCGACCTACCGCCACAGTTATACTGCTGCAGGTTTGCTCCCCTGCACAAGCCCTCATAGCTGTACGTTGGCTCTTTAAGATGCTGTAGCAGGTGCACGCGTGCCCGCAGCGTGTCCCCAGAGCCGATGCCTGTGCCCAGCAGGCGCAATGACTGCCGGGCACCCGCAATCGCTTGTGACAGAGCGGGAACCGGGATCTGTGTGTGTAAACACACAAATTCTGGTTCTGTCAGGGAAGAGGAGAGAGATTGTGTGTTCCTACCAAGTAAGAACAACAATCTCTCTCCTCCTCTAGTCAGCCACATTCCCTCCACACTTAGAACACAAATAGGGAACACATTTAACCCCTTGATTGCCCCCTAGTGTTAACCCCTTCCCTACCAGTGACATTTATACAGTAATCAGTGGCTATTTATAGCACTGATTGCTGTATAAATGTCAGTGGTCTCAAAAAAGTGTCAAAAGTGTCCAATTTGTCCGCCGCAATGTCTCAGTCCTGATAAAAATCGCAGATCGCGGCCATTACTAATAGAAAAAAATAATAATAAAAATGTCATAAATCTATCCCCTATTTTGTAGACGCTATAACTTTTGCGCAAACCAATCAATATACGCTTATTGCTATTTTTTTTACCAAAAATATGTAGAAGAATATATATCGGCCTAAACTGATAAACAAATTTGTTTTTTTAATTTTTGGGGGGAATATTTATTATAGCAAAAAGTACAAAATATTGTGTATTTTTCAAAATGTCATTTTTTTTTGTTTATAGCGCAAAAAATAAAAAACGCAGAGGTGATCAAATACCACCAAAAGAAAGCTCTGTGAGGAAAAAAGGACATAAATTTTGTTTGGGTGCCACATCGCATGACCGCGCAATTGTCGGTTAAAGCGACGCAGTGCCATATCGCAAAAAATGGCCTGGTCATTAACCACTTCAGCCCTCGGAAAAGTTTACCCCCTTCCTGACTAGGCCATTTTTGCGATACGGCACTGCGTTGCTTTAACTGATAATTGTCGTGCAACGCTGTACCCAAACAAAATTAACATCCTTTTTTTCCCAAAAACTGAGCATTCTTTAGGTAGTATTTAAACACCTATGCATTTTTTTTTTACTTTTTTTTACAATATCTTTTACTTTTTGCTATAATAAATATCTCAATTAAAAAATATATATATATATATTTTTCCTCAGTTTAGGCCAATATGTATTCTTCTAAATATTTTTTGTAAAAAAAAATCACAATAAGCGTATATTGATTGGTTTGCGCAAAAGTTATATTATCTACAAAAAAGGAGATAGATTTATGCCATTTTATTTATTTTTATTCTTTTACTAGTAATGGCGGTGATCTGCGATTTTTAGCGGTACTGCAATATTGCGGCAGACAAATTGGACACTTTTGACACATTTTTGGGAGCAGTGACATTTATACAGCGATCAGTGCTATAAAAATGCAGGGGAGGGGTTAACACTAGGGGGTGATCAAGGGGTTAATTGTTTTCCCTAAGTGTGTTCTAACTGTTCTAACTGTGGGGGGATGGGACTGACTAGGGAGGAGACCGATCGGTGTTCATACACACGATCTGTCTCCTCTCCCCTGACAAAACCGGGATGTGTATGTTTACACACACATATCCCGGTTCTCGCTCTGTCACAAGCGATCGCGGGTGCCCGGCGGCTCCAGGGACCCGCTGCGGGTGCCAACGTACAGCTACGACGGCTCACCCAGGGGGGCCAACCTGCCACAGTATAACTGCGGCGGTGGTCGGTAACTGGTTAAGGAGGAAAATCTTCCAGGGCTGAAGTGCTTAAATATCCATAGGTTCATTGCAGATTTTCTTTAAATATGACCTTAAATGTGGAAGCTGTTCCACAAAAAAGACAGGAGGAAGACAAAGGGCCAGTGACCAGTATTATCTGTGGTCTCTCAGCAGCTGATCTTTTCTTCAGGAGTGACTGATGGGGAAATGTCTTATTTCCTTATTAAAGTTGTCCTACAATATCTAAAAAGCCTGCAAAGCCTGGTTACTTTAGCTGACTTCATACCAAAGGAACGTCATTACAAACTGACCAAACCCTTAAAAGGTCATGTTGCTTGCAAGGGGGATTGGTCATTTCCTTACATACAAGTCTTGTATATAACACAGCTAAATACTTGTGAGAGTTGAGTCTCTACAAGGGCGAGCATGCGCCTGAGTCTGATCATCTGTGCCACACCGTATATGACAGGGGACTTTGTGGCTGAAAGAGCATCTTTAATTAAGTATTCTTGTTATATTTTCTAATATTATTACATTTGTTATTGGTATATGTCATTATTTAATTAAAGATTATACTTATAAGTGTGTGTGTGTGATCTCTCTTTGCACATTTCGAATAGAACCCCAAAATGGTAAACTATCACGTAACCCTGATAAAATGCTGACTTACCATGCCTTGTTCCACACTGTCTTATTGTGAAGGCAGTCGTCTAGGTAGAGTCAGGACTTTGCTTCCCTGTGTCAGAACTGTCCCTGATGACTGTTGATCTCATGACTGAAAAAACATGATTGAGAAATAAACAAGCAACAACTGGCACTGCTACCAACTATTCCTTGGTTGGAGGGAACGTCACTCTTTTTAGTCCCCCTGTCAATCATGCAGTCTCAATTGTCGCTCTTGGTTCCTCTTGTCCTGCTTGGTTTGATGTGTGCATCTCCATGTAAAATGTACATACACACAGACAGGGTGGCCCATCCATTAAGGGCGCACAGGCGGCGCCCCCCATCCACGTGTCCGGCCCCTTTCAGGACACGGCGCATGGATTCCAGTGCAGGGGGCTGTTTTTTTATAGGGTGGAATCGGGTCGCAGAGAGTGCGCTCCGATCCCGCCCAGGTGTGTTACAACAGCAGACTAATATTCACTGTTGTAACACTGATCCTCCTCCCGGCCAATCAGGACACCCGATTGGCTGAAAGGACAGGTGATCCTATTGGACGCCTTGGAGGAGGAGGGGAGGAGCCGGAAGCCGCCATGGCGGAAACTGAGCTGCTGCACCATGCTGCCTGCCACCCGCCGCCAACGCCGCCAATGGGGTAAGTGCAGGACTGACCAACAAACAGCGGGGGGGATGGGTGGTTGTTTGCCGCCCCCCCCCCAAGAAAAACGCCAGCAGCCTCTGGACACAGACACACACACTCTTATAAATAAATGTAAACAAACATTTTAAAATGTGCAGAAACATGAATGGTGTCAGTAGGGCAGTGGACGGAGTCAGCAGAGCAGTGGACATGTCAGTAGGGCAGAGGTTAGTGTCAGAAGAACAGTGTATGGTGTCAGTCAGTAAAACAGTGGACAGTGTTAGTAAGGCAGTGGACTTTGTCAGTAGGGCAGAGGACAGTGTCAGCAGTTTTTTTTTTTTATATATATATTTTTTTTTACAATATCATTTTTTTAGGAGCCCTGGGGGGGGGGGCTTTGGTGAAATATCAAGGGTCTGAACAGAACTTTGTCTGGAATGTGTGTTGGGTATGTCTTGGAGAATGGTTTATTTGTTATGGAGGAAAGGAAAACAATGCCCAGATGGATTCCCCTAGGAGGTAGACAAGATGGTGTCCTAGCACTGAAGCATAACTTGATAGAGTAAGATGGAGAGCTGGCAACTCATTCTTATAAATCAATTATTTTGTTAATAATGGGAAAGAGTGTAAATATACAACAGCTTATGCGTTTCGGTAATAAGCCTTAATCATTGCCAATGATTAAGGCTTATTGCCGAATGCGTAAGCTGTAGTATTTTTACACTCTGCCTGTTTGTTGTTCAGTTCAACTGCCTGGTTTGAAGTCATAAACAAGCAAAAGGCGTAATCTTCATTTAACTCAAATGTGAACTAGAGTCCATAAATTAGTCCATATAATATTAATATAATATTAATAAGTCATAGGATCAGTATACTTAGGGCAGCCACCGAATTGGAATAGAAGCAAAATTCCAGCAAAGCTGAGAATGACAAGGAAGAGAGGCACCTCTAAGTGTAGTAATTTAAAAACTTTTAGTAGTAACAGACAAATAGCAACTCACATGAGTGAAGATAAAGCAAGCACATCTGTGAGTGAAGCGTCCCAGGAGCAGGATGGGAAGCCAGATCATGGTTCCTCCACTTCTCAGCTGGTCTGGGGAGAGGTGTAGCAGGCACATAAATGTGGATATCCCAAAGCAATGGTGAACTATCAGAGGTCCTCGCTCATGGCACTGCAGGCATACAGACAGTCCTCACTATACACCGCTGTAGATGGAAAGACGGCCGTGCGGTGGATGTTCCAAAATGAGGCTTGGAGATCATGGGGAAGAGCGGCGTGGGGCGTTGATATCACAAAGGTGTGGCGCATTTCTGAGCATGCGTGCTGAGTATGTTGTGGCAACCGTGCTCCTTTTTCAAGCATCTAGTCTGAAGTCTTTAAAGGGGTGCATGCATGACATATCAAATGAACAGGGCTTAATCAAGTAGATGGGCGAAGTTAGAGAAGATACTGTACAGTGGTCTAACAAGCAGAGAGGTTGTCCTAGGGAGGCTATATTGCCTTTGCTAATGACTACCTTACTTATTTTTTTATAAATTTTATTGAGGGAGATAAAACATACATGAAATATATAACATATGTTTATCATATTTATAACAGAGAGCAAATGAAAGAGATAAATTGTTGTAAGAACAATAAGCGATCATAAAGCATAACAGAGATACGTGTACTCTTTTGGTTTATTAATCAGGTCATTTGGATAGAAGAGGGGGAGAACATCTATAGGAAGGTAATATCATAATTTTAGCTGTTGTCAGAATCGGATCTAAGTTTTCTTATGAAAACTGGTGATGGTATCGATAATGAAAGGTAATGATGAATTAGGGAGGGTTGAGTTCGAAAGAGGGAATACAAGGAAAAGGGTGGTAAATAAGCTTGAGAGGGTAGGGGAGGGGATGGAAGGGGGAGGCAAGGGAGGGGTTCCTGCCTCCCTCTCACCCCGCACAAGTAAAAAAGTGGGGGTTATTGCCTTTCTTGCTTATAGAGTATGGTTTATCTAGTCATTGTAGTCTCAAAATGGGCCAAAAGGAGGAATGAGTGATTGCATTCTTACTACCAAAGCTTTTAAGGGGAAAGGGAGGTTACTCATATTCGGAATAAGCAGTTGTTGTCTTGAAGTGTTGCCAACAGTACCAAGTTTGTGTAAATTTAGATATCTTTTCTTGAGAAATGTTGATGAGCCTATGGGCCCATTCTTTTTTTGTTGGAGTATGTTTATCATAAACATCGCTAATGATTTGAGATATTGTGTCTTTGAGATGGATGTGTGATGAAGCAGGTATTGAGCCGGAGAGAACGCAATGTTTTCTGAGGTAACTTGTAAGATAGTTTCATGTACAGATTTCCAGAATGATTGAATTTTGGGGCAGGACCACCATATATGGAGCATTGACCCATCTGGTGCATCACATCAAGTTGGAGAAATTGCTGAGAAGGGCAGGGGTTCTATACCATCTAGTGAAGATTTTGAAACCACATTTTTGTGTAGCAACGTTTAGGGAGCCTTTATGTATGTAAGTGCATATGGAATCCCAGTGAGGTTCTGAGAGTTTTGTGTCGAGATAATGTTCCCAAGCTGTATATAAGGCAGTATCAAAGGTTAAGCAATTTCGAAATAGGGAAGAGTAAAGGGAAGAGATAAGGTGTCTATGAGGCTCTGTTTTGGTACATAGATCTTCTAATGCTGTTAGTGTTTTTTCTCAAAAGAGGACAGTCTCCCTTCTGGTTAGAAAGTGTTTTATCTGCAAGTATGTCCAATGGGGGATAGAGTAAGGAGCCAGTGTGGCATTGAGGGCATCAAAGGATAGAAGGGAGCCCTCTTAGAGAAAAAATGTCTCTATAAGGCCACATTTTTGAGAGAAAGTTGTCGTCTCTGCCAGGGAGGATATCTGAATTTAAACGGAATGGAGTTAGAGGGCTTTGCCATGAGGATGGGTTTGAGATTTTGGCTGTATGTCGGAAAACTTCCAACGAAGGGCCAATAAGAAGGTGGAGTTTGGCTTTGGGAGGGATGTGCTGTGGATGTATCCAAGGTAGGGATCTCAGACAAAGAGGGGTAAATGTGGGTTCAAGTGTGACCCAGTCTTTGACTGTGTGATGAATGATCCAGTCAACTATTCAGGCAAGGTGTGTATCCCAGTAGTAAAGGCGTAGGTCTGGGAATGCTATTCCCCCTTTTTTTTCAGTAGGCTGAGGCGATCAAATTTGATTCTGGAAGGTTTGCCTCTCCAAATGAAAGAAGAGCAGGCTTGACGAAAGGAAGTAAAGAAGGAGGCAGGTAGTCGTATAGGAATTGTTTGCATTGCGTAGAGGAATCTATGGAGGATGGTCAGTTTGAGTAAAGAGGCTCTACCGAACCAAGAAATATTAAAAGAGTTCCAGCGTTTCAGGTCCTCCCTTGTTTCCTTTATAATAGGGGTAAAATTATGTTGGAAAAGGTCTGATAAAGATGTTGGGAGTTTAGTTCCCAAGTATGTTATATTCTCCTTGGCCCAGGTAAAGGGGAAATTCTTTTTACATAATGTGACTGTATCTGTGGGTAAGGATATGTTTAAAGCATTCAATTTTGAGTGATTTATTTTTAGGTTAGAAAGCATTTGGAAATGTTCTAGATCTTTAAATGAGTTTGGGAGATGCGTGGCTCTGTTAGAAAGAGAAGGAGCTCATCAGCGAAGGCAGCGAGTTTATAATTCTTGTCTTTAACACTACTGCCTCTGATATCCGGGTTTGATCGTATTCTATTCAGTAATGGTTCCAGGGTAAGAACAAATAATAATAGGGATAAGGGGCACCCCTGTCTGGGGTTTTAGTATGTCCGCAAAACTTTTATAATATAGTAGTGGCAGACCATTTGGGCCAGGGGCTTCGCCAACCTTTATATCTTTAATAGCTTTTTAAAATTCCTTTTCTGATATTGGGGAGTCAAGTTTACTTGATGTAGTCAAGGGTATAGGGGATGGGCTATAGTTTTTTAGGAAGTCTTGAATAAGTTTTGATCTTTTTTAAGAATCAGTTGGACATTTAGGGTTAGAGGGAATGTTGTATAGTGAGTTGTAATATAGTTCAAATTGGTTCGCTATATCTTGACTACCTTACTTGTTGTGTCAAGTGCTTAAGCAACCAACTAGACAGGACGCTCCTGAGATGGCAGGGGAGACAGAGACTTAGGTAGTGAAGGGATCTGATGCTTGGTTATTTTACTGGTGACCGGTTCCCCACATACTGGGACCATCCTCGCAGCACAGAGTTCTTAGGGACCTAGCTTGGGAGTCACTAGTGATGAAGTGAGACCTCGGGAGGAGAACAAGCATGAGTGCTGAACTTCCTGTATCCAATAGCAACATACAGATCATAGTCACTGAGGGTAAGGTGAAGGTAGTGCTGGGTTGGTGGAGAGAGATACAAGTTCTGCGGCACCAGTTCAGAAATTATGCGCACCTGTGAAGAGGTGAACACAGAAGTGTGTCTGTAGTGCATATGTGTCAACAGTGTAGAAGTTTGGTCACGGATTATAAAGAATCATCATGTTTGTTCTTGGAGGATTCTCGCTTTTAATCTAGAGCGTTGCCTTAACGCTGATTTCATGTGACTGCATCCTCTGTCTGCCACTGGGGGCACTAGTGAGGGCCTGCTCTGTGGTCCTCATGCTCAGGTGACAAGCCCCGCTTACAACTAGACAAAGAAAAAACAAATGTGTCAACATTACTTCAGGTATAACTAAAGAGGGATTACATGCTCTCATTGGGGACAGGTTGAGAAGGTAAATCTTCGCAACAGGACACAAAATGCACTAAAAAAGTGACAGGGCTACTAACCCTTCTCTACAGTATGTCCCCTACATAAAAAAATTAGACTTTAGATACACTTTAGGTTTGGTCCAGGCTGTTGTGCTGCAGTATGATAATGCATGTTATGGGCATTGGTGCACTTTGGCGCCTTGTTTAAAAATGGCTCCCCAACACGTCTTACCATGCATTGCAGTGTGCTTCTTTACAAAAAATAGTGCATATGCCTTTTTTGGTTCTTTGGGCAGCCAATTTAAATAAATGACAGGTTAACGCACCTCAACAGTGTGAACCCTCAGCAGCAATTATTTTTAAATACAAATACTACTGCTCTCTAAAAAAATGATTTTATTACTTGATATCATTAGTTTTACACTGATTCTCTTTTGATCATACATCAAGTAATATGTTCCTGTAAATCAGAACTCCATTAAAACATGTTTTTTTTAAGATTTGTTTAGCGTGAAGAAGAGTAAGAACATCCATATGACTGTTGGGGAGAATACCCTTCACCTATTGTTCCAGTGAGAGTCAGATTGTCAGGGTTGGGCTCAGCCCTTCCTTCTCTGAGCTGGCCGCTCAGCTATCGGCTAATTGCCAGCTCCTATCTCTCCACAGTAACTCAGCTGTTGATGATATCCTGCTCGTCAGTCCTGAGAAGCCGTTCCGGTTACTGAACTTTGGCTATGTTTTGACTATGTTTGTTCTTTTTACTTTTATTATTAAACAAGTGTGATTTAACTGTACTTCTGTCTCGTGGCAATTTCATGGTTTCTGACACAGATTAAATTTTTCAGATAGTAACACAGATACAAATTAAACCTGATAGAAGCGCTGACCCATTGGTGTCCAAATTCCTGTTCAAGAGCCCCTTGTGGTCCATTGTTATTAATTTTGCAACATTTGGTCTCCAGCAGCCAGTAGTTGGAGCACTAATTTTCAAAATTAGGTTACTGTAACAGCAGTAATCTCTAACAGTGTTGTGTAACACTCCCCTGCATCATATCTCCAGTCCGCAACCACAACTATAGCATGTCTGCAGTCTCTCAGTATCCCTTGTTGCATGTCTGAAGTCTTGGACAATTTCCTGTAGCATTATATATATTAAATATGCAACCCCCTGAGAAATGAGGTCCCCTATATCTAATTATTTAATCACCACTGTACTAGCCTTGCTCAACTCCCAATTCCTACCAAAAAAAGTTTTAATTCCACTTTTTCTTTTCTTGAAATATATTTTTGCACCAATCATGTAAATATAATAAATACATTCTTATTATACTGTAAGTTTACCCATTATGATTTGGATTGTTAAATCTCAGTCAATGTAATTTTGCTGATGAGCCTAGGATTACATTTAACTTTATTTTTCATGTACAAAATTATGTTTGCTTACCAATTACATGCTTTTTTTATGTAAGCCAATACATTTTTGTAATTCAGATTTCAGTGAAAACATACTCAAGATGTTGAAGTAAATGTCTCTTTATAATCATGAGAACCATGATTTTAACGAAAGCCCATAATTGAAAAGGATGGTTTTTAATTAGGTCATTTTAATTAGTTTTAAGTTAGCTATAGCATTCACAGCATGAAATATTCTGCCCCAATATGTTCTTGTCTGCAAAATGCAGATAGAGTAAATCTGCCCAGAGCCACTTTGGTTCTTCCACACAGAATTGCATGTAGTGCATTTTGCTAAATTATTGTTTTTCTATTACCGTATATACTCGAGTATAAGCCGAATTTTTCAGCACATTTTTTAAAAAGGGCCTATAATGGAGCCGAAAAAGGGCCGGGGCCGCCCCCCTGGGTGCCGCAGGCGTATCATCCCGGCACGCCCCTGTCAGTTTCGCTTCCCTCCTGCTCTTCTCACAAGTGTCATGTGCAGCCTCCCCAGTGCCTGGTAGCATGATCTCATGCTGTGTGTCAGAGATCTGAATCACCGTGCAGCCACTAATGATTTCCCGCCTCCTAGACCGCCTCTTGTGATAGACGGCACACTGCTAGGAATCATTGTGCCGTGTGTCAAAGGAGGCAGGACATCGTTACAGCGGCTGCACGGCGATTCAGATCCAGCTGTGACACGCAGTGTGACATCTCATTACCAGGCACTGGTAGGCTGTACCTAATGGGCACTGGCAGGCTGCATTTCATGGGCACTGGCAGGCTGCATTTCATGGGCACTGGTAGAATGTATATTATGAGCCCTAACACAGGCTGCTCTATGCAAACAGTTATCTGCTGCATTTCCCACCCTAGGCTTATACTCGAGTCAATACGTTTTCCCAGTTTTTTGTGGTAAAATTAGGTGCCTCGGCTTATATTTGGGTCAGCCTATACTAGTATATACGGTAACTTTCATATCAAAGTAACTTCCATTTTAGAAAGCTGATCATAAAACTTCCTGCCTGGAAAAGTCATTAATTGGGTTGATTTCCTAAAGTAGTAGTGCATGTTCACTTGACAGGGGGGTCATTTAGCATTGGGGATTAAGTGTCAAGGTCTAGATGGTTAAGGTAAGATTTAGAGTTTTTGGGCTTGTGTGATAATTTAAAGAAGTACAGCCAAAGCTAGCTTGGCTGTACTTCTCCTGTGGATCACAGTGTGGAGTGCAGTTTGTTCTGTACTCCTGTGACCCATTTTTAGCTGACAGTGGGCTGAAGCCTGCTCTAGGCTGACGTCGCAAAGTCAGTTCAGGCTCTGGCAAGATGGTGACAATGAAGTCTGGATCCGCCCACATGCCAGGACTGGCACCCGGCTCAGCCTCCCAGTGAGCGGCTAAGAGCCTGAGCTGGCTGCTTCCACCCCCTTTACAGCCTAGTGCTCCACAGTCACCAGCTCTCTGCTCAGGGAGCCCTGAGAACTGAGTGATCAACGGTGTTTGATTGCTTGCTCCTCAGTGTTAGAGCGGGTGGGGGACAATATTTGTAGCTGCTGACTTTACATTTTTTTGCCAATCATTGGGTACACTGACAAAATGCCAGTCTGCCTATGTAAACAAGGCAGATTGTCATTCTGTCAGTACAGAAGACATGGATCCTGTGTTTCTGTAAAGCAGGAACACCGATCTATGTCTTCCACTAGTAAAAGCACCTCCCCCGCAGTAGTAAAGCACTGGTCAGGCTCACAGTTTACCCTTTGATCGCCCCTGATGTTAACTCCTTCCCTGCCCGTGTCATTAATACAATGACAGTGCAAAAGTGTCAGTTGGGTGTCCGATTAGTCCACCGCAATATCACAGTCCCACTATAAGTCGCTGATCGACACCATTACTAGTAAAAAATTAAAAATAAATAATATAGTTAAACAAAAAGACTCTGTGTATTTCTTTACTATTTCCTGATTACAATTTCTATGTAGATTGAATTGAAATTGTATACAATTTTGCTGTTATTGACATGTTTGCTAATTTTGTATTCACTTTAATTGATGCTTTTTTTTGCTCAATAAAAACTTTTATTGTAAAAAAAAAAAAATATCCCATAGTTTGTAGACGCTATAACTTTAGCGCAAACCAATTAATATACGCTTATTGGGATTTTTTTAACCAAAAGTATGTAGCAGAATACATACTGGCCTAAATTGATGAAGAAATTAGATATTTTTATTGGATGTGTTTTAGAGCAGAAAGTAAAAAATATTGTGTTTTTTTTCAAAATTGTCAGTCATTCTTATTTCTAGTGCAAAAACTAAAAAATCCAGAGGTGATCAAATACCACCAAAAGAAATCTCTATTTATGGGGAAAAAAGGACAAATTTTATTTAGGTACAGTATTGCACAACTGCGCAATTTTCAGTTAAAGTAACGCAGTGCTGTTTTACAAAAAATCACCTGGTCAGAAAAGGAGGTAAACCTTCCGGAGGTCAAGTGGTTAATCTCTTCCCATGTCTCTGTTGAGGCCCTAAATGCTAAGCCAAGGCAGTACAGTGAGCCTTCTTTTTTTCCTAGACCGAGATTAAGTGTGGCCTTCTCATGGATTTAAGGGTCTCCTCTAGTCATTCAAATGAAAAAAATAAAATGGCAGACTTCAGTGTGCAGTAAAGGCTCTGACCCTGGACATTCCATACTTCTCACTAGGGCAATACTTCCTATGTCTTGCACTTAGAATGGCTGAAAAGCTAAAACAGCTGTATGCAAGTTGTAACAAATAGCTTTTTAAATTTTGAGTGTTTGCTATAAATCTGTGGTTCTGGTTGCACAATGAAGTGCCTCCAGGGCCCCAGATCCGCTCCAATCCCTCGGTTCTTATGGGCTCCCACCCGGGATACCTCCATGGGGTATTTAAGGTGCTCAGCTCAGTTGAGTCTGCCTTGTTACCTCCATATGCCATTCCATAGGAGGGGTCTCCATCATCCTCCAGGGGAAGTTCCAACTCATTTTTCTTCTGGTAAGTAATGCTCTGATGTCCCCCTTTTGATGATTTCCTTTGTATGGCCAGCATTTCTGTTTTGCATAGGGCCACATATATTAGGACACAGCGTGACTGCATTGTTCTTTATCTTTGTTTACCGAGCTCAGACTTGCAGACTTTATAATTTCCATGGTCACATATATACATCCATGCCATGTTCTGCTTACGATAGCAATCATGGTATATATATATATATATATATATATATATATATATATATATATATATATATATATATTATATATATTTATTTTTATTTTGGTTATCTGACTATCAAGATGCATACTTGCTTAGGCCAGTGGAAAATTCTCCTTTTGACTGATGATTCAATATATTTGCAAGTAGCATTTTTGGCTCTATCTTACAGCCTAAGTGTTGTCCCATATGACTTACATATACGTCTGCTTTTTTGCCCCTCAGCCATTCCACTCAGAACCTAAGGACTTCTCTGTTGTACATCAGCCCTGCTGAGCCTGTTCCATTTTTCTGACCTTGCTGGGTGTCCTTCTGTTGAGCCCCGGTCATGGTGAGTGTTTTTTGGCGCATGGGTTATACCTGGCTGGACTTGGCTGTTTTTAAATTTTTTATAACTCTATGTGGCCAATATGGGATCTTTCATCGTCAACATGTAAGTCTGTTTTTGGGCTTGGTTTCCATAATGGACAAAGGCCATAATGTTCATGTTTTGATATGCTGTATTTTGTTTAAAACTTTATCCATTTGCATTTTTTTTTTCCACAATTTTTTTTTTTTTTTTTATTGAAGGAAATTAAGGTGAGTTTACAGTGCAATACAGTTGGAATAACATTTTGGAGTAGGTTATATGACTAGACAATACAGTGAGAAGATACATGGTATAACCAACCCATGAAACATGGCATGGGTAACTGTTGAAGTTATTCAGTAAACTTTATTACATACAGATTGATTGGTGTTGAAGATATAGAAAATGGTAGAAACTACCGACTCGCGCAAATGGAATCAAATAAATTATTAGTGAGATTAATTAATCAATTAATTTGAGGAGCAGCATGTTATATCAAAAATAAATAATAATAATAATAATTAACAGGTTAATTACAAACCGCGCTCCATTATAAAGTGCAAATGCAAAATCATACTCTGTTGTGAAAAAAGACTATAAAAATAATTAAATACCAGTGATAATAACTAACAACTGAGTGAAATCAATGTGCATAGATGGTAAAACAAACAAATAAAACAACAATTAAAAAAAATTAGATTCCAAAAAAATAACCAAAAATGTATAAATCCAAAAATCATGTGTGTTCAGGAAATGTTCAAACAATGATAAAAACTTCTGGGTAAATCAAAACTCCTGGGTGAGTCTTCCTTGGGTTCGACAAAGCATCAGATAACAGTATTCCGCCACCATCACCAGCCACACAGCCTACTCACCAGATTGAAGTGACTCCCATGACAGGAGTCAAACACGCTTAAAGAACTGCCAGAGAAGCTTCTCGCAGTCACGGCTTTATTCAGACGCTGGAACTCAAGTGCTGAAACTCAGGTGCATGTAGGTAACACTGTAGCTGCTAGGATGCATGCAAACGAACTTCCCAGATAGAGATAGGTCATTGGGACCATAAGTCAGTGCGTGATGACGTCAGAACACACTGACGAAACCGGTCGGACTTAACGAACGTGACACGCCACTTCCGCTCGCAACGAAATTTGCTTGTTTGTCTGTCCGCACAAACCCCTATGTGGGTGATGCGGTTTTTAAGCTTGTTTTTAGCCTAATAAATTTTTGGCATACTTCACGATGGGAGTTTTCCATTTAATTTCTCCCCATTCATGGCACTTATGGTCCCAATGATACATCTCTATCTGGGAAGTTCGTTTGCATGCATCCTAGCAGCTACAGTGTTACCTACATGCACCTGAGTTTCAGCACTTGAGTTCCAGCGTCTGAATAAAGCCGTGACCGTGAGAAGCTTCTCTGGCAGTTCTTTAAGCATGTTTGACTCCTGTCATGGGAGTCACTACAATCTGGTGAGTAGGCTGTGTGGCTGGTGATGGTGGCAGAATACTGTTATCTGATGCTTTGCCGAACCCAAGGAAGACTCACCCAAGAGTTTTGATTTACCCAGAAGTTTTTATCATTGCTTGAACATTTCCTGAACACACATGATTTTTGGCTTTATATATTTTTGGTTATTTTTTTGGAATCTAATTTTGTTTTTTAATTGTTGTTTATTTGTTTGTTTTACCATCTATGCACACTGTTTTCACTCAGTTGTTAGTTATTATCACTGGTATTTAATTATTTTTATAGTCTTGTTTCACAACAGAGTATGATTTTGCATTTGCACTTTATAATGGAGTGCAGTTTGTAATTAACCTGTTAATTATTATTATTAAGATTGATTGGTGTTGCTTTAATATATAGCCGTAAGAAGTCGAATCTGTATTTGTTGCTTTTCAAAGCCCACCCCCTTAGGCGATTGGGACTGTACCTAATGGTATTTTCAATTCTAGAGGGGTCAGCCTCCATTTTATGTTATGGGTTGTGGTGGAAAGAGCTGGTGTATGGGGTCTAGTCATGTGTAGAACTAAGGAGAGAGGGATAGAAGAAAGATTGGAAGAGGGGAGTGAAAGGAGAATAAGGTAAGATAGAGGAGAAGAAGGGTAGAAGGTAAGGGAAAAAGGGGAGGGGTGGGGACCGCTCTCTGACCCAACCCGACCCCCAATTGGAAGGTCTCCCCATATATTGTTTAGGCTACTACGTCAAAATAAGACTTATAGCTCTCAGTAGATTTGAAATGAACCCAGCATGCCCAGGTAATTGTAAAGTGTTTTAAGCGTTCTTGGGAGATATGGATCAGTTCCTCCATCTCCTCAATCTTAGAGATCCTGATCAGCCACTCTCTAATGGATGGAGTATCTGTGGATCACCAGTGTACAGGAATGCAGAGCCTAGCTGCATTGACCATATGCATGGCAAGTGATTTGTGATAGTGTTTCTTAGGTAGATTTGAATGGTGTAAGAGGTATTGAGCTGGGCCATAGTGTAGGGTGAGTGAAGTGATTTGTGTTATTAGGGCATGCACTTCTCTCCAAAACTGTTGGATTAGAGTACACTCCCACCAAATATGGAGAATTGAGCCTACTGCCCTCTTGCATCTCCAGCAAGTATTAGGTATTTTAGGGGAGAATTTGAGTAGGCGGGCAGGGGTTCTATACCATTTGGTTGCGATTTTGTAGCCATTTTCTTGGATTGCTACATTCATTGAGCTTTTATGAATGCACTCATTAATGTCCTCCCAATTGTCATCCGATAGGGTCATTTTAAGGTCTCCTTCCCAGGACAAACGTGAGGCGTCTCTCCCAGGGGGAGAGAGGTCATCTTGAAGTAGAGTGTATATATATGATATTAGATGTCTTTGAGGAGTTATTCGTGTGTGTAAGGATTCAAAGGCTGTAAGCTGTCTGTTCCATCTTAACGAGAGATCTCGTGATGCAAAAAAGTGACTCAACTGCCTGTAGGTCCAAAAGGGAAACGTTTTAGTACATGATGAGGACACCAAGTCTTCAAAGGAACGCATGCATCCCCTGTGGAAGAATTGATGTGCCAATATCTCCCCATGAGGCTACTCCCTTCGGAGGAACATTTCAGATTCTCCGGGGGGGGGGAAATCAGGGTTCCCCCGCAGAGGAGTCAGTGAGCCTGGGTATAACATTAGTTTGAAGGGTCCCATAGACTTCTTGAAAGCCATTAATGAGGGTTAGATAAAGGGGTGCATCTTCAGGTTCTGGGGCCATAGTGAGGGATTCATCCAGGGGACTGAGTGTATTGAGGTGTCATGAACGAGTTTTACAGAATAACCCAAACCTTCTCAAATCTGTGAGCCTTCCAATCCACCACTCTATTCAAATGACAGGCTAGGTAGTACTTATGTATATCAGGTAATCCAATCTCGCCTTTGCTCTTGGTACGCGTGAGGCATGAGTAGTTTATGCGTGGGGTGCTATTCTTCCATATGAAAGCTGTGCATGCTTTTTTATATAATGTGAAGAAGTACGGGGGGAGGTAGATGGGAATCATCTGCATTAAGTAGAGTAGGCGGGGTAGGATGATCATTTTAATTAGGGCTGAGCGCCCAAACCAGGAAACGTTAAGGCTGGCCCAATCTTTCAAGTTCGATTGAATCTTGGATAATGCGGGTATAAAGTTGTGATGATAAAGGTCAGACAGTTTCCTGGTTATATGTATACCTAGATATGGGATAGAGTCCTTTTTCCATATGAATGGAAAGGATTCTTGGCAATGTAAAACTTCTGATTGGGGAAGTGAGATATTCAGGGCATGCAGCTTGGAAAAATTAATTTAGACATTTTAGAGATCTCCAAACTGTTTCATATCTTTCAGTAAGTTTGGTAAGGAAACTCGAGGTGTTTGGAGTGATAGTAAAATGTTGTCGGCGAACGCCGCTATTTTGAATTCTCTATGTGCCGTGGTGATCCCCTTAATGTCAGAGTTCGCCCTTAGCTTATTTAAGAGGGGTTCTAATGTCAGGACAAAAATGAGGGGTGACAGGGGACATCCCTGACGTGTCCCATTGCTGATGTTAAAGGCATTCAACAGGTGGCCATTTACTTTCACCCTCGCCGAGGGGTTAGAGTATAAAGCAGCTATGTATGAGCACATGCGGGGTTGAAGGCCAATACCTTTCAGTACTTCCCGCATGTAATCCCAGGCCACTCTGTCGAATGCCTTTTCCGCATCCAGGGAAAGGAGAAATCCCTGAGTTTTAGAGGAGGTGAGCCAATTATGTAGGTTTAAGGTACGTGTGGTATTATCTCTCGCCTCACTTCCTGGTATGAAACCTACTTGGTCAGAGGTTATGAGGCTAGGCATGAGAGATAATAATCTATTGGCTAGTATTTTGGCGTATAATTTAATGTCCATGTTTAACAGTGAAATGGGCCTGTAGTTGGAGACTAGCTGAGGGTCCTTGCCCTCCTTCGGGATGACCGCTCCGCTATGTGGGCCTCTAACATTCTGCCTGGGGATGTCTGGGGCTGGGCAAGGGTATTGAACGATGTCAGCATTCTGGGTGATAAAACATCTAAAAAAGATTTATAGTAATGGAGTGGTAGGCCATCGGGTCCAGGGTTTTTCCCTACTTTCATTTGGTTAATGGCCGCGTTCAGCTCCTCTGCAGTAAGTGGGCTATCTAAGTCCTCAGCTTGTTGGGCGGTGATCGGTTTGGGGCAAAATTGGGTTATAAAGTCCTACATTTGAGCAGTGCGTGAGTTTGAGGGATTAAGATCGGGATGATCTTGTGGTAGGTTGTAAAGATCGGAATAGAACATATCAAATTGTTTAGCTATATCCTCATTTCTGGAGAAGAGTCTGCCTTGTTTGTCTCGTATGTGATGGATCGTGGACGAAGCCTTGGCAGCCTGAATCATGCACGCCAAGAGTCTTCCACTTTTATTGCCGTGTTCATAGAACACTTTTTGCCTGAGTACATAGCATCTTCTCATTTGTTTTCCTAATTCATCTAGTAATGAGCATCGTGTAAGAACTAGTTCTTGGAGAGTGGCCTGTGAGGAAGATTGTTTATGAGAAGCTTCTAATCTTCTAATGGTGTTAATCAGTGCTTTAATCTTTTCCTGGTGTGCTTTCTTGGCTTTAGTTGCTAGGGAGATAAGTTCCCCCCGTATAACACATTTGTGGGCCTCCCAGACCGTGACAGGGGAAACATCTGGAGTAGAGTTTTCCGCAAAGTATAATTGGATTTGGGATCAAACTTGCTGTAATGTGGCTGGGTCACCTGCTGTAATGTGGCTGGGTCTTTCAGTAGAGAGGGATTCAGTCTCCATGATTTAGTCTTGTACGTCGATTTGGGGAGAGTAAGGGTAACTGTAATGGGGTGATGGTCGGATAGGAACATTGGTTCTATTGAGGCGTGTGTGAGGAGGGGTAGGTCTGTTTGCGTAAGGAAGAAATAATCTATTCTAGAATATTTTAGGTGTGGCGGTGAGTAAAAAGTATAGTCTCTGCCATGTGGGAACATGGTACGCCAGGTGTCGTGGAGAGAAAGGCCCTGCAATTGTAGTTTAATCTGGCGAAGCGCCCGGTATGGTAACACAGTCGTGCCCGTGGAGGTGTCTACTGTAGGGTTCAATGGGGTATTAAAGTCTCTACCCAGCAAAACTAAGCCTTCCTGAAATGTGGCCAATAAGTCGCACACCTTCCTAAAGAAGGAGACCTGGTGTGCATTGGGGCAGTATACATTTACCAATGTGATAGGTGTGGATGCATAGGTGCCTTTGAGAAAAAGGTATCTACCTTCCAGGTCTATTAAAGCGTCAGACTGTTGGAAATCAGAGTGTTTAGATATTAAGATGGATACTCCTTTAGTCTTGGAGTCAGGGTTTGTGGAGTGTATTACCGATCGATATATGTGATTGGTCAGCTTGGGTATTGCATCTGATCGGAAATGTGTTTCCTGAAGAAGGAGGAAGCGAGCCTTGTGTTTAGACAGGGCTGATAGCACCTGTGATCTTTTTTCTGGGGGATTCAGACCTTTTACGTTGAGCGACACACATTTTAGAGTTAACTGTTGTTTAAGTGCCTTCTCTGCCTGCATGGCGTGTTGTGAGAGACAGTAATGTAGTAAAGTCTAGAAGTCGTAGGTTTGATTTGAAAGCCTCAGGAGTGTTCAATTTTATCTTATTTATTTTGTGTCAGGCGGGTAGTTAGGAGCGAGAGCGGTCCCAAGAAAAGACCAGAAGAAGAAAAGAAGGAAGGGGGAGGTTTGAGAAAGAGGGGAATAGAAGGGAGAGGTGAGAAAAGTATAGAAGAAAGCGAGTGGCAAGGAATGAAGTTGTCTGGGGCTTGGGATGAAACAATAAGGACGGTTGCTTTGAAATGGTGCACTAGAATCATGTACCAAGAATGTACCAGAGGTGAAAATAGATACTCTATTCCACCAGTTAGGGGAAAATCCGGAGTGTCAGATAGTGCCCAGTGGGACTGCTGTGTGGGGATGTAGGTATGAAAGGGAGCCAAATGACACCGCACTGAGGAGGACTAAAGGGGTATACAGGTAAACAGTGGGATATAAATGTAAGCTCCAGTTGTCCTGGAAAATCCTGTGATTCAAACAATGGTCTTGTTTCATAAGCATTAGTTAAACATTTTTAAAACAACATCATATAAGTATTGCTACATCGGGTTAACTGGCAAATTAACATAGTGGGAACGAAAAGGTACAACAGGTAATAACTAGTAAAGCAACTGTAAAATAGCCCTGTGGCATTGTGTCAACCCTTTAGTGAGTGCATGCCCTTGTGGGAATTCTATTGGAAGGGCAATTGAGCTCACTGAGAGACTGTAGGTTAAAGCTCAAGCCCCCAGGACAGGGGTCAAGGCCAGCAGGCTACAGCCTGATCCCAAAACTCAGATCTCAAAACACAAAACTCAGGCTTCAGGGAGCATCGTTGAGGTATAGTAGGTGCCTGTCATGGTTAACAACTCCCCTGATCCCCCACAGGGCGTACCTCTATTATGCTCTGGAGTGTTAATTTCCCTACAAATGATGTGTATCAAAGGTATGTCATTAAATTTGCGAACCTTGGGTACCTAGAAGTGGTTTGAATCAGAAAGGATATTATAGGTGTTTACCCAGAGGAGATCACATCGCAAGGAATAGGGGGCACAAAGATAGGGGGCAGGGGAGAGGGGGTGGAGGTGGAACCAATATTATTTCAGCAATCTGTGTGGACATCATACTCGCGTACCCGAAAAAGTCAGAGCGGGGGGGGGATCTGTTGGTCAATATAAGCTACAGTCTCAAGCAGTCCAGGTCTACTAGTGCATAAATTGTTTTAAAACCCGCCACAATCCCCCACCCCCCTCTCGTGGAGAGGCTGCATCAAACCTTACTTAATGATAAATAAAACTTACGAGTGTTTATTACAATCGTAAGGGTGACCTAGACCCACGCCGGGAAGTCTGCCGTATCAATTTAGGCACCTGACAGAGTGTTGCCCAACTGATAAACAAAAAATCGTTTGATCTGATCAGTGTTATATGGCTAGCGGTGGAAATATTGGTGTATTAGTTAGGCTTCTGGTCGGCTAAGGCCCAGGTCACCCCCATAACGCTTTTCTCCGTGTTGTTCAATTAATGCGTACATAATGCAAAAGGTGTAAATACAGGCTTGTTAGGTGAGAGCTGAGCCACAGACAAAAAAAAAAAAAAAGGGGGGGGGGAACTCCATCAGGAAATGTCCATCCCCCGTTTCCTGACCCTAAAGTCTAAGGAAGAAAGGTTTGAAGGACATAGAACAAACATGCTGCTTATGGAGTGTAGATAACAAGAAGAGCCAGTGTCCCAATCAATGGTGATGGTTACCTGAAACTTTAGCGTAAAGTTAAGCGCCCATTACAGCTGTGAGCGGGGTGCATGTGCAAACAGGACTCTCACAGAGCTTGAAAAGCGTAACAAGGGAACAAGGAGAGTCAGTGTCCCAAGTACTGGTGATGGTTACCAGGAACTTTAGCGTGGAGTTAGGCGTCCATTACAGCTGCGAGCCGGAAGATGTGCCCCGACAGGCTCCTCCAATTGTATGTACAAACAGGTCTCTCACAGATCTCAAAAAAGTTTGGGTTCGGGCCTTTCAAGGAAAATAAACAGGTAAAGAAAGACACAATGCGCAATACAAATGAGGGGCAAAAAGAAAAAAAATCCCTTCTCTTTCCCCTGAGGAAAACATCAGAAAACAGTACTTACGTACAAACAACCCGATGTAACATGGGGCAAAAGTGATTATACATTCTGTTGGTCTCATCGGGGGGTCACAGCCAACCCCGGGCTGCACATGGGCAGATCTTGGCGTGAGAGACGATCAGCTGGGGACATTGGGTCCAATCTGCGATGTCTGGAACGTTGCCTTTGAGATTTCGGTGTTAGATTGTGTGATACCGACTTCCATGGCTCCGACGGGAAGTAGAAAGAGTACCACTCAGGAAGATCCACTTGTGGGATGTCAAGCTGGTCGCAGAAGGCAAGCAAGTCTTCTGGTGTTCGGAGTAGAGCAGTGCGACCTCTTGTGGAGGCAGAAAGACAGAATGGAAACTTCCATCTGTATTGGATATTTTGTGTATGCAGAGCTTCCAGCAGGGGGCACAGTGTACGTCTATTTTGTAAAGTTATTTGAGAAAGGTCCTGAAATAATTTAAAGTCTGTGCCATTAAATAGAATGCGTCCTCTTTCTCTTGCTTTACGAAGGATTTCTTCTTTGAGTTGGAAGTTTACAATGCAGCAAACAACGTCCCTTGAGGGTTCAGATTCACGGGGAGGGGGTCCCCGCGCTCGATGCAGTCTTTTCATCTCAATGGGAGAATCTGCCGGGCGGCCTAGTAAGTCATTAAAGATAGAGCAGGTTGCCTGTGGTAATGCAGGTGAGTCTATGCTTTTGGGGACCCCCCTCACCCTAATATTATGTCTGCGGCCCCTATTGTTGAGATCTTCCACCTGACGATGGAGTTCAAACATGTGTGTTAGTTGGGAATCGTATGCCCCTTGCACTTGCCTGATAGCTTCAGCGTGTGTTTGTGAAGCCTGTTCCACTTCCACGATGCGGTGGGTAATGCTGTGTATGTCTGCCTTTATGTCCGTTATGGCTGCAGTGAGTGTATGTTTAATGTCAATAGCAACCTTTTGCAGATCCTTCTGCAGGTCCAGCAGACTGAAGGGACGATCCGGACCTTTGTCTCCGTCCGTCGGCATGTCGGCGCCACTCCCACGTGAGGCCGGTGATGAGGCCTGTGAGGCCTGTGACGCCTCGTGGTTGTTCACCTGCTGAGTACAGAACAGCTCGGGGATGTTTTTACTCAGCTGTGTCCCGGAATCTTTTAGCGTAGGTACGGGGAGCAGAGGTACTCCTGTTAGGCTTTCCCATTGTCGGATGTGGCTGCAACTCCCAAAAGAAAGCAAGATTCGTCCTCGATGTGCGGGAGCTCAGGTCTAAGGCAGCTATCTCGGGTCCCGTCCAAGCCACGCCCCCCATTTGCATTTTTACTATGAATGTTTTTATCCATTGATACACCCCTGAAGAAGGAAGCAATTTCTGAAACACGTTGAGTGTGGAGCCTGCACTCCATCTCTACCACTTGGTGTCTTAGGACCCCTCACAGCATTCAGCCATTGCGCCATGTTGATGTGTAACTATATTAGTCACGTTTTTACCATATATATATACACTACATATAGTATAAAAAGTTTCTATTTTTTATATAATACGCATATTGTTTATTGGTGATATATCACCACCAAGGCCTTTAAAATCCCACAAGGGGGAACCTTGCTCTTTGTATATTGTACACAGGGATGTTGGCCCACCCCAGTCCTCTCTACCTCAACTTTTGTCTGTATTTCCTCTTCATAGTAGGCGAGGTTGAAAAAAGACACAAGTCCATCAAGTCCAACCTATGTGTGATTATGTGTCAGTATTACATTGTATATCCCTGTATGTTATGGTCATTCAGGTGCTTATCTAATAGTTTCTTGAAGCTATCCATGCTCCCCGCTGAGACCACCGCCTGTGGAAGGGAATTCCACATCCTTGCCGCTCTTACAGTAAAGAACCCTCTACGTAGTTTAAGGTTAAACCTCTTTTCTTCTAATTTTAATGAGTGGCCACGAGTCTTGTTAAACTCTCTTCTGCGAAAAAGTTTTATTTCTATTGTAGGGTCACCAGTACGGTATTTGTATATTGAAATCATATCCCCTCTCAAGCGTCTCTTCTCCAGAGACAATAAGTTCAGTGCTCGCAACCTTTCCTCATAACTACGATCCTCCAGACCCTTTATTAGCTTTTTTGCCCTTCTTTGTACTCGCTCCATTTCCAGTACATCCTTTCTGAGGACTGGTGCCCAGAACCTGGACAGCATACTCTAGGTGCGGCCGGAGCAGAGTCTTGTAGAGTGGGAGAATTATCGTTTTATCTCTGAAGTTGATCCTCTTTTTAATGCATGCCAATATTCTGTTTGCTTTGTTAGCAGCAGCTTGGCATTGCATGCCATTGCTGAGCCTATCATCTACTAGGACCCCAAACATCCTTTTCCATCCTAGATTCCCCCAGAGGTTCTCCCCCCAGTGTATAGATTGTATTCATATTTTTGCCACCCAAATGCATTATTTTACATTGAACCTCATCTGCCATGTAGTTGCCCACCCCATTAATTTGTTCAGATCTTTTTGCAAGGTTTCCACATCCTGCGGAGAAGTTATTTCCCTGCTTAGCTTAGTGTTGTCTGCAAATACAGAGATTGAACTGTTTATCCCATCCTCCAGGTCGTTTATGAACAAATAAATTAAATAGGATTGGTCCCAGCACAGAACCCTGGGGAACCCCACTACCTACCCCTGACCATTCCAAGTACTCCCCATTTATCACCGCCCTCTGAACTCCCTTTGTAGCCAGTTTTCAATCCATGTACTCACCCTATGATCCATGCCAACGGACCTTATTTTGTATAGTAAACGTTTATGGGGAACTGTGTCAAATGCTTTTGCAAAATCCAGATACACCACGTCTATGGGCCTTCCTTTATCTAGATGGCAACTCACCTCCTCATGGAAGGTTAGTAGATTGGTTTGGCAAGAATGATTCTTCATGAATCCATGCTGATTACTACTAATGATACCGTTCTCATTACTAAAATCTTGTATATAGTCCCTTATCATCCCCTCCAAGAGTTTACATACTATTGATGTTAGGCTAACTGGTCTGTAATTCCCAGGGATGTATTTTGGGCCCTTTTTAAATATTGGTGCTACATTGGCTTTTTTCCAATCAGCTGGTACCATTCCAGTCAGTAGACTGTCTGTAAAAATTAGGAACAATGGTCTGGCAATCACTTGACTGAGTTCCCTAAGTACCCTCGGATGCAAGTCATCTGGTCCCGGTGATTTATTAATGTTAAGTTTATCTTAGCCGTCCTAATTGCACCCTTACATTTCTTGTTGCATTCTTTATAAAGTCTGAATGCTGAGGATGATCCCTCAACCTTGTATTTTTTGAAGGCCTTCTCCTTTGCTTTTATATGCATTTTTACATTGGATTTAAGCCATCCAGGACTTTTGTTCGCTCTTTTAAATTTATTACCCAATGGGATACATTGGCTAATGCCCTTATTTAATATACTCTTAAAGCAAACCCATCTCTCCTCCGTATTCTTTGTTCCTAATATTTTATCCCAATCTATGCCTTTTACTAAGGTTTGTAGTTTAGGGAAGTTGGCTCTTTTGAAATTCAGTGTCTTTGTATTCCCTTTAGGTTTCCTATTTGTGTGATTTATACTGAAACTAATTGACCTGTGATCGCTGTTACCTAAATTGCCCTGTATTTCCACATCCGTGATCAGGTCTGTATTGTTGGTAATCAGTAGATCCAGTAATGTTTTATTTCTAGTTGGTGCGTCTACCATCTGACCCATAAAATTGTCCTGCAAGACATTAAGGAACTGGCGAGTCTTAAATGAATGCGCGGTTCCCTCCGCCCAGTCTATGTCTGGGATAATTAAAATCCCCCATTATGATAACACTTCCCATCCTTGCTGCTAATCCAAATTGTGATAGGAGATCTGTCTCCACTTCCTCCCTCAGGTTAGGGGGCCTATAGCATACTCCCAGTATTATTTTCCCCTTAGCTTCATCCCTTTGGAGCTCTACCCATAAGGATTCCACCTCCTCCCTAGCTCCCTCAGTGATGTCATCTCTCACATTCACTTGTACATTATTCTTGATATATAGGCATACCCCTACCCCTTTTTTACCCTCTCTATCCTTGCGGTAAAGGGTATACCCTTGAATGTTTGCCAGCCAATCATGAGAGCTGTTGAACCAGGTCTCTGAAATTCCCACAAAATCCAAATCCACCTCGTACAATAGTATCTCTAGTTCACCCATCTTGTCCGCCATGCTCCTGGCATTGGTGAACATGCCACATAGTTTAGATCGGTCGCATATTGTCCTCGTATTGGGTGTTTCAAGATTGCAACTAGGACTTGCTACTATACTTACCTTGTGTTTTTGTGCTTTGGTCAACCTACCATTAATGCCCCCAATACTACCCTCTGGGATATCTTCCACGCTGACTATCTCTACCTCTGGACCCTCCCCCCCATCGCCTAGTTTAAAAACCCCTCTAACTTTTTAGCCATCTTCATTCCCAGCAGATCTGCACCCTCCTCATTTAGGTGCAGTCCGTCCCTTCTATAGTACCGGTTATCGACTGAGAAGTCGGCCCAGTCCTCCAGGAACCCAAACCCCTCCTTACTACACCAGCTCTTCAGCCACTTGTTTACTTCCCTAATCTCCCCCTGCCTTTCTGGTGTGGCTCGATGTACCGGTAGTATTCCTGAGAATACTACCTTGGAGGTCCTTTTCCTCAATTTAGCTCCTAAGTCCCTAAAATTGTTCTTTAGGACACTCCATCTGCCTCTGACTTTGTCATTGTTGCCAACGTGCACCATGACAGCTGGGTCTTCCCCAGCCCCTCCCAGTAATCTGTCCACAAGATCCGTGATGTGCCCAACTCGAGCGCCCGGTAGACAACATACTGTTTGGGGCTTCAGGTCTTGGTTACAGATTGCCCTCTCCAGTCCTTCTAAGAATTGAGTCCCCTACCACCAGAATCTGTCTTTCCTTTCCCTTCGCTGCCCCCCCCACTCTCACTGGAGGAGTTCTTCCCCTGGCAGCTAGGAGAGTCCCTCAGCTCCAGCAGTGCTGGTCCCTGACTGGTTTCACCAATGTCACTCAATGGAGCGTACTTATTGGGATGCTCCAGTCCCGGATCGGCCTCCCTGGCATTTCCCCCTCTACCCTTCCTGACTGTCACCCATCTACTCTTTGCTAGTGCCTGCACCTTTTTTGTCTCCACCCGCCTATGTGCTGGCCCCTGCCGGCACCTGCCGTGTACGTTTCTGGCTCTCCTTTAGTATGGAGGGACTTCTCAGTGCTGACAGTTGCTTCCCCAGATTCAGAACCTGGGCTTCCAGGGAAACAATATGCTTACATTTTGCACAGCAGTATTCGCCCTCGATCGGATGATCAAGGAATGCATACATGCAGCAAGATGTACAAGGAGTTGCCTCTCCACACCTGCCGGGCATCGTACCTATTAAATTTAGTGAGGATTGGGGATTATATCCTGTCCAAATTACCTAACAGCTAGCTTCCTGGCACTAATACTCAAGACAATACACAGGTACACAACAAGACAATACACAGGTACACAACAAGACAATACACAGGTACTCACAGACCTACGTGCACTCGCAGAACAGTTGCAGACCTACGTGCACTCGCAGGCCACTCACAGACCTACGTGCACTCGCAGGCCACTCACAGACCTACGTGCACTCACAGACCTACGTGCACTCGCAGACCTACATGCACTCGCAGGCCACTCACAGACCTACATGCACTCACAGACCTACATTCACTCGCAGACCTACGTGCACTCGCAGGCCACTCGCAGACCTACGTGCACTCGCAGGCCACTCGCAGAACTACGTGCACACGCAGACCTACGTGCACTCGCAGGCCACTCGCAGACCTACGTGCACTCGCAGACCTACGTGCACTCACAGGCCACTCGCAGACCTACGTGCACTTGCAGGCCACTCGCAGACCTATGTGCATTCGCAGACCTACGTGCACTCGCAGACTTACGTGCACTCGCAATACACAAGTATACAGTACACAATACACAAGTACTAACGAACCACACACACTACTCAGACAACACTCAAGTACTCACATTACACAGGTACTATGACCCCTGTTATAACCTCCTGTTTTAAACTCTGGTTTTAACTCACCACCTAGACTGGTTCCACTTGCACAGAGTTCCAACAGCCTCACAAATGAGCAGGCTCAATATGAGTCCTACACCAGGTTATATAGGCCTCAAGCACCTGTGAGCAATTAACCACTCCCCTTAATTGGTAGTCTGAGGCAACCAAAGAAAAAAAAAAAACCTATTTAAAAAGTGACAGAAAAGGTGATTGAAAAGCTAAAGGGAAAAGCCCCAAAAAATGCAACCCAGCTATCAAAAAGCAAGACTTGTTCAATCCCACTCAAGGTCCCCCTTTGGTTTTAACTCACCACTTAGGCCTCTTTCACATGGACGATCCGTTCAGGTCCGCTTGTCAGTTTTTTAGGCGGACCTGAATGGACCCTCCATAGACCTCTATTGAGCATCGAATGTCAGCGGTGACATGTCCGCTGACATCAGACCCGCTCCGATCCAAAAAAGGAAAAACCTACTTTTCCATCCGTTTTCGGATCGGGTGACGATGGACTCTACGGTCCGTCATCATCCAATCCCCCATAGGGGAGAGCGGCACTGTGACATGTCCGTCGCTGCACACTGCAGAAAAGGTGATTGAAAAGCTAAAAGGAAAAGCCCCAAAAAATGCAACCCAGCTATCAAAAAGCAAGACTTGTTCACTCCCACTCAAGGTCCCCCCTCTGGTTTTAACTCACCACTTCGACTAGTTCCACTTGCACAGAGTTCTTTGGGTAGTAGATACCCCTCCCCCATTTTAGTTGAGAGATTGGACTTCTAGCCTTTGTTGCTATATTTTTCTTTTTCATTATCTTTTCAATATTATAACGTTTCTTGGTTTGCGGCCTCCTAAGGCAATCTGCACTCTTTTCATTCAACACACAGGAATTTTGTTTTTTGTTTTTGTATCTTTTTGCTAGGATGAGTGACTATTTGGGGAAAGAATGGGAGAATCTTATGCTAAATTATCATCAGGATTTTCATAGTAATGACTCTTCGGATTCAGAACTATTTTTTTTCATTTAAAAAAGACTCTTGAAAGAAAATCATCCCTCTTTTAGCACATACAGGCCTTTGACAGATATAACAAGGCCGACATTAATCCAATAGGGCTTAGAGTACAGATCTTCCCCACTATAAATTACACTGATAACACTTTTAAAAAAGCTTGGGAGGATAATCTAAAAGCCTGTTCAAGAGTAATGATGACACTTCTCAGTGAAGAGTATAATAAACGTATCGTCGAAATAGACAAAGAAATAGACAAGATACAGACACAACTACTATGTTTTAAAACACACTCAGCTTTTACTGAACATGAAAATAGTCTGAAGGTCAATCTTGATAAATTTATCAAAAACATTCTCCTACAGAAAGACAAAAAGTTTTGCAGGGATAAGTTAGCACTTAAGGAATGGCAGGCGTATAAATGGAACCAATCTTTCTCAAACATGAGGAGGAAACAATTCAAACAATCAAAAAATGATCAAGAATATGCTACTTCTAATGTCTCCTCTAATTCATCTACCTCTTTTTCTTCTCAACCCTTTAGGAAAAAGAAAGCAGCAAGGGAGAAAAATAAGCAATACCCACAAGGTGATGGGTCTCTGGTTCGATCGCCTAAAAAGCGCATGGTAGACATACCCTTTAGACTGCTTTCACACTGAGGCGCTTTACAGGCGCTATAGCGCTAAAAATAGCACCTGCATAGCGCCTGTAAAGAGCCTTTCACTCCAGTGTGAAAGCCCTTGGGAGCAGTGCGCTGGCAGGATGCTTTATTGCCGACTCCCCCAACGCCCCAGTGTGAAAGTAGTCTTACACCTTTCACTTCTTTACAACAGGCCAAACCGCTTTTGGGTAATTTGGCCAAAACAGCCACGGGTCATGCACTGGGTGATCACCATCCCTCATTTAATGATCTTCGTGTAAGCAATACATCACCACACACGCTGTCTACCAGCACAATTATGGATACTTCCCATATAGATACCCTTATTGGTCCCTTATGACCTGACAGTTTTGCCAGTTTGCTCATTGAGAATTCCTACAAATCTGTCCATCATATTGAGAAAGTACAGGAGCAGGAATTGGATATTATAACTCTATCCAAACATGAATTGTCATTTAAGGAAGTCAAGGTCATTAAAAAAGACTACATTTCTGTCCACTTCAAAATGTGGACAAATTTGAAGTCATTAATCACCTCAATACAGGGCACTTACACCCCCTTCCTGCACAGGCCATTTTTCAGCTTTCAGGACTGTCACACTTTGAATGACAATTGCGCGGTCATGCTACACTGTAACCATGTGAAATTGTTATCATTTTCTTCACACAAATAGAATTATTTTTTCCTAAAAAAAAAAAGAACAAAAATTTTGAAAAAGAGAAAACGTTTTTCCTAGTTTCTGTCAGTAAATTTTGTAATTTTTCTCCTTCACTGATGGGCACTGATAGGCTGCACTGATGGGCACTGATGAGGTGGCACTTAAGGGCACTGATGAGGCAGCACTTATGTGCACTGATTAGGTGGCACTGATGAGGAGGCATGAATATGCCGCACTTATGGGCACTGATAGGTGGTACTGATATGTGGCACTGATGAGCAATAATAGGCGGCACTGGTGGGCACTAGGCACAGATAGGCAACACTGGTGGGCACAGATAAGTGGCACTGGCGGGCAGAGATAAGCAGCACTGGTGGGCACAGATAGGTGGCACAGTTAGGCGGCACGGATGGGCATTGATGGGTGGCATTGATGGACAGCAGTGATGAGCATTGATGGGCAGCAGTGATGGGCAGCATTGATGGCCAGCACTGACTGGCATCACTAATGGCCACTGATTTCTGGCACTTGTGGGCACAGATTGGTGGCAGTTGTGGGCATTGGTTGGCACTGATTGCTGGCAGTGGTGGGCAATCATTGCTGGCACTGGTGGGCACTTAATTGTAATCAGGGCACTGATGATCAGTGCCCTGATTACATACCTAGCTGTCCCCTTTGAGGAGATGATGCTGATTGGTCCTCCTCTCCTCACACTCTGTCAGTGTGAGGCGAGGAACACTGATTACCGGCATCTCCGTGTTTACATGTGACTGGCTGTGATTGGACACAGCCGATCACATGGTTAAAGAGCAGCAGCCACGGCTCTTTACACAGATCGGAGTCACGCCATGTCCTGGCAACACGGCGCGGCCTAGATCGCTGCACGCCTCTGGGATAGCGTGAGATCGGTCTTTCCGGGAGCAGGGGCGGATCCAGGGGGGGCAACGGGGCAATTGCTCCCCCCGAGAAATATTACTGACTGCCGAGTGTCTCTCTCACTGTTTAGAATCAGCAGCAGCGCCAGTGTTGTTGAACGGCCACGCTTCTGACCTGGACTCTCACTGGTTGCTAACGCCTGCCCGCCTGGCGTGTAGCAACCAGTGATGTCATGTCAGAGCCAAGGAGGAGGAGAGGGAGGTCCCAGCTTTCAGAGTGGAGCGAGCGGAGGAGGATTTAACTTCTTCCTCCTCCACACCTAGTGTGTGAATGTTGGCTCCACCCACCTCCTCCCTCTATCTTCTCCAGGGACAGCTCCAGCGTGGCGTGAGTGAGTGAGGGAAGGGAACTTCCTTGGCTGTAGAGAGGTGAGAGGATTGTATGCACTATGCATGCCACCTTTCCCTTAACATATGCAAACAGCATGCCTACCGATGCCTGACTCCTATCACAGCATCTGTTACACTGACACAGATCCTCAGTGTCTGGGAGTTGTCTGGGGGAGGGGTGCTGATGTTCTCCTAACCAGCAGGAGCCCGGGAGGAAGGACATCTTACATGCTGTTATGATAAGGTTAGTACATTTGTTAGGGAGGTGTTGTGTAATTATTGTGCTAGGGGACAGACTGCCAGCTTCCCCCCATGTAATGTGCTCTCTTGTGCCCAGTGCCAACCATGTCATGTGCTGTGCATTGCAATGCCCACTATGTTGTGCTGTGCCTTGCAGTGCCCCCATGTAATGTGCTGTGCCCACCGTGTCATGTCATGTGCATTGCAGTGCCCCCATGTAATGTGCTGTGCCCACCGTGTCATGTCATGTGCATTGCAGTGCCCCCATGTAATGTGCTGTGCCCACCATGTCATGTCATGTGCATTGCAATGCCCCCATGTAATGTGCTGTGCCCACTATGTCATGTGCTGTGCATTGCAGTGCCCACCATGTCATGTGCAGTGCCCACTATGTCATGTGCTGTGCATTGCAGTGCCCCCCATGTCATGTGCTGTGCCCACTATGTCATGTGCTGTGCATTGCAGTGCCCACCATGTAATGTGCTGTGCCGACCATGTCATGTGCTGTGCATTGCATTGCCCTTCATGTGATGTGCAGTGCCCCCTATGTCGTGCTGTGCCTTGCAGTGCCCACCATGTAATGTGAAGTGCCCACCATGTCATGTGCTGTGCCTTGCAGTGCCCACCATGTAATGTGCAGTGCCCACCATGTCATGTGATGTGCCATGCAGTGCCCACCATGTAATGTGCAGTGCCCACCATGTCATGTGATGTGCCATGCAGTGCCCGCCATGTCATGCACTGTGCCCGCCATGTAATGTGCAGTGCACACCATGTCATGTGATGTGCCATCCAGTGCCCACCATGTCATGTGTAATGCCCACCATGTCATGGGCTGTGCCATTCAGTGCCCGCCATGTAATGTGCAGTGCCCACCATGTCATGTGCTGTGCCTTGCAATGCCCGCTATGTAAATTGCAGTGTCCACCATGTCATGTGCTGTGCTATGCAGTGATCCCATCATGTAATGTGCAGTGCCCACCATGTAATGCGCTGTGCCATGCAGTGCCCACCATGTCATGTGCAGTTCCCACCATCTCATGTGCTGTGCCCATCACATAAGGTCCTGTGCCCACCGTGTGCATGCGCTATGTTGTGCCCACAATGCAATGTGCTGTGTTGTGTAATACCAACCATGTCATGTGCTGTGCCCACCATATAATGAACTGTGCCTACCTTGTAATGTGCTGTATTGGGCAGTGCCAACCGTGTAATGTGCTGTGCCCACCATGTAATGTACTGTGCTTTGCCCACCATTAAATGTGCTGTATCCATGTTTTCACCATGTAATGTGTAATGCCAACCATGTAATGTACTGTGCTATCCCCCCCCGTGTTATTTACTATGCTGTGCCTCCCACAGACTCACCCACTCTCATCCCCTCTCTTTCGCCCTGTTCTCTCTCTCACCCCCTACCACCCTCTCTCTCTTTCACCCTCTCTCTATTCCCCTTTTTCTCACCCCCTCTCTCTCGTCTCCTCTCTCTCACCCCCTCTCTCTCTCTTATTCACCCCCTTTCTCTCTCTTTCCCCCTCCCTCTCATCCCCTCTCTTTCAACCCCCCCATCTCGCTATCACCCCCCCTCTCTCAACCACTGTCTCACACCCCTCTCTCTCTTTAATTTAAATTTAACAAAAAATTGTTTGTGTTTTCATTTTATTTATTTCCATAAAAAGGCCCACCAAAATCCTTAGCACCAGGCCCATGTTGCTCTTAATCTGGCCCTGTAAGCAATACCTTTTTTTCTGCCAGTGCCCCTCCCGAGACTAGACTCTGGATCCGCCCCTGTCCGGGAGGCCGTCATATCACCCAGAACGAGAGCCGCACCGCCCAGCCGTCGTTTGACGGCGGGCGGGCAGCAAGTGGTTAAAGACCTCCAGCTGTTTGGACGCAAGCTACTCTTGAAAGCCATGTTTGGCCCAAAGGCCAACAAAACCTCCGTGTTGGAGCAAGAAGCCCTTAATACTTTGGAAAGTCTTCTAAATGAAAATGAACCGTGTGATCTTATTGATCAGATCGACCTTGACTCCCTCTTGGAGACACCCCAAACAACTCCTTCTGTGAAATCATCTCTAAAAAAGAAATCAGACTTTTACCCTGTTCCTAGCACCAACTCAAACCTAATGGCATTTCTCAAACTAACTAGCAGAGACATTCAGGCCCTGAAAATCAAAACCCCTGAGGACAACCTAACATCAGGGGAGAGGCAGGCCCTATTGGACCTTACTAACCAAATAGAAATCATGTGAAACCATTTGATAAAGGTGGTAACACAGTGATCATAGACAACGAACAGTATATATGCATGTGCATGAACATTGTCTGCAACAGTGACTGGTATCGGTCCATCCCTGTTACATTCCTTCAGAAATGCAACAATAAGTTCTGTGAGATGGCTGACCTTGCTTACCCTAACAATATAATCCCTAAACAGATCTGGGATTTTATACGCACCACGTTCCCAGTGGTTCCAACATTTTACGCTCTCCCCAAAGTGCATAAAAACAAAAACAACCCCCCCGGCAGACCCATCGTATCAGGTAATGGTTCTCTGACTGAGAACCTTAGCCGCTATGTAGATGAATATCTTAGACCGTATGTCAGGGATATGCAATTAGTGGACCTCCAGCTGTTGAAAAACTACAATTCCCATCATGCCTCTGCCTCTGGGTGTCATGCTTGTGGCTGTCAGAATCTTGCTAAGCCTCATGGGACTCGTAGTTCTGCAACAGCTGGAGGTCCGCTAATTGCATATCCCTGCCGTATGTGGTTAGTCTACCAAGTTACATCAGAGACACCTGCTCCAGCTTCTGGATGGTCTACACATGTCTCCAGACGCTTTATTGTTTATGATCGATGTGGAGGCCTGCTAATGCTCCATCCCGCACGACAAAGGAATATCTGTAATTAGACATCTTCTCCAGCAGACAAATCAGACGGAGTGAAAACTTAATGAGTTTATAGTCACTGGACTTGAATTTATACTCACTCATAATGTTTTTGCATTTCAAGGTTCCCACTTCCTCCAGGTACAGGGGGTAGCAATGGGCATATGTTGTGCCCCGTCCTATGCCAACCTGTACCTGGGAGTGTGGTTTCCTCTCGTCTGGTGACTCTCTGGAATTTTCTAGCCATATTAGCTAATGTCATAGGTATATCGATGATGTCTTTGTCGTGTGGGATGGCCCGATGAAGAGCCTCCATCGTTGTTTGGCCATGAATTCCAATAAATTCAATTTGACTTTCACATTAAATTTTGATTCTACATCCTTACCTTTCCTGGGTCTCATTATTACTAAGGATTTGGATGGGACACTCTCAAGTACTCTTTTTCGTAAACCAACAGTGGGAAACACCATCTCACACTCCTCCAGCTTCCATCCCAGATCTTTAGTCCATTCCATCCCTTCAAGCCAGTACCTACGGATTTGCAGTGACACTACATTTAAGATGGAGGCAAATGCCCTACGGGATAGACTTCTGGCTAGGGGCTACTCCAAAACTTGCCTCAAGAAGGCCTTTAAATGCACTACCATCCCAAATAGACAGTCCTTATTATACACTTCTAGGAAACCTAAGGACAATACAACCACACGCATTATAACCCGATAATATTGTAGCCAGCACTCACAGGTAAGGAGAATCATGGAAAAATATTGGCACCTCCTAAGTATGGACCCCAAGATTGGGCCACATGTTTCAGACCAACTTTCCATCACATATAGGAGGGCCAAATCGATAAGGGACCAGTTGGTCCATAGTGAGTTTGCGGTTGGTGGTAGAAAAGATCCATGTAAATACCCCAGTACCTTCTGGTGCGAGGGATGTAACTATTGTCAATTTATGCAAACGGCAAAACAAGTACGCTTACCAAACAGCATTATTTTCAAACATCAGCACTACACCAACTGCAAAACACAGGGAGTTGTATATCACCTTAACTGTGAGAGTGTGGGTGCTTCTATGTGGGGGAAACCCTACAGGAGTTACAGACATATTATGAGCATGAAACCATGCAACTCAGATTTACCGTGGGGAAGACATGTTAGAAATGCCCACAATGAGAAATTCCCTCGGATTCAATTCCTTTCACTGGATAGAGTACACCCCCCCTTCAGTGGGGTGATTGGAACAAAAAATTACTCCAATCCGAACTAAGAATGATTTACTGTCTTGGAGCCACATCACTCCCAGGGCTGAATGGGGCTACCAAATTTAAACCCTTCCTAGAGGGCTTTATCTCGGGGGGGGGGGCTGGGAAAGATCAGATATGGGGTGATAATCTAGTATATGGAATGTAGGTATTTTTGGACCACAGTAACCCTGTTTGTATTATGATAGCAGCTTCAACTCTGCCCCATGGTAAATAGGAGCATTCTACATGTATATTTCTTCATCTCAATACCTATACATGTATTTCATATTTTTCTGCCTTCCTTTTTTCCTTTCTCCATCTGTTCTGGCTTTTCCTCTTTTATGTGTTGTTTCCCCTCTTTTCTGGTTTTACCAACTGAATATTGCCCATCCATTTAATCTATTATTTTGATTATTGTACTTCATAATATTTATTAATTGTTGTTTTGTTTTTTTCCTGTGTATTGTCTCATAAGAATAGGTTGTCGTATGTCGCAATATCCAAGGATCGGTTTTAAATATGTAATTTGTTCCTGCCTCCTCCATCCGGGGGGCCCTCCCTTCCTATATCCACTCCGATCCCTCTGCACTTCTGGGCTCCCACCCAGCGCACCCAGGCCACCTATGCGGCTGCAGCAGGTGGCGTTTTTACCATCTCGGGTGAGTTGCTCACCGGAAAGTGGTCTTTCCTCCCCTGGGCTGCTTAGCAACCCTTGGTGTTGTTTGGCCACGCTGTCCTGGCTCCATCCATATGTGCGTCCGCAGGTGCATGACGCGGGATGCAGCTCTGCCCCTTCTGATGTGGTAGCGCCATGTTCCCGGGTGCCAGTGGTGGAACGCACACCAGCCCAGCTTGGCGCCATGCACCGTGAGGGCAGCGTTACGGCACGGCTGATACTTCCATGGGGTATTTAAGGTGCTCAGCTGAGTCTGCCTTGTTACCGCCATAAGCCATTCGACGGGGGGGTCTCCATCATCCTCCAGGGGAAGTTCCAACTCATTTTTCTTCTGGTAAGTAATGCTCCGATGTCCCCCTTTTGATGATTTCCTTTGTATGGCCAGCATTTCTGTTTTGCATAGGGTCACATATATTAGCTCACAGCATGACTGCATTGATCTTTATCTTTGTTTGCGGAGCTCAGACTTGCAATATAATTTCCATGGTCACATATATACATCCATGTCCTGCTTACTATAGCAATCATGGTATATATATGTTATATATTTACTTTTATCTTGGTTATCTTGCTATCAAGATGCATACTTGCTTAGGCCAGTGGAAAATTCTCCTTTTGACTGATGATTCAATATTTTTCCAAGTAGAATTTTTGGCTGTATCTTACAGCCTAAGTGTTGTCCCATATGACTTACATATACACCTGCTTTTTTGCCCAGCAGCCATTCCACTCAGACCCTAAGGACTTCTCTGTTGTACATCAGCCCTGCTGAGCCTGTTCCATTTTTCTGACCTCACTTGGCATCCTTCTGTTGAGCCCCGGTGATAGTGAGTGTTTTTTGGTGCATGGGTTACACCTGGCTGGACTTGGCTGTTTTTAAATTTGTATAACTCTATGTGGCTAATATGGGATCTTTCATCGTCAACATGTAAGTCTGTTTTTGGGCTTGGTTTCCATAATGGACAAAGGCCATAATGTTCATGTTTTTGATATGCTGTATCTGTTTAAAACTTTATCCATTTGCATTTTTAGTATGAATGCTTTCATCCATTGATACACCCCTGAAGAAAGGAAGCTGAACTAAAGTTCAGGTGCCAAATCTGAACCCCATTGAAGTCAATAAGAGCCAAAAGTTAAAGTGGTTGTAAACCCTCACATATACCCAGTGAAGTGAATAACTTCGGATGATACACAGAGATGAAACAAATCATCCTACATAAGTTTTACTAGTTTGTCTGCAGTCTTTTCTCTACACCCTTTCAAAAAGGCAGATCATGTTAAAAATCTTTCTTCATCTGTCAGAAACGAAAAAGGGCAGGGAGACAGTTGCAGTTTCTGAGAGCTGATTGGAGGAAAAGAAACACACACCCCTCCACACAGCAAAAGAATTATGTTGTGAATAGACAAGCTCTGTCCTGAGCCCCCCCCCCCCCCCACCACCACCTGACACAAATTTATCTTATGTGTCGGGAAAACATCTCAGAAATGACTCATGCTGATAACAGAGCAACAAAGCACCAGAGAGAAACGACACTTGGAGCTTTGGAGAGCGATAAGTAAACACTGCAGATATATGTGTTTTTCTCAAATTCCATGACTGAGGTTTACAACCACTTTAATAAACAGTATTGATCATTTTATAGACTATTAGGCAAGGGATTGACAAAAAATGGCATGGGGTTCTTGGCACTGTCCTTTAAATACCACGTCTGGGGAATGCCCTTAAACTGCCTCTGAAGTGGTGCTTCTGTACAATGTATACAATCTACTACAGTAAAGCTGACATTTACAAACAAAAAATAATTATTTCAATTGCTGGCAATGACAGCGTTAGCTGCTTTCCTTCTGTTTGTAAATAAATGGCTAGGAACATCCTTCATCTATGGCAGACCCTTATACTTGATAATGGTCTATTAAGGATGTCAAGGGGGACCCCACACAAAAAAAATGAAAAAAAAGTGCGGTAGTGTCCCCCACCAAATTCTATTCCAGACCCTTTGGTGATTCCCTCTTTCCCTCAACCCTGGCACAGTGGTTGTGGGGGTCTGCAGGCAGGGGATTTATCTGCATCTGAAAGGCCCCTTTAACAATAAGATACTACCCGCATGCATGTAAATAAGTAAGGGGTACATATACCTCCCACCCATTCAAACAAAGTGAAAAGTAAAAAGCACACAGTCCTTCAAAAGTCCTTTATTAGAAAAAAAAGGTCCAACAATGTAAATCAGTCATCAATCACCCAGCAATGCAGATTAGCTTCAAACATGCATTTCTGTCTGCTGATTCACCTGAAAGTAAAAATTGTACTAACCAACAGATATGTTAGATCCTGTCACTGAACAGCACAGAATAATATCTCCCAGACAAAACACACACACACACACTATAAGTAATGCTAAACCTGTCCCTTTCTTTACATGCCCCAGGATTTGCAGCCAGTAAATAAATGGAGCAGGGGGGTGTCACGTAAGGATGCAGTGGGTGCCAGCATACCTGATAGGCAGCCCAATGGCCAGCTGAAGGAGATTGCAAAGCAGATGGACAATGCTGCTTCTCTTTGTGAGGTAGTGGCTTAGCATTGTCAGTCTGAAACAGAAAGTGCTGTTACTGGCAGTAAGAATCTTAGCAACAGATGCAGAAAAAAGGATTTGCTTAAAAATGTGATATATGTTGAGACATGATGCTGAAAAAAATATATATACATACATATTTAAGATCACATTTTAACCACTTTAGCCCCGGAAGGATTTACTCCCTTCCTGACCAGAGCACTTTTTGTGATTCGGCACTGCATCGCTTTAACTGACAATTTCGCGGTCGTGCGATGTTGGACCCAAACAAAATTGATGCCCCTTTTTCCCCACAAATAGAGCTTTCTTTTGGTGGTATTTGATCACCTCTGCAGTTTTTATTTTTTGCGCTATAAACAAAAAAGTGCGACAATTTTGAAAAAAAAAGCAATTTTTTACTTTTTGCTATAATAAATATCCCCCAAAAATATATAAAAAAAAACACATTTTTTCCTCAGTTTAGGCCGATTTGTATTCTTCTACATATTTTTGGTAAAAAAAAATCGCAATAAGCGTATATTGATTGGTTTTCGCAAAAGTTATAATGTCTACAAAATAGGGGATAGTTTTATGGCATTTTTGTTATTACATTTTTTTATTATTAATGGCGGCGATCTGCGATTTTTATCGTGACTGCGACATTATGACGGACACATCAGACACTTTTGACACTATTTTGGGACCATTGTCATTTATACTGTGATCAGTGCTATAAAATGCACTGATTACTGTGTAAATGACACTGGTAGGGAAGGGGTTAAACACTAGGGGCGACCAATTGTGTCCTAGGGAGTGATTCTAACTGTGGGGGGATGGGCTACTACTCACATGACAGCAATCACTGCTTCCGATGACAGGGAGCAGTGATCTCTGTCATGTCACTACGCAGAACGGGAAAATGCCTTGTTTACAAAGGCATCTTCCCATTCTTCCACTCTGTGACACGATCGCAGGCACCTGCGGACCCGCGTTCACGAGCAGCGCGCGCCCACAATGCCGCTTCTTAAAGGGGACGTACCTGTACGCCCATTTGCCCAGCTGTGCCATTGTGCCGACGAAGTCCTCTCTCCGCTGATGTCACTGCCATCAGTCGGGGCAGCGTGTCATCCTGACTTCCCAAGTCTGAATCCACCAGCTGCCTTGATTAATGGCAGTCTCAGCGAGCCTGTGAGATGGCGTCTCCCTGCCCCACCACAGCTCATCGCTCCAATAAGCGTGGAGAACAGACAAGGAAAGATGCTGACTGACAGTCAACATCGCTTTGCTTGGGGAGGAGTGAGAACCGAGCCATCGGCGGTGTTCGGTGGCTTGGTTCTCAGTGCAGAGACGCCAGGGGACAGCTGCAGCATCGATCTGATGCTCCATCCACCAAGGTAAGTATGATTAGCAAAGAACAAAAAAAAAAAAAAACATACTTCTCTTTTAAGCTTGGACAAAAAACTTGGAAGCTGTTTCTATGCAGAACTGCACCAGATTTTGCACTCTAGTTTTAGTAAAATAACCCCATACTGTTTTAGAGGGCTTTTTGAAACCAGTCTGCCCACCTCATGATAACCTAATTCGTTTTCCTAGTTTGAATAAGAAATTTAACAAAAGTAAATTTACTTGCTCTAGTACAAAATGTGAAGCATTCTTCTTTTTTATGGTGCAATCAGGAAAATTGAAAAACTGAAAGGATCATCAACTGACTCATCTCTTGTTTAACAGGAACTAATAAAAGATGATAACTCTTAATGATAATTTAATTTTCCCAGCTTTTAGACATTATCATAGGAGTGTAAAGGTGATAGTTCAAGTACCAAGAAAACCTGTTTCTGGCATGATTATTTGAAAACACACTGCATACATTTAAGCAATTACAAACCATATATTCCACTCTGTTTACAAAAATTTCACAAAAAGCATATTTAAGGCACTAGCATTTTGAAGAAAACAATTCAAAGCTGAAGATTAATTACATTTTTTTTGCTACATTTGCAGTCATATAACTTACCTGTAACGAATGTCCCACATCCTGCAGGCTGATGGTTCCTGTAGAAATCTTTTCTCCACTGATGTCCAGTCCTCTTCACAGTGCAAAACTTGTGACATTGCGGTGGTTAATAGATTCCGGTATAAGGTATGATGAGGGCCCATCCCTTTATTGCCCTTCCTCCATTAACAAAAGCCCATTGTTTTCACAGAATGCAACACAGATGATTCTGGCATTCATCCAACCCTCCACCATTTACAGAATGTGCTACATTGTGTGAATACAACGCAAGGTCCTTTCTCAATAGAGAAGACAGAAAGGGACTGGACACTGTCAGGACCTATTTTATTGTGCTGCAATGTTAAATCAAAATCAATTAACCCACAAAGTTCCAAAAGTCCAGTGCAGTGAAGAGGACCGGGCATCAGTGGAGAGAAGATTTCTACAAGAACCACAAGCCTGTAAGACACGGAGCATACTTCATTGCAGGTAAGTTATGTGATTGCAGCTGTAGCAAAAAAAAAAAGGATTTTAAACTAAACTTCAAGTTTAAATCCAGTGTATACAAATGATCTTCTGTTAGAATAAATAATTTTTTAAAAGCTTACTGTATCTCAGGCTGAAATATTATAACAGAGAAGTCTAACAGTTCTACTTTAACTATGAAAGGGTAATGTCAATAACTAAAGGAAACACCTTTCTTTTATTTAAATACCTTAAAGCAGTATTAAACCCAAAAGCAAACATTTATTATATTGCAGCTTACCAATTCTTAGATGTTATGGCTACATTCATTTTTTGGCTTTCTTTCTTCTATTTTTATCTGGCAATTCAGCCAGTAAGTCTGTTATTTTTCGAAAGAGCAAGCTGTCCTGCAGATGTAGCCAGTTGCAGGGATAATACAAACCATTTACCACTGACAGGGATGCTTACAATGATCAACTTTTATTTATTCATGTAAAACTTTTATTTCAAAAAGGAAAGAAACTGTTTGCTGTAACTGGTTTTAACCACTTGCCTACCAGGACAATTCTGATATTTTTCTCCTATATGTAAAAATCATAATTTTTTTGCTAGAAAATTGCACAGAACCCCCAAACATTATATATGTTTTTTAATAGAGACCCGATAGAATAAAATGGTGATTGCTGCAACTTTTTATCTCACACAGTATTTGCGCAGCAATTTTTTAAACACGGAAAAAAAAACTGTTTCATGCATTAAAAAAAAAAAACATAATGTGAAAGATGATGTAACACTGAGTAAATAGAAGCCTAACATGTCACACTTTAAAAACACGGTCGTGGAATGGCACCAAACTTTGGTACTTAAAAATCCCCATAGGCAGCATTTGACATTTTTTATAGGTTACATGTTTTGAGTTACAGAGGAGGTCTAGTACTAGAATTATTGTTCTCGCTCTAATGTTTGCAATACCTACATGTGTGATTTGAACGTTGTTTACATATGTGGGCATGACTTACATATGAATTCACTTCTGCGAACAGAGACAGGGGCACTTTAAATAAATATATATATATATATATATATATATATATATTTATATATTTTTTTTTTATTGTATTTTACTTTTATTTTTCTAGTTTGATGCTTTCTGTTTACATTTTTCTTTTGCTCACTTTTATTCCTATTAAAGGAAACGCAAGCATCCCTTGTAATAGGAATAGTGCATGACATGTCCTCTTTACAGTGAGATCTGGGGTCAATAAGTCTCCAGATCTCACCTCTAGGCCTGAAATTAAAAAAAAAAAAAAAAAAGATCCTGGCTTCCCAGCCGAGGCTGAGCGTGATGTCATAACATCATGCCGATGTCCGTAGGATCATAGAGACTCCAGGGACCATCTGGCCCACCAGAAATTTCTATGGTCAACATCCACCACCGGTTGGTACCTTCTCCGGTTCGCCGATGGCAGAGGTCAGCCGGGAGAAGCATCAGAGGACGGCAGGAGGGGGGACGTCCCCTCCCACCTCCTAGAAGAACGATCAAGCAACTGAACAGCCGCTATGATTGTTCTTATGGGGAAGGGAATCGCCAGCTGAAAAATAAGATATCTGAATGATGTCTGTAACTGCAGGCATCATTCAGATATCACCGCTCAAAGCCGACAACGTTGGGCGGGCGGGAACCCGTTAACCTTTTTCGCTGCCAGAGCTGGTTTTGTGTTTTTTGCACACATGTTTAAAAATCATTTTAGCCCTAAAGATGATGCAAACCCACAAACATTATATATTTTCTGAAAGCAGAAGCCCTAGAGAATAAAATAGTGGTAGTTCTAATTTTTTATGTCACACAATATTACCGCAAAAGTGAAAAACACACTAGTGATAAAGCACAAGGTTGTGCCGAGTAAATAGATACCCAACATGCCAAACCTTAAATTTGTGTGTGCCCGTGAAATGGTGACAAACTTCAGTACTCTATATTTTCTATAGGTGACACTTCAAAAGCCCCATATAGGTATCAGTTTAGTGTTACAGAGGAGGTCTTGTGTTAGAATTATTGCTCTTACTCAGGTGTGCGTGGTGATATGTAACATGTGTATCGCAATCAACGTTTTCACATGTAGGCATTCCCGATGCATGCGTTTACATCCGTATGTGCATATATGTGGAGGTGGGGGACCTCAACAATTTTCTAGGGGGGATTTTATGTGCTTGGGTATAACTTAATTTTTTTGCAAAAAAAATTTGTTTTAGGTGACAAGTTCTAATTGACCACAAATGGGCAAGCGGAGCCCAATGCATGGCGGGGGCGCGCACACAAATGCTCTCACCTAACAGGCAGAAGTCTGCCTGTCAGTTTCACACACAATCCTGGTGGTGAAAGGGTTAAAGTGTTAGCTGGAGCTTGGCCTCAATTTAAATCTGCTAGTACATCTAACACTCCCCTTCCCTGGACTGATAATGACGTCATCCTCCCTCGCCTCCTCACCATCTGCGCTTCAAGCCTCGCTTTGAGTTTTCCTCCACCGCGGCCGGCTTCCCATACAGCGGTGTACAGTGAGCACAAGCACTCTCCCATGGAGGGATCACAGGATTAGATTGTCTGACGATGACCCTCTCCCCTTGCTGGGACCTTCTTTTATGTGCCTATTATACACGTCCTAAATGTGAGTTGCCATTTTTCTGAAGTGCTTATTCAAATTGTCACAAAACTACACCCAGAGGCGCCTCTTTCCTTGTCTCTTCCAGAATGATAATGCTGCTGTCCAAATGTGCCCCCTGTGTTTATTTATCCAGAGGGGGGAAATCTAATACAGGAGGTGTGTTACTGACCAGATCACCAGGTGAAAACAGGGAAATGTAAAAAAGAAAATCAATAAAATCTTTTGGAGAAAAAATAAAATAAAAAATCAATGCAGCCACCACATCTAACGATTGATAAGCTGCAACATACATTTTGCTGAAATGTGTTACATTTTTGGCTTTGGGTTTAATACCTCTTTAAAGCGATAGCTGTCTGCCAACCCTCTCCTCCAATCCCTACACTGGCTCCCAATCACCCAGCGAATTAAATTCCAAATACTAACCACAACATACAAAGCCATTCACAACTCTGCCCCGAGCTAAATCACCAATCTTGTCTCCAAATATCACCCAAATCGACCTCTCCGCTCTTCTCAAGACCTCCTACTCTCAAGCTCTCTCATCTCCTCCTCTCATGCTCGTCTCCAGGATTTCTCCAGAGCCTCTCCCATCCTCTGGAACTCGCTACCTCCACCTGTCTAGCTGTCCCCTACTCTTGCTACCTTCAGGCGATCCCTGAAAACTCATCTCTTCAGGAAAGCCTATAACGTCTCTAACTAATCTTTTACCACTTCCATCAGCTCATTCCCCACAGTTACAACCTTTTGTACCACCTGCCCCACCCTATTAGATTGTAAGCTCTTCTGAGCAGGGCCCTCTTAATCCTCCTGTATCTTATTGTATTATAACTGTATTGTCTCCCTTTTATATTGTAAAGCACTGCGTAAACTGTTGGCACTATAAAAATCCTGTATAATAATAATAATAATAAAGCGTATGTCAAGGTAGAAGAAAAAAATATATGTTTAGTACATCTTTGAAATACATTCACATTTCCCCATGTTTTAAACCCTGTTGCAAGTACAAAAAAACTCTTGATGTGCCAGAAGTATAGTGTTCTTCTATTTTTTTTTAAATGCTCTGAATCCCTTACGGTAAAACCTTGGATTGCGAGCATAATTTGTTCCAGAAACATGCTTGTAATCCAAAGCACTTGTATATCAAAGCAAATTTCCCCATAAGAAATAATGGAAACTCAAATGATTTGTTCCACAACCTTCAGTTTATAATCCATATAAAAAGATTATAGCAATGTGATAGGTTGTGTAACTATAAAATGTCCATCTACAAATGGAAGCCTCCACAAGGGTATTAGAAGCAAAATCCAGCAGGAGCTACAGAGTATAAAAGAAGAGAGGTAGCAACTCACATGGTTGATGATTAAAAGAGGCACATCTAAGTATGCAGGCATCCGGGGTAAAGCTGTTCACATAGACCATCCTCTGTACCGCCAACTCTCACCGCTGTCAGTCTGCAATCATGACCAGGAAGACTACTCTGCAGTAGAGCGATCTGAAAGTTTGGCTTGAACCGCTCGTGGAGCGCAGCATGGAAGGTATGACGTCGATGGCAGTGTGGGGGATGGTCTACGTGGACAGCTTTACCCCGGATGCCTGCATAATTAGATGTGTCTGTTTTAATCATCAACCATGTGAGTTGCTAAATGTTGTACCTTCATTAAATGTAACCATATTGCTATACTTAGAGGCGCCTCTCTTCTCTTTTATACTCAGTTGTGACATGATGCTATTTGTATATCAAGACATTGCTTGTATATCAAGTCAAAATTTGTTTTAAAATTTTGCTTGTGTTTCAAAACGCTCCCAAACCAAGTTACTCTCAAACCAAGGTTTTACTGTACTTCATTTTTTTTGGATTACAAAGAACATAAACCTCTTATCTCTTATTCCAAAACCCCTTCTTGTGCACAAGAAATTATCAGTTCATAATATATTTGTACTTTAAAAAAAGAAATTTAAATGTTATCTTTGGCAGACCAAAAGGGAGTAAAGGATACAAGTTCACTGTTAGGGTTTATATATACACTTTATGGGACTAATATTATGCACGCCCTAGCTAAAGATATGTTTTCTGCACTTAATAAAGATGTGAACCCCATTTCAGCCAAGAAGGTTTAAAAAAGAAAGTATCTAGTACATTCAACTGTACTTATGTTGTTATATTTAAAACTTCTTGTAAATTATCCAAGACTGCTCGACAGTCCTAATGAGTGTCATGAAAATAATCCAGCATTTATATCCACACATCCACAGTTAGTACTCACACCTTGATCCAATCTCCATTGAAAGACAGGAGGGAGATGTGTGAAAATTGTGCACAAGAAAGTATCTAGTACATTCAACTGTACTTATGTTGTTATATTTAAAACGTCTTGTAAATTATCCAAGACTGCTCGACAGTCCTAATGAGTGTCATGAAAATAATCCAGCATTTATATCCACACATCCACAGTTAGTACTCACACCTTGATCCAATCTCCATTGAAAGACAGGAGGGAGATGTGTGAAAATTGTGGAATCATCATGTTCTAGTTACATAATCCCATTCTTGGTGTCATGAAGTCTTCATAGGTAATAGTACTTCAGTTCTTTAAGACACACACAGCTCCAAAACCTACCCTGTACCTGTAAACTTTCATTTAGTAAAGTGGTGTTAAAAGACAAGTATGGGGTTTGAAAAAAACAAACCTACATACTCACATAGATGGATGAAGTATCAACCCTCAGCTGCCTCTTAGACTGAGAACCAAACAACCAAACACTGCTAATCACTTGGTTCTCAGTCTTCAGTGAGCAGAAAGCCAGTGACTGTCAGTCACCGGCTCTGGAGAGCTGGGCTGTGGAGGTGGCGGGAGCTGCTGACTGAGCATCTGAGTGGATCCTGACATTAATGTCAGGATTGATCTAAAGCCTGGACCAGCTGAGTGAAATCAGCTGACAATGGATTTTAGCTGCTGTCGGCTGCAAACAGGTCACAGGAGTACGGAATGGAGTGCACTTCTATAACCGGCAGGGCAAGTAGGGTCAAAAGAGCTTTGACCTTACTTCTCCTTTCAAACCATTTTCATGAAATAAGGGATTTTACTAAACCAGGTCTTAAATGGCTACAACATTAAATTGATGCTGACCATGCTATTAATTATAAACTTTAATGAACACAGTTATGAAATTATCAAAGAGAGAGGGCATTTACACAAACAGAAAATAAAGTTGTTTTTTAATGTTAACTATAAAACTACAAAAGTGGCGCTCCTAAATAATAAAATGGTGGTGCACAAGCTGATTTCATTTAACTGATGCCAGTTATGGGTCACTAGAGAGCTGGTATATTACTTTGCACACTGGTGATTTTATGAATGCCTCAAGCATGAAGTGCTTAGGATGGAGTTAATAAATGTCCACGTGATCATGCTAACAGATGTTAAAAAATTCACATATTTACAAATTAAATGCATACCTGTTTTCAATCCCTATTACTATTGCCATTCATTTTCCTGAGCTGACAAGCACCATTATCAATTTAGTAAATTATTTAAGCATGTTTTTTATTGGGTTGTTAAATGGATATTTGCTCTCGCCACATTTGACACAGTCAGGGCTTGCTTTGATCTCAGGGCTACTCATTGGAGCGATCTGTGACTATTCTGAATGGAATCTGATAATCTTTTCTTGTGGAACATTCTAATGTGGTTGAAGTGTTCTCAATGATCTTCAATGCATAGTAGGACTGAATGTTATATGATAATCAGACAACAATGGGTTCTGACTTCTGCTATGTTCTCAAGATATCTAATTAAGCCTATTTTAATTCTGGGTATAGTTAAGCCATACACTTGTAGCCCTCATTTGGGGTGGGGAGCAGTAGTGTATTTAGGGTTTGTGCTGCCCTAGGCCTGACTAAACTCGTGTACCCCCTAATTTAAATATGACCCACCCCTTCCTGTCAAGGCCACACCCCTTGCTGTTTAAGACTCGGCCTGAAATTTTCGAGTGGGGACACTAGTTCTGAGAGCCTGGGGGGTGGGGGGGAATGGATTCCCTTAATTTGCATAGATTTCCTCTCACTTTCTGTTTGGCTATGGGGTAGGAATTGAAGGAAAATCTCTGCAATGGGACAGGGATGGTAAAAAATAAACTGACAGGGGTTATACCCCACCCTTATTCTATCCAAAATGAAAAAAAAAGTGCTGCCTATAGTTCTACTTAGCACACATTTCTGATAATTCTATGGAGAGGACTGTCATGGAACGTCCCACACTCCGCTTGAGTGCTTCCGTCATATACCACTTCCTCCCAGTCTGTATACAGATATCAGATATCCCAACCTCTCTGAGCACAAACAAGGCGACACTTACTTGTTGCTACCAAGAGCTCACTTTATTTAGAATCAAAATGACAAGACTTTATATGCCGTTGGAACCTCCTCTAACAATACAACTGTAACTTAATTAACATGACCTAATTATCTAATCCTTTATACAACCTAGGTGACTGAGACATGACCTTTCGCCCAGACTTGTGGTCACCGAGCTTCACACAGTTATATCAACACAATAGCTGGAGCTAATTACAATTAACAATACAAACAAAACCTAATTAACATGAGCTCCAATAGGAGTCGTCCCGTCTCCTACATTGTATAGAGGACAATGTGATCAGCTCATTCAATTAACATACATCCTGGGAGATATTGTGGACAAATATTACTGTCCCATTTTAAGTAGTCCAAGATATATTTTCTCACTCACCCTGTGCCATGATGGCACAGGGTGCCTTAGACATAAGATATATTCTGAGTTCCACGGGCCCCCCCGTCACAAGGACTAAGAAGATATAGCCATGCCAATTGTACAGCAGAAAACATATAGCACCGTGAGGAAGGTTTGTGGTCCAGGATGAGAGGACAGTCAAAATTAGAAGCTGGCCGCCCGCATACCGGAAGCAGTGCAGCCGCTTTATGAGGGCGCTGGACTCATTTGCCTCTCAGCCCAGTCCGCCCCAAAAGATTGGCGCTACACTAACAATGTAACGCAAGCCAGCGGGGACTCTTTCCGTGCTGCCCCCCTGCAAAGTGCTGCCCTAGGCCAGGATACAGCGTTGGTGGGGGGTATGACAAATGGCCCACCCCACCTTCCTAGGAAACTAACCAGTAACGCAATCAAAGTCATTGGGAGTGGAGGAACTACTGCAATAGTATGGAAATAATGCAAGCATTATACAAGAAGGAATTAATAATAGTACCCACATCCATGTACAAAAGCTATTTTCAACAAAGGGCCGATAGGAGTCCTGATGGAATTGTGCACATAAACCCAGGTATACAGTATATAGTTATTAATATAAATACAAGATAAATTTCTCGTACCTGATGACTTATACCTCCAAATTAATGTTCCAGATGGTGAATGAGACATCTTCCAGCCATTGTCCATTCAGTCTGGAAAGCATCTTCTCACATGCTGAGACAGTGCTGTGGCACTGGAACTCAGAGTCAGCCTATCTACTCACTCATAAGCTAGTGATAGGACTACAGATACCAGGGTGCCTTGGCCGGGCCAGTAGCTTACGCATGTTTATTATTTATTTTTATTTATTTCAGGTACTTATATAGCGCCGTCAATTTACGCAGGGCTTTTACATATATATTATACATTCACATCAGTCCCTATACCCTCAAGGAGCTTACAATCTAAGGTCCCTAACTCACATTCATACCTATACTAGGGCCAATTTAGACAGGATCCAATTAACCTACCAGCATGTCTTTGGAGTGTGGGAGGAAACCGGAGTACCCGTAGGAAACCCACGCAGACACAGGGAGAACATGCAAACTCCAGGCAGGTAGTGTCGTGGTCGGGATTCGAACCATCGACCCTTCTTACTGCTAGGCGAGAGTGCTACCCACTACACCACTGTACTTGCAAATGTGTGCAGACTAAACCCCTGTTTTTAACGCATACTGTTAGACAGGTTAATTTGGTTGTCCGAGCTTGGAGTTTTCCTTGGATTTATCCTTGGCTTTTTTTCTAAGGCCACGTACACACGGGCGGATTTTTCGACCGGACTGGTCCGACAGACTTTCCAGCGGACTTTCGATGGACTTTTGACGGACTTCCGATGGACTTTTAAACGAATGGACTTGCCTACACATGATCACACCAAAGTCCGATGGATTCGTACGTGATGACGTACACTGGACTAAAATAAGGAAGTTTATAGCCAGTAGCCAATCGCTGCCCTAGCGTCGGTTTTTGTCCGTCAGACGAGAGGATTTCTGGGTCCGGCAGAGTTACGACGTAAAGATTTGAAGCATGTTCCAAATCTAAAGTCCGTCAGATTTGCGACTGGAAAAGTCCACTGAAGGTCCGGTGAAGCCCACACACCATTGGATTGTCCGCCGGATTTGGTCCGTCAGCGTGCGTCGGACAAGTCCGGTCGAAAAGTCGGACCGTGTGTACGCTGCATAACATATGTTGCCTTCCAATGCTGCTTGCTGCAATGGCCAGTTATAGGTAGGGGCAGTGACTTTCTTTTTTGTTTTCTTTTTTGCATCTACTCTATGGGGCTGATTTACTAAAACTGGAAAGTGTAAAATCTGGTGCAGCTGTGCATAGTAGCCAATCCGCTTCTAACTTCAGGTTGCTCAATTAAAACAAACTATAGAACTCCACACCAGAAGTGGCAGGGTTGACAAAAAAAAACCAAAAGCACATATGAACTGTATTACAATAAACAGGTTGACCTACTAATATACTGGAAGGTGACCACTACTAGGAATGAGCCGAACACCCCCCTGTTCGGTTCGCACCAGAACATGCGAACAGGAAAAAAATTCGTTCGAACACCGTTAAAGTCTATGGGACACGAACATGAATAATCAAAAGTGCTAATTTTAAAGGCTTATATGCAAGTTATTGTCATAGAAAGTGTTTGGGGACCTGAGTCCTGCCCCAGGGGACATAGATCAATGCAAAAAAAAGTTTTAAAAACGGACGTTTTTTCGGGAGCAGTAATTTTAATAATGCTTAAAGTGAAACAATAAAAGTGTAATATCCCTTTAAATTTCATACCTGGGGGGTGTCTATAGTATGCCTGTAAACGGGCTCATGTTTCCCGTGTTTAGAACAGTCTGACAGCAAAATGACATTTCAAAGGAAAAAAAGTCATATAAAACTACTCGCGGCTATTAATGCATTGCTGGTCCGACAATACACATTGATAAAAATGGCATGGGAATTCCCCACAGGGGAACCCCGAACCAAAATTAAAAAAAAAAATGATGTGGGGGGGTCCCCCTAAATTCCATACCAGGCCCTTCAGGTCTGGTATGGATATTAAGGGGAACCCCGGCCAAAATTATAAAAAAAAATGACGTGGGGGGGTCCCCCTAAATTCCATACCAGGCCCTTCAGGTCTGGTATGGATATTAAGGGGAACCCCGGCCAAAAATTTAAAAAAAAAATGACGTGGGGGGTCCCCCTAAATTCCATACCAAGCCCTTCAGGTCTGGTATGGATATTAAGGGGAACCCCGCGACAAAATTAAAAAAAACAAAACGGCGTGGGGTCCCCCCAAAAATCCATACCAGACCCTTATCCGAGCAAGCATTATTAAAATCACTGCTCCCGAAAAAACGGCCATTTTTAAAACTTTTTTTTGCATTGATACATGTCCCCTGGGGCAGGACCCAGGTCCCTAAACACTTTTTATGACAATACCATGCATATAAGCCTTTAAAATTAGCACTTTTGATTTCTCCCATAGACTTTTAAAGGGTGTTCCGCGGCATTCGAATTTGCCACGAACACCCCAAATTGTTCGCTGTTCGGCGAACTTGCGAACAGCCGATGTTCGAGTCGATCCCTAACCACTACATGCATACAGTATCACAGACACAGCTATCTGGTACTGTGCATGTGAGATAATAACAATAGGACAGAGATTAGTCTGTCACAAGGATTTAGATACACACAATGAGAAGCTGATGTTAAACAATTAGAACATTGGGATACTTGCCTAATAGTCTCTGCTTCTGCTCTGGGTGAAAATAGAGTAGCAGCGCCTGTGTGTGTAATGTTATATTGCTCAAATCTTTGTCTCCACTTCTTCCTTCTGGGGTTTTGACTCACAGAGACAGGAAGTGATGTTCATAAATAATCTCTGGTAATATTAAGCAGCAAAGCCACATACAGACAGTAGAAAGCAGTTTTAGGTTGTTAGGTAGTTGGTTTTAGGAATGTTTGTTTGATTCTCTAATCATTAGTGGGGTCAAATCAACATTATTTTTGATCACAGTAACAAGAAAACTTAAAGGAGCAGAATGGAATTTTTTTTCTTAAATTAATGCATTTCTAGTACTGGATGTCATTTTCATTTGTGAAAGTCCATTAGTTCCATTCGTCCATTAGTTCCAAAATTGATATTAATGGCAAACAAAATTTTGAAGTACCTTTGAATAACACTTGTCGTTCAATGTACCAAAATTTTTAACACTATATTTTCTACAATTGTTTGTATGAAATTATGTTAATGTTTGGCCAGCTTTAGAGAATTCTCTGCTTATCTACCCCACAGCAAGCATACCTGGCCCAAGGATTTAATAAATAGTATGGATTTTGACAAAAGGGAACAAATGAACACAAGGGCTTACAGAAAGTGGAACATGTCCCTTGTGCTCTATCATTAGGTGAAATATTCCTCTGCCCATCTTCTTCCCTCCACTATGTCAGTTGGGTTCCACTCTGTATATCAGTAGTAGCTAACAGCACTCCCCTGATACATGCTACAGAACCCAAAGCTGTCACTCACTCTATCTATCTATCTATCTATCTATCTATCTATCTATCTATCTATCTATCTATCTGTAGCAGGCATGTTGTAATGCAATTTCTCCTTTTGGCCACAAGATGGAGACAGAGAGATGCTGACTTGTCCTTCCAGAAAGCTCAGAGACACAAAGCACACTGGGAAAAAAAGGCGAGTTTCAGGAAGCACTGAAGTAAAGGAGGAAAGGGAAGTGCTGAAGTGAGAGAAAATATAGAGAGACATGTTTTCCACACAGCACTACAGAGAGAGTGCTGATAGAAGACTGAAGAGAGGGAAGTGCTGAGATGATTGAAAGAGAGAGACAGGTTTTCCACGCAGCACTACAGAGAGAGTGCTGACAGAAGATCTGAGGAGGGCTGTCTGAGGAGAGTGCTCTGAGGTACCAGCATCTGATTGAGGGGAGAGACACACACTGACACCAGGGACTGTGTGACCCAGCAGAGGGAGAGAAAGCCATGTTTCTCTTGAGACTACCGGGGAGAGTTACTGTGAGGAGAGGGGATAGAGGACAGGAGTGGTGAGGTGATGGGACTGTGTGGTGGAACTCCACCTAAGAGAGAGAGAGACGCACACACTGTCTACCAGCATCTGAGAGAGAGAGAGAGCCGTGCTTTTCCTGGGACTGCTGCCAAAAGACTGAGGATAAAGGAGCCAGGAACAGTGTCACCCATACAGTCCTCCACCGTTCAGCCCAGGGACCCTGCTCAGCAACTCAGCACCATCTAGCCCAGTGGAGACAACCCACACACCGCTTCAGGATCAAAAAACCCATCCAGGTGTCCTGTTGGCCGTTTTCCCATCACCCTGCCTGTTCAGCTACCAGCCATTCCGATCGGCCGACAGGAGATGATCCAGTGCCTTACAATATTGCCAGGAGCCTGAACCACCATTTGGGACTTCCATTGTGTCATCACCCAGAGGAATGGTGAGTGGGTGTAAACCTAACATCTTTCTTAACACAGTACAGACACTGCATGCAGACACCTATTCCCCTTTCTACTGTCAGAGGATGCTTGTTTGTAGCTGCCACTTTTAGCCATTCTGTTCTTACAATCTACTACCTAATGGGATTTCCTAGAGGATTACTGTCTCACTTTTGATTGATTAAACCTCTCTTATATACTCATGCATACAGGCAGTAAATACTTTCAGAAAAAATAAATATGACATAAGAATGCCTCATGGGGCTCTAGGCTAGGGAGGTGGGCTTAAATGTGGTGGCCTTGTTTATTTTTGCATTTATTTTCAATTAGTGATCTGGCCAGTAACACACTTCCTGTCTTAGGCTGATTTCACTCTATGAAGGAGCAAAAGAGCCACCATTGGACAACAGTATTTCCAACCTGTGGAGAGGCTAGTTGTAAATGTATTAACAAATTTAGATAATACATTAAAACCAAAATTCAGCTAACACTTTTAATCAGTAACTGCAATCTATTTTTATAGAATAAAAAAGCATACTATCCTACTATTGTAAGCACCCCTGTCAATGTTAAATAGTTTGTCTCAACACTCTTGTTGGCAGTTTTTTCTGTTAAAGGAAGTTGAAAAATAACAGACTTACTGGCCAGATCCCCAGGTGAAAATAAAGAGAAAAAGCCTGAAAAAAAAAAGAAAAAGAATGCAGATATCACATTTGTAAAATGGAAAAATGATGTATATTTGTGTAAAAATACAATGAACAAAAACACAAATAGGTTTTTCTTGTTTTATCCACAAAGGAATTATATACTTGTTATGGGCTTGCCTTCTTTCATTTAAATTGCAAGCATTACATACAAGGCTTTTATTACAACAGGAAATAATTTTGCCAAAAAGTGTCAATGCACAGGCATATTTTCTCTCCCAAGAGAATATGGAACATTTGTTCATTCTTTCTTCCTAAATGCTACTTGTGTGGAATTTTTCTAGAGTACTGCATAAAAACGAATATATTATGTCCAGCCTACAGAATGCTTGGTAAATGCATTACCCTTTCTTTGCAAAATAAATCCTTCCACCAATAAAAGTAATGCACAAAACAATTAAGCAACTCATATGGTATAACTGTTCTTTCATTCTTACAACTGAACTTTCTACATCACATTGCAGAAAAATAACTTTATTTTGTCATGCTTTTAGACGTTTTTTGAACTTGAAACTTTAAAGTGTGGACAGAAATAAAAGTCACCATTTTAATAAAGTTTCAACTGAATTACTTGGGGCTCACTTACACCAGCCTGCAGGCATGGCCAGCTTCTGTCGGACAGTCTGTCGTACACAAAGGCTGAATGTTTGCCGGTTTCTGTTGAACCGGCCAGTATCGGACGATATTCGGCCCGTGTGTACCAGGCTTAAGTATGCTCCTTTACTGCTATTTTTCTATTTAATTTTTCTTAAATCAGATCTTCTCTATCCAAAACCTACAAAACTATTGACATTGCATGCTCCCTCCCTATCTTCCTACTCAAACTTGGTTAACAAGCATGCTGCTACCAATCACTGACAGCTGCCTTGTTACTGCAATTTAAAAATAATAGCATTTTGCTTTGTTATGTGAGAGAAAAAAATGTCTTTGTTTTTAATGGTAAAAGTATAAAAATAGCTGGGTGGTAAATTGTGGGCTGTATAGTGACTGACTGCATTCACTTTCTGTATCTAACTACAACATTTGGCAGGGGAGATTCCCCCATCCACTCTGTTTAGTCAGTGGTTTAAATCTACGAGAAATCTAGCCCTAAAAGGTTAAAGAAGAAGTACAGCTTCTTTGGCTGTACTTCTCCTATGGATCACAGGAGTGCAGTCCATTCTGCAGACGGTGGGCTGAAGCCTGCTGTCGGCTGACGTCACAGAGCCAGTCCAGGCTTGGGAAAGATTGTGACAATATGGTTGGGATCCGTCTACATGCCTAGACAGGCATCTGGCTCAGCCTCTCAGTGAGCAGCTGAGAGGCTGAGCCGGCTGCTGCCGCCCCTCCACAACCGAGTGATCTAATGAGTGGGGGGGGGGGCAGAGCAGAGAGCTGGTGACTGACAGTCACTACTCTATGGGGCTGATTTTCTAAAACTGGAAAGTGTAAAATCTGGTGCAGCTGTGCATAGTAGCCAATCCGCTTCTAACTTCAGCTTGCTCAATTAAAACAAACTATAGAACTCCACACCAGAAGTGGCAGGGTTGACAAAAAAAAAACCAAAAGCACATATGAACTGTATTACAATAAACAGGTTGACCTACTAATATACTGGAAGTTGACCACTACTAGGAATGAGCCGAACACCCCCCTGTTCGGTTCGCACCAGAACATGCGAACAGGAAAAAAATTTGATCGAACACGCGAACACCGTTAAAGTCTATGGGACACGAACATGAATAATCAAAAGTGCTAATTTTAAAGGCTTATATGCAAGTTATTGTCATAGAAAGTGTTTGGGGACCTGAGTCCTGCCCCAGGGGACATAGATCAATGCAAAAAAAAGTTTTAAAAACGGACGTTTTTTCGGGAGCAGTAATTTTAATAATGCTTAAAGTGAAACAATAAAAGTGTAATATCCCTTTAAATTTCATACCTGGGGGGTGTCTATAGTATGCCTGTAAAGGGGCGCATGTTTCCCGTGTTTAGAACAGTCTGACAGCAAAATGACATTTCAAAGGAAAAAAGTCATATAAAACTACTCGCGGCTATTAATGCATTGCTGGTCCGACAATACACATTGATAAAAATGGCATGGGAATTCCCCACAGGGGAACCCCGAACCAAAATTTAAAAAAAAAAATGATGTGGGGGGTCCCCCTAAATTCCATACCAGGCCCTTCAGGTCTGGTATGGATATTAAGGGGAACCCCGGCCAAAATTATAAAAAAAAAATGACGTGGGGGGTCCCCCTAAATTAGATACCAGGCCCTTCAGGTCTGGTATGGATATTAAGGGGAACCCCGGCCAAAATTTTTTTTTAAAAAAATGACGTGGGGGGTCCCCCTAAATTCCATACCAAGCCCTTCAGGTCTGGTATGGATATTAAGGGGAACCCCGCGACAAAATAAAAAAAAACAAAACGGCGTGGGGTCCCCCCAAAAATCCATACCAGACCCTTATCCAAGCAAGCATTATTAAAATCACTGCTCCCGAAAAAACGGCCATTTTTAAAACTTTTTTTTGCATTGATACATGTCCCCTGGGGCAGGACCCAGGTCCCTAAACACTTTTTATGACAATACCATGCATATAAGCCTTTAAAATTAGCATTTTTGATTTCTCCCATAGACTTTGAAAGGGTGTTCCGCGGCATTCGACTTTGCCACGAACACCCCAAATTGTTCGCTGTTCGGCGAACTTGCGAACAGCCGATGTTCGAGTTGATCCCTAACCACTACATGCATACAGTAACACAGACACAGCTATCTGGTACTGTGTATGTGAGATAATAACAATAGGACAGAGATTAGTCTGTCACAAGGATTTAGATACACACAATGAGAAGCTGATGTTAAACAATTAGAACATTGGGATACTTGCCTAATAGTCTCTGCTTCTGCTCTGGGTGAAAATAGAGTAGCAGCCCCTGTGTGTGTAATGTTATATTGCTCAAATCTTTGTCTCCACTTCTTCCTTCTGGGGTTTTGACTCACAGAGACAGGAAGTGATGTTCATAAATAATCTCTGGTAATATTAAGCAGCAAAGCCACATACAGACAGTAGAAAGCAGTTTTAGGTTGTTAGGTAGTTGGTTTTAGGAATGTTTGTTTGATTCTCTAATCATTAGTGGGGTCAAATCAACATTATTTTTGATCACAGTAACAAGAAAACTTAAAGGAGGAGAATGGAATTTTTTTTCTTAAATTAATGCATTTCTAGTACTGGATGTCATTTTCATTTGTGAAAGTCCATTAGTTCCATTCGTCCATTAGTTCCAAAATTGATATTAATGGCAAACAAAATTTTGAAGTACCTTTGAATAACACTTGTCGTTCAATGTACCAAAATTTTTAACACTATATTTTCTACAATTGTTTGTATGAAATTATGTTAATGTTTGGCCAGCTTTAGAGAATTCTCTGCTTATCTACCCCACAGCAAGCATACCTGGCCCAAGGATTTAATAAATAGTATGGATTTTGACAAAAGGGAACAAATGAACACAAGGGGCTTACAGAAAGTGGAACATGTCCCTTGTGCTCTATCATTAGGTGAAATATTCCTCTGCCCATCTTCTTCCCTCCACTATGTCAGTTGGGTTCCACTCTGTATATCAGCACTCCCCTGATACATGCTACAGAACCCAAAGCTGTCACTCTATCTATCTATCTATCTATCTATCTATCTATCTATCTATCTATCTATCTATCTATCTATCTATCTATCTATCTATCTATCTATCTGTAGCAGGCATGTTGTAATGCAATTTCTCCTTTTGGCCACAAGATGGAGACAGAGAGATGCTGACTTGTCCTTCCAGAAAGCTCAGAGACACAAAGCACACTGGGAAAAAAAGGCGAGTTTCAGGAAGCACTGAAGTAAAGGAGGAAAGGGAAGTGCTGAAGTGAGAGAAAATATAGAGAGACATGTTTTCCACACAGCACTACAGAGAGAGTGCTGATAGAAGACTGAAGAGAGGGAAGTGCTGAGATGATTGAAAGAGAGAGACAGGTTTTCCACGCAGCACTACAGAGAGAGTGCTGACAGAAGATCTGAGGAGGGCTGTCTGAGGAGAGTGCTCTGAGGTACCAGCATCTGATTGAGGGGAGAGACATACACTGACACCAGGGACTGTGTGACCCAACAGAGGGAGAGAAAGCCATGTTTCTCTTGAGACTACCGGGGAGAGTTACTGTGAGGAGAGGGGATAGAGGACAGGAGTGGTGAGGTGATGGGACTGTGTGGTGGAACGCCACCTAAGAAAGAGAGACACACACACTGTCTACCAGCATCTGAGAGAGAGAGAGAGACGTGCTTTTCCTGGGACTGCTGCCAAAAGACTGAGGATAAAGGAGCCAGGAACAGTGTCACCCATACAGTCCTCCACCGTTCAGCCCAGGGACCCTGCTCAGCAACTCAGCACCATCTAGCCCAGTGGAGACAACCCACACACCGCTTCAGGATCAAAAAACCCATCCAGGTGTCCTGTTGGCCGTTTTCCCATCACCCTGCCTGTTCAGCTACCAGCCATTCCGATCGGCCGACAGGAGATGATCCAGTGCCTTACAACATTGCCAGGAGCCTGAACCACCATTTGGGACTTCCATTGTGTCATCACCCAGAGGAATGGTGAGTGGGTGTAAACCTAACATCTTTCTTAACACAGTACAGACACTGCATGCAGACACCTATTCCCCTTTCTACTGTCAGAGGATGCTTGTTTGTAGCTGCCACTTTTAGCCATTCTGTTCTTACAATCTACTACCTAATGGGATTTCCTAGAGGATTACTGTCTCACTTTTGATTGATTAAACCTCTCTTATATACTCATGCATACAGGCAGTAAATACTTTCAGAAAAAATAAATATGACATAAGAATGCCTCATGGGGCTCTAGGCTAGGGAGGTGGGCTTAAATGTGGTGGCCTTGTTTATTTTTGCATTTATTTTCAATTAGTGATCTGGCCAGTAACACACTTCCTGTCTTAGGCTGATTTCACTCTATGAAGGCGCAAAAGAGCCACCATTGGACAACAGCATTTCCAACCTGTGGAGAGGCTAGTTGTAAATGTATTAACAAATTTAGATAATACATTAAAACCAAAATTCAGCTAACACTTTTAATCAGTAACTGTCAATCAAATCCAGTGACACGGGAGCGGGGGGTGGGGCCGAGCTCTGCTGTCTGTGTCAATGAATGCAGCAGCAGGACTCAGGAGGGCGAGTGCCCCCATAGAAAGCAGCTCTCTGTGGGGGCAGGAGGAGCCAGGAGCGCTGCCGGGGACCCCAGAAAAGGGGGATAGGGGCTGCTCTGTGCAAAACCCTTGCACAGCACAGGTAAGAGTAACATGTGTGTTATTTTAGGGAAAAAAAACAACCTTTACAATCACTTTAAATGTAGCAACCTCCTAGGTAGGTGCTAGAAGAGTAGTTTTTTGGGTCTTTCTGCTTACCAGGAAGGCTGTAAATTTAGATGCTCTATGCCTACCAGGAAGCAGGGATCCATTAATAGGGTCTGCTCATGGTGTTCAGGTGTTGCTCATGCTGTCTGAATGGTTCACACAGATCCAATAGGGGGGCATATTGGACAGTGGGAGGAAACCTGACAAATGAGAGCACAGGCATAGTTACAGCACTGGCCATTGGCAGAGGAAAGTGCCTCAGTGCATGCTGGGTGACTGTATATATGCCAAGGGCACATGTGCTCGGGGTCTTCGGCTGGAGAGCAGGGTCCCGGAGGGAGGGGGCGGCTGCCCTTCCTCTGTTGAAGCTGCCATGTGGCCTCAGGTGGCTAACCTGAAGGCCTGAAGTTGAGAATAGCTGTAACCCAGATGTCCTGCAGAACTGACTGGAAGGGAAACGCGCCAAAAGGATCTGTTTTGGCCTACAGTGAGTACAGATCTGTGTGATGGGGCCTGTCCTGTGAGGGCCACTCCTTTAGCTAGTAGAGTCAGTGGACGGGTGTTTGTCAAAGAGGATGCTAGTGAGTGCCCTGAAGATAAACTGATTCATCAAGTCTGCTGCAAGATCAAGTAAAGGAGTGTTGTGTGGCATAACAGCAAGTCTGTTATCACATCTAACCTGTGAGACTGAGTGAGAGCTGTCCTCAATTGTAATTAGTTCCAGTTGGAGTATCCCACTATTCCCTTCTCCTATCCAAGTTCCAACAATAAATACCAAAAAACACAAACCCCTGGATTGATTATTGAAAAGAGTGGATGAGAGTACGGGTGGTTGGGTGAAAACCCTTAGTAACTGGCTGCAAGATAGAAGGGGAAAAGCCCAGGAACATCTACACACAGCAATCCCTACGGGAGCAGTGCAACATAAACATTTTGAAGATTATTGGATTGTACACTGAAACTAGTGGGAGAGAATATGCTGCTTTTATAAAGTTATCTTACCCTTTATATTTGTTTGTGGTACTGCTATGGCCTTATGTATTTGGGAAATTCCCAGTAATAACATACGTGTCTATAGAAGGTAAAAAGTGAGCTAGATGTAAGAGGTCCACTGGGAACTGGCCTTGGAATGGTATATTGCTGCCTGTTGACCCCATGTGGGGCTCTGGCCTTTGGGGCTTTCCTTTCTTTCCAACGCACTATTCCCAATGCACACATTACTGTAGAGATAGCTGTATTTGTAAGTGAGTGCTGAAGTGACCACCAGCTGGAACTGTTTGTCGTCAGAGAGAAAAATGTCATGAGCATGCCAAGATCTCCAAAATTGAGTCCAAAGCTTTATACAGCGATCACATGATTATAGCAGAAAGCAACATTTCGGAGTGTCACATGCCTGATAAAGAGTTCCTGTGTGGCTCCGAAGTGTTGCTTTCTGCTTTAATGATGTGATCACGAATTAAAGCTTTGGACTAATTTTTGGAGATCTTGGTGTGCTGGTGACATTACTCTCTCTTCCTTCCTTTCAGGCTGCAACATGTTTAGAGATGCAACTTTGATAATTATATTACTGGAGGTGGCAAATAATAATTTTTTTTTTTTTTTAGAGTACTGTGTGAATATGCACGTCAATGGCTCCTGAAGAAGTGGATCAAGTCCATGAAATGCGTCGGGCCTAAACAAAATCAGCTGTGTTCTGACATTATGTTAAACTTTACCTCACTGATTTTTCACTATTTGTATTTATTTTAAGGATAGTTCATAATATACTGTATGAACTAGGACACAAAATTCTTTTAACATTTAACAAAGAATAAAAAAGCCTATTTTGTGCCTCAAAAGTCCCATTTTCTTTTTCCTTTTTGCTTTGTATAATAATCATAGGATTGTGGCATTTCTTTTTTAACATTTATGGGATCAGACCACTGAAAGTTTACAAACCTACATGTGAACAAAACAAGCTGAAGCCAATTTGAATCTTGAGCTTGGTATATCAGTTCACTTATCTGTACTCAAGGTGTTCCCCAAATTTTTGGGGGGACTTTGCTGGATCTGCTCCTACTACAAGTATGCAGTCAATATGTGAGGCCTAACTTTGCAGAGAGTAACCAAGGCATTTAAGTATCTTTTACCTTGGATAGGAGAACTGCCCTTGCTGACTTGTTTATAATAGTGCATACCCCATGGCAGCTGTCCTTATCTAGGTTTCACATACCAATGGCAAGCACAACAGTTATGTGAATGCAAGTTCCAGATTACTGACTCATTGAGTACTTAATATGGTATAGAAATGGATGAAAACTGTGGAGCTCACAGCTTTAAAAAAATAAAAAATAAAAAATGGAAACCTCCTGCTTTTTCTTGACAGGTTCCTTTCAACATTTCCACGTTTCTGAAACTATGATATTTGGATATAGTTATTCCTGTTTACCTAGTCAACCCCATTTACATGCACACTTACACTGGTGGCTGGGTGAGATGGGAAAATGCCAAAATAAAGTGATCCCCCGAACAAATTAAAGATGACACCCATTTTTTTGAATGTACATTTAATAAGAAAGTCTTCTGAAAATAATAAAACAAAAGTTTTTATTGTAAATTTGGGAATATAAAAGCCTCTTTAGGAAATCCAACAAAACAAAATTGTCAGCTCCTCTGGTAAATTTATAACCAGCAAAAGGAAACGTGTACACGGGCTTCTGTTGTGTTGCTGTATCTTCAAGGAAGGTGGGACTACCTTCAAGTAATGTCAGTGTTCTGTCAGAATCGGTGACCTGTCAGATTTGGTAACGGAAGTGACGTTCCATCATTACACCGCGACAGCCATGTTGGTACACCCCGCACTTGTCCGCAGTAAGCCTACAGTCAGAAGGCAGCAAGCAGACATCTATTTACACCCACAGGAGTCTTGCATTTCACACTTATTTTTAACAGTAAACTGAGCTTATATAGTGAAATACTGTATTTTGAAATCTGTCTGACTTTGTTTACTGGTAAAAATAAGTATGAAATGCAAGAGTTTGGTGGGTGTAAAAGGATGTTCGCTTGCCGCCTTCTGACTATAGGCTTACTGCGGATGAGTGCGCGGTGTACCAAGATGGCCATGTTGGAACGTCACTTCTGTTACCTTTTCTAATGGGTCGCCGATTCTGACGGAACACCAGCTCTCAAATTTTTTCATTGCTGTATACTGTATGCCCTAGGTCAAGAACTCTTATAGTTCAGAGTTAGGGACCACATTTTGAAGAGGGGCCTTGATGCAGCAGTATGGATGGCTTCACATGTATTTTCAAACTTATGCAACAAAAACCTCAGTTTTAAAGCAGAACTAAATGTATTTTTTTTTCCATTTGGATAGTGCAAGGAAGGGTTATAACCCCTGCCAGGTTTTTCACTGTCTTTGTCCTATTGGGGAGATTTCCCATCACTTCCTGTTTAGGAAGTCAAATGTCCCCAATGGGACAAGCAAAGTGTAGGAATCCCTGGTTATCACCAGGGTCACCAGAACTAGTGTCCCCATTGAAAGAGGTATTCAGAAGGCAGCTTTGACATGAGCTCTGACATGAGGAAGCACAGTTCTTTCCTCTAATACTATTTTGGGGACAACCCAAAATTTTGAAAATGTTTTTCACTTTCACATTTGGTGATAACAGTGATCAGGACTAATAGGGTTTGCTAAACCTAAGATAATATTTGTGTGCTTGCAAAAAACTGTAAACCTTAGTGACAAAATGACAAATGAGCCCTTATATCCCCAGACAACACTGGTTACAGAGAAATGCGCGCATTGGGAAGGGCCTCACACGTGACGTTAAGTCGGCCTGATCGATTGGACCTGTTGCTTGCTTGTAACACATGCTGTGTAATTCTTTCAAAATTGAAATACAAAGTGTGATTTTATAATTTTTTTAAGATTTTGGTGAAATACTACACTATGTGGATTTTCCTCTGTACTTTAATTTCCTCCATGGAGTCTATCTTGGCTTAGCAGATCGTGGAAACTTGCAAGATTGTGGTGTATAAGGCTACTATGCAGCAAGGCATCTGATGGTCTCCTTGTGGGATCAGAGCAGCTGGTAAGGAGCTGGTAAATCGATTGTGGTGATTCCTTTTGGGAGCACTCTTTCTTTGGTGGTGCATGTTATCACCATTACTTCACGGCAAACAAAGATGGACTATTGAAGTTTAGAAAATCTAAGCACCTTTTTGCACCTTATATAAAGAGCATCCGGAAAGTATTCACAGCGCATCACTTTTTCCTCATTTTGTTATGTTACAGCCTTATTCCAAAATTAATTCAATTCATTATTTTCCTCAAAATTTTACAAACAATACCCCATAATGACAACATGAAAGAAGTTTGTTTGAAAACTTTGCAAATTTCTTAAAAATAAAAAGCGAATAAAAAATCACATGTACATAAGTATTCACTGCCTTTGCCATGATACTCAAAATTGAGCCCAGGTGCATCCTGTTTCCACTGATCATCCTTGAGATGTGTCTCCAATATGATTGGAGTCCACCTGTGAAAAACTCAGTTGATTCCTTTATAAGGTCCCACAGTTACCAGTACATGTCAGAGCACAAACCAAACTATGAATTCCAAGAAATAGTCTGTTGACCTCCGAGACAGGATTGTATAGAGGCACAGATCTGGGGAAGGGTACAAAAAACTTTCTGCAGCATTGAAGGTCCCAATGAGCACAGTGGCCTCCATCGTCCATAAATGGAAGAAGTTTGGAACCACCAGGACTCTTCTTAGAGCGGGCCACCCAGGTTAAACTGAGCGATCGGGGGAAAAGGGCCTTAGTTAGGGAGGTGACCAAGAGCCCCATGGTCACTCTGACAGAGCTCCAGCATTTCTCTGTGGAGAGAGGAGTGTCAGGAACCATGAATCAGACGGAGACAGAAGTGCAGTAAAAAATCACACTTTTTAATAAAATGGTAAAATGACACAAACAGAGCAAACATAGATAAAAACATAGCCAGGGTTCGGTAACCAGAGCAGGTAGTTGGAACAAGCCAGTGAAACAGGAATCCAGAGATCAGCATAGTAGAGGCAGTAAACAGAATCAGGAACCAGAAGGGAAGTCAGCCAGGCAAAAGTCTTTAACAGGAAAACACAACAGAGAGTATCCGGATATGTTGACTAGGTGAAGGCATAGGAGATCTGGTCCAGGCAGTTTAAATAGCCAGCAGGGCTAGCTGATTACCAAGAAATGAAGACCAGGTGAGTCACTGTGGAATGAAGAGAAAAAATAAAAACAAAAATAAAAAACAATATTTGCAGCTTACCAATCCTTAGTGGTGGTGTCTGCATTAGTTTTTGTTTTGTTTTTCTAGCCTTTTCCCCTCTGTTCTCTGTTTTTATTTGGTGATATGGCCAGTAACACACCTCCTGTATTACAGTGCCCACACTCTGGATGAAGGAGCACAGTGGGGGCACATTTGGACAGCAGCATTGTCAGTCTGGGGGGGAGGGTGTATTAGCTGTACTAACAGATTCAGATACACTAACAAATGTATTTATGGGATATAAGTTTGACATAAATAAAGTAAAGCTGATCATTGTAAGCACTCTGTAAATGTATTGTATTGTATTGATCATTGTAAGCAATTCCTGGCCAGATTACAGGGTCAAAATAAAAAGTAAGCCTGAAAAGAATACTAATGTAAACATCACATCTAAGAATTGGTAAGCTGCAATATAATAAATGTTTGATTTTGATTTTGGGTTTAATACGCTTAACTTAAAATGTTAGAAAAGACAGAAACTTAAAATGTTAAAACATTTTCATTGGGCTTTTAGTGCTGACTAGCTGGAGAGTGTGCTGGGGAATTTTTGTATGTTCATGACTATAACTGATTAGGCTACAAGTACTCAAATTTGTTGATACAGCTCTAAAGATGATTCACTTTGAAGGCCATAGCTGGAGGGAATAGTTTATTTTGGTTTTTAGAACAAGTAGTACTGCTTTATACATTAGCCTGGGTTTAGTCTTAATAATGATACTTCAAATTGGAAAAAATAAAACTTTTTTTTTAACTGTAAAAATAACCAACACCCTCAAGGATAATTGGAAAAGATACATGTAGACTATAAATCTTGGAAGTGGAAGAGAGGTTTGTTAAATCTCACCCTAAAAACAGAGATTATTTTCTGTTCACTGGAGTTTGAGTAGGCATGCAAAGTTGTACAAAATTCACCAATATACAAAAGCAGCTATAAATGAGGAGCGTATGTGAAAATCATACATCACATGGGAATACTATAAAGATAATCTTGGAAAATTAAACATAATATACAGATAAACATAACAGAATGTAATGGTTTAAAGCAATGAAATAAGGTGGTTCTAGTGCATGAAATTATTTGGCCTATAGAAGCAACAATAGAGATGCACACATCAAGAAATATAAGAGCATATGTTCCATTATGATTTATATAGGCAGCAATAGTGTTTGGTAAATTATTTTAACACTTTTACTATAAAACAATACTGAAGTATTAATTGTTTTGGAATGTCCGAATTCTTAGTCATGAAATTGCTTTTAAAGTGGAATTCAAGACTATAACTAGCTAAGCTTAAAACGGTTTCCTACCACGCTTCTAGCATCTATACTAAGTACCCTATGGATGGAAGATACATATACTGTACTTATCTATCCTCAGGGTGCTCCAGTATGGTCACATGATCGGCCCTCAGTGGCCAGCATCTGCGGAGAGCAGGGACAGCCGACAAGGGATGCCCCATAATAAGCCTTTAGGTGACGTCACTGCCAAGGCCTTCCATCTGTTGTTGGCGCTCTGGCCTCTCCCTTCAAGCAGGCTGCTGGGGAGATCATGTGACTGGACCGGAGTGCTCTGAGAATAGGTAAAAAAAGCAACTTTATTTTATAATATAGAATTTAGAAGGGGATGGGAGCCCATTTTAAGCTTAGTTAAGCTTAGTTAATGACTTAAATTTCACTTTAAAGCAGTTGTAAAGGGTATTTTTAAAATATTAATAAAATAATAAAAATGGTATACTGACACATGCTCTGTGCCATGATATTGCACAGAGGTGCCCGGAACCTCCTCTTCTGAGGACCCCCATCTGTGCTCTTGGCTCCTCTTCTTCTCTGTGTGCCATCATAGGAAATGCCTTCATATGGCGTCACATCTGCAGGCTCGCTTCCGAGATGGGCTATGTGCATCCAGTGACACACATAGCACCGCTCTGCCCCACCCACCACTCCCCCTGCTCCCTCTGCTGCTCCCCCTGCTGCTGTCTCTGAGCCTGGGAGGAAAGAGAGACCATCGGTGCTGCAGATGGGCAGAGTGGATCAAGATAAGACTAAAGAGAGGTGAGGGGGTGATACACTGTAACTAGTGGGATTTTTTTCACTCTAATGCGGGGAATGCATTAAAAATGAAGTTGGGGAAAAACAAAAAAGCAAACATTTATACTCACCTAGGTGGATTCCGCATCAATCCAATGCTGCATCTGTCCCCAACCACAACACTGAGTGAAGACCGCTGATCACTCAGATCTCATTCTTCAATGAGCAGGTTGCTGGTGACTATCAGTCACTGGCTCTCCGCTCCGCCCCTCCAGTGCTTACTAGAGTACCGGGCTGTGAAAGGGGTGGAAGTGACTGGCTCAGGCTTTCAGCAGTTTGCACCGAGGCACTGATGCCCTGACTATGCCTACCTGTGCGATTCACATGCAATCTGGGTGCAGTGCGATTTCAGCCCATTCATTTGCGCCAGACCGCACTAAAAATAGAACACGCACAGCTTATAAAATACACAGGAATCAGATTGAATATTATGTACCATGCAGGGGCGGACTGACCATTAGATCACTCGGGCGCCGTCCAGGCCCAAGTGCCGGAAAAAGTCCCAGCACTGAGCTCCGGTAACTAGGCTGACAGGGGCTCACTAGTGTCGGGCAGTGAGTCAGGATATCTTCAGTGCCTGGGCTCCCTCCCGCAGTGATTCCCCTTTGTAGCAGCTGAGCGGACATCTCTCCCTCCTGAGCCTGCACACAGCTCACTGAGGATCCTCCTCCTCGGCTTCGAAGTACACAGACAGGAGGGGGAGGAGCCGGGGAGAAGAGATCTTACACTGCAGGAGCCGCGCTGATTCTGAGGTCTGTGTATAGTTTGTGGATAGGGGAGGGGGTTGAGGGCAGGTAATACATGGAGAAGGGGGGTATAAGAAAAATGTGCTGGGGGGGTCTTTGAGGGAAGAGGACATGAGCTAGTAGGGGGATTTCAAAACTGACCCCCCTTCCCCAAAGCAAAGAGTTGCCACTTTCCCCTCTTTGCTCCTATCCCAGGGGCCCCTCTCTGCTCCCATCCCAGGGGCCCCTCTTTGCCCCCATCCCAGGGGCCCCTCTATTCCCCCATCCCACGGGCCCCTCTTTGTCTCAATCCCAGGGATCCCTCTCTGCCCTGATCCCATGGGCCCCTCTATGCCCCCATCCCAGGGGCCCCTCTATTCCCCCATCCCACGGGCCCCTCTTTTGCCTCCATCCCAGGGATCCCTCTCTGCCCTGATCCCATGGGCCCCTCTATGCCCCCATCCCAGGGGCCCCTCTCTGCCTCCATCCCAGGGATCCCTCTCTGCCTCCATCCCAGGGATCCCTCTCTGCCTTCATCCCACGGATCTCTCTCTGCCCCCATCCCAGGGATAACTCTCTGCCCCCATCTCAGGGGCCCCTCTTTGTTTCCATCCCAGGGATCCCTCTCTGCCCCCATCCTAGGGGCCCCTCTCTGCCCCCATCCCACGGATCTCTCTCTGCCCCCATCCCAGGGGCCCCTCTATGCCCCCATTCCAGGGATCCCTCTCTGCTCCCATCCCAGGGGCCCCTCTCTGCCCCAATCCCAGGGGCCCCTCTCTGCCCCCATCCCACGGATCTCTCTCTGCCCCCATCCCAGGGATCCCTCTCTGCTCCCATCCCATGGGCCCCTCTCTGCCCCCATCCCAGGGGCCCCTCTCTGCCCCATCCCACGGATCTCTCTCTGCCCCCATCCCAGGGGCCCCTCTATGCCCCCATTCCAGGGATCCCTCTCTGCCCCCATCCCGGGATCCCTCTCTGCCCCTATCCCAGGAATCCCTCTCTGCCCCCATCCCAGGGATCCCTCTCTGCCCCCATCCCACGGATCTCTCTCTGCCCCCATGCCAGGGGCCCCTCTATGCCCCCATTCCAGGGATCCCTCTCTGCCCCCATCCCAGGGATCCCTCTCTGCCCCTATCCCAGGGATCCCTCTCTGCCCCTATCCCAGGGATCCCTCTCTGCCCCCATCCCAGGGATCCCTCTCTGCCCCTATCCCAGAGATCCCTCTCTGCCCCCATCCCAGGGATCCCTCTCTGCCCCCATCCCAGGGATCCCTCTCTGCCCCCATCCCAGGGATCCCTCTCTGCTCCCATCCCAGGGATCCCTCTCTGCCCCCATCCCAGGGATCCCTCTCTGCTCCCATCCTAGGGGTCCAGGGGTGTACACATGTTGCAGCCTCAGCAGAAAATATACACCCTGTCACGCTTGGCATGGGGCTACTCTGCAAAGGTTGGGCAACCTTATGCAGTACAGCGACCAAGTGGCTAAAGCAGGCATTGTATTGCCTCATCATATAACCTGCTTTAACCCATTGGATCCCACACTAGCATGCTGCTACTGCGTGCATTACACATGGTTGCTGGGTGTTTGCAGAGTGGCCCTATTCACTTGATTGGGTCACGATCACCCACCAAAAGCAACAGGGGGTATAATTCCTGCTGCAGCATGTGTACATCCTCAGCTGCTGCCTCTGCAGCTAAAGGGGGTAGAGACCAATGTATGTAATGTGGGCAGTGTGGCAGGGAGACAGGGTGGCCCCATGATCTCCTATTGCCCGGGGGCCCCATGAGTTGTCAGTCCGCCCCTGGTACCATGCTATCTGGCGCAGGCAAACGCATTGTGTTTTCAAAACAAAACCAAATAAAATTCCCAGATCAACTTACCGTCCAGCCTGCAACCAACCAAATTATCCTGTACAACAGCATGTGTTAAAAACAGGGGTTTAGTTTGCACACATTTGCAAATACATGTGTAAGCTACAGAGCCACTTTGTGGCACCCCAGTATTATCTGGAGTCCTAACTCTATAGCTTTTTGAGAGCCTCTACAGTGGAAGCACATGCATTATAATGGATAGATAGAGGGCAGGTGAGCCTGGAGGGAGCCCATCCCTCCTTAAAGTCACAGGGGCACACTGGACACCCAGAATATAGCACAATGGCAGCAAAGGTGTCCAGTGCATCCCTTCACCAATATTCCAACAGTACAAACAAATGGCCACTGTCCCCACCTATTAATGGCCTTTGCAGCAAGGAACACATGAAAAGTATAGAGTTAGGACTGCAGACAATACTGGGGTGCCATGAAGTGGCTATGCAGCTTACACATGTATTTGCAAATGTGTGCAAACTAAACCTCTGGTTTTAACGCATACTGCTAGAATTTTCTTTGCTTTTGTTTGACATGCGTCACTGCTCCTTCCATGCACTCCTTGCTGCAAAGGCCAGTTATAGGTGAGGGAAGCGCCCATTTGTTTGTAGCATTGAAATTGCGACCTGTGTTTGGGATGTCATTACGTTAACACTGACACCCGCTGCAAATCGCAAGTGCAGTTCATCTTAAATGTAGTATGCGAAATGCACACTTATTTTGGGTTTCCTGCACTGCGCTCTGGTGTGAACTGGCCCTTAGGGTACGATTCAGTGATGTCACTACTGCACTGCTTACTGTTCTTGCTTAAGAAAAAGCTTTGGTAAAGGGATCTCCCCGAATCTGCTTCATCCATTCTATGGATCCTTACTTCCCTCACTACTTCTGTGTCACCAGTTTTCAGATCACCAGCAATTAGGGGGCAGCTCTGAAACAAGGAAGCAAAGACCTTCCTCTACCAAGATAATTGCCTTTAGACATAGACCCAGTGCAGAACAAGACATGGTAAGTCAGTAATAGGGAATAGAACAGTTCACAGGCAATACTGGTGTCCAGCCATTTGCTTGCAGATTGCCATTTTTGAGCACAGCTTCCAGAGTTCAGGTCCTCCTTAAGATGAAGGTTATGGAGCCAGAGAACCCCATCATGACTGCATTAGTAGATCCACCATATACAATATAGTTATATGATTTACTAGCTCAGGTTCAGTTTGCCATTTGCCATGTGATAGTGTATGTGCTTGTACATTTTCTGTAAATATAGGAGGTGATGTGTTCATTCTAAGCTATATTCCAAATCTGTATATTTATGTTTGATAAGTCTTCTAGGTAGTTTTCAGCAGTACATAAGATTTTTCAAAATATTGTCAGTGATGCAATAGCTGTTACATTCACTTCTAGGACTGCCTTAAAAAATAAAAATACTATGGCATACATCTTTCAAAGAAGGGTGCAACCCAAAGACATGTACAGTAAAACCTTGCTTTGAGAGTGTTTTGCAAGGCAAGCAAAATTTTTTTAACACATTTTGACTTGATATTCAAGCGATGTCTTGAGATACAAGTAGTGTCACGTCACAACTGAGAGAAGAGAGGTGCCTCGAATGCCCTGTACACACGGTCGGACATTGATCGGACATTCTGACAACAAAATCCATGGATTTTTTCAGACGGATGTTGGCTCAAACTTGTCTTGCATACACACTTTCACACAAAGTTGTCGGAAAATTTGATCGTTCTGAACGCGGTGACATAAAACACGTACGTCGGGACTATAACACATTTTGACTTGATATTCAAGCGATGTCTTGATATACAAGTAGTGTCACGTCACAACTGAGAGAAGAGAGGTGCCTCGAATGCCCTGTACACACGGTCGGACATTGATCGGACATTCTGACAACAAAATCCATGGATTTTCTCCGACGGATGTTGGCTCAAACTTGTCTTGCATACACACGGTCACACAAAGTTGTCAGAAAATCCGATCGTTCTGAACGCGGTGACATAAAACACGTACGTCGGGACTATAAACGGGGCAGTAGCCAATAGCTTTCGTCTCTTAATTTATTCTGAGCATGCGTGGCACTTTGTGCGTCGGATTTGTGTACACACGATCGGAATTTCCGACAACGGATTTTGTTGTCGGAAAATTTTAAAGCAAGCTCTCAAACTTTGTGTGTCGGAAATTACTATGGAAAATGTGTGATGGAGCCTACACACGGTCAGAATTTCCGACAACAAGGTCCTATCACACATTTTCCATCGGAAAATCCTATCGTGTGTACAGGACATTAGTGTAGCAATATAGTTACATTTAATGAAGGTGCAAGATTTAGCAACTCTCATGGTTGATGATTAAAATAGGCACATCTAAGTATGCAGGCATCCTGGGTAAAGCTGACCACATAGATCATCCTCCTCACCACCATCGACTTTGTCCCTTCCACGCTGTGCTCCATGAGCAGTTCAATCTCTCTACTATAGGGTAGTCTTCCCAGTCACTATTTCAGACTGACAGCGTTGAGAGCCGGCGGTGTGGAGGATGGTCTATGTGGACAGCTTTACCCCAGATGCTTGCATACTTAGATGTGTCTGTTTTAATCATCAACCATGTGAGTTGCTGAATGTTGTACCTTCATTAAATGTAACCATATTGCTACACCTAGAGGTGCCTCTCTTCTTTTTATACGCTGTAGTTTCTGCTGTACTTTGCTTCTAATCCCCTTGTGGAGGCTGCCATTTGTGGATGGACATTTTATGGTTACACAACCTATCATATTGCTATAATCTTTTTATATGGAATTTAAACTGAAGGACTTATGAATAAATGGTTGTGGAACAAATCATTTGAATTTCCATTATTTTCTATGAGGAAATTCACTTTAATATACAAGTGCTTTGGATTACAAGCATGTTTCTGGAACGAATTATGCTCGCACTCCAAGGTTTTTTCTTACCGAACAGCAAGCAGTAAGAGCAGATGGCTTACAACCCAGCCGGGGCCTTTTACGTATAGTTGATAGTCCCGCTCAATCCAGGCTCAGATCACCGTTCCCTCAGTATATGAACCAAAAAAAAAGAAAAGACAAGAGAACTGGCCATAGTGTAGTATGTCTGGGCATCCAATAGGGGCACTTAGATTGCAGCAAACAATCTTGTCTTTTCTTTTTTTGGTTCATATACTCAGGGAACGGTGATCTGAGCCTGGAGTGGGCGGGACTATCAACTATACGTAAAAGGCTCCGGCTGGGTTGTAAGCCATCTGCTCTTACTGCTTGCTGTTCAGTAAGCACAATCTACAGCTACGGTGGTCGGGCACTTCACCTTGTCTATGTGTGCACATCATGGTGTTTGCAAGATCTTAAGTGCTTCTGTTGGATGTTCATAGATAAAGCCTTTTGGACACTTCTTTTTTAGCGCAGCTTCTGTTTTATTATATTGGACTTTTGTGTTGTCGCACTGCATGCTGCTGCTTTTTTATTGTTTGATTCAAGTACATATCTTTTTCTAGCGCGTTTTTTTTTCTCTATACAAGGTTTTTTCTGTATTAAGTTCACTGACTACATTACTCATGTCAAACTCAAAGAATGCAAGAAAACAGTGGGCTAGATTGAGTGGAATAAATCTGCAAACTATGTCTACTAAGGGCCACACCTACTGTATGTAATGTCAGAAAAAAGGTGACAACATTTTGGTAATTATCCCAATGCCCTGTACACACGATCGGACATTGATCAGACATTCCGACAACAAAATCCATGGATTTTTTCCAACGGATGTTGGCTCAAACTTGTTTTGCATACACACGGTCGCACAAAGTTGTTGGAAAACCCGATAGTTCTGAACGCGGTGACATAAAACACGTACGTCGGGACTATAAACGGGGCAGTAGCGAATAGCTTTCGTCTCTTAATTTATTCTGAGCTTGCGTGGCACTTTGTGCGTCGGAATTATCCACACACGGTCGGAATTTACGCAAATGGATTTTGTTGTCGGAAAATTTAATAGCCTGCTCTCAAACTTTGTGTGTCGGAAATTACTATGGAAAATGTGTGATGGAGCCTACACATGGTCGGAATTTCTGACAACAAGCTCCGATCGCACATATTCCATCGGAAAGTCTGACCGTGTGTACAGGGCATTACACTCATGTCTACTGCTTGTAGTACTTAATAATTGAGAAAGAGTCCATAAAACATATCATTAAGTCTTCAGCTTCAAATATACAACAAAACTGTACCTTTCTACCACTAGAGAACTACCAGTGGCCTCATTTTCTTTAATTTCTTAAACTGGTTGAAGACCACTAAAGAGTTACAAGACCACAAGCAGCCCAAAAAAAAACAGTTGTTTGACTTTCCAGGAATATATGATCTGAAAAGGAGCATTTGACAGGTAAAGTTAATTATATGGGGTTATTTGTTTGGAACTAGATCCTTTTCCACAATAAAGCAGAAGGTCAGCAAGGTAGTAGCAATATACTTGAAGGCAAAGGAAGGACAGACGCATGTGAGGAATATGTAGCCAACCAATGCTGACTTAAAGGCTTCAAAGTTCACCTTTGAAACATGTTATTTATTCCACCAATTTTTCCTTAATTTTTAAGATGAAACATGTAAAATGTTTCAGCATCTGCACCTTCTCCCCCCAGCCCCCCCCCCTTCCTGTGACAGTGGGTGGTGGATCTTCTCCCTGCACCCACTGTCAAAATTAGAAAACAGCGTTGTTGTATACAGTTCCGCCTACACGGCCACATCATTCATATACAGTTTCTTGTGAATGAGTGCCTACAAGTACTGCCAGTCATTGCAGCAGATGGCTTGTAGTTCTCAAAGAACTGTGAGTGCCCTGGTGAGCATCCTCGTAGTCCATTGATCTTCCTGCTCTAAGGTAACTGCCTGCCTGTACGAGGTATGGGCAGACAGCTATCCTGCTTGTCTGCAGGAGCCATAATCTGCTGATCATGAGTGCAAGGCTCCTTAGAAAAAAAAATGCACGTTTTTGTACCTGCAAAAAAATTGCATTTCTTTTTTTTTTTTATCAAAATGTGAACTTATCATTTAAAGAGTTTGTTAAACCCCCAAAAAATGGATCCTGCTCTTTAAAGCATGTTATACGACACAGTGCTTGTCCTGTGTCATTTGGCCCCCTGTAACACCTAAAAAGCCTGGCTGATCCTGCCAGTTTCTCCCCTCTGTATACTGACCATGGTGTATCATGGCTGCTGAGACCAGACACCGTGGTCAGTTTACATGCCTCTGTCATCAGCAGCCTGTTGTCTGCTCTCCTCTCTACTGCTGTGTCCTCCTCCCCCCTCCCCTCTCTGTCTGTGTGTGAGCCACCCCTCCCCCTCCTTCTGCTCTCATAATACTAACCTGTATACACAATCAGCCCTGCCTCCTATTGCAGTGTCCCCCTCTGTGAATGGTTTATAAATATAAATCTCTCCTCCTATTCTCCTCCCCTCCAGACTGACATCAGCAGAGATGCATCTCTTAGAGGAGGAAAGGAGAAACCTGGTCAGTCATGTGATCACAATCTCGACAGTGAAATTAGGTATTTGCAACATTTATTTTTATAAATCACACTCAAAGGGGGATACTACAATAGGAGGAAGTGTTTATGGTGTATACAGGTTAGAGTGGCTTAACAACCACTTTAAGTCTGCAAGTGTTAATTGGTGAAAAATGTGGGGAAATTCAAAATTTTAGAGTTGTCACACGAGCAAGCAGTGAAGGTAAACCATCAAATTGGGACACCTGTTCCTGCAACAACTTTTTAAGGTAGGAATTCTACCCACATTGAGGATATTGTTACATTTCCTGTTGCATCTTGGGGACAGGATGTGAACGGAAATCTCTCATGCTGGACACAGACAGCAATAAATAATAGGATAGGGGTTATAACCCTTCCCAACCCTTTATCTAGAATTAAAAGGAAATGTTTTGCCCATGCATACACTTTAAGGGATCTTGCTAACTGTACACTCATGTTAAAGTGGTATTTCAGCAAAACCTAACTCTATTAAAAATTCCCCTCAACACCAATTCTGCCTAACCTGTGTAGTAAAGATCTCTATACTTACCCAGGTTCAGGGCAAGGGGTGGACAGGAGGGTGGCTACCCTGGGCACTGTGGTATAATGTGAGGTGGGGGGCACTGCAGGGAGATTGAGGGGGGGGATTTGTGTTGGGAGGAGGAATTTTTGGGGCAGCAGAGGGTAAGAATTGTTCTAGGAAAGGAATTTGGGTGTGTGTGCTAGGAGTGGTGAGTCGAGGGGATTGTGTTTGAAGGGGGATGGGAGAAGAGGATTTGTGCTAGGAGGATTGATTTTAGGGGTTTGTGCTAGAAGAGGTGATATGATAGGAGGAAGAGGGGATTTGTGCTAGGAGGAGAATTTTTTCCTTGGTGGGGGGGGGGGGATTTGTGCTAGTAGAGATGATTGGGGGGTGTTTGTGCTAGGAGTAGAATTTTTTTCCTTGGTGGGGGGGGGATTTGTGCTAGTAAAGATGATTGGGGGAGTGTTTGTGCTAGAAGGGGGGATAGGGGAAATGTTGTGCTAGAAGGGGTGATTTTATTCTTTTTTGGTAGGGGGGGGGATTTGTGCTGGGGGGATTTGGGAGGTGGAGAGGGCAGAGATTTGGAGAATTCATGCTTAGGGGGTAATCATGCAGATTAGTGCCCGATTTTTTTTCAAGAGGTGTGGAGGATGTTTTTGGACAGATAATGCTCATACATCTTGGGGGGGGGGGCAAGTTTGGCCTGATCGCCTTGGGCTCCAGGTGACCTTGTCCTGGCACTGTACTTACCTCTTTACAGGCTGCTCCGGTTCAGTCACATGATCTCTCCTGTGTCAGGCAGCACCTGCTACAGGAGAGAGGAGACAATGGCTGGTAATGCCTGGGAGTGGTGACATCACCCAAAGGGTTGGATTTACTAAAGACAAATAGACTGTGCTCTCTGCAAGTGCAGTTTTAATTTTCCCCAGAGCTTAGTAAATGTGGTAAAGCTTCAGTTTATAAAGAACACCCAATCAGGTACATTGAAATTAAAAATAAAAACAGCATTTTTGCTTGTATATGATTGGATAATAGAAAGCAGTAGAGCTTTGCCACATTTACTAAGCTCTGGGAAAAATTAGCGCACTCTGAAAATGCTGTCTGCCTTTAGTAAATTCACCCCATAGACTCCTATGGCCCATCTGTTGTGAGCTCTCCCTCCTCTCCCCTGCAACTGCGGCTGGCTTACACAGGGGAGCCAGATCACATGACCAGACCGGAGCAGCCTAAAAATATGTAAGTGCACAGATCTTTCTTACATGGGTTAGTCAGAATAGGTGTTAGAAGGAGGGAAGTAACGTTTTTAAGAGTAGTTAGGTTTTGACTGAAATTCTACTTTACATGAATATGTAGCTTTCCATGTTGGTAGTATTCAGTGAACATCCAAATAATGTGCCTTACATTTAAATATGTTTAAAAAAAAATATGTGACAAGCACCACAGTTGCTCACTAAGGTATGAAAGGTGCATCAACTAAAAAAAGTCTAAACAAAAAACCCACAGACTAGACTGTCAATAGAAATAAGACAATGCAAGTATGGGTATTCATCATTTCAATAAAATTTCAAAGCTAATAGCATATGAGTTCATGCTGTGGTAAAAGTTTGCATGTATGCACATGCAAACTTTGCTACCCCTACTCTGCATGAATTATGCCTTTTTGCAGTCACCTCTAATTATATCATTATGCATCACATGTAGTATTTTTCTACAATCAAAATTTCTTAGTGCATCACCACTTTGTTGGTGTATATTCGAATGCCAAGGAAATTAGCTGCTTAGCAAACCACATTTGTTAGTGAATTATTAGCGGTTTGCCGACTCCACACGTATCGCACCTGCATAGCAAATACTTACACCAACAGGACACCACCTCCCAAAAGTGCTAACTTGAAGGATAAATAAAGCAAAAGCACACCAAAGAAAATATTCAAAATAAATGCTGTGCCACTATATTATCTAAACTTCAGTAAGGAGATACTAAATATAAAATGACAATATTCATAAACCCTAGCCCATAAAAATGCTTTTCAAAGTTTCCATTGGATAGGATTTAAGAAATCTTGTATTCTGTATATCATTAATTATATTTAGATATTATAGAGGTGCATCATCTTCTGGGAGTATTTTCTTTGTATACTTTTGATAGCAAATACTTATTTAAATTTAACAGTCTTTTAGGACGTAGCTTCTGTATTTTATATGCTGTGCAGGGCGATGCCTGGAATGACTGTTTGCTCATTGTATGCTACTATCTGTGCTTATATGGCTGACATCTACATCTGCTTTCCAATGTAGATGACCTTTTGTCCTGGCATGTTTTTGGGGCTTAATGAATGTCCAGCAGTTTGTCTAACTATATGGTGACCATTTTTCCCTGTTGGGTTTATAACTATATTCCCATTTATAGTTTAGCCCATGTACAGTAAGTAAATTTGGGGGCATGGCCTGGGGAGCAATGGAGTAGGTCGCAGGTTGAAAGAGCTCCGCTGACCCATACTCCGATTTTAACATCCTGTTACCATCCTACCCATCTGACACTCCACACTGCATTTGGGGATAAAATGCATCTTCTCCCCTGCTTTTGGAGCCTGCTGCATCGTGCAACACCACCAGAAGCCTCTGGACCGGTACTAGCCCTAGGAAAGGCTGTGGCTTCGGCCTAGCCTCCGGATCGGCGACCATCTTGCTGCACCCAGCGGCGGACTTGACAGGTATTTCGGGCCTCCCTGACGGTCTAGCACTGGCCCATCTCATAGAACCACGTCTGGACTGCCTGAGGCTCTGATTGCTGTGCACCCACGCTCTCTGTTTCCCCCAGGACAGGCCACAGCTTTGGCCTACCTCCCGGAGTGGCGGCCATCTTGCTACACCCGGTGGTGGCCACAGTGTGTTCTCCTGGCTTTCCTGTCTGGGCTACACTCCGCTCCATCCTAGAGGGGCCTTCAAATTATCTGTGCCCACAGCCTAGACGTACCCACAGCCTGCGACCGTCTTGGAAGCGGAGCGTGGTTCCAGCCTAACCTCCGGAACAGCGGCCATCTTGCTCCACCTGGGGAAGGCCTGGAGATTCACAATCCGGAGCAGCGAGGAAGCATGTCTCCGCCGAAAAGGACCTCCGAGGACCTCCGAGGTGGTGGATAAGCTGGCACGGTCTGAATTTACGCGAATGGATTTTGTTGTCGGAAAATTTAATAGACAAGGAATTTGGGGGTGTGTGCTAGGAGTGGTGAGTCGAGGAGGTTGTGTTTGAAGGGGGATGGGAGAAGAGGATTTGTGCTAGAAGGATTGATTTTGGGGGTTTGTGCTAGAAGAGGTGATATGGTAGGAGGAAGAGGGGATTTGTGCTAGGAGGAGAATTTTTTTCCTTGGTGGGTGGGGGGATTTGTGCTAGTAGAGATGATTGGGGAGTGTTTGTGCTAGGAGGAGAATTTTTTTCCTTGGTGGGGGGGGGGATTTGTGCTAGTAAAGATGATTGGGGGAGTGTTTGTGCTAGGAGGGGGGATAGGGGAAATGTTGTGCTAGAAGGGGTGATTTTATTCTTTTTTGGTGGGGGGGGATTTGTGCTGGGGGGGATTTGGGGGGTGGAGAGGGCAGATATTTGGAGAATTCATGCTTAGGGGGTAATCATGCAGATTAGTGCCCGATTTTTTTTTCGAAAGGTGTGGAGGATTTTTTTGGACACATAATGCTCATACATCTTGGGGGGGGCAAGTTTGGCCTGATCGCCTTGGGCTCCAGGTGACCTTGTCCTGGCACTGTAATTACCTCTTTACAGGCTGCTCCGTTTCGGTCACATGATCTCTCCTGTGTCAGGCAGCACCTGCTACAGGAGAGAGGAGACAATGGCTGGTAATGCCTGGGAGTGGTGACATCACCCAAATGGGTGGATTTACTAAAGACAAATAGACTGTGCTCTCTGCAAGTGCAGTTTTAATTTTCCCCAGAGCTTAGTAAATGTGGTAAAGCTTCAGTTTATAAAGAATACCCAATCAGGTACATGGAAATTAAAAATAAAAACAGCATTTTTGCTTGTACATGATTGGATAATAGAAAGCAGCAGAGCTTTGCCACATTTACTAAGCTCTGGGAAAAATTAGCGCACTCTGAAAATGCTGTCTGCCTTTAGTAAATCCACCCCGTAGACTTCTACGGCCCATCTGTTGTGAGCTCTCCCTCCTCTCCCCTGCAGCTGCGGCTGGCTTACACAGAGGAGCCAGATCACATGCCCAGACCGGAGCAGCCTGAAAATATGTAAGTACACAGATCTTTCTTACATGGGTTAGTCAGAATAGGTGTTAGAAGGAGGGAAGTAACATTTTTAAGAGTAGTTTTGACTGAAATTCTATTTTACATGCATATGTAGCTTTCCATGTTGGTAGTATTCAGTGAACATCCAAATAATGTGCCTTACATTTAAATATGTTTAAAAAAAATATGTGACAAGCACCACAGTTGCTCACTATGGCCCCTTTCACACTGGGGCGGTTTGCAGGCGTTATTGCGCTAAAAATAGCGCCTGCAAACCGCCCCTAAACAGCCTCCGCTGTTTGTTCAGTGTGAAAGCCCGAGGGCTTTCACACTGAAGTGGTGCGCTGGCAGGAGAAGAAAAAATCTCCTGCGAGCCGCATCTTTGGAGCGGTGAAGGAGCGGTGTATTCACCGCTCCTAAACCACTCCTGCCCATTGAAATCAATGGGACAGCGCGGCTATACTGCGGTAATACCGCGGCTATAGTCGCGCTATACGAGGGGTTTTAACCCTTTTTCGGCCGCCAGCGGGGGGTTAAAACCGCACCGCTAGCGGCCGAATACTGCGGTAATACTGCGGTAAAACAGCGCTAAAAATAGCGCTGTTTTACCGCCGACGCCCCCTACCGCCCCAGTGTGAAAGGGGCCTAAGGTATGAAAGGCGCATCAACTAAAAAAAAGTCTAAAAAAAACCCACAGACTAGACTGTCAATAGAAATAAGACAATGTAAGTATCGGTATTCATCATTTCAATAAAATTTCAAAGCTAATAGCATATGAGTTCATGCTGTGGTAAAAGTTTGCATGTATGCACATGCAAACCTTGCTACCCCTACTCTGCATTAATTATGCCTTTTTGCAGTCACCTCTAATTATATCATTATGCATCACATGTAGTATTTTTCTACAATCAAAATTTCTTGGTGCATCACCACTTTGTTGGTGTATATTCGGATGCCAAGGAAATTAGCTGCTTAGCAAACCACATTTGTTAGTGAATTATTAGCGGTTTGCCGACTCCACACGTATCGCACCTGCATAGCAAATACTTACACCAACAGGACACCACCTTCCAAAAGTGCTAACTTGAAGGATAAATAAAGCAAAAGCACACCAAAGAAAATATTCAAAATAAATGCTGTGCCACTATATTATCTAAACTTCATTAAGGAGATACTAAATATAAAATGACAATATTCATAAACCCTAGCCCATAAAAATGCTTTTCAAAGTTTCCATTGGATAGGGTTTAAGAAATCTTGTATTCTGTATATCCTTAATTATATTTAAATATTATAGAGGTGCATCATCTTCTGGGAGTATTTTCTTTGTATGCTTTTGATAGCAAATACTTATTTAAATTTAACAGTCTTTTAGGACGTAGCTTCTGTATTTTATATGCTGTGCAGGGCGATGCCTGGAATGACTGTTTGCTCATTGTATGCTACTATCTGTGCTTATATGGCTGACATCTACATCTGCTTTCCAATGTAGATAACCTTTTGTCCTGGCATGTTTTTGGGGCTTAATGAATGTCCAGCAGTTTGTCTAACTATATGGTGACCATTTTTCCCTGTTGAGTTTATAACTATATTCCCACTTATATTTTAGCCCATGTACAGTAAGTAAATTTGGGGGCATGGCCTGGGGAGCAATGGAGTAGGTCGCAGGTTGAAAGAGCTCCGCTGACCCATACTCCGATTTTAACATCCTGTTACCATCCTACCCATCTGACACTCCACACTGCATTTGGGGATAAAATGCATCTTCTCCCCTGCTTTTGGAGCCTGCTGCATCGTGCAACGCCACCAGAAGTCTAGAATAGACTTTGTACTGGTGTCCCAGGTTCTACTGCCTAAAGTCACGGGGTCAGGGATTGCACCAAGGATGTTATCAGATCATTTCCCTTGCTGGGTGACAGTATCTCTTGGGAATGCCCCCCCTTTACGCACATGGAGATTGAACCCCCACTGGCTGTCGGCCCTTACAGACCATGACTCCATTGAAAGAGAGATTAAATACTTCCTGGATAACCTAGAATCCCACCCTCCCTTAGCACATTCTGGGATGACTTTAAGGAACAGGCCCGATGGATTCTTACCACCAGAATAAACAGACTAAAACAGTCATCCAATATAACACTACAACTAACAACTGATAAGCTACAAGAGCTGGAAACAATTTATAACTCCAATCCCACCCCTGAAAACCTAGACAGGGTAAAATTACAGTCCCGCATGGTAACACAATTATGCACTGAAAAGGCCAAGCAAAGTATATTTTTCTGTAAACAAAGAGTTTATGAACAGGGGGAGAAGGCAGGCAGGTTATTAGCCTACCTAGCTCACATGGACGATAGGCCCCCAGTAGTAGTCTCCCTAAAAGACACTGAGGGAAATAGCATTACAGACCCCTTTCAAGTAGCATTCCAGTTTTTACAATTCTATAAAAACCTATATAAATCCCGTACAATGCATACACAAATGGAACTTCAGGCGTACTTAAACACTATCCCATTCCCTAGATTAAAACCAGAACAAGTGAAATTACTAGATGCACCCATAACTACACAGGATATTACCGATGCGATTGCCCAACTGGTCAAGTCCAAAGCTCCTGGACTAGATGGACTACCCCTGGAGTTCTATGCAACTTATTCAGAAACGCTCATACCTAAACGCAAGGATCTTTATCAACCTATATTTGACACAAATTCGCTCCCTTTATCCATGCAGGAGGCCCAAATATTTGTACTCCCTAAGCCGGGCAAGACCCCCATTACCCTGAGTCATATAGGCCTATATCACTCCTACAGGTGGCTATTAAGATAATAGCTAAAATACTGGCCAATAGATTGAACACAGTTATACTTACGTTAATACATTCTGACCAAACATACTTTATGCCAGGAAAAAACACTGCCAAGAACATTAGGAGATTATATATGAACATACAGGCTCAACACGACAATTCCGGAACCAGGGTGGTGGTAGCACTTGACACTGCCAAAGCCTTTGATTCCGTAGAATGGCCGTACCTGTGGGAGTGCCTACACAACTATGGCTTTGGTCCACAGTTTATGCAGTGGGTTAAGCTTCTTTACCAGACACCTAAAGCAAGGGCATTTGTTAACGGCTGGCTTTCGGAGCAATTCCCTTGGGAAGGGGTACAAGACAGGGATGCCCCCTGTCCCCCCTACTATATGCCCTGGCAGCGGAGCCACTGGCAATTGCCATCAGAGCAGACACTAATATAAAGGGACTGAGAAAAGGACATACAGTAGATAAAATAGGTCTATATGCTGATAACACTATTTTGTATCTGGCAGACCAAGGACCTTCACTACAGACCGCACTTGAAATTATTGAAAAAATGGATAGCTACTCGGGATTGCGTATTAACTGGGACAAATCTCAAATCCTCCTGCTGGACATCTTCCCCCCCCCCCTAAAACAAACCCAACTCTTCCATTATCCAGAGTATCCAAAATTAAGTACCTGGGGGTGGAGGTCACCAGGACTTTGATGGACTACACACACCTAAATGTTACACCCCTATTTAACTTGATAAAGTCCAAAACCCAGACATGGTCCAGGCTGCCACTGGGGGTTATGGGACGTATAAATATAATAAAAATGATTTTGTTACCCAAAATACTATATATGGTTTGGCATGCCCCTCTCTATATCCCTTTAAAAGTCTTTAAACAAATGGAAGCCATTCTAAACTCATTTGTATGGGGTAATGACAGACACAAACTGGCCTGGCATGTTTTAAAGAACCCCACAGATAGGGGAGGAGTGTCCCTTCCTGATCTACAAGATTATTACTTGGCAGCTCAGCTCTCCCATATATACCACTTTAATAAAGAGGAAATGCAACGCTATAGATCCCTAGTATGTAACAAACCGGGTCACCCAGTATTTACCCCGCTTCAAGTTATCCTTAGAGGGAAACAAATTACTAAAAACTCCCAAGGTATAATATGGGAAATCACGCTGAAAAAGCAAAACACTGGGAAAATTCACACCCACACCCCACTATGGTTTAACAAACACCTACCGGAGTTAGATTACCTCTCAGACTCGACAGTATGGGCTACACATGGCATAATATACATCCATCAGGTGCTGTCTGACTCCAGACTCAAGCAGTTTCAAGTGCTTAAGGAAGAATATACACTCCCTAACCAGATGGTGTTTAAGTACTTGCAACTTCGCCATGCATTAAATACACAACTACTAAATATGGAAGTAGTGTCGAATTCTCCCCCAGTCCTGGATGTAATACTGGGAGAGGAACCCTCTAAACTTATACCGACCCTCTACCTAAAGATTAGAAACCGTAGGTCAAATGCTACTGCACAAAAGGCAAAAATGGAATGGGAAAAAGACATAGGCCCCATAGGGGAGGAAGACTGGGATGAAATAATGGAAGGGACCAGATTGATGTCCCCTAAGTTATCAGACAGACTGACACAAATATACATTATACACAAAGCCTACTTGACTCCCCTCAAAAAGGCAAAATTTCTCTGTACATATGACCCGACATGCTATTTGTGCCACACAGCACCAGGTACGTTCTTCCATCTCATATGGAGCTGCCCAAACATTCAGACATATTGGACGCAGATTGTCCAATTCTTACAGTAAGTAAATTTGCATACCACACTTTTAACGTTATATGGTTTAATTTCATACATTGTTCCCCTTGGATCCTAGTACCTGCTTTTCCTTACAGATATATCCATCTATTGGGCACACAATGGCTTTCCCAGTCCTATCTGGATTTTACTTATTGACCATATTTATCTGCCTTGTAATTTTAGTAAGTATTGACTATATCCCTGCGCTGGTATAGATGCTTTAGTGGTTCCCTCATACAGTATATTAAGTAACTATAGTATATTAGGAAAGGGTTAATACTGCGCTGATCCCTAAATGTGTTGAAGCGGCAAGGACAGCAAAAGACAAATTTGTGTGAAGTGGAAAAAATTATGTGCAGCTCTAATAGATAAACAAATCTGTATGGCTACAGTGCAATCTGAAAAATGAACCAAACACTGAAAAGTGTGATTACTGTGTCAAATTGTAAACAGTGTTAAACATATAATGACACATGATCTCTTAAGTCAAGCAATACAAAGAAAAAATATATAGAATTAAAGAAAAAATGTCCAGTGCATCCATATGTGAAAAACAAATGTTCTTTGAGGTGTACAAGGAAGAGAGAGAGATTGAATCCCAATGCCAACTGCAGAGGTGATATGAGTGAGAGAATGCACCACCAATTTTGAAAAGGCTTACCGGAGCGGGTATACTCAATAAGGCTTATGCCCCAATAGTCGACCAAGCAGAAGGTGTAATCACACCAGTAGGGGAACTTCCACACCATTAGTGCTGGTCACAATGGGAGATGATCCCTGGGTCCACGATGTAGCTTGGTCCCGTGATGGTTGGATGGACTCAGCAAATGGAAGACCAAAGGGCAAACACTATATCTGGATGGCACTCAGACGATACATCCAATAGAAACAGAGAAACTCCACATAGTATAAATCTGTAGATACAAATTGATTGTAAAAAGGTCAAGAACACTCACATGTCCATGGATAAAAACGCTCTTAAAATTCAATCAACATATCACAGTGACACCAACTGAGCTCGAACCGATGCGTTTCGTCTGAATATACATCATCTGAGGTATATCATGTATCATTACCTGTTTAACACTGTTTACATTTGGACAAAGTAATCACTTGGTTCACTTTTCAGATTGCACTGTAGCCATACAGATTTGTTTATCTGTTAGCGCTGCACATACTTTTTTCCACTTATAATATGTTATCGTAGGTTCTTATTTGCCTATGCTACTCGCCATGTGCCCTCCTGTTTTTGGGGGGGGTGATTTGACCTTGCCCCTGTGCCTGCCTCTGAGGCTAGTGCTCTGGGCTCTACGATCCACCACATTGATTAGCACCTTTTCCTTTTCTATTCAGATGGTTGTGATTATTGATGACAATTATAATGTGTATATATATAAATGTAACAGTGCTATTAGGTAGTTTGGCCTGTGGTGTTGTAGGCGCACATGCATTAGTAAATAGGGCCTTGTGACCACTTTAATAAAAACATTAGCAATGGTCTTGCAACTGCTCTCTGCTATCTTGATTATGGTCTGCCTGATTATTTTTGCACACTTTTTTTTCTCCTTTTTTTTTTTCTCATTTGGGATTGTACCACACATTTGCAATACTATCCCACTTACAAAACTTCCATAAATTGAAACTTAACTGAGATTTTGGGTACAAATTTGTTGAATTAAATGCAGAAATGTGTATCTTGTTGCAGTTTTAAAATATTCAAAACCAAAAATAGGGTCTCTTTTAGGTAAGTCTTTTTAAAAACAAGATTTAGAAGCTGAGGATATGTGAGAAAGTTAATTGTGATTCCAGTTCTACTGTTTAATTTCTTTTTTATGATCAGAACTAAAAAAATAAATAAAAGTAAATCAGAAATACTGTACGTGAATATTTCATATTTACCATTTCCTGTCAGCAGGTGGAGGTCTAGTCCTCTTTTCATAAGTATACCAAGCTTATTGCTTGCTGCATGAGAAAAAAACTGTAAACTTAATTCAGAAGCCAAAGCTACAATAATACACAGGAGGAGAAGGTATCCATCCCTGAAATGTTCAGATAGCTTTAAGCAAATTAAAGAGAGACAGCATGGAAGTATGGAAAACTGCTTTTTTGGGCTCTCCCATTAGAAAGGCAATAAAACTCTGAGACACCACTGTCATGGATAATCTTTTTATGAATTCTTCACATGTAAAATTAAGATTTTATAAAAACTAAGGAAAAAAGCTCCAACAATCTAAAAATGTATAAACTTTAAAAATATACAAATGTGAAATATGCATTATCATAATTACCTTACCTAATTACCTTATCTTATCAAACTTTTAATTCTGACCATGGATGAAGTAAGTCACATGGATTTTTTTAAATTTTCAATTGTTTAGTCTTTGTAGTGACAGTATAATATTATATCACTATTGTGCTTATTTAAAGTACTATGAAATATATATTCTTGTCAAACAATACATTGGTGAAGCACTTGGAGGGAGAATGCTATTCTGAAATGTTGCCGATAGCATCAACATACAGTTTCCTTAACTATACAAATTCATATTTTAGATTTTAAACCTTCAAATGCTTTCTCTCTTTCCTTCTTGGCCTTGAGCCCTTGTGGTATTCAACAAACACTCACTTGTGACCTATCATTCTAATGCCAGAATTCACAGTTTGCAATCAATAACAAGTTGCTTTTACCAAATGTTCTTGCCTGGAGAGATGGAACTGTAATCTGGCAGGGAACACTCAAATCACATGAGAAAATGGTTTTATTATTATGTTTGATAATGTAGAACAAATTTACATTAGCACCTTTTTTTGTGAGAAGTTACAAAGGAAATAGGTCCCAAAGGATGGCTAGGTCTAATTGTATTAAAGAACCTTTGTTCTAATGAATACATTGATAGACTGTAATGAATGCATACTAAAAGATTGCTGGGAAGAATGTTCATATTCTATGCACCTTCCTATACTCTGTTCTACAACGACACACTTATCTCTGAATATAAAATAGTAAATGGTCTATTGACTGAATATTACTAATACAGATCATTTTATTTTTTTATTTCTTGAATTTTTATAGCACCAGTATTTAATACAGCACAACCTAATGTTCCTAAAACACCAACCAGGCCAAGAATTCTACCAATATGTTTTGGCGTTGCTGGTGGAAATTAGGGAACTCAGAAGAAACCTGAATGTAGGCAGGTTTAAATGTGTATAGTTATAGTGAGTCAGTGGCTGGCCCAGACTGGGGAAAGGATTAAATGTCGCAAGCTCAGTTCCTGTGCTTTTCATCCAACTAAAAAGGGGGTGGGGTAGCAGAGATCCAAGAGTTCCTGTGGGTCTGGTGGGATACGGCATCACCTGTGAGCAGAAGCTATGGACAATGCCATTACTGACTCTTGCCTCATAGAGGTATGGGCCACTACACTATTCTAGTTAAAAATAGGGGAAGGACGTTGCTCATATTGAACTGTAAACTGCATCCTGTTCAGTAAAGTTCAGGTTCTGTAACTGCACAATGGGGTATGAAGTAACACTGTTACAAAGGGTTACCTTAGCAAGACAGGAAGAGGGGTGTAGATGCTAAGAGTAACCAAGTACAAGTTTAAACCACAAAGGAACCAGCTGTTAGGCACTGTACCTGGTAAGGTGACAGTTCCTTCGACAGTGAGAGGGTTGTTGTTTGGCTCCCTCTTTAGTGGTAGGTATCTAATGACAACCGGATCAGAACCCGCATTATGGAGATCTATGATCTGGTTACAAGGTACAGGAAGGAAGGAGTTAATGAGCACACATGAGGTCCATGTTATAAGCTCAGCGAGACCCCATTCTGTTACTGAGAGTGAGGTAACAGAGGTACACTGGACTGGTGTAATGGGTGCGGGCTCAGCACGTCCCTCCTAATGAAACATCTACCAAGTTACGCTGTGTAGTAACATGAGACAAATTGCTTTTCAGAGGAGCTCTGTATTTTATTACTGCACACAGTTTCTCATCCCTAAGTCGAGGAATGGCCTTAATGTTAGATTTTTCACAAGACCGTAGTCTCCGCATTGATGAGCACAACACATGAAATCTACCCTTGCATGAACTTTTTACAGGGCAGCACAGTGGCTGAGTGGTTAGCACTTCTACCTAGCAGTACCTGGATTGTTGCTTTAAATCCCAACCACAGCACTACCTGCATGTAGTTTGCGCATTCTTATGCCCTGTACACACGGTCGGATTTTCCGATGGAAAAAGTGCAATCGGATTGTGTTGTCAGAAATTCCGATCGTGTGTGGGCTCCATCTGACTTTTTCCGTCGGAATTTCTGACACACAAAGTTTGAGAGCAGGATATAACATTTTCCGACAACAAAATCCGATCGTTTAAATTCCGATCGTGTGTACACAAATCCGACGCACAAAGTGCCACGCATGCTCAGAATAAATTAAGAGACGAAAGCTATTGGCTACTGCCCTGTTTATAGTCCCAACGTACGTGTTTTACATCACTGCGTTCAGAACGATCGGATTTTCAGACAACTTTGTGCGACCGTGTGTATGCAAGACAAATTTGGCCCAAAATCCGTCGTAAAAAATCTGATGGATTTTGTTGTCGGAATGTCTGATCAATGTACGATCGTGTGTACAGGACGTTACTGTGCCTGTCATTTTCCTAGAGGTACTTGGGTTTCCTCCCACACTCCAAAGACATGCTGGTAGGTAAATTGGCCCTATAATGTGTATGATTGTGAGTTAGGGACCTTAGATTGTAAGCTCCTTGAGGGCAGGGACTGATGTGAATGTACAATATATATGTAAAGCACAGTGTGAATTGACGGCACTATATAAGTACCTGTAAAAAAATATACGGATACAATACTCGGTGAGATGTAAACGCCAAAGCTGCAAGGCCAGATTGCTCTTCTCCATGTATTAGGTCAGATGGCACAATATATTCATAAAGCAGCTACTTGTGATCTGTTATCTGTTAATTTTTTTTTTTGGATCTTTTATTCTAATGAGTAGTAAATCAACGCACTCATATTTTACTATAAGCTTTACAACATTGCACAGATTCTTCTTGTGAGCATTAAAGGGTATGTAAAACTTACCAATTAAATTTTCTTATTTGATATATCTGTCCAAAAAATGAAAAAAATCTGTTGATCTTGTAAATAGGGATGAGTTTGATGTTCGGGTCGAACATAAGTTCGACTCGAACATCAGGTGTTCGCCCGTTCGCCGAGGAGCGAACATTATGGGGCGTTCGCGGGTAATGCACTGCGAGATTGCAGTGCGTTGCTGTATGATGATTGGCCAAAGCATGCACCTGACCTGCATGCTTTGGCCAATCACAGTGCCCTCTGCTAAGAGAGCTGTAGTTGACAAAAGGCACCATGGCTCAGGGGGACTAAGACGACATCCCACACTATATAAGGCTACTTACACAACGGCCGTGTGTAGTGTTGTTGGTGTGGACAGAGAGATAGCTTGATTTAGATTAAGCAGGCAGGTTATTCAGTTAGTGGCAGTGTATTTGATATATACTTTCTGCATTTAGCATAGACTATATATTCAGTGTTTACTCTATATTCAGTCAGTGCAGGCAGTGTATTAATATATATATACACATATATATATATATACACATACACACACACACACAGTATATATATATATATATATATATATATATATACAGTATACTCTTTATATACTCTATATTCAGTCAGTGCAGGCAGTGTATTAACCACTTCACTACCCGCCTATAGTCATATGACGTCCTGGGATGGGATCTCCCATCCTGGGATTCCCGGTCGTCTAGGGGGCGCGCGCGCGCTCCCGCCTCGCTGCCCGCCGCGCTGCCCGCCGCGCTGCCCGGGACCCGGTGCGTGTGCCCGGCGGCTGCGATGTCCGCTGGGCACCCGCGATTGCCCGTTAACTGGGCCGGACCATGGATCTGTGTGTGTAAACACACAGATCCACAGCCTGTCAGCTCTGAGGAGAGCGATCTGTGTTCCCAGAATGGAGGAACACTGATCAGTCTCCTCCCCTTGAGCATCCCCTCCCCCTTCAGTTAGAATCATTCCCTAGGAAACATATTAACCCCTCTCCGCCCCCTAGTGGTTAACCCCTTCACTGCCTGTCACATTTACACAGTAATCAATGCAATTTTATAGCATTGATCGCTGTATAAATGTGAATGGTCCCAAAAATGTGTCAAAAGTGTCCGATGTGTCCGCCATAATGTCGCAGTCACGAAAAAAAAATCGTGATCGCCGCTAAAAAAATAAATAAATATTTTTTTTAAAAAAATGCCATAAATCTATCCCGTATTTTGTAGACGCTATAACTTTTGCGCAAACCAATCAATATACGCTTATTGCGATTTTTTTTTACCAAAAATATGTAGAAGAATACGTATCGGCCGAAACTGAGGAAAAAATTTGTTCTCTGGAGGCAGAGAACAAGGGCACATCAAAAAAAAAATTGGGATATTTATTATAGCAAAAAGTAAAAAATATTGTGTTTTTTTCAAAATTGTTGCTCTTCTTTTGTTCATAGCGCAAAAAATAAAAACCGCAGAGGCGATCAAATACCACCAAAAGAAAGCTCTATTTGTGGGCAAAAAAGGATATCAATTTTTTTTGGGTACAACGTCGCACGACCGCGCAATTGACGTTTAAAGTGCGACAGTGCTGAAAACTAAAAATTGGCCTGGGAAGGAAGGGGGTGAAATTGCCCTGTATTGAACCGGTTAATATACATGTATATACGGTGTACACAGTATCTAATACAGTGTAGTGTGGTGTTGCAAAACAAAATATACATCATGTCCGAAAGGCCACCAAGGAGAGGCAGACGCTCACAGGCCACTAAAAGTGGTCAAGCAGCCTCTGTCTCTACCATCAACAGTGCTGGTCGTGGACATGGTGCATCCTCTGCAGGTGGCCGTGGGTCACGTTTGTCCTTTTTTCTGTTGCTGGCCATGTTATTGAGCCAGAACATGCAGAAGAGTTGGTGAAGTGGATAACAAAGCGGTCCTCATCCTCCTCTGTCACCCAGGCTCAGAGAGATTTGCTTTTCAACGCAGCTGCCAAAGTGGCCTATTCCACTGGCTCCTTGTCCACAGTCACTCCTTCCGTAGCCCCACCATCATGCACGGAGAAGTCCCCAGAATTATTCAACCACAGTGTTGGGTACATGCTGCTGGAGGATGTGCAGCGTTTTGAAGGCTCCGATGTTTGTTCCCAGGTTGAGAAAGGGAGTAACATGAGCCTAGAGAGAGGGGGTGCCCAAGAAGGACAAGAAACTGGCAGTCATGTTCCCCAAGCTACAGCATAGTGCCAAGTTTGCTCCAGTGACGAGGAGGGAGGGGATGATGAGGTCACTGACTGTACTTGGGTGCCTGAGAGAAGAGAGGAGGAGGAGGAAGAGGCACAACTCCAGTGAGGCAAGATGTCTTCTAGGGGCAGCTTAAGGGCAGCCACCCTATTGCATCACATTGCAGAGCTCCGCAGGTGCAGGGCGCTGCTGACTTTTAAAAGTTCCTTCGTGTGGGCCTTTTTAGACACGTGTGCAGCAGATCACACCATTGCTGTTTGAAACCTATGTCTGAAGCGGATCAAGCGTGGCCAGAACAGCAGCCTCTTGGGCACCACATGCTTTACCAGACATATGACAACCTGCCATGCAGTCCGTTGGCAACAGCACTTGAAAGACCCACATCAAAGAAAAAGGCGGACTTCTCCTTGCTCCTCATCTTGGATTTCCAACCCTACTATACCTCCAGTCCTCTCAAAAACCGGCACTGAGAGGAATGAAGGTATAGCAATAGGTGTCCCAAGTACTTGCAGCCAATCTGCAAGCAGTACACCACCATCTGATTTTAGCAGGCAAATTTCCCTACCCCAGTTGCTGAACCGTAAAAAGAAATTCGGTCCCAGCCATCCACATGCTCAACATCTAAATGCTAGCTTGGCCAAATTGCTAGCACTGCAACTGCTGCCTTTTAGGACTGGTGATCCTGCTAGTAACCGTCATCGCCGTGCCGGGCGCATCCCCAGGCGCATGCGCACACAGTGACGTTGTTTGGCGCCCTCTGGCCTATTTAAACCTGCTGCAGTTGTATGCAAGTTGCTGGATTATCATCAGCTTCCTGTGCTCCCAGTACCTGCTTCCTGAATCTGACTTCCTGGTTTCTGTTTACTATTCGGCTTGCCTGACTCACCCTGATCTCTGCCTGCATCGACCTCTGGCTTGGACTTGACTACGCTCCAGTCTGTACCCCTGCACCTTTGCTTGTCTGATCTGTCTTGACCCCTGGCCTGGCTACTGACCTTGTTCCTGATTAAATCCAACCCTCAACATCCGGCAACCCGTGCACCTTTGGGCACTGTACTCCCTGTCTCACTCCCAGGGTTACGCTGCACTTAGTCGCAAGGGGCGTCCTATAGCCAGATCCATTGGACTCGTGTTCCAGAACTTAGGAAGCGGTATACGGACGGAAGCGCTCAAGCGGAATGTGGGACATTCCGTGACAGAGATGAAACTGAATATTAAGTGGAAGCCATTCTGGACTGTCGACGGAGAGGTAGGACAATTTAATATCTTATTAAATGGAAAGGTTATGCTATGGAAGAAAATTCTTGGGAACCAGCAAGAAATATTCATGCTCCCAAACTGTTGCAGTTGTTCCGAGGTTGCCATCCTGAGAAATGGGCCCGATTGGGCATCCAGAGACTGCCCCTTGGGGGGGGGGGGCACTCTCAGGGAAATAGTATTAGGACTGGTGATCCTGCCAGTAACCGTCATCACCGTGCCGGGCGCATCCCCAGGTGCATGCGCACACAGTGACGGTGTTTGGCGCCCTCTGGCCTATTTAAACCTGCTGCAGTTGTATGCAAGTCGCTGGATTATCATCAGCTTCCTGTGTTCCCAGTACCTGCTTCCTGCATCTGACTTCCTGGTTTCTGTTTACTATTCGGCTTGCCTGACTCACCCTGATCTCCACCTGCATCGACCTCTGGCTTGGACTTGACCACGCTCCTGTCTGTACCCCTGCACCTTTGCTTGTCTGATCGGTCTTGACCCCTGGCCTGGCTACTGACCTTGTTCCTGATTAAACCTATTGTGCCTCTTCCGGACTGCTCCTATGGTTCACGACCCCTGGCCTGCCTTGACCCCATTCCTTGCTTCTCCACTGGAATACTTCCACGCACGGTTGCCCAACGCACCCAAGCGGCTCTTAGCTATCCAACCCTCAACATCCGGCAACCCGTGCACCTTTGGGCACTGTACTCCCTGTCTCACTCCCAGGGTTACGCTGCACTTAGTCGCAAGGGGCGTCCTCTCAGCAATCCGGCCTCGCACCTAGAACTTGACAGTATAATCCAGCAATGACTGAGGCCGGCAGAGGTGCATCCCCTGTGGAGGCTTTGTGCCAACAGACTTCTACTCTTGCTCAAGTAATCCAAAAGCTACAGGAAGGGTACCTGCATCTGGAGGGTAGGCTAAAACTACTAATGGAACCAGCTACCCCTACGGTGATGATCCCGCCTCCAGAGCCACGAGTTCCAACGCCTGAGCTGTTTACTGGAGATCGACTAAAGTTTAGATCTTTTAAAAATGCCTGTTTGCTTTATCTGGCCCTGCAGCCCCGGACATTTTCTATTGAAACTACTAAGGTTGGGTTCCTTATTTCTTTGTTATCCGATGATCCCCAGGCATGGGCTCACAGTCTATGGGAACAAAAGGACCCAGCTATCCACACAGTGGACACTTTCTTCCCAGCCATGTCTCATCTCTATGAAGATTCTCAGGTCGCAGCCACCGCTGAAGCCGCCCTGCACTCCCTACAGCAGGGACAGCAGCCGGTAGAGGACTACACCATAGACTTCTGTCGATGGTCTGCAGATACAGGCTGGAATGAGGCCGCTTTAAAATATCAATTCTGTTTAGGACTTTCTGAATCCCTCAAGGATGAATTGGCCAGAAGTGGTATTCCTGCTCATCTAGAGGATCTCATCCAAAGGGCCATCCAGTTGGACAGACGTCTACGGGAGCGCCAGGCCGAACGGTCTCAAACTCTCTGCATATCCACTCCAGAGACTGGGGCAAGGCCCGCTAGTAGGAGGAGAGCTGCATTGACCCCTGGGGAGAAACAACGTCGGTGACAAGCTGACTTATGTCTTTATTGTGGAGAGAATGGACACTTCCTCTGCCACTGTCCCATTAGGCCCTGCAAGCCACTCAAGTACACCCCAGTATATTTCCAGGTCTCCCGAACTTCCACTTCCCACCTTGTCCTCTCTATTATGTTACAGTTAGCGGAAGGAAGCGTTCAGCTGCAAGCCATAGTCGATTCCAGGGCATGCAGCTGCTTCCTGGACCTGAACCTGGTCAAAAGACTTGGCCTATCTTTGCTACCCAAAAAACATAGACTGGAAGTTCTCCTGGCCGATGGTACCCTGCCTAGTTCTGGTCCTGTTACCCAAGAGACTGTTCCTCTGTTTGTCACTACTCCTGATGGCCATCAGGAGTTCATATGTTTTGATGTTCTGAGCTCACCTATGTTTCCAGTCATCCTGGGTACTCCCTGGCTCCAAACACACAACCCTCAGATCAATTGGGCTAAGAGAGAAATTGTGTTCACCTCTCCCTACTGTTTGCAGCATTGCCTGGCCCCTAGCCACATGGACACTACCAGTTGTTTGTCAGTTCAGCCTGTATCGGTCAGTTATCCCAACGTACCATCAGTCTATCGTGAATTTTCGGATGTCTTCGATAAGAAGAAAGCTGATATTCTACCACCACATAGACCATATGACTGTCCGATTGAATTACTCCCTGGAGCCGAAATTCCTTTTGGACGTATTTTTCCACTCTCCGAAATGGAACTCGGAACCCTGTGTCAATATATTGCCGAAAACTTAGAAAAAGGCTTCATCTGGCCTTCTTCCTCATCTGCTGGCGCCGGAATCTTTTTCGTTGAAAAAAAAGACAAGACCCTAAGACCTTGTGTGGATTACAGGGAACTCAGTAAAATTACCGTAAAAAAACGCCATCCTCTCCCCCTTGTTCCTGAACTCTTCCAGAGATTCCGTACTGCTCGGGTGTTCACTAAACTTGACCTACGGGGGGCCTACAATCTCGTTCGCATCCGGGAGGGTGACGAATGGAAGACAGCGTTCAGAACACGCTTCGGACATTTCGAATACTTGGTGATGCCCTTTGGGCTATGCAACGCCCCGGCCACATTTCAACATTTTGTAAATGATATCTTCCGTGAATACCTGGATCTCTTCGTAATCATCTATCTTGATGATATCCTCATCTTCTCAACTACTCTGGAGCTTCACCGGACGCATGTAAAGACAGTATTACACACACTGAGGAAACACAGACTCTACGTGAAAGCGGAGAAGTGTGATTTCGAAAAAGCGTCCATACAATTTCTGGGGTTGATCATCTCCACAGGTGGTGTAGCCATGGATCCACAAAAAATACAGGCAATCCTGGATTGGCCAACTCCATCAGACAAGAAGGGGGTGCAAAGATTTGTGTGCTTCGCAAATTTTTATAGAAGGTTCATTAAGAACTTTTCTTCCATTATCTCACCTATAACCCAAGTAACCCGTCTGCATGCTCGGTTCCTGTGGTCTCCAGAAGCGCAATCTGCCTTCGATAAGCTGAAGTCTTTGTTTACCTCGGCTCCAATCTTACAACACCCCAACCCCGCTCTGCTGTATACCCTGGAGGTTGACGCCTCTGAAGTAGCCAAGGGGGCAGTTCTGTCTCAACGCCAGGGGCCGTTACTGCATTCCGTGGCCTTCTCTTCACGAAAGATGAGCCAGTCCGAGAGAAACTATGATATGGGTGATAGAGAACTCTTGGCCATTAAGACTGCTCTAGAGGAGTGGAGATATCTCCTCGAAGGTGCCTCTCATCCCAGAATGATATTTACGGACCACCGAAACCTAGAGTAACTCCGCACTGCTAAGCGGTTAAGACCTCGACAGGCCCGGTGGGCTCTTTTCTTTGCCAGATTCAACTTCCACATAACCTTCCACCCTGGATCTAAGAATGGAAAGGCAGATGCTCTGTCCAGAATGTTCTCTGACACTCCCGAGGAGGTGGCTCCCAGCACCATCCTGTCACCACAGAACTTTCTTATGATTCAACCTGACCTAAGCTCCTCACTCAGACAGGCTTCCACCCATTGCTCAGAACCAGAAGCCCCTTCCTAAGAAACTTGGATGGGTTTCTTCGTTACCAGGACAAAATCTTTGTCCCACAGCAAACCAGAATCCAGGTCCTAAGGACTCTGCATGACCATCAACTCGCTGGCCATTTCGGGGTGCGAAAAACGATGGAGCTGGTCCAATGATCTTTCTGGTGGCCGTCCCTAAAGTCTGATTGTAAAAGGTACGTTGATTCCTGTACCATCTGCCAGCAAAATAAGGGGTCCAACGTCAAATCTTGGGGTCTGTTACGTCCACTGCCTGTGCCAGAACAGCCATGGAAAGAAATTTCGATGGACTTTATCGTAGAGTTACCTCCCTCAGAAGAATTCACGACTATTCTGGTAGTCGTGGATCGTCTGTCCAAAATGGCTCACTTTCTGCCCATGCAGATACGGCAAGGACTTTCATAAAGGAAATAGTCAGACTACACGGCTTACCTAACAGTATTGTTTCCGATAGAGGGGTACAATTTACCTCCAGATTCTGGAAAGAGCTCTGCAAAATGCTGTCAATCAAAATACATCTATCTTCTGCTTATCATCCCCAGAGCAACAGTCAAACCGAAAGAACAAACCAAACCTTAGAACAATATCTACACTGCTTCTGCTCTTTTTCCCAGGACGATTGGATCACCTTACTCCCGCGTGCGGAGTTCGCATATAACAATTCAGTTCATGCAACTACCAATCAATCTCCCTTCTGGGCCAACTATGGTTTCCATCCCTCATTTCTGCCCAATATCATTCCGGAGGCCTCAGTTCCAGCAGTTCAGGACAGAATTAACGCTATCCAGGCTAATTATCAGACCCTCCAGATGACCATGCAGAAGGCCCAGGAGGACTACAAGAAGCAGTATGACAAAAGGAGGAAGAATCCTGTGTTTAAGGTGGGAGATAGCGTATGGCTCTCTTCAGCAAATCTGAAACTTCCTTGTCCCTCCCGGAAGTTGGGTCCTAGGTTTATCGGGCCTTTTACAATTAAACGAGAAATCAACCCAGTGGCATTTGAACTAGTATTACCAGGGTCCTATAAAATACATCCAGTATTTCATGTGTCTTTGCTTAAAACTGTTGTCTCTAGTCCCTTTCCAAGAAGAGAAGAAGTTCCTCCTCCTCCAGTCTCAGTAGGAGATTGTGACGGGAGGGCCCGTGGAACTCAGAATCCCTTGGAAAGTAAGGGATGTCCTTGTTTCAGCTCCCCATATACCTTTTATGTCTAAGTCACCCTGTGCTATCCTGGCACAGGGTGAGTGAGAAAATATATCTTGGACTACTTAAAATGGGACAGTAATATTTGTCCACAATATGTCCCAGGATGTATGTAGAGACTATTATTGGTTTGTTTGATTCTGAACTCAACCTGTTAATTGAGTGAACTGATCACATTAGCCTCCAGGACTGGTTAGGAGACGAACTGTTGATGACTAGGCTGAGGAGGGGGGAAGATTGTTGTTTGTATTGTTAATTGTAATTAGCTCCTGCTATTGTGTTTATACTACTGTGTGAAGCTCGGTGCCCACAAGTCTGTGTCCTACAGGTCATGTCTCTGAGTCATCTGGTCTGGGTAAATTTTTTAGTAAATTAGCTTGTTAATTAATTAATGTTAATTAATGTTAATTAGGTTAGCTTTGAGTCATCCTGCTGTATAAATTTGTGTGAGATCTCAAATAAAGAGTTAGTACTGATGTACTCCAAGACTGGTGTTATCTAGTTCTTGGGGGTTCCTATAGCCAGATCCATTGGACTCGTGTTCCAGAACTTAGGAAGCGGTATACGGACGGAAGCACTCAAGCGGAGTGTGGGACGTTCCGTGACAGAGATGAAACTGAATATTAAGTGGAAGCCATTCTGGACTGTCGACGGAGAGGTAGGACAATTCAATTTCTTATTAAATGGAAAGGTTATGCTATGGAAGAAAATTCTTGGGAACCAGCAAGAAATATTCATGCTCCCAGACTGTTGCAGTTGTTCCGAGGTTGCCATCCTGAGAAATGGGCCCGATTGGGCATCCGGAGACTGCCCCTTGGGGGGGAGGCACTCTCAGGGAAATAGTATTAGGACTGGTGATCCTGCCAGTAACCGTCATCACCGTGCCGGGCGCATCCCCAGGCGCATGCGCACACAGTGACGGTGTTTGGCGCCCTCTGGCCTATTTAAACCTGCTGCAGTTGTATGCAAGTCGCTGGATTATCATCAGCTTCCTGTGTTCCCAGTACCTGCTTCCTGCATCTGACTTCCTGGTTTCTGTTTACTATTCGGCTTGCCTGACTCACCCTGATCTCCACCTGCATCGACCTCTGGCTTGGACTTGACCACGCTCCTGTCTGTACCCCTGCACCTTTGCTTGTCTGATCGGTCTTGACCCCTGGCCTGGCTACTGACCTTGTTCCTGATTAAACCTATTGTGCCTCTTCCGGACTGCTCCTATGGTTCACGACCCCTGGCCTGCCTTGACCCCATTCCTGGCTTCTCCACTGGAATACTTCCACACACGGTTGCCCAACGCACCCAAGCGGCTCTTAGCTATCCAACCCTCAACATCCGGCAACCCGTGCACCTTTGGGCACCATACTCCCTGTCTCACTCCCAGGGTTACGCTGCACTTAGTCGCAAGGGGCGCCCTCTCAGCAATCCGGCCTCGCACTTAGAACTTGACACTGGTAGACTCTGCCCCATTCGTGAATTTGTGGAATGTGCTGTACCTCAGTGGGAGATTCCAAAACGCCATTTCTTTTCACGGAAGGCCATTCCGGCTCTCTACTGGCAAGTGGAAGGCAATGTTTTGGCCTCGTTGAACAGGGTGGTCAGCGGTAAGGTGCATATTACTGCTGACTCATGGTCCAGCAGGCATGGGCAGGGACGTTACCTTTCCTTCACGGTGCACTGGGTAACTCTGCTGGCAGCTGGGAAGGATGCAGGACAGGGTTCAGTGTTGTTGGAGCTTGTTCCACCACCATGCCTCCAAAATGCTAGTGGTGATTCTGGCACAGCTCTCTCTCCTCCACCCCCTCCTCTTCTTCTTCCTCTATGGCCTCTTCTGCAGATTTGCCCTCGGAACCAGCGATGCTCTGTAAGCGTTCAAGGGGCTACGCAAGCTGTCAGGCTAAAAGATGCCATGTGGTGCTTGAGTTGACCTGCCTAGGGGATAGGAGCCACACTGGGGTAGAGATTTTGTCAACTCTGCAGGGGAAGGCTCACAGGTGGTTGACGCCATGCCAGCTTCAGCCAAGAATGGTTGTATGCGACAATGGCACCAACCTTCTCTCTGCCCTCCGACAGGGACACTTGACCCATGTTCCATGTTTGGCACACGTCCTGAATTTGGTGGTGCAGCAGTTCTTGAGCAGGTACCCAGGCTTACAGGATCTCCTGAGGCAGGCTAGAAAAGTCTGTGGTCATTTCCACCAGTGCTTGGCTGGCTGATATTCAAAGAGTATGCAACCTGCCCACCAAATGCCTCCTTTGTGACATGCCCACCAGGTACAACTCAACGTTGGCAATGCTACAGCAGCTGCACACACAACAGAGAGCCATCAATGAGTACCTGTGCGAGTATAGCACCAGGACAGGGTCAGGGGAGCTTGGCTTCTTTTCACCACACCAGTGGGTACTGATCAAGGATGCATGCACTGTCCTGTCACCATTTGAGGAGGCCACAAGGATGGTAAACAGCGACAATGCATGCATCAGTGACACTGTCCCTCTAATCTTCCTGTTGGAGCCCATACTTCGTGGAATCATGGACAGGACACTTGATGCAGAACAGCAGGAGGAAGAGGAGGGTTTCCTTACCTCTCAAGCCACCCTTTATCCAGATAGCATTCCTGCGGGCACTCCAAACACACAGGAAGAAAAGGAAGAGGAGGAGGATTGTGTCAGCATGGGTGTAGAGGATAACACTCAGCAGCAGTCTTCAAGGGATGGTTTTCAGTTCCCAGAAACCCAAGGAGTTATACATGGCTGGGAAGAGGTAGTTACAGATCATGTGATCCTTAGTGACCCAGAGGACTCAGAATCAAATGCCTCTGCAAACTTACACTGCATGGCCTCCCTGATTCTTTAAAACCCGCAAAAGGACCAAGGTCTGATCGGTTCAAGAAACCATCTCCAGCATCTGAATTACATGGTGCAGGAATATCTAGGGGCAAGAGCAGACTTGGAGACCTTTCCAATAGAGCATCCACTGGGTTACTAGATCTTGAGGATGGACCACTGTCCAGAACTAGCTCAATATGCAATTGAGCTACTGGCCTGACCTGCATCCTGCTTTCTGAACGCACACTCAGTGCTGCTGGAGGGTTTGTAATGGATCAAAGAATGCGCCTGTCCACAGACTCCATTGATAGGCTCACATTCGTAAAAATGAATCAGTCTTGAATCAGTAGCTATCAAACACCTGATGCTGATGTAACTGATTGAACTTGCTATGGATGTGGGATCCCTTGAAGACTGCCTATGCTGACTATCTTATTCCTCCTCAATCTTGATGATGCTAGCTTCCAACAATAATTTTGGTTTAGGGCACCACCACCCAAGGCCCAATTTTTCTGCCCCTGTTTAAGAGGGGCATGTAATTACACATTTTGATCTAATATTTCACAGCAGGGCCCATTCCTGCGCCCAACAAGAGTATCTATGAGGGGCTACAATTTTTCTGCCCCAGTTTAACAGGGGCATGTAATTACAATTTTTGATATAATATTTCAATGCAGGGCCCGTTCCTGTGCCCAACAAAAGTATCTGTGAGGGGTTACAGTGTTGTGGCACCACCACCACCAAAGGCCCAATTTTTCTGCCCCTGTTTAATAGAGGCATGTAATTACAATTCTTGATATAATATTTCACAGTAGGGCCTGTTCCTGTGCCTACCAAGAGTAACTGTAAGGGCTTACAGCGTTATGGTACCGCCAACACCTAAGGCCCAATTTTCTGCAGAGTATATAGGGCAGGCCGTATAGTATATATACCGCTGTTCAGAGTATATAGTGCCTGGGGGCCCCCTACGCCATTTTAAAAAAAAAATTTGGGTGTGGGGTTTCCCTTAATATCCATACCAGACCCAAAGGGCCTGGGGATGGACCGGGGGGGACCCTTGCCTTTTTTTTCAATACATTGTTGCTGCGAGTAGTTTTGAATTCAATTTTTTCCTTTAGAAATGTCATTTAGCTGTGGTATTGTTCTAAACACGGGAAAAATGCACTACTTTACAGGCAAAGTAAGGACGGCACGATATTTAAAGGAATATTTCATTTTTATTGTTTCACTTTAAGCATTATTAAAATCACTGCTCCCGAAAAGACGTCCGTTTTTAAAACTTTTTTTTGCATTGATACATATCCCTTGGGGCAGGACCCGGGTCCCCAAACACTTTTTATGGCAATAACTTGCATATAAGCCTTTAAAATTAATAAAATAAAGCCTTTTGATTTTTCACGTTCGTGTCCCATAGACTTTAACGGTGTTCGAACAAATGTTTCTGCCTGTTCGCATGTTCTGCTGCGAACCGAACCGGGGTGTGTTTGGCTCATCCCTACTTGTAAACAATGCAGTGCTATTTTGTGCTTGCAGGGTCTTAAATGGGATAAAATATGAGGAAATATGTGTATATTGTAGACATATACTGCAAATGCTTTTTGCCTTAAAGTGGATGTAAACCCGATTTTTTTTTTTTTTTAATGTCATATTGTAGAGTATAAGATTTCCTATAATTTGAGCCCCGTCTTGGAACACAGAGTTAATCCATCTCTGAGCAATCCTCTTTTATTGTTCAGTGAGATAATGCTTGACAAACTGAGAAAAACTTTGTCAAATACGCCCCCTTGCTGTGAGCGACAGGTGATTTACATATCTCGTGCACTAGCCTAGCAGACACTCCACTGGTCTGATGGTCTCCTGTGCGCGCACTTTTCACTCCGGCCAGGCGCGAGTGTAGTGGTGGGCGGGGAGTCTGGTGATGTCATGACTCTGCCCAGCGAGCGCCGTACAACGGACACGCCCACTGAATCCGGCGATTTTGGGGGCTCCAAACAGCTAAAGGGGAGACATTTGAAAGGTAAGGATACATGCAGGAGGCATGTATATCCTTATAAATCACCCCTATGGCAGTACTTTAAAAAAGATGGGAGTGGGTTTACATGCACTTTAAAGAGGATCTTTACTGTATCTGAGCACCACAAACCAAAAAACTATTTAATTTATTTTTAATATTCAAAGCAAACTCCCTAATCCATTTATGTCTCTATGCTTTATTTTGTTGAGAAATCACTTTGAAAAACACCCCTAGCATTTCTGGCCAGGGCCATCTTGAGTAAGAAAAATAAATGATTCATGTAGCATTTACTTCCTGGGATTCATCTGCCTTTAGCTCAGACATGCATGCAAGTGAGTGTCCTTGGCTGGAAAATCACTCTTCCTCTTCTCTCCTCCTGAAGACTCCTGGCAGTTATGGCATCATTTGCCTTGGCAAGAAACCTGGAAGTAACTGAATGTAAAAAAAAAATAAAAAAGTTTAACCACCTTAATACAGTGCACTTACACCCCCTTCCTGCCCAGACCAATTTTCAGCTTTCAGCACTCTCATACTTTGAATGAAAATTACTCAGTCATGCAACACTGTACCCATATTAAATTTGCATCCTGTTTTTCACACAAATAGAGCTTTCTTTTGGTGGTATTTAATCACTAGTGGGTTTCTTATTTTTTGTGCTATAAATAACAAAATTTAGTAATTTTTCTTCATAAATTTTGGCCACAATTTATACTGCTACATATCTCTGGTAAAAATAACCCAAATAAGTGTAAATTATTTGGTGTTTGTGAAAGTTATAGAGTCTATAAACTATGGTGCCAATCACTGAAAATTGATCACATCTGATCATACCTGATGTACTGAAGGCCTGTCTCATTTCTTGAGACACTAATGCCCCATACACACGGTCGGACATTGATCGGACATTCCAACAACAAAATCCTAGGATTTTTTCAGACGGATGTTGGCTCAAACTTGTCTTGCAAACACACGGTCACAGTTGTCGGAAAATCCGATCATTCTGAACGCGGTGACGTAAAACACGTACATCGGGACTATAAACGGGGCAGTAGCCAACAGCTTTCATCTCTTTATTTATTCTGAGCATGCATGACACTTTGTGCGTCGGATTTGTGTACACACGATCAGAAATTCCGACAACGGATTTTGTTGTTGGAAAATTTTATAGCCTGCTCTCAAACTTTGTGTGTCGGAAAATCCGATGGAAAATGTGTGATGGAGCCTACACACGGTCAGAATTTCCGACAACAAGGTCCTATCACACATTTTCCGTCGGAAAATCCGACCGTGTGTACAGGGCAGTACAAGTCAGGAAAGTACAAATACCCCCCAAATGACCCTTTTTTAGAAAGTAGACATTCCAAGGTATTAAGTAAGTAGCATGGTGAGTTTTTTTAAGTTGTTATTTTTTCCCACAATTCTTTGCAAAATTAAGATTTTTTTTTACAAAATTGTTATATTAGCAGGTTATTTCTCTCACAGAGCATATGCATACAACAAATTACACCCCAAAATACATTCTGCTACTCTTTCCGAGTATGGCGATACCACACGTGTGAGACTTTTACACAGCCTGGCCACATACAAAGGTCCAACATTGAAGTAGCACCTTTAGGCGTTTTACGAGCATAAATGACACATCTCATTTCTCAACCACCTATTACACTTTTGAAGGCCCTGGAGCACCAGGACAATGGAATTGCCCCCAAAATGACCCCATTTTGGAAAGCAAACACCCCAACATATAATCTATGAGGCATAATGAGTCTTTTGAACGGTTCATTTTTTTCTAGAAGTTTTTGGAAAATGTGGGAAAAAAATGAAAACGCATTTTTTTTTACACAAAGTTGTCCATTTATCAGATATTTCCAACACATAGCATGTACATAGCAAAGATGACACCCCAAAATACATTCTGCTACTCTTCCTGAGTATGGCGATACCACATGTTTGAGACTTTTACACAGCCTGGCCACATACAAAGGCCCAACATTGAAGTAGCATCTTCAGGCGTTCTATGAGCATAAATGACATATATAATTTCCTGGCAACCTATCATTTTTGAAGGCCCTTCATATTTCTAACACATAGCATGTACATACCAAAAATTGCAATCCAAAATAAACTATACTGCAGAAAGGGTAAAAAAAAGCATTACCTGTGCTTTTAGTAGTATCCACAGAGGAGAGCACTGGTCCAGGCAGCAGGCAGGGATATGCTTAGCGACAGCAATAGTAATTATCCAGGCAGCAGGCAGGAAAATTGTCTATAGTCAGCACAAGGATATTGTCAGCACAGCACAGTCCATAGAAATTGTCCAGGCAGAGACAGCCAGCACAGCCATAATATTGGTCCTGGTACACTGTTACCTTCAGATACTCATTGTACCTCTCTCCAGCCCTTCATAAACATACTGCCTCTTGCTACAGCTAATTATTTGCATAGTCCAGGTAGCGGTGTGGTCCGTTCATGCGGCAAGCAGAGGCATGATGGCAGTAAGTCAGCAGCAGGCTGAGGGCCGCAATCAGGTAAGACCTGTGCACAGGGGCACAGGGGTAGAGGCTTCAACCCACCCAAATCTCTATGAAGCCTATGGACTCCAGACCCTAATCCGGAAATTCCAAAAACCCAGAGAAAACAAAAAAAAATGTTTTCTCCATCGGGAAAAACAATTCTGGAGCCCCTCACATATGCGAGACCCCTGTGTACTACAGTAGCAGGGCAACAGATCAGTCTAAGCGGTAGGCAAAAGCATAGCCCATAAAACAGACCAGGGTCAGTTCACGTGCAAGCAGTCCAAGCGGTAGGCAGTAGCATAGTTGATAAAACAGGCCAGGGTCAGTTCACATGGAGGCAGTTCAAACGGTAGGCAGAGGCATAGTCACAAAACAGGCCAGGGTCAGTTCATGTGGAAGCAGTCCAAACGGTAGGCAGATGCATAGTAAAAAAACAGGCCAGGGTCAGTTCACGTGGAAGGCAGTGGCATGGCTATTTGGGGAAGCATAGAAAATGGTCAGCACAGATGATGAAAATGGGGAAATGGTTAAAAATATGGGCTAATATTTTAGGGATGTATGATAAAATTGGAAGCATTCACCAATGAAAAGGGCAGGTTGGGAGGGACACTGGGGACAATGGTAGCTGGTGTCTTTTCGAAATCCTCTTTTGGTGCACACACAACATTTTTTTTGCCTTCTTCAGCCTGCTTCATATGGTGGAATATTGAAGGGGAAGTGGCACTTATGAAGTCAGCAAACAGCCTCAGAGCGAAGGTCTTCTGGGGGGGTCTTTGGTGATAGATGAGGGACGTGACAACTTCTTCTATGAATTGTAGGAAGGGGGGCGGGGCTTTCTGTGGATTTGGTGTAGACTACGTAGAAATTATAAACGGCCAAATGGATGAGATAAGTTGCTACCTTCTTGTACCAGAATCGGTACCTCCTTATCGACAAATAGGGCTGAATCATTTGATCACTGAAATCCACCCCCCCATGTAGAGATTATAATCTTGGACACATACTGGCTTTTCAATGGGACCTCGTCTTCTTTGAACCTCAATTGTAGTGTCGTCATGGATGGTGGACATCATGAGCACGTCCCTTTTATCCTTCCACCTCAAGGCCACCACTTCGTTGCATCTCAATGCTGCTCTTTCCCCCTTCGCAGCTTCTTGTTTGCTAGAGATTGTGGGAAGCCCTTCCTATTTTTTCTGGAGGTTCCGCAGGCCAGGGTTTTTGTGATGTATAAGTGTTTGAAAAGGGGCAGGCTGGTGTAGAAGTTGTCAAGGTATATGTGATATCCTTTGTTCAGAAGTGAGTATGCCATTTCCCATACAATCTTTCCAGTTGTGCCCATGTAGGCACTCAGGGGGTTGGAGCTAGGAATCTTTTCCTTCATATATGTGGAACGCATACAGATATCCCATGGCTCTCTCACAGAGCTATTATAATTTTACTCCGTATCTGGCCCTTTTGCTAAGAATATATTGCTTTATTCCTAGCTGGCCTAAAAAGGGTACCAGGGACTCATTAACACATATATTCTGATCAGGAACATAGAGTTCTGCAAATTGTTGGGAAAAGAAATTTATCAGTGGGCGAAGTTTATATAATTTGTCGTAATTTGGATGATTATGGGGAGGGCACTGGGTGTTGTCACTAAAATGAAGAAAGCGCATTATCATTTCGTATCGGGACCTGGCCATTACGGCAGAATAAATGGGCATGTTGGGGATGGGGTTGGTGGACCAATAGGCATGTCCTTCATTTTTTTGTAAGCCCCATGTTTTTTTGTAAGCCCATAAACAATTTGAACTCCTCCAAATTCAGATCTCTCCACTCAAATGGACGGGCATATGATGATTGGGGGTTGTTGGCAATATACTGCTGGGCATATAAATTTGTCTAGTCCACAATGAATTGCAGCAAAGTGTCAGGCAAAAACAGATGAAAGAAATCAATCTCTGAGAAATTGGGTGTTGGCCTGCACACCTGGCTGTGCTGTGAAAGGGGAAATAATTGGTGATCCCGAGTTGGATGGAAGCCATGTTGGGTTGGCAAGACCACCTGGCATGTATGTAGAGGCACTGGCTCTTGGGGGATGTGACACTCCAGTAGTTGGGGGATTTGAATTGCCTGTGCTGGTACTCAGGCGTGATGTGGCAGCACTGGTACTGGGTCTGGGCATTTGTTCCTGGGGCATATCGCCGGTTGCAGCGCTGGTACTGGGCATTTGTTCCCGGGGCTTATCGCTGGCGGCAGCGCTGGTACTGGGCCTGGGAATATAATCCTGGTTTCCAGAGTGCCATGCCCTTTTAGGAGGGACCCATTCTTCCTCCGAATCATTTGCCGATTCACTATTCAGTTCAAATTCCGAATTTGATTCGGAATCAGAATTGGAATCTGATGAGAACTCCCCGTTGCTCTCATTAGTCATGGAGAAGATCTGGAATGTCTCCTCACTGATGTAAACTCTTTTGGACATGACGCTGATGGCTGTATGACAGGTGGCAGGTGATGGTCACTGATGTGCTGGGCGATGGGTGGCAGGTGATGTTCACTGATAGGTGATGACGGTGTGACAGGCGATGGTCACTGATGGGTGACAGGCCACGGACAGTGACGGGTGATGGTCACTGACAGGGGATGGTCACAGATGAGTGACAGGCCACGGTCACTGATGGGTGACGGGTGATGGCTGACGGTCACTGATGGGTAATGTGTGATGGCTGACGGTCACTGATGGGTGACGGGTAATGGCTGACGTCACTGATGGGTGACGGGTGATGGCTGACGGTCACTGATGGGTGACGGGTAATGGCTGACGGTCACTGATGGGTGACAGGTAATGGCTGATGTCACTGATGGCTGATGGGTGATGGCTGACAGGTAATGGCTGACGTCACTGATGAGTGACGGGTGATGGCTGACGGATAATGACTGACGTCACTGATGGGTGATGGCTGACGGGTGACGGCTGACAGGTGACAGGTGCACCGCTGACGGTCACTGATGGCAGTCTCTTATGTGACAGGTGCATTTTATGGGGTGACTGTGGTGACTGTTGGGTGACAGATGACAATGGGGAGGGCGATAGGACAAGTGTGGTGTTGGTGCAGTACAATACAGACACAGATCGGTAACTCACTGCTTCTGGCTCTTCTCTCCTCACACTGGAAACGGTGTGTGAGGAGAGAAGAGCCGGTAACAGCTAGTTACCGCTCTGTGTTTACATTTAGTGATCGGCTGTGAAAGGATCGCAGCTGATCACATGGTAAACAGCTGCCGGCCAATGGCTGTTTACCATCGTCGGTGACGAGCAGTGTTCCCAGGAACACGCCGCCACCGATGCGCACGCGCAGCGCACTCACGATCGCGCACATGCGCCATGCACAGTTAGGTGGTACCATTTGTGATTGGCCGTGACTTCATCATGGCCAATCACGTGGTAAACAGCCATGCCCAATGGCTGTTCACCCCCCTCGGTGGCGATCGGTGTCTCCGTGACACGCCACCACCAAGGGTACAGGGATGCGCGCACATGATTGCGCGCATTCCCTGTTCAAAGGGCAGAGCGTCATATGACGCCCTTCCAGAAAGAGAGCCGCACCGCCTGGCCATCATATGATGGACGGCGGGCAGCAAGCGGTTAAAACAAGTAAATATGATATACTTTTTCATCTATTTACTAAAGATTGCAGCATGACGATTAAAAATAATCAATGGGGGTAAAAACTTCACTTTAATGTCCTCTTTAATGCACGCCAAAACTAAAATAACAGTTGGTGCCTAATGTTTTAAAATGAAGTCTGCCACAAGCCAAGGATGCTCTAATCAACATCCTATGACAGAATTAGCAGGTGCCAGCTGACAGGGATGGCAGCTGCTAGTTCTGTGACAAATACAGTCATCAGGAACCAATCCGCTTAGTTTTCATTTATGTAATTACTATGGTCAATGTGACAAACAATCACAGTAATCACATGGCTTTGTTTGATCATGGAAGAAAATCAGTCAGAAGAAAGTCAAGAAAATTTTAGGGCAAGAAGTCTTGAGAGGAGCTGAGAGGACATTTGGGTGATATTTAGAGACAAGATTGGTTATGTAGCTTAGGACAGAGTTGTAAATAACTGTGTATGTTGTTAGTATTTTGAATTTAATTTGCTGGGCAATCAGAGGCCAGTGTAGGGATTGGCAGTAAGGGGTGGCGGACACTGATTGGCTGGTAAGGTAGATTAATCTGGCAGCAGCATTCATGATAAACTGAAGAGGGGATAGCCTATGGAGAAGTAGGCCTAAGAGACGGGAGCTGCAATAGTCAAGGCGAGTGATAACAAGGGAGTGAATGAGGAGCTTGGTGGAAGGGGCAAATTTTAGAGATGTTACAGAGGTGAAGTCTGCAAGCTTCTGACAACGATTGGATTTGGGGCTGAAAGGACAGGTCAGAGCCTAGGGTTACACCTAGTACCCTGGCGCGAGGGGAGGGATTGATGGTTGCATTATTGATGGAAAAGTCATGGAGGGGGGCACGGGCAGGGGGATTATCATCAGCTTGGAGATTTAGTTTAAGGAAGTGGTGCGACATCCATGCTGATATGTCAGTTACTTATTTTTTGCAGGCTTAAGTGTGCTAGGGAAATGTTTTGTTTTGTATTGTTCTGTAAATTGTCATGCCCGTGTGCACTTTGCTTTATAAACTAGTTTAAACAAAGTGAGTTAAAAAATAACTGTACATCTGGATCTAATATGTACGCCAAGCCAAACCGTTTATCTTCTTCTTTTTGAATAGAATGAAAAATAGTTCAAACCCCTGCTTTTTTTCCTTGTCAAAAGAAGTTTATTGAGTATACAATGTTATAAAGATACATAAAGTAAGTTTACAAGGATCTATAAAGTAAGCTCATTGTTTTACAGTAGGGTTTATATAGGTAAATATCATGAAATTTCAAATATTAAACATTGGGTTCACGTAAACCTAAATTAAAGATATATATCATTTCCTTAGTTACTTTTGTAGGTATTTAAATGATTTATACTTACTATACATATTGTTTACAAGTAGAGTGTATATAGGTCAAATAAATTCTGATAATGAGCTTTAATCGTAAGGTGGAGAAAAGGAAAGAGAAAGAAGAAAAAGGGTTGAAAGGTAGAGGTATGGTCCACAAGGTTGTTCCGCTCGTCAGTTTATTATTCTTTTTAGTTCTCTTTGAAGCCTTAGAATGGGTGTCTCTGTAAGTCATTTAATCTGTTACCACGGCAACAGGACAGAGTCATTGAAGTTTGACAGGAACTGTTGTTTTATCCAAGGATGCCAAAGTTTTTCAAATTTTGGAATTTGATTTTGATCGATGGCTACCATCTTAGCATGGGACATTGTATTATTCATTCTGTGAATTGTTTCTGCTAGTACCAATGTAGGAGATTTCCATGCCTTGGCCACTGTTTGTTTTGCAGCCGTTATTAGTTGGATCATAAGTTTGAATTGAGAGAGTGTTAACCATTCCGGTTTTAGATTAAGTAAAGTTAAATATGGATCTGGTTGTATTATTTTTTTAAATATTTTAGATGCAATCACAAAGACTTCCTTCCAGAAGGTTTGGATTACTGGGCACGTCCACCATATGTGTAAATATGTGCCTATTTCTGGGCATCCTCGAAAACAAAGAGCTGAGGTATTAGGTGAATATTTTGCCACTCTAGCGGGTACAAGGTACCAGCGAGTTAGGACTTTATAATTTGTCTCCAGTGCTAAGATGTTGGGTGAAGATGACTTAGATGTGAGCCATATGTTAGACCAGTCCGTGTCTTCTAAAGTTCGTCCCAGGTCCTCCTCCCACCTCTGAACGTAGGAGGGTCTATTAAGATTTGCTACTCCATATAATTGATTATAAAGTGATGAAATTGTACCTTTAGCAAATGGATCTTTTGTACAGATTGATTCAAAAATGGATAATTGGGATAATGGTGTATCCCCCTTTAGGAATGGTGTATAGAAATTTTTGATTTGGAGATATCTAAATATCTCAGAGTTTGGTAGATCATATTTTTCTCTAAGCGATGGGAATGAAAGGAATGATTTAGATGCTATGAAGTCATTTAGTGTCTGAATGCCTGATGTTGTCCAAGCTTTAAAAGAATTTGGGTAGATCCATGCCGGATAAAAGGCCGCATTTCTGATAAAAGAAAGGAGAGGATTGTGTGGAGATTGTAACTGATATTTGGTTTTTAGTTTATCCCAGAGAGATAAGAAGTGTTTAGTTATGGGATTATGAATTTTAAAGCGGTCTTTAGGATCAAGCCATAATAAATTTGATATTAATAGAGGGTCATTTTCTGAAGCCTCTATAAATACCCATAATGGGATTCCCTGTTTTGCATGGTATTTGGACAGACTGGCCAAATGTGCTGCTCTGTAGTAGTTAGTAAAATTAGGGTATCCCAGGCCTCCTTTATTTTTGGGAAGATGTAGTGTGTGTATAGGTATACGTGGTTTAGAAGAGCCCCATATAAACGAAGTTGCTCTTTTTTGTACTATTCTCAAAAAATAGGAAGGAATTGGAATAGGGAGGACTCTGAATAGATAAAGCAATTTGGGTAGAATAGTCATTTTGATTGCATTAATCTTCCCTATCCAGGATAAAGGAAGTTGCGACCATTGTTTTATTAGATTTGTGATCTGTCTTAATACAGGAGGATAATTGGTTGAGAATAAGTCAGAATGAGATGCTGTTAAATGAATTCCAAGATATGGGATTGATTTTTCTGCCCATGTGAATGGGAGTGCAGCCCTAGCCGGGATCAATTCCATGTTTGTGAGTGAAATATTAAGCACTAGGCATTTCTTAGGATTAATCATAAGGCCGGATAGGGCTGCAAATCCATCAAGAGCTGGTATTAAGTTAGGACCAGAGACCTGTGGTGATGATAGAAAAAGTAATATATCGTCTGCAAATATACATAATTTGTGTGTAATACCTCCTACTTCAATGCCAGTTATAGTTTGGTTTGTTCTGATGTATTGGGCCATGAGTTCGAGTATAAGGGCAAATAATAAGGGAGATAATGGGCAACCTTGTCGGGTACCTCTTTCGATATTAAAGGCTTCAGATTTGTATCCAGCATATTTTATATAGGCTTTGGGTTTATTATATAATGCTTTGATCCATGTTAAAAAGTGGGGTCCAAAACCCCATTTTTGTAATGAATATTGCATATATTGCCAGGATACTGTGTCAAATGCCCTCTTAATATCGAGAGATAGAAAACATAAAGGGATTTTCCTTTTTTTAGCAATATGTGCCAATAACACCGCCCTGCGTATATTATCGCCTGCCTGTCTATTTGGCATGAAGCCTACTTGATCTCTATGTATTAATTTTCCTATAATGCTATTGAGGCGTTTTGCTATTATTTTTGCTAATAATTTAATATCGAGGTTTAACAGAGAGATAGGCCGATAATTCACACAGGAAGTATCATCAGAAAGGGGTTTTGGGATCATACAAACAATTGCCATTAGTGTTTCTTGCCGAAAAGAATGTCCATCTAGAAGTTTGTTAAAAGTTTCAGTGAGAATGGGAGAGAGTATTTCTGAGAATGTTTTATAGTATAAAGCCGAGTAGCCGTCTGGGCCTGGTCTTTTGTTAAGTTTTAGGTCTTTTATGGCGTTAGCAACTTCATCTATAGTTATAGGCTCATCCAAACTGCTTTTTTGATTCTGAGATAACTCAGGTAAGGTTAGTTTTGAGAAGAAGGATTCAGCCTCTGTAGGATTAAATTCATTGTTTGTCTTGAATAAAGTTGCGAGATGTGAGTGAAAATGATATGTAGGCTGCATTAAAATTGAGTTCTAGTTTTTTTGCTAGATTTTTGCGTTCCCGTTTAAATAGTGCCATTTGTCTTTGTATTGTACCACGCAAGACAGGCTTATGAGCTTCCCACAGTGTTATTGGGGAGATGTCTGTTGTATTATTAATTGATATGTATTCCTTTAAAGCTTGTTCAATGGCCATCTGATGTAGTGGGTGTTTGAGCATTATGTCCGGTAAGTACCACGTTGGGTCATGCGCTTTTGGTATGGCTGAGGCTATAGTAGTGTATACTGCATTATGGTCAGACCACGGAATCGGAATTATATCTGATGCAATAATTTCTGGTATCATTCCTATTGTTAGAAAAATATGATCTATTCTGGTGAAGGTTTGATGAGGGTGCGAGAAATAAGTGAATTTCTTTTTCATTGGGTTACTTTCTCTCCACGAATCTACCAGATTGTATTTGGAAAGAAGTTGAGAAAAAGGTAATCTAGAGGTTATTTTGGATGGTGTAAAAGGTGATTTATCTAGAAATGGGAGGAGGACCTGGTTCGAATCCCCACACATTATCACTGTTCCTATTTTGTGTGTATTAATCACTTGTAATATATGTGAGAGGAATGGTGTAGGTTGTTTGTTAGGAGTGTAGTAGGAAATCACCGTGATTGCTTTATCCATTATATAACCCATGAGTATCAGGTATCTACCTTCTGGGTCTTTAATTTCTGATGATAAGGTGAATGGTGTGGATCGGTGAAATGCAATTAGAGTTCCCCTTTGTTTGGTACAGGCAGAAGCCGTGTAAATTTGTTGATAAAAAGGAGAAATATATTTTGGAGTAGAATCTTTGGTGAAGTGTGTTTCTTGGAGGCATACTATGTGAGCCTTCTTGTTATGGAAAGTACGGAAGGCTTTGGTCCTTTTTTGAGGGACATTTATTCCCTGAACATTCAGGGAAAGTATATTCAGTGGTGCCATGGCAACAGATCAAATTTGACTTACTTTTTGTTATGCAGAGCTGACTGCGCAGATCAACCTGTGTGGACTGAAGAGATGAATAGATAGAAAAGAAAACCAGTGAATTCTGGAGTAAAGAGTAAACAAAAAACATATGAGATTAGATGATACATTGTATAAATTATTTTTTGCAAGTAATCACAATTTACCCGTGAAAGAGAATAGATATCTCTCTCAGGGGAATAAGTGCCTTCGTCACACTCCCACATAATATGGTTGGGAGAATGAGGAGGGCTAATGGGGGTACACGGATCTTCCGCTTACAGGAGAGAAGTGCTATGTCAAAAGACATCAAAATGATGTTTCATTAATTGGAGTGCAGAATATAGTTTTTGTTGAAATGATTTATTCCAGGGTGGTTGTATATGGTTAGTCTTGCCCTAGGCTAAATAATTCAGTTAGAAAGGTACTGTTAATAACTTTGGTATTGATGAAGATAGTTTGAATTATTTTGGGATTTTAACCCTTTTAGAGTAAACAATTACATATTTTATTCATATGTAACTGTTTAGATATGTTAACTCATAAAATTGAGGTTGTATTGCTTCAGATTAGAATAAACAAAAACATAATTCTAGGAACTAGTTAGGTAATAATATATTTGTTTTAAGAAAGGAAGAAAAAGCTTCCATTACTTCTGGATTATTGAACATATTTGTCCTAAAAAGTAATAAATCTATTGTTATTACCTGATAATATATAACTGAACAAGAATTTCCTTATTTCACTTATATATTCCAAGGCTATATGAATCAGAAGTAATAAGAAATATAACTGGAATGTAACATGATCCCACACAGTGTGTGACTATCAGAATGCAGTTACATTCAGTTATAAATACAGGTTTTTTATAGAGAACCATCTCTTAGTATAATAAATGAAGAGATATCAGGAATTAGGATGTCAGTCCATTGAATCTTCTTGGTCCATGGATGATGTGGCATAACGGCCTCTTTTGTGAGAATGATGATTCCCATTTTGTTCTGAAATTTTCTGAGTGCTGCCTGAAGGTGAAGATGATGCCATTCTTCTGCGTGTGGGAGAGTTGCTGCTTGTGGGTTCTGTCAGATTTAATTTTAAAAGGGTTTGTTGTAGTTCATCTGCTGATCTGCTTCTGTAAATTGTACCTTGGTAGTTAAATCTGACTGAAAAGGGGAAGTCCCATTGATACATAATGGTGTGGCGTTGCAGTTCCATTAGTTGGGGTTTCATGGATCGTCTTTTAGTAATAGTAAGTTGGGATAAGTCAGCAAAAATTTGATAATTGTGTCCTTGAAAATTAAGTTCCTTTTTTTCTCTTGCAGCAATTAGTATTTGTTCTTTCGTTCTGTAATAATGAAATTTTGTGATTATATCACGTGGGGGTCCATCTTTCTTTTTGGCTGTGAGGGCTCTGTGTACTCTGTCCAGTTCTAAACGTTCAATAGGGATATCTGGCTTTAGTTCTTGTAATAGAGCAGTAATAGTAGATTGCAGGTCTGTCACAGTTTCAGGTATTCCCCTTATGCGCAAGTTTGAACGTCTGGCTCTATTTTTGTAATCTTCGAGCTTAGTTTGAAGTATTAAATTCTCTTCTTTTAATTGTTCCAATTCTGTTATATTTACTTGGGTTGTAATTTCAATTTCATCCATTTTTATTTCTAGGGCTGCGGTGCGGTTTCCCAGCTCTCTTATTTCTTTGGTTAGGCTTTTTGTTATTTGGTCTGAGGTTTGTTTTAAAGCCTTATGAAGCATCTTTTCAAATTGTAATAATATTACTGGGGATGCTGAGGAGGCTTGTGGAGAAGTTTGTGAGAGGATTTGTTCTGTATCTGACTCAAATGGAGAGTCTTGTTGTGACATTTTCTGTCTTTGAGAGCGCCCTGATGCTGTATCTTGTGAGGTGACTGGAGCTGCTTTAGTTGCAGTGAGTGCCTGTGAGCTCTTTGTGAGGTGATTTTTATTTCTGCCACGGTTTCCTCCCAGTACCATATTTCCTGCCCAAACTTTCACAGTTTGTTCCCTGGGGCAAAAAGGTTCAAATGGATACCTTTTGAGCCTGCAGGCTCCGCTTTGTCCTTCTCTTCTCTCCTCAGCGGTGCGGAGCTCTAACAATGCATGTCTGCTCCGCTAGGCTCTGCCCATCTCCCCCCAACCCCTGCTTTTTTTAATGCATCCAAGTACCATATCCAGTATTACCTCACTTGTCCTTGCAAACAATGTTTTACCAGACAGAAAGCAAGGGGAATCTCCAACAACAACTTATAGAGAAATAAATATGCTTTTGTATAGTAGATTAGGTGAAGGCTGGACTCCATGCAACATTTTTATTCTGTCAGTGTCTCTCTAAGCAAGACCTAGATAGCAGGCAGAACCTCACTGGACTTCAAATTATTTTCTGCACTATCTGAAAATAGAAGTTTTTGGCTTGACATGCACTTCAAGCTTGTGTGTGCTTTGGAGGCAAAAAAAAAAAGCATAGACCTAGATCGGCAATATTTACTAAATTACGGTAAGTTATGCAAAGCGGTTTATTAGATCTCAGGCAAACAACCCCAAAGTATCTATTGTGTCCCCAGAAGTCAGAGGATAAAGCTATCTTTGGTAGCAACCCAAGCGTATCAATACATCATGTCCAAAAGTAAGTTTAACTGAACCTTCCATGTTGCATACGCTCAAATAGTTTCTTCACTGCATTACCTGAGGATGCTTGTGGCCTATAAAGTATTCAGAGTTGAGTTTCTCTTGTTACAGTGGCACCAGTTCCCAACAGAGTTTTTGGAAAAGAATGTGGATAAAAAGCCATGATGATTTAGCAGTTTCTTTGAAATACTAAAGTGAAATCCCTGAAATAATTGCTTTTATGGCCCAGAAACACCAATGAAAATCCAGGCAAACAGCTAAATCATTTGTTGTATATAAGTGATGTTTCATTGCAGTGTGGAGCAGGTCAACACATATGACATGCATGCAGTATAAGGTCTATGATTTACTTTCTTTTGGTCTGTGGATTTGTGTGCTAAAAAACACAGGTCAGTTTTCAAAGAGAATTTTAATTATGTTGATATGTTCTCGTAAGAGGAAAGATTTCAACACCAGGAAGGGAGTACACACTGCTTGATTCCTGAACCTGAGCAGGAAATATAATGCACACAGTTTGGGAAAATTAATAGATGTGAGTTTAGTGTGGTACTTCTGCCTCTGAAAGTTGAGCCTCTACACCTCTACTTCCCCTGACTCCTGACATTATAAAGCTACCAGCCTAGCCCTAGGCCTATGTTTGACGGGGCCCTATAGAACCACCAATTTGACCAAATTCACAGCTGTGAGGGATGAAGAGTGGCTTTCTGGTAAGTAATCACTGTCACTCCTGATATAGACTGTATGCCCCCCGCTGACACCAATTAATAATTCTCACCCATTGTAAGGGACAGATTGCACCCCCCCTCCCCCACATTGACTTCAATGTCAGGGGTTGTTTGTACACACACACACACACACATACATTATCCCCACTGACGCCAATGAAAACAACAGTTTTCCACTCACTGACACAAACATAACTGAAAGTTTACAGACAGCTGGACATTCTTCCTCTCACTAATCACACATGTGGAAGTATTCTTTGGACAATTCTCTTGCCAACTGCCAACTGGCACAGGAGCATATTTCCTCTAAAAGACAACCAATGTGGGGGCAATCTTTCTTCCACTGTCCTTGCTCTTACAACAGACAGTAATGCCCCGATGGAAAATGTCCGATCGGAGCGTGTTGTCAGAAATTCCGACCGTGTGTGGGCTCCATCGGACATTTTCCATCGGATTTTCCGACACACAAAGTTGGACAGCAGGAGATAAAATTTTCCGACAACAAAATCCGATCGCGTCAATTCCGACCACAAAGTGCCACGCATGCTCAGAAGAAATTCCGAGACGGGACAGCTCATTCCGGTAAACTTAGCGTTCGCAATGGATATAGCACTTTCGTCACGCTGCAATGTTAAAAATGGTTTAATACAGCGCACTCTCTTCTTCTTTATATTGTGACAAGAATTAAGTCGTTTTGCTGCTCATATTCACACACACTTCTCACAAAGTTTTATTTGTGTTTTTTTATTGGGATTCCCTGAATATATTGTTATTAGTTGTCACATCTGACAGTTTTAACTTTTTTTTTTTTTGGATTTTAAGCCTTTTTTTTTCTTTAATGTTTGGATTTTTTCAAAGCCTGATCTTTGTTCAATGTTATTTTTATTTTTACTCCAGAATATTTTTGTGTGTGTTTTGTGTGTCAAGTTACCCCAACACCATTGATATCTTTTATTATTTAATCTCAAGGAGATTGTTTGGTGTTGGTGTCCCTTGTTCATTTCACATTGTATATTTGAAATGTACCTGAATCCTCACAAACAAACTGTCCTTTTTGAAGTAAAACACATAGGAGAGTATAATTCAAAACAAAAATCCTTTATTAAGGGCTCAGAACCAAACAAAGAGGAAGGCAACACTGGATCAACAGGAGAAATTAGCGAAGCCTGGGACCCCCAGGGCAGACATCAATTCTTCAACATCAAAATTGGTGGCCTGAGGAGTCCATATGTAAGGGAAGGCAGTCTGGTCCAGAATTCGCAGAGATCCGGATAGCAGCAGATGACATCTGTGTCCCCAGGCTGTGGTACCACAAGACTATACCAAGAAGGTCTGCGCTGCTGTGATTAAGTGAATGTGGTCATAAACCATTTATATGACCATAACATATACACCTATATATGATATAAAACTAATAATGGTATTTGGAAAAGGGATGATGATAGCTAGAACACACATTAGTAACCACAAATATGTGACATATAAGATTACTTCTTATGTATATATGCAATCAAACATCAAGTATGTTGAACAAGGTCCATACAAAAACGTTCCTTTGCTGGAAAAGTCTTTCACCAGTGGAGAATGAAAAAGCATTAATAATATTGGTATAAAGTAAAACAACACTCTTCTGCTGATGTGAAGCATGCACTGTTGTCACCCTGAAGGATGTGATGATAGGGAAATTCCTCCACCAAACAAAACGATCTGCCCCTTACCAGATCTTTTGATCTCTTGTTTAAGGAGATCGCATGTGCAGGTGGCTGTGTCCCCCAGCCACTGGGTCTCTATCAATATTATGGCTCCAAGGGTCACCTCTCAGGGGGTCCGCTAGATGGTAGACTGGCACTCAGATCCCAAGAATGAAAGAAAGAGCTCCATAGCGTAATACTGACATTTATTAATAAAAAATCACAAGAAAAGCACTTACAGTGTTGTAGCTTAAAATCGCATGTGTGCACAAACAATGCCGGCTGGTTCACAGCTGCTGCCCGTCGCTTCCGGGATCAGCGGTGGATGGTGGTGACGTCAGCACGTCGCTCCTCGCTACACCGTTTCGACAAACTTGTCGTCTTCCTGGGGTACGGGCGGCGTGCTGACACACCACCTTTATACATCAAATAATTGTACAGGAACGCCCTCTTCAGAGATCAAGGCATCCGAAACTAGATTCGCCATCTTTAAAATGGGCTAAAAGACTCCTATTCCATTCTAGTAAACCGTTGTATACTCCAGTGTCTGTTCACATCTAATACCGCATATCTAAACTTCCGCACTGGGATCAACAATTACTATACTGAAAGCAAACATGAATGGAAATATAAATACATATGAAAGATGTTATTAGAATAGAAGGGAAAGAGCCCTGCGAGTGTGGGGATCCCACCACACCTGTTCATAAAACATAATGGGTCGATGGTTGTTTTCACCCCCACTAATGCATATATTTTGTTCTGATAATTAAAATCATATAAGCATAGATTTCCGAAAATTATTAAATTAAAAAATAATAATTAAAATATAGTTAAAATATAACTCTTCTCCCAGAACAAAGAAAAAAGGAAAAAAGGGGGGACAATGGTCCCCCATGTCCTAACCATACTGGTAATATTAAGACCAGAAATGGTCAGTCAGACGTCTAAAAAAGAAAAAACAGGGCACATATATACGTATAAATATTAACTGTATCTAATTGTATATCTAAAATGACACACTGGCTATTTGCACGCACACCGGTGATAAATTCACAAAAATTGGCAGTCTTGCATCCAAAGACGCAAAACATGAATGAATCAAAACTGACTGTAGAACAGTATATCTATTGAAACAGGGGCACAGTAACATCTAAAATGAACCTGCATAATAGGTCTAAACATTACCCATCTGTTTCAACCTGTTTAGACCTATTATGCAGGTTCATTTTAGATGTTACTGTGCCCCTGTTTCAATAGATATACTGTTCTACAGTCAGTTTTGATTCATTCATGTTTTGCGTCTTTGGATGCAAGACTGCCAATTTTTGTGAATTTATCACCGGTGTGCGTGCAAATAGCCAGTGTGTCATTTTAGATATACAATTAGATACAGTTAATATTTATACGTATATATGTGCCCTGTTTTTTCTTTTTTCTTTTTTAGACGTCTGACTGACCATTTCTGGTCTTAATATTACCAGTATGGTTAGGACATGGGGGACCATTGTCCCCCCTTTTTTCCTTTTTCTTTGTTCTGGGAGAAGAGTTATATTTTAACTATATTTTAATTATTATTTTTTAATTTAATAATTTTCGGAAATCTATGCTTATATGATTTTAATTATCAGAACAAAATCCATGCATTAGTGGGGGTGAAAACAACCATTGACCCATTATGTTTTATGAACAGGTGTGGTGGGATCCCCACACTCGCAGGGCTCTTTCCCTTCATTTCTAATAACATCTTTCATATGTATTTATATTTCCATTCATGTTTGCTTTCAGTATAGTATTTGTTGATCCCAGTGCGGAAGTTTAGATATTAGATGTGAACAGACACTGGAGTATACAACGGTTTACTAGAATGGAATAGGAGTCTTTTAGCCCATTTTAAAGATGGCGAATCTAGTTTCGGATGCCTTGATCTTTGAAGAGGGCGTTCCTGTACAATTGTTTGATGTATAAAGGTGGTGTGTCAGCACGCCGCCCGTACCCCAGGAAGACGACAAGTTTGTCGAAACGGCGTAGGGAGGAGCGACGTGCTGACGTCACCACTATCCACCGCTGATCCCGGAAGCAACGGGCAGCAGCTGTGAGACGGCCGGCATTGTTTGTGTACACATGCGATTTTAAGCTACAACACTGTAAGTGCTTTTCTTGTGATTTTTTATTAATAAATGTCAGTATTACGCTATGGAGCTCTTTCTTTCATTCTTGGGATCTGAGTGCCAGTCTACCATCTAGCGGACCCCCTGAGAGGTGACCCTTGGAGCCATAATATTGATAGAGACCCAGTGGCTGGGGGACACAGCCACCTGCACATGCGATCTCCTTAAACAAGAGATCAAAAGATCTGGTAAGGGGCAGAACGTTTTGTTTGGTGGAGGAATTTCCCTATCATCACATCCTTCAGGGTGACAACAGTGCATGCTTCACATCAGCAGAAGAGTGTTGTTTTACTTTATACCAATATTATTAATGCTTTTTCATTCTCCACTGGTGAAAGACTTTTCCAGCAAAGGAACGTTTTTGTATGGACCTTGTTCAACATACTTGATGTTTGATTGCATATATGCATAAGAAGTAATCTTATATGTCACATATTTGTGGTTACTAATGTGTGTTCTAGCTATCATCATCCCTTTTCCAAATACCATTATTAGTTTTATATCATATATAGGTGTATATGTTATGGTCATATAAATGGTTTATGACCACATTCACTTAATCACAGCAGCGCAGCCCTTCTTGGTATAGTATTTCGGAATGGAGGTTGTCTCACATTTAGGGTTGCAGCAGCTATAACAATTTAGGGTTTAGACACATGACTTTTGTTTTTTGAACACTTTATGGGATAGCGCAGTATATACCTTTTGGTTTTGAATTTGTGGTACCACAAGAGGCTGCATTTTTTGGCCGACCAGACTGAACCCAGGCCAATCACTGTCTGGTCTTCCTTCCACGCTTCCTTCCGGGCTGTGGCTGTGCAGTTGGAGATGTGGCAGGAGGAGGAGTGGGACCTGGAGGAGGACTGGGAGGACCTGGAGGAGAGGGAGGACGAGGAGGAGGACCTGCAGGAGGAGGAGGAGGACCATCGCAAAGGTGTGTCTGAGCTGTCATTTGGCCCCTCATACCTTTCTCAAGAGCCTCCAATATGAGCGCCTCACACATGACTTGTTGGCCCTCCTCCATCCTCTGCATTTTATATGCAATGACGGCAGCAATGTCCTCCTCCACGGTCTGTCGTGCTCCCAGGACCTCTGTAGCCCTCCAAAAGAGTCCTCCGGTAGCCTCCTCTAGGGCACTCATCCTACTGCCACTTTCTCTTTTCAGGAGGGGTGGAGGGACCTGCAGATCAGCCAGCCGGCTCGGCCCGGCCACCTCCTGGCTGAGACTTCCCTGTGTATGAAAAAAGGGACATGGTTTTAGTTGTTGCATCATCAATCCCAATCATAAATTAGTACTCCCAACTAACATCTAGTTAACATAATTGATTGGACAAGCAGAAATATTTAGAGGAATGCTATACCTGGCTCAATCAGGGCTCCTCCACATGTGGCCTGGAAGGCCCAGGTTGGGCGTCAGAAGCCTCAGCCGGGGGGGAAGGAAGCGTGGAAGGAAGACTGGAGAGGGATGGCCTGGGTTCAGTCTGGCCTGCCAGAAAATGTAGCCTGTCGTAGTACAACATCCTGGGGACATAGATGTCATCTGCTGCTCCGGATCTCTGTGAATCCAGGACTTTCTTGCGCTCCCTTAGATATGTGCTCCTCAGGCAACTAATTAATATCTTTAAATAGGTGATGTCTGCCGTGGGGATCACCTGCTTCACAATTTCACACAATTGCTCCAGTGCTGCCTTCCCCTTTGCTTGGTTCTTGAAATGGGGGTGTTTAATCTCCCACAGACAGGGCAGCTCCCTTAGCATCTCTACGAATACTGACATGAAGTCATTATCTTTGAGTAGCATATCCATGTTCACTGCAAGACACAACACAAGACAAAGCCTAATGTCAGACAAAACTCTCCTAATCTTGTTACAATATAGGCCTCAATCTAGAAGCAGTATAGGCACAAGTTTGTCTCTTACCTTCGTTCTTACGATCGGCGCGTTCAATGCTCCTTCCTCCGCTCACAGATCGTACGTAATACGCACGCGTGTTACGCTTTATACACACTGCGCATGCTTGTAACTCCGCCCGCCCCTGACGTTCTTTCTATTCTATTCCCCGCCCCTTTTCGTTCGGCGCAGTGGGGGAAGAGCACATGGCAGAGTCACAGCAGGTGCGTGCTAATTGCAGGAACGAGGAGGAGGAGGAGGAGAGCCCGGATCCGGACACGTCCCGATCCAGAAGGAGACGTTTTAAGGCCACAAATATGTCCTTTGGGGAGATGTTGGAGATGGTCGACATCATGAGGAAGTCCGACTATGACGGGAAGTATGGGCCTTACCCCAACCCCAATATATGAAAGGCCAAGATCATGGCGAAAGTGGTCAGGAGTCTTCTGAGGAATTTCGGGGTCCGAAGATCGAAAGATCAGCTCCGGAAGCGGTGGTCGGACCTGAAATTGAGAGAGCCAGAGCAGTACCGAACGATCCGGAGAGTGCCGCAAAAAAGTAAGTAGTTGTGCTGTGTTCCTATTCTTTCTGTCTTTATTCCGTTCGTTCTGCTCCATATGCTTTTATTAATTGTAACGTTTAAAAGGGCAACTTTAATGTTCATGGGCCCATTATTCGTTCGTATCAAACATTTTTCTTTCGGCCTCTAAAACACCATTGTTTAGGCCATATGCATTTTCCCACATTTTTTTGGGGCCTACTTGGATGCCAAATATTTGTTTGTGTAGATGGGTTTGTTACTAGAATGAAATGCAAACTAGATTGTGTGTAAGGAGAGGACACTGAGCAGCTGTTTTCACATCTGGACACTGGAGCACTAGTGTGGGACCCCAGAACACCATTTTTATTAGGGGGGCCACACAGGTGCTCCAGTGTATACTATAGGGGGGGTCTCCATCTGTGAAGTTTCTACAAAACAGGTAAAGTATTGCAGCTTGACAAAGGGCAATAAAAAAAATACATTTTGGAACTCGGCTAAAATAGACAATTGTACCCCACTTCCAAGCAATGTTTCCTATTTCTAGTTCTGCCATCAAATATCTGTGTGCTAATTATACCATTTTTGTTTTACATAGGGGAGAAAAGACTCGGAGGACACCCCTCATCCGAGGAGACCACAGACCCCCCACCTATGGAAGAAGGTGAAATACCCCCAAACGAAGAAGAGCAGGAGGAAGAAGAAAATGTGGTGGAGATTGGCACCACAACAGGTGAGTGTCTGTGACCACAGACTCAGGTAAGAGATGGATGGTGGCAGATTTTTGATACCTGTTTTTGTTTTCTTTATCTCTTTTTAGGTGATCGTGATGTGAGGGATCCAGAACGTTTTACATCAGAAAGTGCCCAGATCCTGATCGGGGAGATTATGGGGTGTAATCTCGAATTGCACAACATACAGCAAAAAATCAATGATGTTATTAAAAAAAATAATAACATCATTGATGTTTTGGGGGGAATTTAAAACCCCACAAAATATATTTTTGGGATTGTGGTCCAATCTTTTAAATCTTTTTTCAATGTTTTGAAAAGCCAAATTTGGAGGATGCACACAGTGTGCCAACATGTGCTATCTGCCATCACGGGAGATCAATGGACGCGTTTTGGGGGTGCAACCCTTTCCTCAATTATAAAGTAGCGTTGAGGAAGGGCTTGCTCCCCCAAAACACGTCCCTTGATCCCCCCGATGGCAGATAGCACATGTTGACATTCGTAAATTTGTGTGCATCTTCCAAATTTGGCTTTTCCAGGGGTGATTTCCCCCCATCTGAACTCTATATCAAACCCAGTTCCTAAATACTGATGTTTGATATAGCCTTCAGGTTTTACCTAATGTGAACTTTGTAAGTTCAAGTTTTTTGTCTTTCTTGTTGGTTTTACACAGGCCTGTTTTATCTTAAATGGACATTTCGATTTTTGATAATGCTACTGCAAAAATTGTTATACAACAAACATGTTGGTTTGTTTTAAAAACCTTTGATAAATACACATGTGATTGTGCAGGTATAAAAAAGTGGCTTACTCAAGAATGTGTGGATTATTGTCTCAACACTACAACACTTTTGGGGTGATGTAATTGCTGTTTTATGCAAAAATGGGGGTTATTTCCTAAGGGCAAATCCTCTTTGCACTACAAGTGCAGTTTCAGTGCAGTTGCAAGTGCACTTGTAGTGAAATGTGTTTTTGCATTTAGGAAATAACAGCCAACAGTGCTTTGAATAAGGTTACACAATCACGCCATTTTCTGCACTCAAAACATTTATGTCAGGGTCAGCTAAAACAAACACAAGCAGTAAATGTCAACAAAGAATTTCTTTTTTTTTTTTATTATAAAAAGGCTTCACATATTGTCTGGCATATTGATAGCCCCCCTACCCGCAAAGAACTCCAGGTAGCGTAACCGGACATCACGGGCACTCAGGGAGGGCAAGCCAGGATGGCCACTTTCAAGCGCCGTCAATGTGGTTTGATGTAGGATTCCGGCCTCAGGCCCAACTGAGCCAGCATAGTTGGCCGAATGTTTCCTTAAAAAGTTATGGAGAACACAGCACGCCAGTATAATATGGTTCAGTTTATACTCCGCCATATGGATGGGTGTCAGAAATAGTCAGAACCGGCTGGCCAGGATTCCAAATGTGTTCTCCACCACTCTTCGGGCTCTGGCCAGCCGGTAATTAAAAACCCTCTGTTCTGGGGTGAGGGTCCTCATTGGGAATGGCCACATCAGGTGGTCCCCCAGCGCAAACGCTTCATCAGCAACGAACACGAATGGGAGTCCTTCCACATTGTCCTCTGGAGCTGGCAAGTCCAAGCTGCCATTCTGGAGACGCCTGTGGAACTCCGTCTGGGTGATGACTCCACCATCGGACATCCGGCCATTCTTCCCCACGTCCACATACAAGAAGTCGTAATTAGCCGACACCACCGCCAACATCACTATACTATTAAACCCCTTGTAATTATAATAGTACGACCCTGAGTTGGGTGGTGGGACGATGTGGACGTGTTTCCCATCAATTGCCCCTCCGCAGTTAGGAAAGTCCCACCGCTGGGCAAAGTGGGAGGCCACAGTCTGCCATTCCTGTGGCGTGGAAGGAAACTGTTGAGGAAAAAACAATAAACATTACTATTTTTACTCTGAAACATGGCAAGCAGATTATACACAAACATTATGGGGCAACCTCCAGATAGCATTTATTAAGGGGAATTTAACAACGCTAAAGTATAAGGTACACCTATCATATTCCCCCTCCCCCCCCTCTCATGGGCCATTTGTAACATTATAGGGGGTGTGTGGAAATCTTGGACAGGTAACCCTCTTCACTTCATTGAGAGATGAATGCCTAAATACAGGGTATTACTTTGAACAGACCCTCCTTAGTTACACTATTGGCAGCCCACTGGACAGGTAAGAAGTGTCATAATACAAAGATATAAATACACACTGTACACATTTGAGGACATTTGGACATTCCGCTATTACCTGTCAAGATAATAATAGGATACAAAAACTTTAAACAGTACCATTTGAAAGTATACAGGCAGGCCCTTGCACTACATGCTTTGGGGAATTCATCCATAAATCTGACCAGTAAAGAGGTGGGTATAGTGTGTATGGGTTTGGCAAAGTCAGCAGATAGATGATTGAGGATAGATAGAGAATTGGGATCAGCTGACTTAGCAGTTGGGGGGAGGGAGGGTTACTAAAAATTATTTGGGGACACCACAAAAAAAAGCCTCTGGCACTCTGCCTGAATTTAAATCAAAAATAACATTTCCAAACATTTTAGGGGGTGTTTGGGGTAAAGCACTACTAAGGAGCTGATAAAATACATTGTTAAGTGACTACATGAGGTGAATATAGGCCAGGAGACACCATGCTGGGGAGGTTAGTGAAGGGCAAATATGTATGAAGGACCTAAAATAATAATTACATAAAAATCCAGCATGCATGAGAACAAAGGGGACATTCACAGCATATTACAATCATGGTAATTAGGGAATGAGGAAAGAAATACAAGATATTATCAAACATTCAATACAATAAAATGTGATATAAAAGGATAAAAATCTTACCTTCATATACTCCTTCTGCAGGACCTGGATGATGGCAGAACAGGTCTCTGGGATAATGATCCCCAGAGCCTGGGGGGAGATGCCTGTCGAGAACTTCAAGTCCTGCAGGCTTCTCCCTGTGGCCAAATACCGCAAGGTAGCGACCAACCTCTGCTCCGGAGTGATGGCTTGCCTCATGCAGGTATCCTGCCTGCTAATATAGGGGGTCAGCGAAGCCAACAAACGGTGAAACACGGGGTCCGTCATCCTGAGAAAGTTCCTGAAATCATCAGGATTATTCTCACGGATCTCACGGAGCAAAGGCATATGAGAGAACTGGATCACGCTGAAGCAACCAATTCTTGGTCCATGAACTCCTCCCCACCCTGTTCATGGACTGGACTTGTGTCAAGGTCAGGACCCCAACACCAAGCCCCCGCACAGCACGAACTCTATGAGGAGTACGCATACGAAACATGGCTAGAAAACGGTCGGCTGCTCAGAACGAAGTAACAGCACGCACTGATGAACAGCAAGGCCTGTGAGCGACCTGAAAAACAGTAACGAACGAACAAGAATACAATGACTACCTAAAGTCACGTGGAACTTGCTTGCACGCACTAAAGAGCAGATACAAACCCACAAGCACAAACTGAACGGCAGAAAACGATCTGAAAGCCACGAGTCTGAAAAAGCGCGAATCGTCTCTCACCAAACTTTTACTAACACGAGATTAGCAAAAGGAGCCCAAAGGGTGCCGCGCTTGGTTCTGAACCGGCCTTTTCTAGTCTCGTCATACGTGGTGTACGTGACCGCGTGGTTGGCGATCGGAAATTCCGACAACTTTGTTCGACCGTGTGTAGACAAAACGTTTGAGCCAACATCCGTCGGAAAAAATCCTAGGATTTTGTTGTCTGAATGTCCGAACAAAGTCCGACCGTGTGTACGCCCTATAAGGCATTTTTTTTCATTGCTTACCAACACTAAGGTATTTTTCCTCGCATTGATGCAGGGACATTCTTTCCTCCAATGGTAACTGATGCTGGGGTGTGTACTCCTTCCACTGACCACCAATGCTGGTCCATTTTTTTCCTCTTGCTAACTACTGATGCAAGGGCATTTTTCCTCCAGCTCATTACCAAGTCTGGGGAATCTTTTTTACTCTACAGATAAAGGGGATATACCTAAAGAAATATAAAATGTATTTTCAATCCTTTCTTTATAAATATATGATATATATATATATATATATATATATATATATATATATATATTATACACACACACACACACATAATCTCCCTATATATTGATATCAATAGGAACAATGGCAGTGGCATCGGGAGGGGGGGCTGACGGGGGCTGGAGCACCGAGTGTGCCCCCAAAAAGCCCCGGGTCTCGATATTCTTAGTTGCATTAATAGCCCCGAGCCATTTACACAGGCAACAGGGAACAATCTCCAGCTTATCCTGTGTGGCCGAGTGACGTACAAAAAGTCCCGCCTCTGGGACCCGGCTCGTATGATGGACGTCCCACTGGTCCAATGCCAAGACCGCGGGACGTGTGACGTCCGTCATAGGCGCTGCCGGGTCCAGGAGGAGGCGGGAATGACACTGCGGCCACGATGGGTACTGGGAGATCCCCACTCGCTCTGTGTAAATGGTTGGGCAGCGGAGCGGCTCTCCTATCCTGGCTCTCTCTCCCTGTTGCGTGCAGCCTGCTGTCTCAAAGTGGTCATGAATGAGATGGGCTACACTACACAGGTAAGGCTGAGCTGCAGGAGTGTCAAGAGGTCACCTGTCACAGGGGGGTCAATGTATGCATCAAGGGGTCAATGTAGGTGTCAGGGGGGGTCATTGTAAGTGTCAGGGGGTCAATGTAGGTGTCAGGGGGTCAATGTAGGTGTCAGGGGGGTCAGTGTAGGTGTCAGGGGGTCAGTTTGGGTGTCAGGGGGTCAGTTTAGGTGTTGGGGGGTCAATGAAGGTGTCAGGGGGGTCAATGTAGGTGTCAGGGGAATCAATGTAGGTGTCAGGGGGGTCAATGTAGGTGTCCGGGGGGGCAGGGTATGTGTCAGGGGTGGTCAGTGTATGTGTCAGGGGGATCAATGTAGGTGTCAGTGTAGGGGTCCGGTAGGTCAGTGTAGGGGGCAGGTAGGTCAGTGTAAAGGTCAGGTAGGTCAGTTTAGTGGTCAGCATGGATGGACAGTGGCGAGCCAGGCAGCAAGTGAGCCTAACCTCCCCCCACCAAGCAGTCAATCCCCCCCCGCCGCCACCACTGCCGGGCTTGGACTTCGGGCTGTAGCCCCTGGTCTTTTTCCCACCTAGCAATGCCCCTGGACAATGGATAGGTTAAATGTTGTGTGGGGTTTTACATGAGACAAAATGCTGAACCCTAAAGGTCCACCCCTTAAGAATGAGAAAAATGTGTTTCTGAATCAACTACAGTAAGTCCCCTACTTACGAGCAAGTTCCATTACAGGAGCTCGTTCATAAGTTCAACTTGTTCATAAGTCCATCAAAGATTTGCGCTTGCAAAGGCTGCGATTGCTGATCACTGTGTTTTCAGGCGGGAGGAGCCCCCCTGTCAGAACACAAAGGCACAGCATGGGAGATCGCTGCACCAACATTGCTTTTGTTGGTTCGGCGATCTGTCCATTTTTTTTGGTCAGCCTGCTGGGTTGAATGAAAAAAAAACTGGGAGTGTGTACCCAGCTTTACAGGATTAGGCATGCAAACACATGTTCGCATCTGAAAGTTTATAAGTTGAATGTTTGTATGTAGGGGACTTACTGTATATATAATGTGTCATATTATAGTGTACTTGATAGGAATGTCAAGACATCTGTTCAAACGTTGAAGTTTAATCAGAAATTTGTATTTGATCTGAGATTATATATATATATATATATATATATATATATATATATATATTTAATGTGACGACACTGAAGAAATTATACTTTGCTACAATATAAAGTAGTGAGTGTACATCTCGTATAACGGTGTGAATTTGCTGTCCCCTCAAAATAACTTAACACATAGCCATTAATGTCTAAACCGCTGGCAACAAAAGTGAGTACACCCCTAAGTTAAAACGTCCAAATTGGGCCCAATTAGCCATTTTCCCTCCCCGGTGTCATGTGACTTGTTAGTGTTACAAGGTCTCAAGTGTGAATAGGGAGCAGGTGTGTTAAATTTGATGTTATAGCTCTCATTCTCTCAATACTGGTCACTGGAAGTTCAACATGGCACCTCTTGGCAAAGAACTCTCTGAGGATCTGAAAAGAAGAATTGTTGCTCTACATAAAGATGGCCTAGGCTATAAGAAGATTGCCAAGACTCTAAAACTGAGCTGCAGCACGATGGCCAAAACCATACAGTGGTTTAACAGGACAGGTTCCAGTCAGAACAGGCCTTGCCATGGTCGACCAAAGAAGTTAAGTGCACATGCTCAGCGTCATATCCAGAGGTTGTCTTTGGGAAATAGACATAAGAGTGCTGTCAGCATTGCTGCAGAGGTTGAAGGGGTTGAACAGGCTGAACAGAGGTTGAACAGGCTGCCAGCCTGTTAGTGCTCAGAACATACGCCACACACTGCATCAAATTGGTCTGCATGGCCGTTGTCCCAGAAGGAAACCTCTTCTAAAGATGATGCACAAGAAAGCCCGCAGTTTGCTGAAGACAGACTAAGGGCATGGATTACTGGAACCATGTCCTGTGGTCTGATGATACCAAGATATACGTATTTGGTTCAGATAGGGTCAAGCCTGTGTGGTGGCAACCAGATGAGGAGTACAAAGACAAGTGTGGCTTGCCTACAGTCAAGCATGGTGGTTGGAGTGTCATGGTCTGAGGTTGCATAAGTTCTGCCAGCACTGTCAAGCTACAGTTCATTGAGGTAACCATGAATGCCAATATGTATTGTGACATACTGAAGCAGAGCATGATCCCCTCCCTTTGGAGACTGGGCCGCAGGGCGATATTCCAACATGATAATGACCCCAAACACACCTCCAAGATGACCACTGCTTTGCTAAAGAAGCTAAGGGTAAAGGTGATGTCCAAGTATGTTTCCAGACCTAAACCCTATTGAGCATTTGTGGGGCATCCTCAAACGGAAGGTGGAGGAGCGCAAGGTCTCTAACATCCACCAGCTCCTTGATGTCATCATGGAGGAGTGGGAGAGGACTCCGGGGGCAACCTGTGAAGCTCTGGTGAACTCCATGCCCAAGAGGGTTAAGGTAGTGCTGGAAAATAATGGTGGCCACACAAAATATTGACACTCTGGTCCCAATTTGGACATTTTCACTTAGGGGTGTACTCACTTTTGTTGCCAGCAGTTTAGACATTATTGGCTGTGTGTTGAGTTATTTTGAGAGGACAGCAAATTTACACTGTTATACAAGCTGTATACTCACTACTTTACATTGTAGCAAAGTTTCATATCTTCAGTGTTGTCACATGAAAAGCTATAATAAAATATTTACAAAAATGTGACGGTGTACTCACTTTTGTGAGCTACACTATCTATATATATCTATAGATATATAGATATATATCTATATATCTATAGATATATAGATATATATCTATATATCTATAGATATATATATATCTATATCTATATATAGATATATATATCTATATATCTATATATAGATATATAGATATATAGATATATATATATATAGATATATCTATATATCTATATATATATATATATATATATAGATAGATAGATAGATAGATAGATAGATAGATAGATAGATAGATAGATAGATAGATAGATAGATAGATAGATAGATAGATATAGATATATCTAGTTATAGATATATCTATATATACACATATATATATATTTTTTTTTTTGCACACACACAAATATATATAATTATATATTTTTTTATCAGGAACATTTAAGAGGTGGCAACATTATCGAACTGCAGTACATGAAAGGTACACGTATTGCACTGAACTGCATCTTATACTAAACCAACTGTAATGTCACAATGAGGCTTTTTCTGAAAGGACATTAGACAGTAAAACCTTTGTGTTTTCTCTCAGACCTGCAATCAGACCTGTGGAATACTCTTCAAATGATCACACAGAGAGCCTTATTCTCATCTGCTCAAACTTCCTAAAATTAATTCACCACTAGGGTCCATGCGGCATAAAGACTTCTTTCACAGTCACAGAGGGAAAGCTAAAACTAGGACATTTTTTTTTTCTTTAAAAAAACAGGTTCTGCCAAGATATAGACTGTGATTATAACTGTTACGTTATGAAAGCAATGCAACTCAGAAATAATTTAATTATAAAATTTCAAGCAACGCCTATTAGAGTCTGAGAAATATTCAACCAATGATGTATTTCAAATTCATCGTCTCTCATAGAGATTCAATTTTAGAAGAAAGCAGTAGCTAGTTTAAGAGGCTTAGATCGACTGGAATGTTATGTTAAGAACTGAGGTTGCCCATGAGTATAGCATCCTTTTACTAAAGTGAAATACAGCCACAGGGCAAACGCACCAGCAAAAAGACTACATTTGTTTATCTAAACATTGATATCAAAAAGCATGTTTAAGACTCTGCAATTATCAAAACTGCACGCCAATATATTATATCTTCACTTTTTTTTTTTCCTGCTGGTTTACTAAGCTGCAGCGATACTGTTTTTTTTTTACAGAACTAAGTGATTTTTTTCAGTGATTTCATAATAGAGGCTTTTAAACACAATAGGCTCAACAAAACTTTAATACAAGGATATAAGACAAGATATCAGACATGTGAATGAAATTTTCAAATCTTATTGGGCTGAAACTAACTGCCACTTTTTTTTAAATAATTCTTTATTCTGGTGTGTGAATCGAGCCTGATGTTCATTTAAGACATTGAAGAGATGTCTTACACGTTGCATGCCATTTGATATCAAGCCACCATCCCTCTTACCACTAATAGCTGCTACACCTCCTGTCATCTGTTTGCCACTGACAGCTGGATCTCTTGCTCTCTGCCTACCACTGGATGTAGGAGCGAATACCAACCCCTTCCATTAACCTTTCCTGTTACCGTAACACCAACCGCCGCACTAACTCTGCCTGTAACCCAAGACCAACCCTCTCACTAACCCTTCTTTTAAATCTATCTTTACCAAGAATTAGGTTTCCCCCATGCAGGGCCATCTTACTGAGTGGGCGCCCCTGGGCACTGCCCAGGGGCCCCAGGTTCACATCAGAGCCAGACAAATAGAAATAGCAGTGGGGCAAGGGAGTCAGGCTTAGCGGGCACAGGCAGTCCAGCAGGCAGGGTCACCATCAGGGGGTACAGCCCATACACTAGTAAGGGGCCAAGCATCTAGAAGGGCCCGTCTGTCTGGCCGGGGATGGGAGATGGCAAGGGGAGGTGCAGGAGAGCTCCGTGGCTGCGCTGGCTTTTGGAATGTGTGTGAGTGTCATTGAGCTGACATCGGGCTCTTTGCTGCCCCCTCTGGTAAATTCCTGCATGCGCACCTCTCATGTGTCCTGCACAAGAGCTGGGAGTGTGACAAGGAACACCACCGAACAAGTAAGGGCTGTTCTACAAGTAAGGGGGGGGTGTGTGCGTGTGTCTGTGTACATGTGTGTGTGTGTATGTGTATGTCTGTGTGCATGTGTGTGTGTCTGTGTATATGTGTGTGTATGTGTCTGTGTACATGTGTGTGTGTCTATGTACATGTGTGTGCCTGTGTATGTGTGTGTGTGTCTGTGTACGTGTGTGTGTGCATGTGTACTTGTGTGTCTGTGGCGGTGTACATGTGTGTGTGCGTGTGTCTGTGTACATGTGTGTGCCTGTGTCTGTGTACATGTGTGTGTGTGTGTCTGTGTACCTGTGTGTGTGACTATGTACATGTGTACGTGTGTGTGTCTGTGTACATGTGTATGTGTCATATATACACATGTGAGGGGGCTGAGAGCGTACAGGTGTGAGGGGGGCTGAGAGCGTACAGGTGTGAGGGGGGGCTGAGAGTGTACAGGTGTGAGGGGGGCTGAGAGTGTACAGGTGTGAGGGGGCTGAGAGTGTACAGGTGTGAGGGGGGCTGAGAGCGTACAGGTGTGAGGGGAGGCTGAGAGCGTACAGGTGTAAGGGGGGCTGAGAGCGTACAGGTGTGGGGGGGGCTGAGAGCATACAGGTGTAAGGGGGGCTGAGAGCGTACAGGTGTGAGGGGGCTGAGAGAGTACAGCTCTCTCAGGGATTTTCTATACCAAAGACATGTAGCAGAATACATGTTGGCCTACATTTATGAAGACATGTTTTACATTTTTGCAATTTGATATGTTTCATAGCAGAAAGTAGAAAATATTGTATTTAATTCTTAGGAGTAGGTGCGTAAATTGTGCAGGCTTGTAGGGGCCCCATAGCATTACTTTGCCCAGGGACCCATGATGCTATTAAGATGGCCCTGCCCCCATGGGGTGGGACTTTAAAGGCTCAAGAGGGTATTTGTTTTTCTTAAAAAAGTATATACATTTTATTAAAAATACAGTAAAATTGGGTACACAGAACAACTTTTAAATCTATCACCAGTCCTTTCACTAAGGCTGGGTTCACACATGTGCGCCTGTGGGTTCATTCCTGGGGTCCAGGGTGTGTCTGTTCACAAGTTCAGGTGTGATTCAGGCCAATTTTTGCCTGAATTAGCACCTGAACATGACCCAAACAGGCACCGGACCCTTTCCTAATCCAGACCGTGGCCGCCCTGGACATGTGTGAACCGGCTCTCAATGAGAGCCGGTCACACTTGCCTGTCATGCAAATTGGATGTGGGGAAACCCACATCCAATTTCTTGGATATGTGAACCCAACCCAACTCTCCCTGTAACCGTAGCACCAACATTCACACTACCTCTCCCAATATCCCTAACACCAATGTTCACATTAACCCTCCCTGTAACCCAACACCAACCCCCACATTAACCGTCCTTGTACACCTATCAAAATCTTTGCACTAACATTCCCCGTCCCCATGACCCTACAACCAACCTTCTCATTAAAACTCCCTGTAACCCAAAGCCCTAAACTAATACTCCTTTTTTTGCATATTCACCTCTCCTGAGTTGGGTTCCTTTGGGTCAGAGACCAATCAAAAGATAACAAGCATCTGCTGCTTCAATCTACTACATGTGCAGCATTGTATGACAGCAGTTTTAAATGCTCTTATTATGATATCCTATAGAACCTAAGCAAATGAAGAGAAGATCGTGTGTTCAGAATCTGTAATCTGTAATGTTAATAACATAAATTTTTCATGCTAAAAATTATTTGTCAAAATTATTCGTAACGGAATAATTGTTCAAGTCTGGGAATTGAACTTGCAGTGCCAATGAATACAGGAAGATTTTCAACAGTGCCTAATTTTTATTTACTTGGTGACTAGACAGTGATAGGATATATATATATATATATATATATATATATATATACTTGACAGCAATAAGCCATGTATTTACTTGTAGCTTCTCTGTGAGCAGTGAGTGTACATCTTTTTACTGGTTCATCAATAGGCCATAGTATACAGTAGCACTTTAGTACTTGTTGTTTATCTGTTGATGTTGAATAGGGAATCTGTCATGTGTAGTACCTCAGTACACAGAGATTATACTTGAATGGTACCTGCAATTCCTCTATGGGCAGTTCCAGGGCTAACTAATTGTGGTTGTCCCCCAAAATTAGAAATTAGAAAAAAATATTTTTTACTAAAGTGAATGTATCTATTTAATGTTTGTAACCATATAATTTATACATGTTATATGTGAATAAAAAGTAGCGAAAATACATAGAAAGTGATGCACTACCGGGGCTTGTGAATTTTACACATTACTTACTGTATGTAGTAAATAACAAGGATTATGGTCCCTATCAGTAACGAGGATTTCTTGATATTATGTTCACTACATGAGTAGGGAGATTCTCAGCATGATTTGATCTCCACTGAGATACTATAAATACTTCAGTGAACCACCTCTCAAATTTTGTTTATGTTTTATATGGAGACCCTCTTTTTGAGTTGTCTGGGTAGTCCTTGCTTTACTTTATTGTACTATATACTATTTTGCTTAATGAAAAATATTGAACATACGTAAGGAGGGTTATTTATTTTATTCAATAGGAACAGAAACAAATTTTGCAGTATAATCTGTCCGTTGAGGTCCACAATACAAGTGGGAAACCCAAGATCACCAATATTTGCCGCCCTTGCAATTTCTATTTCCTGACGCATCATGGCAGCACACACAATGGGTTGTGACTCCGCCTCCACAACCTGATAGGACTGGTTAGCTATAAGTTTTGAAGAGGAGCCCACCGCTGCATTCTCCTTTTTTTCCTCACCTAGATGGTTGGACCGGTAAAAGCTGAAGAACCCCTTACCGCTTCGCCCCAGCTAGGTTCAAGCCTCTCCTAGTTGGAAGCCCTGGCTGTACAGTCTCTAAAAGAGCTTTATGCAAGGGAACCCCACTCTGGTGGTCTCAGGGGTTAAAAACAAACAATCCACCTGTGCCTTACAAACCTTAAAGAGGTTTTTTGGTGACATCTGCAGCGGCCTCCAGGTACTAGCTTTCCTTCCTTCTCTGCCCTCTCCTGACATGCTGTATTTCTTTATACACATCTGTGTAATGTGGGCTCCAGGTGCTCTGGGCGCTGTAGTCCCACAGCGTCTTCCTACTATGCATAGCTATGCATAGCACTGGCTCCAGGGCGCACAGGATCTGACATAGGCGGCGTTAGGGCACGCCAGATTCCAAGATGGCGCCGGACGCCGCAAATGGCCACTGCGCATGCGCGGCCGTGACATCAGAGCCACAGCGACGGCGGTATATTTAAAAACGGAGGAATTCTGTCATTTTGCCTCTGTGAGCCCCAGAACATCACCACAGTGCTGCCTTGTGTTTGTTTTTCTGATCCCTGACACTGGTAAGTCTGGAACTCTCATCCTCTCTGCTAAAACTCTGCATTTCTATTCTCTGGGCACCTCCTGTCTTTTAAAAAAAAAAAAACACATACAAACTTTTTTCCTTTCAGATACACTCTATCTCCTTTTTATGGAGGCCGCTGCTCCAGCAGACCATCCACGGGCTACAAGGTAAGGGGGGACAGACATTAGGTAAGTAGTGAAGAGGAGTAAAAGAGAGCCTTGCCACTAATGCTATATTATTTTAATAGCTCTGGCAGATCATCAAGATCAACGCACTCCAAACGCAAGGACCGATCACCTTCAAAACATTCTCAGTCCAGACGAAGTCGGTCAAGAACCTCATCCCACCACCATAGAGATGAGACTTCATCCCGTCAAGCTCGCGATGACCATCGCACCCATCCTGCGGCAAACGCCTGCTGGGTTTCCGGAGCAGTAGCACTACCTGCTAAGCTAGTCTGCCAAGTCTGTTTGGATGAAGCAACCCGTGAAAAAGAAGCGGATGCAAGGGAAGCATCCAATATAATAAAAGAATCTGTGAAAGAGTCTATCATGCAAGTGGCAGCCCACGAATCCATCAGACAGGCTTCAATGGCCTCAACCTCTTATACGCCGCAAGATCTCTCCCCGTCATCCTCCCATACTCTTCAGGAAGACTCCCCAGAAGAGGAAGAAATTCTAATGCCCACTTCGTTTGATTTTGCGCTTATAGATCCCTTCGCAAAATCTGTAAAAGAGGCAATCGGTTGGGAAGAGGACAAAGAGGCACCACGCAAATTAAGAAAGTATTTTCCTAACCTGAAAAGAGACCCTGAAACCTTTCCTTTTATTGAAGAGCTAGAAGAGCTAATAAAGGATGAGTGGCAGAAACCAGATAAAAAAAACAGTCTGAACAACAGGATAGCAAAACTCTACCCATTAAGGGAACCAATGGTGAACCCTCTAATTTCAGCTCCTGTAGTAGATTCCTCACTAATGCGTTTGGCACGACATGTAACTCTCCCGATCGAGGATGCCGTTACCTTTAGGGATGTAATGGATCGAAAAATAGACCTCGATCTTAAGAAAGCCTATTCAGCAGCAGGAGGAGCATGCAGACCAGCGATCACTCTGGCAGCGGTCGGCAGAGCGATTACCTTTTGGGCAGCCAACATTGAGAAATTGTTGCTAGAGGCAGCGGATCAGGAAAAAATCATATCAGCTATGCAAGAACTTAGCCTAGCAGGAGACTTCGTGGCTGAAGCGGCCGTGGATATCATAAGATCTTCAGCAAGGGCGATGTTGGCTTCAGTAATGTCAAGGAGAGCACTCTGGTTAAAACCATGGGTCGCAGATGCGACTTCTAAGTCGACCTGGTGTAGGATTCCCTACGACGGCACCAACTTATTCGGCCCTAAACTAGACACAGCGATTTCAAAAGTTACTGGAGGGAAGTCTGGCCTCATCCCTTCCGATAGAAGGCCCAAACAAAGAAATCCACCGTTTAGATGCCAGTTGCCAGAAAGATACCGAGAGGCAAGATCTTACAAACCAGGAAGGGAATTCAAGCGAAACTGGCGAAATCCCCAGTCGTCCTTTGTGAGGGTGCAAAAACCTAAAGTCCCCAATTCAGGAGAGCAGCAGAAGTCATTTTGATGGCGTGCACGCCCAACCCGCGATAGTAGGAGCGAGGTTGAGGCGATTTACTCAGACTTGGGAAAATCAAATAAGAGATGCCTGGGCGATTTCCACCATCCAGGAGGGTCACGGATGGTCATTCAAACACAAACCTCCAAAAGACCACTTCAGACTGACCAGAACACCATCTTCTATACCAAAACGAAAGATCCTGACCAGTTATATTCAAGAACTATCGCAGAAACAAGCAATCATAGAGGTTCCTCAGGAACAGAGAGGTTTAGGATTCTACTCTCCGCTTTTTCTAGTAGCAAAAAAGACGGGAGATTTGAGGCCAGTGCTAGACTTGAAAGACCTAAACGAAACAATTTCAGTCGAATCCTTCAAAATGGAGAGCCTCCAGTCCATATTACTAGCAATAGGGACAAAGGACTGGATGCTCTCGGTCGATTTGTCCGACGCCTATCTACATATTTCGGTGCACCAAACCTTTCAGAAATACCTACGCTTTGCAATAGGTCATCAGCATTTCCAGTTCCAAAGCCTTCCTTTTGGCATATCGACGGCTCCCAGGACCTTTACAAAAGTCTTACTTCCGATCATAGCTCTCCTAAGAGAAAAAGGTCTAAAGGTGTTGCACTATCTCGACGACATCATCCTCCTGGCCGACAGCCAACAAGTTGCCCTCCAACATCGAGCAGTTCTAATTTCTACACTTCAACAGTTCGGTTGGGTAATAAATTGGGGAAAGAGCAGTCTGGTTCCAACGCAAAGAATGGTCTTCTTAGGCGCAGAATTGGACACCAGTTCCAATACGGTCGGACTGCCTCAAGAGAAGATAGGCCCATTGATTCACAAAATAAAGAACCTTTTGGCGGCAGAACATCTTCCTGCCAGAATGTGTCTGAGCATCCTGGGCTCCATGTCCTCGACCTTCCTAATGATCCAGTGGTCCCAGTGGAACTCAAGGGTCTTTCAAAACGCATTCCTGTCTCAATGGAACGGGTCCTCTATGAAGCAGAGAATAATCATCAGCCAGGCAGTAAAAAGATCGGCATGGTGGTGGACACGGGTCAGCAACCTATCACGCTGTCGTCCCATAGTTCCTCCACTACCAGAAGTGGTCACGACGGATGCCAGTCTTCAGGGATGGGGAGCACATTACCAACATCACGGAGCACAGGGACGTTGGTCTTTCCGCCCACACGGCATAGTCTCCAATGTCCTGGAACTCAGAGCCGCTTGGCAGGCTATTCTAGCATTCGGACCATACCTAGAAGGGAAAAGTGTTCTTACGTATAGACAATAAAGTAGCGGTAAATTACATCCACAGACAAGGAGGTACCAGGAGCAAAACGCTCATGGAGGAAGTGCGTCCCATACTCGAGTGGGCTCAGATCTACCTGACGGATCTGAAGGCGATTTATGTTCCGGGTATACAAAACCAACTAGCGGACGACCTGAGCAGGAAGTTTATATCGAACAACGAGTGGTCTCTCAGTTCCCAAGCCTTTGCTCTCATCACCCACAAATGGGGAATGCCCGACATAGATCTAGCAGCAACCCCAGAGAACAACAAGTGTATTCAATTCTTAGCGAGGAACAATTATCCGACAGCAGCTGGGATCGATTGCCTTCACCACCCATGGGAATTCCACCTGGGATACATTTTTCCTCCAATTCCCCTAATAGCCAGATTTCTGGCCAGGCTGAGGAACTCGACATCCACGGTCATAGCAGTACTGCCCTTCTGGCCAAGGAGGCCTTGGTTCGCGACTATGTTACAACTGAACACAGAAGAGCCGCTTCCGCTCCCGTTGAGCCCGGAGTTACTCTCTCAGGGTCAATTCCTGCACCCGGCACCAGAACGCTTACACCTAACGGCATGGAGGTTGAAAGGGAAAGGCTGCTGGATAAGGGATGCTCACTCAGAGTAGTGGCCACACTGCAACAGGCCAGAAAAAGATCAACAAATGGCACGTACAGCAGGATCTGGGAAAGATTTACTGCATTTGCCCAGCAACATTTTTGGGATCAGTTATCCCCTTCAGTCTATAATATCCTGGAATTCTTGCAGCTAGGCCTGGAAAAAGGCCTGGGTGCGAGCACTCTTAAAGTACAAGTCTCGGCACTGTCCGCAATGATGGGAACTAGATGGGCCCTAGACCCGCTCATAGTTCAGTTCTTGAAGGCATGCATGAAGATAAGGCCGCCCAGAAAACCAGTCTTTCCAACCTGGAATTTGTCCACCGTGTTAGAAGCTCTATCAAAAAAAACATTTCTTCCCCTGCAATCAGTATCCTTATGGGATCTGACGCTCAAATTATCATTTCTGATCGCAATAACGTCTGCCAAACGAGTCTCGGAGATGCACGCTCTATTAATTAAAGAACCACATCTAGTTCTCTACCTGGATAGAGTTGTTCTCAGACCATCAGAACGATTTATACCCAAAGTGACGTCTACCTTCCACTTTAACTCGGAAATCAATCTTCCAGTTTTTCTCTCTAATGAAGGACATCCACACCCCCTAGATGTCAAGTCTACCATTGTTGCCTACCTTGAAGCTACTGAACCATTCAGGAAGGTCGAAAACCTCCTAGTCATTCCGCATGGCCCTAGAAAAGGGCAAGCAGCTTCCCCTAGAACAATAGCGACCTGGTTGATTAAAATCATTAAGAGGACGTACAGTATACAATTGCTCCCAATACCGGATGGTCTAAAAGCCCACTCGACCAGAGCAGTGGCCACCTCCTGGGCAGCGTACTGCAGAGTGTCAGCGGAAACTATTTGCAAGGCAGCAACTTGGTCTTCTAAAAACACGTTCATGTCACACTACAAAATAGATCCGGCTCAATTAACCACGGTTGAGTTCGGAAGATCAATCATTCAATCTAACTCCTCTATACCTTGTACCTGAGTAAATAAAATGCTCTAAAAGCACCCACCCATGTGGCGAGTTATTTCCCATTGTGTGTGCTGCCATGATGCGTCAGGAAAATGGAAAATTGTATACTTACCTTCCGTAATTTTCCTTTCCTGACGCATCCCATGGCAGCACACGGAATCCCACCCTTCTAAGGTGATAGTTACTAAGAATGCAGCGGTGGGCTCCTCTTCAAAACTTATAGCTAACCAGTCCTATCAGGTTGTGGAGGCGGGGTCACAACCCATTGTGTGTGCTGCCATGGGATGCGTCAGGAAAGGAAAATTATGGAAGGTAAGTATACAATTTTCCGTTTTTTCTTTATATAAAGTCCCTTCTTTTTCACAAACTTCTTAATGCATTATTGGAAAGCAAGCATCCCGGATCTCAGCAGAAACACAAAAAACTTTGTATGCGTGTCTTTCTGCCCTCTGGCTCAGTGCTTATCCCTCTACCCCTCACCAGGCTCTGAGCATTACTGACAGGAAAAGGCAAAAAATATTCTCTTTTCTCAGGCACTAGTGTGAAAACAAGTAGGTGTCATTAATTCCAGTTCACTAAGATATAATGATCATTATTACCTGTAGCAATTGTAATTTTCAACACCAGGAGACAATGAGACAACAATAACAATTGCACAGCTAAAAATAACATTGAAGATAACATGTATTAAGCACATTTTTATATCCTCTCCTAATAGTCGTTGACCTCTTAATGATATAATTTGTGACTGATCTGTGATAAGAAATTATTTAAAATTAGCTAAGAATGCAAGTTCCAGGCTTCACTCTGCAGTGGCCTGCGCTGACAGAGCTGAGTAACTGCTGCACCCCTCAATATAAGCTTCTTTACACCGGGTTGATTTACTAAAACTAAAAAAAGTGTGCAAAATCTGGTGCAGCTCTGCAAAGAAACCAATCAGCTTCTAGGTTTTTTCTGTCAAAGCTTAATTGAACAAGCTGAAGTAAATCAACCTCACAGTGCCTTTGGAACTGCACAGTCATATTTTGAAACCTTGCTAGGGTATTGTAACAGGAAAGTCGATGTTAGACTAAAGATGAAAAATTATTAGTATAAAGGCTGTCAGATTGCATTTTCATTTTTGTATCTTCAATTGGGTTTTAAAGTAGAACCAAAGGCAAAACTTTGCCATTTCTGTCCCATTGTGGAGATTTCCCTTCACATCCTGTCCCATAGCCAAGCAGGAAATGAGAGGAAATCCATCCAAAGTGAAGGATTTCCTGGTTGGAAGGTTTTCAATATATTTCTGTTCTGGTGACAACCCAACTATGGGACTTTCTCTCACTTTCACTCTTGTTGATAACAGTAATTAGGACAAATAGAGAGGGTGAATATCCCTAATGGGGGCATAGATAGCAGTAAAAATGCAGCAGTGAATTGAGCCTATAGTGAATAGATTTAGGTGCATTTGCATGTTAAATGCACTCCCAGATGTGAACAACAACAGAATTTTTTATTGCATTATAATATTATAAATAAATATATATATTTTTTTATCAAACCTAGAGTTCTTCCCCAGGCAGATTAAAAATAAATACATACCAGGTTGTACTACTTCGTACACCACAGTGTGGTTGCCTTATTCCAGACTCTACATGGGATACACAATTTGCCCAGCTCAGAAATTTTCAGTTACCTTCATACATACACTTTTATACAGTATTGCTATTCCCCACTTGCAGTTTTCTTCAAATCAGCTTACTTCCATATGTGTATTAAGGACACTCACTCTGTGGCCTTGTCTCTAGATTTTATCAGCACATGGTCTCTAAACTTTACCCCCATCCTCCTGCTTATGCAAATACATTGTAAATGGACAGCTGACCTCAGTGCCACCCTTGAGCATGCAGACTGGTATTATACTTGGATTGTGACCAAATCTTGCTCATAGAACATGTCTGCTTTGGAAACCTCATACAAAGTGCTCTCCTGGCAGCACAAAGTACTAAACATATACCCACCTACACACATATTTACTGCAAAGATAGGGGTACCTACCTACACATTTGGTGGACATGTTGTATAATCATTAGCTTTTGGTCTGCAATTTTCAATATCCTCTCTACTAAATCAGACTAAATCAGATTCATATACTTTATTAATCCCCAGGGAAATTTTTTAAGTCTTGCAGAAACAAAAAACAGGATCACACTGGACTGGATCCTTGAAGAACCAGTTACATCCCCCTCTACTTATTAGACGACCTAGAAACAATCTCTGCCCCCCCAGGAACCCCTTGACCTCTTTTCACTCCACCCCTTTCCTCTTTCACCAAAGCCTCCACCCTCCCACTACCACACAGCACAATCTACCCCCCTCCCTCTGATATTACTTGTTTTTTTTTGTTATTTGTTTTTTTATACCATTGTTATTTTGCCAAGAACCATACACATAGAGTCCTTAGCTGCACTGTAATGTGCTCTTCTGATCTATGCAAGATTACTGAAGACCTATTGTTAGCTAAACCAACAGTGTTCTTAACTGTCATATATCTGAAAAATATTTCTACCAAAATGCCTCCAATAAAAGTAATAAACAAGAAAAATTAGTAATTACCCATTTCTAGACTCATATTGTTTCAGCAGAATAAACTGAATTGTCTCTGTGTTGTACTTAAACACTCACTCTAACACCTATTGATGAATCAGCCGCAAAATGCTTATGGTGTATTATGTGCAAGTAGAGCATGCTAATTTGCATGCACAAACACTCGTGCTTTACATGGTGTGAATGCAAACAAAAAAAGAAAATATCTGATTACATCATTAGAGTGAGAAGATTGTATTGAATGCCATTTATTTAAGAAAAGAAAAAAAAGAGAAAATAGACAAAATTAAAAGGTGAGCACACTCATTTTCACTCAATTTGTTTCTATATAACCCTTTAGCAACTCTTAGTTAACTTTAATCAGCTGTAACTCATTATTTTCTCCCCTTAAAGTGCTATTAAACCTAAATGCAAACATTGATTACATTACAGCCAGATAATTTTCTTTTTTAAGCTTTCTTACCCTTATTTTGACCTGGTGGTCTGGCCAGTCAGTTTGTTGTCATTAAAATGAACAAGCATTCTTGAAGATGTAGCATTTAGAGAGATGAGATAAACTATTTACCACTGACAGGTCCTTACAATGATCAGATTTTTAATGTATTTATTAAAAACCTTTATCACAAAAGAACTGCTTAATAAGCGTGAGCTGTAGTTTGGCTTCAATTTGTTAGTGTATCACTCCCCTACCCCCAGACTGAGAATGCTGCTGTCCAAAGGTGCCCCTGTTCTCTTTCATCCAGAGTGGGGGCACACTAATACTGGAGGTGTGTTACTGGCCAGATCATCAGGTGAAAATGCATAAAAAAAGAAAATAATGCAGCTACCACATCTAATAATTGTTAAGCTGCAATATATAGAATTTTTAGTTTTGGGTTCAATATAACTTTAATTGTTTTTTTTCCTGCCTGCTTTATTAATTCTATTTTTTAACTATTAATGTTTAATTGTTTTCCTTTTTATTTTCTTTATTAGCATTTTTTGCATAAACAATGCATTAAATTGTAGCTTAATTTTGCAATTCTTTGTACCAGAATCATACTTTTTTCACGCTATATATATTGTATACTTTTATCTACAGTGGCACAAAATGTATTGCTTTGCTATTCTAAGTAATGACAAGGTTTTAATGTGAAGTGAAGGGGGGGGGGGGGGGCTATTGGCTAGGGCCTCATTTTAAGGTCCCAGAGGTTTCTCTACAAAAAAACAGAGTCTATTTTTGAATTCACTTTCACCCATCAATGCTATATTGATTTCCACAGTAAACGTAATATAATGCTATTAACATGCTTACCAGATTGGAGAAAGACACAAATGCCTTTATTAAACTGCTGCTACTTCTTAATTGTCCAGTTGTAGGCTGGAATGTGTGCTGGATCAGCTGTATTTCAATTGCAGTGTAGCAAGTAGATAGGTCCAGGACCTACTTACTTGCTGCCTGGCAGGGTTTCTTGGATCACAATAGTGGCTGAATTTTTTTTGTTTTTGTTTTTGTTTTATGGAATACATAGATAAAACAATGCCCTATATAGGTTTGTCTGTGTGCTTTCATAGTGTATCCACCCCAGCACTGATCTATTATCAATTGTTACCAGGACAAAATTAAATTAATTTAAGCCCCCATCTCTAATATTAAATAAATAATTTCTGTATTATAGAGTGTACATATACTGCTTCTGTTGGATTGGACAGAATTTCAAATGTTCCATATCACTTCAAGCTCTGTTTACAACAAAATATCCCTAAGAGAGATTACTTCCGAAGAATCTTAATTTACAAATTCTGAAAGTAGTACAGTTAATGAAAAGTCAGTGTGATCTGTTTAAATACAGAGAAATTCGGGTTGGTTAATGTGTAATATTTTGAACTAAAAAAGATTTCAAGGTAATCAAAATAGTTACAGAAGATGGTGACGAGCTAAAGAAATCAAAAGAAATGCAGGTAGGCAACATAAATGCAGGCACATATACTGTATCTAAAGCAAATGTGTTATTTTACCATTTACCAACAACATACAATCTATTGAGATTTTAATTGCATCTACATGACCATTAGATGGGGGAGATGCATATTATGTTAATGGTGGCATTCCGTTAAACCTTGCCTCGGCAACACATGAACCTTAAATGGAATATAAAAAGACAGAAAGTAAGGTCTGAGAAGGTTCGCTTCAACACATTGGATCTCCTTTCTCTTGGTACAATAAAATGTTGTTTTACGGTCTGTGTATTTTAAGAAACCTTTTTTTTTTTTTCCAAGGAGAAAGGCTACACTTTCATTCCAGTGGTAAGATAAACACAGCTATAGGGCAGTGCAGAGCTGTGGTCAGGTCTAAATATTGGCTCACAGCCACAAAGAACTTTGGAATCTCTCTTTACAGACAAGTGTTGACCTGGACTCTTAGTCATATGAATTAAACCTTACATTCTGCTGCCAGCACCTCACTGAAACCCTTTTTTAATTCCCTTTTCCTATTTTACCTATCTTTTTTTCATGATGCTTTTTCATTATAGCTCCATTTTCCCATTATCATCCTTTTACTTTCTTATTTCCTGCACACCAAGATAGATAGATAGGTGGATAGATAAAGCTGAACTCTACATAAAATAAAAATTGGGACTTCCCCTGCGCTGCAAAGGTTAAATGCTTGTTTTTGTATTGGGGGTACAGAAAAATCAGTCACACCTTAGCAGCTCGAGATCTTCTCCACTCTCCACTTTTTGGCAGGCCCTTGGTTTTCTTACTTTTAGTCCTGCATAGTACCTGATGACTTATCAGTGTGCTTATGCGACTGATTGCACAGCAAAGAGAAGCAGCTTCAGGGGATGGGTCATGCAGCTTGGTAGAAGCCTACAAGAGCAAGGAATAAGGTAAGTATAATTGTTTTTTCCCCCTAGCCAAAAAATAATTTTTAACATGTGCAGTGCACTTGCAAGGGTCACATTTTATTTTTACTCTTGTTTACCATGTTGTGTTGGCTCAAGAGATAAAGTATAACTAAAAGCAACACTTTTTTAGATTTGGATTTAGTGGTGAGAGAATAGAACAAGATTTTTATTACAGTCTCTCCATTATGAAGATTCACTCTCTCTAGTCCTGATTACCAATGTCACTGGGAATAAAAGTGAGCGTGAATTCAAATTTTTGAGTTGCCAATAGAACAGACATAGAAAGAAAATCCTCAAATACGTGCACTTGATCCTGCACCGACTGTCTCTTATTATTATGCAGGATTTATATAGCGCCAACAGTTTACGCAGCGCTTTACAACACAAGGGCAGACAGTACAATTACAACACAGTTTAATACAGTTGGACTCATAGAGCCCTGCTTATTAGAGCTTACAATATAAGAGACTGTCTAAGAGGAGATTTCCTTCACATTGGAAAGGTATCTTCTCACTTCACATTGAGGTCACAGATCAGGAAGTGAATGGAAATTTCCCTAGTGAGACAAAGAGGGCAACATGAAAACTGACAGCAGTTTTCCTATTATCCTCTCTTATTATATGCAAACTGAAAAAGAAAAAATTGGGCTTCAGCTATACTTCGAAACACATCTTCTTGGCAAACATGAATGTGTGGGCATTTAATGGTTACTCATAGACGTAAGATTTGGTTAATTATGATTGGATCAAATAATTATTTGTTAACCGCTTGCCGACCAGCCGCCGCAGTGTTACTGCGCCAAAATGGCACTGATAGGGGAAACGACGTTACCTTATGTCGGTTCACTTTTTCGCAACTAGGGGCGCGCGCTGGCAGCGTGTGCCCGGAGCCAATGCAAGTGGCTCCCGAGATGTGAAAGAGTGAGAACCGGGATTTGTGTGTGTAAACACACAGATCCCGGTTCTTTCAGGGGAGTAGAGACAGATCATGTGTTCATACAATCTCTCTCTCCTCCTAGACAGTCCCTTCCCCCTACAGTTAGAACACACCTAGGGAACACAGTTAACCCCTTGATCGCCCCCCTAGTGTTAACCCCTTCCCTGCCAGTGACATTTATACAGTAATCAGTGCATTTTTATAGCACTGATCGCTGTATAATTGTCAATGGTCCCAAAAATGTGTCAAAAGTATCCAATTTGTCTGCTGCAATATCGCAGTCCCGATAAGAAATGCAGATCGCCGCCAGTACTAGTAAAAAAAAAAAATTACAATAAAAATGCCATAAATCTATCCCCTATTTTGTAGACGCTATAACTTTTGCACAAACCAATTAATATATGCTTATTGTGATTTTTTTTTTTACCAAAAATATGTAGAAGAATACATATCGTCCTAAACTGAGGAAAAAAATGTGTCTTTTTGATAAAGAAATGTGGGATATTTATTATAGCAAAAAGTAAAAGATATTGTGTTTTTTTTCAAAATTGTCACTCTTCTTTTGTTTATAGCGCAAAAAATAAAAACTGCAGAGGAGATCAAATACCACCAAAAGAAAGCTCTATTTGTGGGGAAAAAAAGGACATCAATTTTGTTGGGGTACAATGTCACACGACCGCGCAATTGTCAGTTAAATCGACGCAGTGCCGTATCGCAAAAAATGGCCTGGTCATTGAGCAGTCAAATCTTCAGGGGCTGAAGAGGTTAATTTGCAGCTAGACATATGACATAGACATATGCTAACCAGCTGAACTAGAGGGAAAAACTGATCATCCAGGATGTTGTTTTTACTGGTTTATTGCAATAGTTCCTGCAAAATAAAAGTCATTCCTAAGGGTGTGAGCAGATACCCCCAACACTGACAACCCAAAGGTTATTGTAAAAACAATCCTTCAGTCATCACATGTTCCCATTGCTGTCTCATGTCTTTAGGTAGTGTAGGAAAAAAATTTAATTTACTTACTTAATTTACCATATCCCAGAGTGACGCTGTAAAATCATTAGGAAAAAAAACAAATTGTATCACATGCTGCTGTTTGGTTTTGTTCTACATGCATCTCAGTTTTCGGAATAGAGTAGGAAATGATCAGGGCTGCATTACTACTATTATGTTGTTATACAGGATTTATATAGCGCCAATATCTTATTTTCTCTTTCCCCACTGGGAACCTTACCTCCACTTGTTGTCCTTGTGACAGGGGGGCAGTGGGACAGGAAGTAACAGGAAATCTCTTAAACTGAGACCGACTTCACATCAAAAACACATTTCAATAGAGTGGGGAAACAATGCAACACTGGTTAAAGGAGTTGTAAAGGCAGAAGGTTTTTTATCTTAATGCATACTATGCATTAAGATAAAAAAACTTCTGTGTGCAGCAGTCCCCCCAGCACCCCCCCCATTAACCTACCTGAGCCCCTTCTCTCTCCAGCGATGTCCACAATCCCCTCAGCCATCCAGGACACTTCTCCTGATTGGCTGAGACAGAGTAGCGGAGCCATTGGTTCCCACAGCTGTCAGTCAGCCAATCAGGGGAGAGAGTGGGCGGAGCCAGGCCGGGGCTCTATGTCTGAATGGATAAACAGAGCTCTGACTCGGCTTGGGTGCCCCCTGTAGCAAGCTGCTTATCGAGAGGTACTCAAAGGGGGTAGGGGCTAGGAGCAGTGAAGAGGCCGAGTAGAGGAGGATCTGGGCTGCTCTGTGCAAAACCAACTGCACAGAGGAGGTAAGTATAACATGTTTGTTATTTAAAAAAAAAAAAAAAGCCTTTACAATTACTTTAAGTGTGTATGGATCTTTGTTATTTCCTGTGCCAGTAATGCCCATTCATCTAATTTTTTGTTTAATTGTCATAGGGATAAAAAGTAAAAAGAAATCTTATGCCGCGTACACACGATCGGAATTCTCATCGGAAAAAGATACGACGCTGAAATTACGACCGCCAAGAACGCGGTGACGTACAACACTACGATGAGCCGAGAAAATGAAGTTCAATGCTTCCGAGCATGCGTCGAATTGTTGCCGAGCATGCGTAGGGATTTTGCGCATCGGAATTGCCACAGACTATTGCATTTTCGGATAGGAACTTTTCCTGACCGAAAAATTGAGAGCATGCTCTCAATCTTTTGCTGGCTGGAATTCCGCCAGCAAAAGACCGATGAAGCATACACACAGTCGCATTTTCTGACGAAAAACTCTCATTGGTCTTTTGCGGGCCGAAATTCCGATTGTGTGTACGCGGCATAACTGATTGAGTCATTAACAGCAATAAACTCCAGACTTGAATTCCTAATCCTTCTGCACTCTATTTTATTGGCTGCAGCTAGCCTTTTGTCATGCAAATTTAACCTGGACTGTAGCCGAAAACTTTCTTTATTGCTGCTGTGTTATCGTTCTGAAATGTGGACAGGGTTAAACTAAATATTCATTATTGCAGAAGTTTAGCAACCATCTTTAAGGAGACCACTTTAAAATGCTAATCTATGGTGTGTCTCCAGTGCAGCGGGCAGCCATTTTGGCTGGGTCTGGATCGACTGGAGCATTGTGATTGGTTGATGTAACAGGGTAAGGGGAAGTGTGTCTGAAGGCTGGTGAGGAGAGAGGAGATGAGAAGCTTGAAGCAAGCAGGTGTGTGGGAAAGAGACTGAACTGTTGCTGCCGGATGAAAGGATCCCTGCCATAGCTGACCATAATAAGATGAGAACTCAGAGAAGTAGAGACTGAAACCCTTCTTCCCATGAGGGTGTAATCTTGACACCTTGTGAGATCAGACTGTGCTAGAGAACACTCCCACCACTTGTAAGAAAGAAAAAGATGGATTGTCTCGTCAGGAATGAAAGCTGCATCACAGTAACTCTTATCCCTGTCTGACTTGAACTTTTATTGAATCAGAGCATTGGTAAGAGCCTAACATACAATTTAATCTGTTGTCTGCTGGGAACTGTTGTGCTTTCTTTAAGGGCCCCAATTTTTTTTTTTTCATCAGTCACTGGCCAGTGGGATAAAACGCAGACTGTTAATCACTTAAGCCCCGGACCATTTGGCTGGCCAAAGACCAGAGCACTTTTTGCGATTCGGCACTGTGTCGCTTTAACTGACAATTGCGCGGTCATGCAACGTGGCTCCAAAACAAAATTGATGTCCTTTTTTTTCCCACAAATAAAGCTTTCTTTTGGTGGTATTTGATCACCTCTGCGGTTTTTACTTTTTGCGCTATAAACAAAAAAGAGCGACAAATTTGAAGAAAAAGCAATATTTTTTACTTTTTTTGCTATAATAAATATCCCCAAAAAATATATAAAAAAACATTTTTTTTCCTCAGTTTAGGCTGATACGTATTCTTCTACATATTTATGGTAAAAAAAATTGCAATAGGCGTTTATTGATTGGTTTGAGCAAAAGTTATAACGTCTACAAAATAGGGGATAGTTTTATGGCATTTTTATTATTTTTTTTTACTAGTAATGGCGGCGATCAGCGATTTTTATCGTGACTGTGACACTGTATCGTGATCGGACACTTTTGGTGCTATTTTGGGATCATTCACATTTATACAGCGATCAGTGCAATTAAAAATGCATTGATTAATGTGTAAATGTGACTGGCAGTGAAGGGGTTAACCAGGAGGGGGCGCTGCAGGGGTTAAGTGTGTCCTAGGGATGTGTTCTAACTGTGGGGGGATGGGCTATGTGTGACACGACACTGATCACCGCTCCCGATTACAGGGAGCGGTGATCAGTGTCAGTGTCTTTAGGCAGAACGGGGAAATGCTTGTTTACATCAGCATTTCCCCATTCTTCCTCTCCGTGAGACGATCGCAGGTATACATCGAGTTCGCGGAAAGAGGTAATGCTGCTCTACAAGCTCCGCAGACCATAAAGAAAAAACCTCCACCCTGAATGTGGATCAGGTGCAGACTGTGCACAAGTCTATAGTAGCAAGGAAAACTGGACTGCTGCACTCTGAGAATGGTCATCTTTATTTCATAGGTTAAAATCCAACAAAGTCATCAGATATGATCGGAAGATAGCAATAGCTAACGCATTTCACATACAAAGATGCTTACTCATAACTCATCGAGTTTGCGGGACCCGCGATCACACTCATGGAGCTTGTGGCAGGGTTGACAGTTTTATATACTGTTGCTAGGTAAATGCAATTCATTTATATTAATTACTGTTATGCCCCGTACACACGATCAGACTTTCCGCCAACAAAACCGTGGATTTTTTTTCAAAGGTTGTTGGCTCAAACTTGTGTTGCATACACATGGTTACACAAATGTTGGACAACAATTCCGAATGTGAGAACGCGGTGACGTACAACACGTACGATGAGCCGATAAAAAGGAAGTTCAATAGCCAGTGCGTCACCCTTTGGGCTCCTTCTGCTAATCTTGTGTTTATCTCATGTTAGTAGAAGTTTGGTGAGAGACGATTTGCGCTTTTCAGCCTCATGCTTTTCAGTTTGTTTCTGCTTTTCAGTTTGTGCTTGTCGGTTCGTATATGTTCTTCAGTGCATGTTGTCAGTTCGTTCCTGTCTTTCAGTGCGTTCTATTTATAGTTTGCTTCTGTTTTTCAGTGCGTTCTCGTTTTCTAGCCATGTTGCGGGTACGTACTCATTGTAGAGTCCGTGCTGTTGTTGGGCTTGGTGTTGGAGTTCTTGCTTTGACCCAAGTCCAGTCCATGAACAGGGGGAGGAGGGGTTCATGGACCAAGAATTGGTTACTTAATCGTGACCAATTCTCTCATATGCCTTTGCTGCGGGAGCTCCAGGAGAATAATCCTGATCATTTCAGGAATTATCTCCAGATGACAGACCCCGTTTTTCACCGTCTGTTGGCTTTGCTTACCCCCTATATTACCAAGCAGGACACCTGCATGCAGCAATGCGTCAAGCCATCACTCCCGAGCAAAGGCTCGTTACCACCTTGCGGTACTTGGCAATGGGGAGAAGTCTCCAGGATATTAAGATTACGACTGGGATCTCCCCCCAGGCTCTGGGAATCATTATTCCAGAGACCTGTTCTGCCATCATACAGGTCCTGCAGAAGGACTATATTAAGGTAAGTTTTATCCTTTAATATCACATTCTATGTATTTAATGTTTGCTAATTGTATTGTATTGTATTTATTTCATCATTCCATAATTATCATGATTGTAATATGCAGTGAATATCCTCTTTGTCCTCATGCATGCTGTAAGCTTTTAATGTTCCTTTTTTTGTCCTTTATGCATATTTGCCTTCACCAGCCTCCCCAGAATGCTATCCTGGGCCCATACACACCTAGCCTAGTAACTTAACAATGTATTTTGACAGCTCCATTGTAGTGCTTACCCTAAACACCCCCTAAAATGTGTGCACATGTTATTGTTGTCCATGCATGCATAGTGCAAGAGGTTTTTTTTGAGGGGCCAAAACTCATTTGGAACCCTCCCTCCCCCCCAACCGCTAAGTCAACCGATACCAATACTCTATCTGCTGACTTTGCCAAACCCATACACACTATACCTACCTCTTTTGTGATCAGATTTATGGATGAATTCAGCAAACTATGTAGTGCAAGTGCCTGCCTGAATACTTTCAAATGGTGCTGAAGAAGCAAGAAATGGAGATAGGGGACTTTTAAGGTACATAGAGAATGAACATACTAGGATCTAAAAATTAAATTATTTATTTCAAAAAGTTCATAAAAAGTGAAAAATACAGTGTGTAACACAGTCATAGGTACATACACATTTGTCTATTGAGTGACAACGAAACAGACTGTAATCACATATATATAAATAAATATTATGTCCACAATTTTCAACATGTTTAGCTGATATGGCTTCATCAGGAAAGGGACATAGTGCTTTATTTAGTGACCATAAAAACATACATTTTTCTAGCTCTTGGTGTATGAGAAGAAAAAAAGAAAAACATACAAAGTTAATGCATAATGCCAACCTAATTCCAACTTGGCTGGTGTAACATTTGAGGACCTGAGAGCCCTACAGGATCTAATGGACCTGTGGGATGAGAGCAATCCTGAAGAGGTGGGTTATGTATTTAATCCTTCAGGGGTGGGGTCTGGAGTACCTTGTACCCAGCCCCTGGTCACCAGACCCTTCCTTTTGAACACTCCTAGTAGTTTTTCCTTTGGTAGAACCAAAATCTACAAACCCAAATCTAGATCATTCCCGATTCTTCAAGGGAACTCAAATATTTGGGCCTTCATGATTCAAGTCACCAAGGAAATAGAGTCCACTAATTGGCAGCATGGTTCGGTACCTAACTTATCAAAAAATCTCAAACAAGCATTGCGCAATCTTAGTTCCAAAAAAACATTGTGATAAAGCCATCCGATAAAGGGGGTAACCTTGTCATCATGGATACGGACCAATCTGAGACAATGTGTTATGACATTATCCTGAATAAGACCTGGTACAGATCTGTTCCAGCATCCCATGTAAACTACTATGCGACCAAATATTGTGACATCATAACAAGGGACAAAAATAAAGGCACCATAGACCAAAAAACTTTTGAATTCTTGAACATGACCAACTTTACTACTCCTACATTTTCTTGTCCCCCGGGCCGTCCCACCATATCTGGGTGTGGCTCTTTAACAGAAAAAGCAAGTCAGCTAGTGGATGAATATTTGTACCCACATGTCAAAGGCTTATTTTCATATGTAAAGGATACTATCGAACTACTAAAAATCACAGATGGATTGGTGCTGCCTCCGGGTTCCTGGTTGGTTGCGATAGATATTGAAGCCCTTTACAATTCCATACCGCATACAAGGGGGGTTGAGGTCATACGTGAATTTTTGGCTGAACGTGATATTGACTCTCAGAAATACAATGATTTTGTTGTTGAACTATTGAGCTTCATCTTGACCCATAACATCTTTATATTCAAGGGTTCCCACTACCTCCATGTGCAGGGATTTGCTACGGGGGCCAAATGTGCCCCCTCTTATGCAAACCTGTACCTGGGGGGTGGGAAGGGGATCTGTTCTCAGATTAATCCAGATCGGCAGAAATTAGTCAGATACTACCATGGAACCGTTATATCGATGATGTTCTGATGGTTTGGGCAGGATCAAAAGAAAGTCTATTGAGATTTTTGGAGAGTCTGCAAACGAACACCTATAATCTCAAATTTACCTATGCTTTTGATCAGTCTAGAATTACCTTTTTAGACGTGAAAATTTTTATCAATGAGTCAGGAGCATTATGCTCCACTCTATATAGGAAACCATCAGCAGGCAATGGTTTACTACACGCCACGAGTTCTCATCCTGAGAGACTGATCAGGAGCATACCGTATAGTCAATTTTTACGCATCAGACGAAATTGCACGCAGCAGGAAGATTTTCAGAGGGAAACAAATAGACTGCGTGATCGACTTTTGACCAGGGGTTACAGCAGGACATGCCTGAAGAAGGCATTCAACAGGGTGAATTGCCAGAACAGGCATGCCATGTTGTATAAACCTAGACATGAGAAAACAACAACATCAACACGTATCATAACAAAGTTTAATCGACAACACAGAAAGATACGGAATATTTACAACAAATTTTGGTATTTGCTGACAGCAGACCAAAAAATGTTTGTCAAACCGTATCCAGGAATTACGTATAAGAGGTCCCGGTCACTACGGGACATCTTGGTGGCTAGCCACTATCAAGATATAGACACAGCTAGACCCCAAATACCTGGCACTTACCGATGTGGTAGGTGCAATTTTTGTGCCTTCATTCTTGAGGGAAGAAATGTTTTACTCCTGGACAATAAAACATGGACCCCCAAATACAGGACAAACTGTCAGTCAGTGGGCTCAGTCTATTTAATGAAGTGCTCCTGCGGAGCCTTCTATATAGGGAAAACGAAACGCCCCCTATACTGTAGGATTAGGGACCACATTTCTTTAATCGCAAAACACAGGATGGAGACACCCATCAGTCGCCATGTAGGATTATATCATAATTTCAATCTTAAAACCATTGTTTTTTTCAGTTTGGAGCATTTACCTCAACAGGAACGTGGGGTGATCTGGATAAGAAGTTATTACAGTTAGAGACCAGATGGATTTATTCATTACAGGCAACTTGGCATCCGGTGCTCGATGAGGGAATCAGTTATAAACCCTTTTTGTAACAGGCTTGCATTTCCCCCCTTTTTTTATGCCATCACATCCCCCTGGTTGTCTCGTCCCTTACTTTGCCCTGAGAGTTTGGAGAGCCGGGCTGGGTTCAGAGGGGATCCTGCGACATGCAATTGCCAGTCTTTTTCCTCTTATAATGAGGTATTGTTGTATTGTTATTAATTAATATGTAATATACATTGTGTAAGAAACATTTCATGTTTGATGGTTTTGATTAGGTTAATTGATGCAAAATTTCTGTAAGGAGATATATCACACACACGTGACTTTGTTTCAATTATCTATTCTACTGTCTCCCCCCTCTTCCCCCTTTTTTTTTTTCTTTTATGCACATACACATCCATTTGTGCTGCGCAGCCCACTCTGGGGTTTTCCCCCCCTTTTCTTGGCCATAGATCCCCGTACGGATGCCCGAGGGTGTGCAGCGGGATTGGTTCTCCCCCCAGGGGGTTTCCACATTCTGCTGCATGCCCGCCCTGTGTGTGCCCATGGGTCACAGTATCCTGTAAATACATCCTACATAGCCTACAGACACGCTCCATTTCCAGGCGGTGTCTGCACTGCAGGTATGGGGTGGGGTCTCGTGGCAAGTGTCTGCGTTTTTTTACTTCCAACTTCTGGGTCAAATTCTGTGCCTCCCACACCCTCATTACAGCGTCTGCGTTGGCATCATTACGGTATGAGGTCACACGCCGGAATTTGGCGCCAACGGGGGGGGATAGCCCATCATGGCGTTTGACATGATGAGTCTCTGGGAGCTTGTGTGTCAATGGGCGGCTGCTACAGGTAATTTAAATGCTCTAGTTAGCAATATGCTAATTCCCTTGAATATGTATTAAAGCCTGCATACTATGGCTGAGCCCTTGCTACTTTAATAATAGTATTTTCATCTTTCTTTTACTTTGTTTGCTGTCTTTTTTGATAGGTTTGATCTTGCAATTGCACCTTTTGATTATTGGCTGTGACATCTGACCATCTTTTTGTCGTGACGTATACACCTCTACTGCCTCGCGGTTATTATGTCCGCTGGGTATTGAGGGCTTTTGAAAAGTAGGTATTATTACCGGCTTTTGTAATATCTTTAATATAAGTGCAATTCACATGCAGCTATATCAATTTGAAGATAATCCCTCTATCCCGCCCATATGAGCTCCCAGCAAATATTCTGCCTGAGATTTCTCTACTCTGGGGGTGAGTTCATGTTTAATTGAAGCCTGTTTTGAACATGCCCTCCCCCTGCTTAAATCCTATAAATTTTGAATACACGTTATGTGTTACAGGCACCGTTTTGTGAGTCTGGATAAAAATAACATCTCCCCCTATGGGAGATCTGGCCACTTTGGGACCAAGGTGTGGATAAGCGTGGATAAATCACCTGTGAGTAGGGATGAGCTTCGAGTTCGAGTCCAACTCATGTTCCACTCGAACATCGGCTGTTCGCCAGTTCGCCGAACAGCGAACAATTTGGGGTGTTCGCGGCAAATTCGAAAGCTGTGGAACACCCTTTAAAAGTCTATGGAGGAATCAAAAGTGCTAATTTTAAAGGCTTATATGCATGGTATTGTCATAAAAAGTGTTTGGGGACCTGGGTCCTGCCCCAGGGGACAAGGATCAATGCAAAAAAATGTTTTAAAAATGGCCGTTTTTTCAGAAGCAGTGATTTTAATAATGCTTAAAGTGAAACAATAAAAGTGTAATATTCCTTTAAATTTCGTACCTGGGAGTGTCTATAGTATGCCTGTAAAGGGGCGCATGTTTCCCGTGTTTAGAACAGTCTGACAGCAAAATGACATTTCAAAGGAAAAAAAGTCATTTAAAACTACTCGCGGCTATTAATGAATTGCCGGTCCAACAATACACATAAAAGTTCATTGATAAAAACGGCATGGGATTTCCCCACAGGGGAACCCCAAACCAAAATTTAAAAAAAAAAGTGATGTGGGGGGTGCCCCTAAATTCCATACCAGGCCCTTCAGGTCTAGTATGGATATTAAGGGGAACCCTGGCCAAAATTTAAAAAAAAAATGGCGTGGGGTCCCCCTCAAAATCTATACCAGACCCTTCAGGTCTGGTATGGATTTTAAGGGGAACCCCGTGCCAAATAAAAAAAAAAAATGGTGTGGGGTTCCCCCAAAAATCCATACCAGACTCTTATCCGAGCACGCAACCTGGCAGGTCGCGGGAAAAGAGGGGGGAATGAGAGAGCGCCCCCCCTCCTGAACCGTACCAGGCCACATGTCCTCAACATTGGGAGGGTGCTTTGGGGTAGCCCCCAAAACACCTTGTCCCCATGTTGATGGGGACAAGGGCTTCATCCCCACAACCCTTGCCCGGTGGTTGTGGCGGTCTGCGGGCGGGGGGCTTATCGGAATCCGGAAGCCCCCTTTAACAAGGGGACCCCCAGATCCCGGCCCTCCCCCCGTGTGAAATGGTAAGGTACCATTTCACAAAAAAACTGGCAAAAATTTTAAAAATGACAAGAGACAGTTTTTGACAATTCCTTTATTTAAATGATTCTTCTTTCTTCTATCTTCTTTCTTCTATCTTCTATCTTCCTTCGGTTTCTTCCTCCATCTTCTTTTTCTTCTGGTTCTTCTGGGTCTTCTGGTTCTTCCTCCGGCGTCTTCTTCCCTTCTTCTCCTCGGGCCGCTCCGCATCCATGATGGCATGGAGGGAGGCTCCCGCTGTGTGACGCTTCTCCTCTCCTGACGGTTCTTAAATAAAGGGGGTGGGGCCACCCGGTGACCCCGCCCCCCTTTGACGTACGGGGACTTGACGGGGACTTCCCTGTGGCATTCCCTATGACGTCAGAGGGGGGCGGGGTCACCCGTTACGAAGAAGAAGATAAGAAGACGCCGCGGAGGAAGATACCGGACGAGAACACTTTAAGCATTATTAAAATCACTGTTCCCGAAAAAACGGCCGTTTTTAAAACTTTTTTTGCATTGATCCATGTCCCCTGGGGAAGGACCCAGGTCCCCAAACACTTTTTATGACAATAACTTGCATATAAGCCTTTAAAATTAGCACTTTTGATTATTCATGTTCATGTCCCATAGACTTTAATGGTGTTCGCGTGTTCGAACAAATTTTTTGCCTGTTCGCAAGTTCTGGTGCGAACCGAACAGGGGGGTGTCCGCCTCATCCCTACCTGTGAGCAACATCATTTGAGCACACCTTCACGCCCCTCAAGGTATGGGAGGTGGATTGCCCTTCCTCTTTTTTTTTTCTCTGTTATTGTTACATGTGTTGATAATAGACAACGAAAATATTATGCATTAACTTTGTATTTTTTTCTTTTTTTTCTTCTCATACACCAAGAGCTGGAAGAATGTATGTTTTTATGGTCACTAAATAAAGCACTATGTCCCTTTCCTGATAAAGCCATATCGGCGCAACATGTTGAAAATTGTGGACATAATATTTATATATATATGTGATTACAGTCTGTTTCACTGTCACTCAATAGGCAAATGTGTATGTACCCATGACTGTGTTACACACTGTATTCTTCACTTTTTATGAACTTTTTGAAATAAATAATTTAATTTTTAGATCCTAGTATGTTCATTCTCTATGTACCTTAAAAGTCCCCTATCTCCATTTCTTGCTTCTTCTGAACTTTAGGGATGTTGGTACTATATTAGGTTAAGAGTCTTGGAACTGAATTCTGCCCATTTTTTTTTTCAAATGGTGCTGTTTCAAGTTTTGTTCCCCATTATCTTGATAGGTAATTTCAGAATGTAAAAATGTGCTTCAATTTGGACAGTGTGTATTCATATTTTTCGATTATGTTACTTCTTACCTGTCCAGTCTGCTCCCAATAGTGTAAGAAAGGAGTAGCTGGCCAAAGTAACACACATTATTTATGCATTCATCTCTCAATGAAGTGGTGATGGTTACCTGTCCAAAACATCTCCCCCCCACGCTAACATTTTTACAATATGATAAGTGGACCTTATACTTTTGACTTTAAATATATATTATACCTATGTTGGCCAAGCATGTTTGTGTCTAATCTGCTTGCAATGTCATGTGCAAAAGTACTATTTTTTTTTTCTTGTTTGACTCCACAGTTTCCTTCCAACCCACAGGAATGGCCTCCCAATTCGCCCAGCAGTGGGACTTTCCCAACTGCGGTGGTGCGATAGATGGTAAACACATACAGATCGTCCCACCCCCCAACTCGTTGTCGTACTACTACAACTACAAGGGGTACAGTAGTATTGTGTTGTTGGTGGTGGGGTCGGCAACTTATGATTTTTGTATCTGGACGTGGGGAAGAATGGCCGTATGTCGGATGGAGGAGTCATCACCCAGACTGAATTCTACAGATGTTTTCAGAATGGCAGCTTGGGATTGCCTCCTCCAGTGGATAATGTGGCAGGCCTCCCATTTGTCTTTGTGGCAGATGAGGCCTTTGCGCTGGGGGAGCATTTGATGAGGCCATTCCCCATGAGAACCCTAACCCCAGACCAGAGGGTTTTTAATTACTGGCTGGCCCATGCCAGAAGAGTGGTGGAAAATGCCTTTGGCATAATGGCCAGCCGGTTCCGTCTTTTTCTAACGGCCATAAATATGGCCAAATACAAACTGAACCATATAATTTTAAGTTGCTGCATTTTACATAATTTTATGAGTAAAAATGCAGCCAACTATCTGGCCTCAGTTGCGACTGAGGCCGGCTCACCGGAAGAAACAATGATGGCACTCGAAGCTGGCCATCCTGGCTTGCCCCCCAAAGCGCCTGCAAAGTAGGGGAAAGCTATCTGGAGTATTTTGTGGGTAGGGGGCAATAGCTATGAAAATCTGTAAGCTATTTCTAATAACTTTTTGGGAAAAACTAAACTCATATTTCATTTGATTTACTGCTTGTGTTTCTTATTTGTCTCCTAGGTTCTCCAATGGCCTTTTATTTTTGGCCATTTTCTTCAATAGTGCAAACGTAACTTATTTGATACATGAGGTGACAATCTCTTCTTCAGCTAACTATTATGTTCTGTTGTGCTATGGGTCTGCTCACACACACAATGTTTTGGTTGTTAATGTATGTAATGCATTAATGATAAAAATAATCATCCTTTTAAACTCCATGAATTAATTGCTTGTAGTCCCTAAAATGGCAAATTTGACAGCACAGTGGGGGTTACAAGACAGTGGACTTGTAATGCAAAGTGGATTTGCCTTTAGTAAATAAACCCCATTGTCCCTGCAACTACACCAACTTACTAAAAAAAATGGTATTGAGCATTTAAACAAGAAGCCACACATTGTTTAGTATAAAATATTTTACTCCAAGCACATTCACATGTGCATTATAAAAGGGTTTTTAAACAAACCAACATCTTTGTATAACATGTATGTTTGACAGTAGATATAGCCTTTTTGTGGCTAAACAGGCATGTTTAAAAACATAACCTACACATCTCCAACTCAGGAACTTACAAAGTTCAACTTTGATAAAGTGAAGGCCATATGAGACATTAGTATGTCAAAACTGTGTTGATTTTGCCTTCATCAGATGGGGTGATCTCACCCCTGTAAAAATCAAATTTTGAAAATGCACACAAATTGGGACTCAAAATGTGGATTTCCATCATGATCCCATGCCTAAAATGTTTGTATTTTTTCCCTACATCTATTTTGATAAAGACACAAAACACACAGTGTGTTAACATGTGTGCTATCTGCCATCATGGGATATCAATGTACTCATCTTGTGGGTGCAACCCCTTCCTCGCAACTAAAGTAGGTGAGAGGAAGGGGTTGCACCCCCGAAACATGTCCGTTGATCCCCCATGATGTGAGCTAGCACATGTTGACACACTGGGCCTTATTTCAGAAAGGACAATCCACTTTACCCTACAAGTGCACTTTCAAGTGCACTTGCATTTGCAAAGTGTTTTTTTTTTTTTTAATAAGCCACAGTGTGTCAACATGTGCTAGATCCCATCATGGGGGATCAATGGACGTGCTTTGGGGTGCCACCCCTTCCTCCCACCTACTTTAGGTGCGAGGAAGGGGTTGCACCCACAAAACGCGTACATTGATATCCCATGATGGCAGATAGCACATGTTGACACACTGTGTGCATCTTCCAAATTTGGCTTTGCAATTACTTTAAAACTTTTAAAAAACAAAAAACAATAATGACAACACATCAATGATGTTGGTCAGTCTTTTTTGAACATCATTGATGTTTTGCTTGACCTTCTCTAAATCCCGATTGCACACCATTATTTCGCTGATGAGGACTTGTGCACTTGCACTGTTGAAGTGAGTTTCTTCTTCCACAACATTCACATCACCTAACAATAAAAAAACACACCATGTATTATAAATATGCAGGCATACATCTATTACCTGAAGCTGTGGTTTCAGACACTGACCTGTTGTGGTCACCATTTCAACCACTTCCTGAACCTCGGAATCCACATCCTCAGGTTGTGTGCTGAGTTGTTCCCCTTCTTCAGGAGGTGTGGGGTTACTGGTGTCCTCAGATGTCCCTATTCTTTTCTCCCCTATGTGAATGAAAAAAGATATACTTAGCAGACAGATATTTGAGGCGAGAGATCATAATATGAAACATTACTTGAAAGTGTCGTCAAATTGTCTGTTTTGGCAGAGTTCCAAGCTGAAGACATGATTTTTTTCCCTTTCAAAAGCTGGAATACTAACCTGTTTTGATAAAGTTTCACACATGGAGAGATCCCTAGTATCCACTGGAGCACCTGCGTGGGACACCATAAAAAGGTTGTTCTTGTGTCCCACACTAGTGCTCCTGCGTCCGGATATGTAAACAGCTGCCGAGTGTCCTCTCCTTACACTGAATCAAGTTTGCATTTCATTATAGCTACAAACACATCTAGACAACAATGCAATAAACTTATTTTAATCAAAATAGTCATGAACAAATGTAGTTAACCTGCATCTGCCAAAAACGTTGTATTAGTGGTCGAACGAACAATGTTTAATACGAACGATTACTGTGCCCACGAACCTCAAACTTGGCATTTTAAACTGTACAACAGTAAAGAAAAGCACATGTACCAGCACGAAAGTAATAATAATAATAGGAACACATGACAAACACTTTTTTGAAGCACTTACCTGATCCTTCTATACTGATCGTGCTCCTTCAATTTAAGGTCTGACAAGCGTTTCCTCAATTGCTAGTTGGATCATCGTACCCCAAAATTCCTGTGTAGACTTCTCACAACTTTAGTCATGATCTTGGCCTTTCTCACATTTGGGTTTCTGTATGGTCCATACTTCCCATCATAGTCTGCCCTCTTCAAGATGTCAACTATCTCCACCATCTCTACAAAGGACATATTTGAGGCCTTATATCTCGTCCTGGATGTGGAAATGGCTTTCTCCGGGCTTTCCTCGTCCTCGTTGTTGCTGCTCTCTGCAGGCACCTGCTGTGTCTCGCAATGTGCTCTCCCACTGCCCCGAAAGAGAAGAGGCGGGGAAGAAGGATAGGGGCGGAGTTTTATGTATGCGCAGTGTATATAAAACATAACATGCGAGCATCATATGTACGATCTGTGAGTGGAGGATGGAGGATCATAAGTACCGATCGTTCAAACAAAGGTACAATTGTAACTTGGGGCATCAGTGGTTAGTGGCCTATACTGCTTATAGATTGAGGCCTATATTGGGACAAGATTAGGAGAGTTTAGCCTGACATTAGGGTTTGTCTTGTGTTGTGTCTTGCAGCTAAAATGGTGGATAAATTCACTGACCCAGATTTCCTGCCCAAATTCCTCGACATGTACAGGGAGCTGCCATGTCTCTAGCAAGTAACATGCAGAGAATACTCCAACAAGCAAAAGAGGAAGGCAACGCTGGAGAAACTGTTGGATTTGGTAAAGCCTGTGTATCCCATGGCAGACATCAACTATTTGGGGAGCACATATAATAGGGAGCGCAATAAGGTCCAGGATTCCATGAGATCCGGAGCAGCAGCAGATGATGTATATGTACCCAGGCTGTGATACTACGACAGACTGCACTTTTTGTCAGACCAGAGTAAACCCAGGCCATTGCTATCTACACTTCCTTCAACACTCCCTTCCCCACTTCCTTTCACACTTTCTTCCATATCAGCTGAGGCTCCTGAAGTCCAACCTGGGCCTTCCACCCAGGAAGAAGATGTGGAGGAGCTTTCCTCATACACAGGAAAGTCTAAGCCAGGAGGAGGCCATGGCAAGTAGCCTTATGGAATCCCAGGTTCCTCCCCTCCGCCCTCCAACCAAAAGGACCAGGAAGGCGAGGAACCTGGAGGAGGCTACTGTGGTACTTACAATGATCCCTGGTGGCCCAAGTCATTTGGATGTGTGACAGCAAGTAAACTCGAACACATGGAGGAGGGCCAACGCCTGATCTGTGTGGAAATCATTTTTCAGGCCCTAAACAAGGGGACGAGGGGCTAACTCACAAATGAAAGCCACCTGGGTGAGTTGGACCATACTCCTCCACCACCTCCAGCAACACCACCAACACCACAGCCACCAGAGCAGCATGGAAGGAAGCGTGGAAGGAAGTGTTGAGAGCGATAGCCTGGGTTTGGTGTGGTCTGGCAAAAGGCGCAGGCTGTTGTAAGACCACAGCCTCGGGACATATATGTTATCTGCTGTTTCTCCCAATCTCTCGGAGTCCTGAACCGTATTATGCTCCCTATTAAATGGACTCCTCAGGTTACCAATTTTGACAGTCAAATAATTGATGTCTGCCCTGGGGTACAAAGGCTTCACCAATTCCAACTGTTTTTCCAGCTTTGCCTTCCTATTTTACTTCAAAAAGGACAATTTGTTTGTGAGTAGGCAGGTACATTTCAAAAATACAATGTCAAATTAGCAAGGGACACCAACACATTTGTATCTCTTTGAGGTTAAAAAATACAAGATAATAATGGTGTTGTGGTAACTTGACACACAAAACGACAAAAAACATTATGGAGATCACTAGAAAAAAAAAATATTCTGGAGATCACGAGAAAAAAACAAAAATAAATATGGAGATCACTAGAAAAAAAAAAAAAGATTATTCTAGAGATCACGAGAAAAAAAACAACAAAAATAAAGCTTATTCAGGAGATCACGAGAAATTATAAAAAATCCATTTGTCAGAACGCTGTGAATATCAGCAGCAAAGCAGCTTCATTATTATAGCATTATAAAGAACAAGAGAAAGCGCTTCATTGAGAGATTTCAAAATTTGCCGTGTGACGAAATGTGCTATCTCCATTACGAAAGCTAGTTTTACAAGACCGAGTGCCTCTGGCTTGTACTTGATTCCGAGCATGCGTGAACTTTTGTGCGCGGACTTGTGTACACATGATCGGACTTTCCGACAACAAAGTTTTGTTGGTGGAAAATTTAAAAACCTGCTAGCAAACATTTAAAAGGGGAAAAGACCACCGCGCTGTATAAATGCAAAATATTAACACAATCAGGTATTAAAGTGACAAACAATTGAATGAAGAGCAAAAGCAGCCGCTAAAAGGTGAGATACACACACTAAAGACAATCAATAAACAAAGGAAGCAGCGCTGTGAATTAGGTGAATATAAATATGAGTGATTAAATAAATACATTAAGTAAATAATTAAATTAGGTAATAAATAATAAAGTTCATGGTCAAATCATATAAATCAATAACAGTTCTAATCCATGATCAACCATCCAAGAGGTGAGGTAGATAAGGAACCAAAGGCAGGGGTCCCCGTCTGAGGCAGGATTGGAAGTAAGACTGGGTAAATCCTTCACCGCACCACTGTGATATGAATAAAATGCGCGCTTACCAACCGGCAAGCTTAGGGAAGCTTGCGACCTTAACCCAGTCGGGGCCTTTCTTGGGATGGAGACACCACTAAGTCGCTCCTTAGACCGTAAGTAGCCCACTATCCTCCACGCATAGACAGAGCCTGGATGTTAGGGATACTATACTCCTAACCAGGAGTTGTTCTCACAGACAATGCCCCAAAAGAAAAGGAAGAGCAACATAGCGTAATCCGCGAGGAGAGTCCGCTAGCAAACATTTGTTGGCGGAAAGTCTGACAGCAAATGTTCGATGGAGCATACACACGGTCAGACTTTCCGACAACAAGCGCACGTCCAACATTTTCCGCCGGAAAATCCGAAAGTGTGTACGTGCCATTAGTCAGAATACTGCAGATGTTTAACCGCATCTCTCAGAGTACCTTTATTGTCTTCTTGATTATTTGTATGTCAAGGCTGGGTTCTTAGCAGCTCTCTTCTCAGTGCTTAGGCTGCTCAACTGCCGGATGATTGTCAGCACTCATTGTTTCCACAGTGGCTTACCTGGTTATCATTACCTGCTCATCAGTCCAGCCTACAGCCAGCCCCTTTTGGCTATTTAAACTGCCTTGTTTATTCCTTTTGTGCCTTTGCCTTGTTCAACATATCCTGAGTGTCTCTGCTGAGTTCCTGTTAAAGACTTTGCCCGGCTGACATCCCTTTTGGTTCCTGATCCTGATCTTTGGCTTCCGACTACGGGGTAGCGCTACACAAAGTATCACACAAACTTCCCTCTACTATAAAAAATATTGTTAAATGTTTGTCAGGAAATGTTCCATCCGCTGGTAAGACCTGTTATTTGGCATGCAGTACTGAGGTCCACCAGCAGGTGTCTCCTGGCAGTTTGGAACTGTCAGGAGAGCTTTTCCCTGTTAATAATATATCATCTTTGGGCCGCAGTACTGGCATCCACCAGCGGATGGATCCTGGCAGTGTGAAGCAGACAGTACCTCCTACAATCAGGTGTCACTTGAGGTCAATCATAGGCCTATAAATACCCGGCAAACATTCACATGTTTGCCTTGATTTCTTCATTGCCTCCTGACCTGCTTGCAATCTGATCCTGTGCCCTGAACCTGATCCTGTCTCGGACCCTATCCTGTCCCACCTGTTACCTAGCATCCCTGCCTGCAGTCTGACCCATCCATCCTCTCCCTGTCCTGTGTTCCATACCCCATCGGCTGACCTCCCTGTGTATGACCTTGGTCTGGCTTACGTTTATGTCTCTGGAACATCCCTTGTCCATCTGCTGATCTGCTGTGTATGACCCTGGCCTGGCTATTGTTTATGAACCTGGTATTTCCCATTTATTGCACTTATCTGTCTGTTGTTATTTGTGGGTCTCTGTCTGTGGTTGGTTATTGCACTGTGTCATATTGGAGTTGGTTGTTTATATTACTCACTTTCTTTAATAAATTATTATATTTTCACTTATATACGTTTGGGTGTCCTCTGTCGCAGATCACACGGTTCTGGTCACACCTGTTCATGACAGTAAATCAAGGCCATCTCTGAACAGAAGTGACTGCGCAGAGGAACCATTGTAGTGCTATTAAAATGCAATCAGAAACAGTTGTTCTCCTTGCCTCACTGGTGTTGGAGGATAACAATTACTGTCGTCTGGTATTGAAAGAGTGGGCCAGGGATCAGCTCCTGGAGTGTATCCGTCTGGCCCATTCTCTGGTTGATCAGGGTAGATTGCTATTTGAAAATGTTCAGCCTCTGATCCAGCTGTGTGCAGAGCTAGCCTTGTCCAGTACTCCAGAGGGCAGGGATGATTTTTCTCCCCCCTTCAGTTTTGATCAGGTTGAGTCTCTGGTGTGGTTATTAGAGGATGACCCAGCCTTTTTCATGGAACGTTATGCCTCTTGTTCACAGCAGGTGTTGTCTGATTGCATCCATTCAGTGCAATCGCTGGTTAGTCAGGCTGTGTGTGAGTCAATGTTTGTTCATCCTGTGCTACAGGCATGGTCAGATCTCCTTAATTTAGCCAAGCCACAACAACCCAGCCCTGCCATTAATCACCTGCCTTCCCAAGAATCTATTCCCCCATCGCTCATGGCAACCTCAGCTACAGCCCAATATACCCTGCTCCCCACCAAGTATCAATGCCCTGTTTCTACTTCCTGTACCTATCCTGCCTTTAACCCACCTGCCTCTTCTCTAATATCTGCAACTTCCCCACAAGAACTCCCTCTGGCTGCTGTTCCCCCTTCCTTGCCATATCCCAGCCTTTCCTTTCAGTATGCCTCACCTCCTGTCTACAGTCCTACAGCCACCTACAGATCTCCAGCAGTTAAGCCAAAGAAGAAACGGAAGTTCTTCCCCACTCATACAATCCTGCCAGTAACCCAACCTGCTCCCACTTCCCAGTCTGATGTGCCAGCTTCCCAGACGGATGTGCCAGCTTCCCAGTCGGATGTGCCAGCTTCCCAGTCGGATGTGCCAGCTTCCCAGTCGGATGTCCCAGCCTCCCAGCCTGATGTCCCGGTGTCTGCCCTCCAGCCTGATGTCCCGGTGCCGGCTGCCCAGCTTGAAGTGCCCATGCCGGCTGCCCAGCTTGAAGTGCCCATGCTGGCTGCCCAGCTTGAAGTGCCCATGCCGGCTGCCCAGCTTGAAGTGCCCATGCCGGCTGCCCAGCTTGAAGTGCCCATGCCGGCTGCCCAGCTTGAAGTGCCCATGCCGGCTGCCCAGCTTGAAGTGCCCATGCCAGCTGCCCAGCTTGAAGTGCCCATGCCAGCTGCCCAGCTTGAAGTGCCCATGCCAGCTGCCCAGCTTGAAGTGCCCATGCCAGCTGCCCAGCTTGAAGTGCCCATGCCAGCTGCCCAGCTTGAAGTGCCCATGCCAGCTGCCCAGCTTGAAGTGCCCATGCCAGCTGCCCAGCTTGATGACCCAGAGCCTGCTGCCCAGCTCGGCTTGTTCCTGTCTGCTGCCCAGCTCGGCTTGTTCCTGTCTGCTGCCCAGCTCGGCTTGTTCCTGTCTGCTGCCCAGCTCAAGTTGTTCCTGTCTGCTGCCCAGCTCAAGTTGTTCCTGTCTGCTGCCCAGCTCAAGTTGTTCCTGTCTGCTGCCCAGCTCAAGTTGTTCCTGTCTGCTGCCCAGCTCAAGTTGTTCCTGTCTGCTGCCCAGCTCAAGTTGTTCCTGTCTGCTGCCCAGCTCAAGTTGTCCCTGTCTGCTGCCCAGCTCAAGTTGTTCCTGTCTGCTGCCCAGCTCAAGTTGTTCCTGTCTGCTGCCCAGCTCAAGTTGTTCCTGTCTGCTGCCCAGCTCAAGTTGTCCCTGTCCGCTGCCCAGCCTGGAGTGTTCCTGTCCGCTGCCCAGCCTGATGTGCCCACTGCCCAGCTGGACACCATGGACTTTCCCCAGCAACGGTTAGTTGGAGCGTCCGGAGGTCGCTCCTTTGAGGGGGGGTACTGTCAGGAAATGTTCCATCCGCTGGTAAGACCTGTTATTTGGCATGCAGTACTGAGGTCCACCAGCAGGTGTCTCCTGGCAGTTTGGAACTGTCAGGAGAGCTTTTCCCTGTTAATAATATATCATCTTTGGGCCGCAGTACTGGCATCCACCAGCGGATGGATCCTGGCAGTGTGGAGCAGACAGTACCTCCTACAATCAGGTGTCACTTGAGGCCAATCATAGGCCTATAAATACCCGGCAAACATTCACATGTTTGCCTTGATTTCTTCATTGCCTCCTGACCTGCTTGCAATCTGATCCTGTGCCCTGAACCTGATCCTGTCTCGGACCCTATCCTGTCCCACCTGTTACCTAGCATCCCTGCCTGCAGTCTGACCCATCCATCCTCTCCCTGTCCTGTGTTCCATACCCCATCGGCTGACCTCCCTGTGTATGACCTTGGTCTGGCTTACATTTATGTCTCTGGAACATCCCTTGTCCATCTGCTGATCTGCTGTGTATGACCCTGGCCTGGCTATTGTTTATGAACCTGGTATTTCCCATTTATTGCACTTATCTGTCTGTTGTTATTTGTGGGTCTCTGTCTGTGGTTGGTTATTGCACTGTGTCATATTGGAGTTGGTTGTTTATATTACTCACTTTCTTTAATAAATTATTATATTTTCACTTATATACGTTTGGGTGTCCTCTGTCGCAGATCACACGGTTCTGGTCACACCTGTTCATGACAATGTTGTTTGGAATGCTACTGTAAATTACCATAATCTTTTTACATTTTCTAGTGATACAGCATTTGCTAGCAGAATAGTGATTCTATAAAATCTTTAATCCTTACTAAACACATCAATCAAACTAGGATGCTGAGAAGATCTGGTCACATATGCAGAATCCTGTAAATTTTCTTGCAAGCAATGCAGTGCTATGTTGCATATGTACCAACTATGGTAGTAGATAAAAAGCTGAGGGTTTTGTTGTTGACAATGTCAGAAGCTGAGTCTGCTGAACCTTGAATGTGTGTCTCCCATGGACTGAAGCAAGACTTATCTGTTCTGCCACTGCAGCCTTTGCTTTAGTGAATGTAATTTTCATAGTTCCGAAGAACTTCTTTACAGTTTCAATGAGTCTTACCTGCATCTGGTCAATCATCTGCATCTGAGGGTGATTAGACAGCTATTAAATCCTATTAAATATTAATAAAATGCTGATTCTCTAATGTCTGCTCCAACCTTGGCTTGTGACCCTGATTCCGTGCCTTGTGATTTAGACTACTTGATTCCTTCTGATCCACTAAGAACTGTGCCTAGCCTTAAGTTTCTGACCACTGGCCTCCACTCTTTACAGGTACAAGCCATTACTACACAACCTCTGAGTGAGCATGTTGTTTCCTTAAGGTCTTTTTCACACTGGTATTAAAAACAGGGAGGCACGTTTTTAACGCTCATCAAACTCCTAGTAACGCAGTCTGCCATTGATAATATGAACAGCACACAGATCTTTTCTTATTATCAAGACATGAAGCATTTGCATCACTTAATGTTGAGTTTGAGAGGAGTTGAAACATCTTGAGTGATCAAGAGAGTTAATTTGCTTTTGCAACCCTAGCCTGTGTCTGTGGGTGGTCTGGTATTGGCCGTCTCCTCTCCCATATTCAGGTGTCTCAAATCAGACCCTATAATGACCAATTAAAAAATGCCTGCTCAGTCTCCCTATAAATTTAAAGCACCCTATGGGGAGGCGCAGACACCATGGCTCTTTCATGAGTGGCTCTTTCACGAGTGATGCGCAGTTTCACTGTTGCAGTTTAACAAAAGCAGGATAACTAAAGCTGGACAAAGATACAAGAACTCTGCTCCACTCTGAAAGACAACAGACAAACTAGCATTTGACATTTATTTTATATGAAGTCAGATTCCGACTCTCTATCCACTAACATGCTCCTTCTCTTCCTTCTCACATTGGTGTCTTCTATCCTCAAATTATCCTCACTCTACCCCTCCTCTCTACCATGCAGCATGCACATTTCACCCACACTCCTACCCTCTCCCTACTACTTCATCCATCATCTCCTGCGTTTGCTGCACCCACATGCTGACATAAACACATCCTACTCCCATCTTGAATTCCTCACCCTCCTTCTTCTCCTAGACTCAGATAACATTTCTCCTAATCCTGGTCCGCCATTTTCCAGATATCCAATACCCTTCCCTCTCTGGTAACCACCGCAATCCACTCAGTTTAATTTCTATCCCCCTGATTCCTATAACCAGCCCCCCAATCTCATGCGCCCTTTGGAATGCCCACTCCATCTGTAACAAGCTAACATCTGTGCATGGCCTTTTCATCTCTCATGGCTTTAACATACTCACCATAATAGAAGCCTGGCTTCAAAATTTTGACTCGGCTTCTCCTTCTGCCCTCTCCCATGGTGGTCTCCATTGGACTCACTCCCCCAAACCCACCAGACAGAAAGGAGGTGGAGTTGGATTCCTTCTATCCCCACAAAGCACATTCCAATTCATTCCTATCCCTCCCTCTCTATACCTCTCTTCTTTCGAGATGCACTGTATTCGTCTGTTTTCTCCCATTTCTCTGAGGATTGCAGCAATTTATCGGCCTCCTGGACCAGTATTGTACTTTTTTGATGACTTTGCTGCCTGGCTACCCTACTTTCTCTCCTCTGAAATATCCACAATTATTCTTGGTGACTTCAACATTCCTGTCAATGTTACCAGCCCAGCTACAGCTCAACTTCTCAACTTAACCTCATCTTTTGACCTAACCCAATGGACACATACTTCCACTCACTCCAATGGTAATATTTGACCTTGTATTCTTCCATCTCTGCAATCCTGGCAACCTCACCAACACCCCCTTTCTTCTCCCTGATCACAACCTCATCAGTTTCACTGTATCCTTGCCTCCAACTACCCATCCCTCCAAGCAGCAAACGATTACTTGTAGGAACCTTCACCACTTTAACCCTTCTCTTCTCTATTCTGCTACTGACCACCTATATGACATAATCTCTCCCCTGCCCTGTCCTGACCTGACCACCTCTATCTACAACAGTTCACTCTCATCATCACTGGATGCACTTGCTCCTCTAACCACATGCAGAATAAGGCCCCAACCGTTACAACCCTGGCAAACTGACAACACTAAAAATATCAAGAGACATTGTCATGCTCTTGAACGACTGTGGCGTAAATCTAAATGCCTGCAGGACTTCACCCTATTAAATTCTGCCCTTCTAAAATACAATTCCTGCCTCCATGCTGCCAAACAATCCTACTTTGTCTCTCTTATTAATACTTTGTCATCCAGTCCCCGTTGGCTCTTCTCAACCTTTAACTCTCTGCTTCGTCCCCCACCCCCTCTACCCACTAACTCACTCACTGCCCAAGAGATTGCCAACCACTTCAAAAACAAGATTGATGCATTTCGTGAGGACACCTCCACTGTGCGTACATATTCCCCACTCAACATACCTTGTCTAATAGCACATTCAACACTCTCCTCTTTTGAACTGGCTACTACTGAAGAGGTTACAATACCTTTCTCGGCTGCCACCTAACCAATTGTCACCTGGATCCTGTTCCCTCACGACTACTACTGCCACCCTCTTCTTCCATCCTATGCTCCCTCACTCACATCTTCAATCTCTACCTCTCTGGTGGCACCTTCCCCTCCCCTCTAAAACATGCGCAGATCACGCCCATACTTTAAAAGCCTTCACTGGACACCACCAACCTGAACAACTTAACATCTCATTGCTCCCATTCACCTCTAAACTTCTAGAATGCTTAGTCTTCAACCGTCTTAGCTCCTACCTCAGTAAAAATAACCTTCTTGACCCCTTACAGTCTGGCTTTTGCTCACAGCACTCCACGGAAACTGCCTTACTAAAACGCACCAACGATTTACTAACTGCTAAAACCAATGGCCACTACTCCATACTCCTACTGCTTGACCTCTCTGCAGCCTTTGATACTGTTGACCACCCATTCCTTCTCAATAAGCTCCATTACCTTGGCCTGCAAGATTCTGCTCTATCCTGGTTCTCTGCCTACCTATCACAGCTCTCCTTCAGTGTTACCTACAACTCTGTCTCCCTCCTCTCCATTGCCCCTTTCTGTGGGGGACCCCCAGGGCTCTTTTCTTGAACCCCTTCTCTTCTCTATCTACACCTCCTCCCTTGGTCACTTGATAACTGCCCATGGCTTTCAATACCACTTAAACGCCGATGACACCCAAATTTATCTGTCTACTCCTTACCTCACTCCTTCAGTCTCCTCTCTCATTACTAACCTTCTAACTGACATATCAGCATGGATGTCGCACCACTTCCTTAAACTAAATCTCTTTAAAACTGAGCTATTAATATTCCCCGCCCATGCCTCCCTCCATGACTTTTCCATCAAAATCAACAATGCAACCATCAGTCCCTCCCCTTAAGCCAGGGTACTAGGTGTAATCCTAGACTCTCACTTGTCCGTTCAGCCTCAAATCCAGTCATTGTCAAAAGTTTGTAGATTTCACCTCCGTAACATCTCTAAAATGTGCCTCTTTTTAACAAATGAAACCACTAAGCTCCTCATTCACTCCCTTGTTATCTCTAGCCTTGACTATTGCAACTCCCTTCTGACTGGCCTGCCTCTCCATAGGCTATTCCCTCTTCAGTCTATCATGAATGCTGCTGCCAGGCTTATCCACCTTACCCACCGTTCAGCGTCTGCCAACCCTCTCCTCCAATCCCTACACTGGCTCCCAATCGCACAGCGAATTAAATTCAAAATACTAACCACAACATAGAAAGCCATTCACAACTCTGCCCCCAGCTACATCACCAATCTTGTCTCCAAATATCATCCAAACCGTCCTCTCCGCTCTTCTCAAGACCTATTCTCAAGCTCCCTGGTCTCCTCCTCCCATGCCCATCTCCAGGATTTCTCCAGAGCCTCTCCCATCCTCTGGAACTCTCTAACTCAACTTGTCTGGCTAACCCCTACTCTTGCTACCTTCAGGCAATCCCTGAAAACTCATCTTTTCAGAGAAGCCTACCACGCCATCAGCTAATCTTTTACCACTTTCATTAGCTCATTCCCCACAGTTACAACCTTTTGTACCACCTGCCCCACCCTATTAGATTGTAAGCTCTTCTAAGCAGGGCCATCTTAATCCTCTTGTATTATAACTGTATTGTCCCCCTTTATATTGCAAAGTGCTGCGTAAACTGTTGGCGAGATATATAAATATATATAAATAATAATAATCTCAACTGCTTCCATTCAAGTCTATGATATCATGCCGCAAACACATGCCAACATGTTTACAGTGCAGTTGCCGTATGTTAAAGTTGATTCTATTAAAAAAAGGCGTTTGGGATGCATTTTTAACATACCTTTAACATTCGTCAAATGCACCAAAAACGTGCATAGGTAATCATCCATATTCCCATAGCACACATTCCTGGAATGAGCTCTAAAGTATTGGGTGCTCCAGCACCTTCACCAGGGAACTGGAACATGCACAGTAACTGTAGATATTATGCGAGCACACCATGGATCTTCATATTAGGTCCAAATGTTTTTTTGGAGAATGATCACATCAGGAACAAAAAAGAGTGCAATGTTTGGGAGCCGCACAGGACCCCTTCGTCAGGCAAATATGCTGGCAAATATTGTCAAAAATGTGCATAGGGTGTTTTGGGAGGCACTTTTATATACCTTTTAATGTACGTCAAACACACCAAATAACTCACATTAATGCTATAGCGTCAGTATTTTGAGAAGGTGTGAATAAGGCCCAAGAGAGATGGTTCAAAACCAAGCCCAGATAAGCAAAAAACAAGCCCAAGTGATTTAGGGTAGATTTAGACCTGTGTCTAGCTCTCTCTTGCATCTGCATTTGGATCATGCTCCAGAGGCTATCAACAGGCAGTGAGGAAGTGATGCAACATCTCTTCCCCGCCTGTTTTAACCCAATTTTTGCCAACAACTGCACATTTTATGATGCCGCCTGACCGCAGTTCAAAACCATACAGCCTGTCAAAGTGAACTGATTGCAGAATGTATGTTAAGTTACTGACACCCCGCAATCAGTTTGCAAAACGCAGCTCAATTTGCAGAATCGGATCTTATGGGTGTGAACACCCATGCAATCCAATTCCGGTGCAGGCAAAAAAAGGATCCTGCATGAGTTTGGTCCGAATGCTATGCAAATTCAGCCATACAGTGTGTATGGCTGTCATGTACCTGGGTGTCATTGAACTGGTATGTTCCTGGGTAAGCTGCAGCCTTACCTGTTGTGCCACGGGGGAGCTCTGGAGTTTTCGCAATGTTCTCCCAGCCTGATGAATTGCCTTGAACTCGCTAGCCCCACCTGCTGCCAGCTACGGACAATGTACAATCAAGCAGCTCTTAAATAGGGATGAGCTTTGAGTTTGAGTCGAACTCATGTTCGACTCGAACATCGGCTGTTCGCCAGTTCGCCGAACAGCGTACAATTTGGGGTGTTCGCTGCAAATTCGAAAGCCGCGGAACACCCTTTAAAAGTCTATGGGAGAAATCAAAAGTGCTAATTTTAAAGGCTTATATGCACGGTATTGTCATAAAAAGTGTTTGGGGACCTGGGTCCTGCCCCAGGGGACATGGATCAATGCAAAAAGGAATTTTAAAAACGGACGTTTTTTCGGGAGCAGTGATTTTAATAATGCTTAAAGTGAAACAATAAAAGTGTAATATTCCTTTAAATTTCGTACCTGGGGGGTGTCTATAGTATGCCTGTAAAGGGGCGCATGTTTCCAGTGTTTAGAACAGTCGGACAGCAAAATGACATTTCAAAGAAAAAAGTCATTTATTGTTAGATTGTTAAGGCGATTTCGCATCAGGGACAATTGATTGGAGCTCATGAACAGCATCTTTCTTCTCTGGACGCTAAGATAGATGAACTTTGTGCTATGCTTAAGTCTTGTTTGCCAGATTTCTCTGCACCTGTCCAGACTCCAGCTCCTACTCCTGCTCCATTCCATTCCGCCTCTTCTGTGCCACCCAAACTTCCCTTGCCTGAAAAATTTGGTGGTGATACTGAAGACTGCGGAGGTTTTTTCAACGTGTGCCACCCAAACTTCCCTTGCCTGAAAAATTTGGTGGCGATACTGAGGACTGCGGAGGTTTTTTCAACGTTTGCCGTTTGCATTTCCGCAACAGCCCTGGGACTTTCAGCACTTCTTCTGCCAAAGTGACTTTTGTGATTTCATTGTTAAAGGAGGAAACCCTGGCTTGGGTCTCTCCTTACCTGGAACACAATGATCCTGTACTGCAAGACCGTGATAGATATCTGGCTTCTACCCAGACTGTATTTGGCAAGCCAGATAGAGCTTCTGCAGCTGAGTGTTTACTATTGGACATACAACAAGGTACCAGGACTGTGGCACAGTATGCTATTTAGTTCCGTACCCTGGCGGCTGAGACTAATTGGGATTCAAAGGCATTATGAGCAGCTTTCCGTAAAGGTCTTACTTTTTTTTTTTTTTTTTTTTTTTCTTTTTCTCTCTTTTTCTTATCCACTTCAGCGAAAGTTTTCCGAGAGACATTATTTCAACTTTATGTGTCAAACTTTATCTGTTCTCCTTTTTCACATCATTGTGGATTGTTTCCGTCACATCTTTATTATTTTTCCCTTCTAGGATATTCTTAAATAATTTTAAAAACCGACGACAAAACGCCTTCTATAATTATAAACCCTATTATTATCTTAATCTCTCTCAGTCCCTCTTATTTCCCCCCGCCCCCCCTCCCCCTCGCCCCCCCCTCCCCCTCCCCTGTGTCTGGTCCGTTCCTTTATGTTGTTTATTTATCCACTTGGCTCTGCACCTATTCTTTCTTTTATCCTATCTAAATAAATATCCGAGACTTTGTAGTTTTTCCAACTTTCCCATCTACTATTATCCCCTTTCTCTCCTCCTTCCATTTTGTAGTGATAAGCTATTTCCTTTAGCCAGTTTCTAATGTCTGGTTTTCCACTTTTTAGCCAATTCTTGGGAATTAAGGCCTTGGCCGCATTCAGGAGGTTAGGTATTATTGATTTTCTATATTGTTTCTTAGGTTTATTGTAGATATGGAAGAGGCAAGTCCAAATATTTTGTTCTATTTCTTCTCCAGTTATTTCTTTTATGTTATTTAACACTTCCTTCCAGTACTCCATTATTATTGGGCATTCCCACCATATGTGTGTGATCGTTGCTATTTGGCCACATTTTCTCCAACACAAGGAGGTTCTATCTTGATGGAATCTGTGTATTCTTACTGGGGTCATATACCATCTTGATACTAGTTTATAATTCATTTCTATGGTCTTCATGTCCCAAGCCTTATTATATCCCATTTCTATCATTTTTTCCACTTTTTGGTTATCTATTTTTAAATTAATTTCTTTTTCCCATTGATTTATATATTCTGGTCTTTCTTGTGCTTCCAAATCTGTCAGTATACTATAAATTTTTGATGTTCCGTTTTTTAATGGTATTTCATTGCTACATAGCTTTTCCAGTGCAGTTAATTTTGTTTCATCTCTCAGTGGGTGTGGTATTGTGCTTACTAGGTGCCTTAGTTGAGTATACTTCCATTCATTCATCTTCCATCCATTCCTTTCCTCTATTTCTACTCGTGTTCTTATTTTACCATTTCTAGTGATATCTTTCAGTTGTGGGTTACCTATTCCTTGGATTTCAAATATTTCCCTCCCAGGGGTGAAGAGATTCGATCCTGTGAGTGCTAATAGTGGTGAATTATATTTCCATTCATTCTTTAAGTGGATGGTGTCCCAAATTTTAAATACATTTTTTGTTATTTTGTGCGTGTCGGTGTCCAATATTCTATATTTCCGTGGAATCCAAATATTCTTATGTAGTGTGGCTCCACTTATTGTGTTTTCCATTTCCACCCATTTTTTTTCATTTTTCTCATTTGTCCACTCTAACATTCGTGTTAAAACTATGGCTTTATAGTACCTACTTATATCTGGAGCGGCAAGACCTCCATGCTCCTTTTTCCTTGTGATCAGCGTGTAATTAATTCTTGGTTTTTTATTAAGCCATATGTATTTTAGCAGGATTGTTTTAATTATTTTAAAAAAGCTCTGCGGGATTTTTACTGGTAACATCTGTAATCTGTAGTTTATTTTAGGTAATATCGTCATCTTAAACATATTTATTCTTCCAATCCATGAAAGTGGCAGTATTCTTAACTTTTTCATTTCTTCTTTGACCTCATTGATCAGTGGAATAAAGTTTGCCTGATAAATTTTTTCGACTCTAGGAGTTATTTTAATTCCAAGGTAATTTAGTTCTTTTACCCAAGTGAATGGGAATTCTTTTTGTAAAAACTGAACTTCCTTTTTCTCTAGACCTATGTTTAATATTTCCGTTTTTATTGGATTAATTTTGAAGTTTGACAGTTCTCCGTATTTTTTAATTTCTTTCAGTATGTTTGGGAGTGACACTCTTGGGTTGGATACGTACATCAAGATGTCGTCCGCGTAAGCAGCGATCTTATGCTCTTTTCCTCCTAGTTTCGCTCCTTCTACCTCTTTTTTATTGCGGAGTGTTGCTAATAGTGGTTCTAAAGCCAATACATATAATAGTGGAGACAGTGGACAGCCTTGCCGTGTTCCATTCTGCATCTTAATTTTTGGAGAGAGTCTACCGTTTACTTTTACGACTGCTGTCGGGCCATTATACAAATTTGTTATCCACTTCATCATTTTTGTCCCGATACCCAAATGCCGCAATGTATCCATCATGAAACCCCAGTCTACCCTGTCAAATGCTTTTTCTGCATCCAATGACAGGAATAGAACTGGGGTCTCATTCTGCACCTTCTTGTGCAACATCAATAATGATTTTAGGCTGTTGTCCCGCCCCTCTCTCCCCGGGACAAAACCAGTTTGGTCCGGGTTGATCCACAGTGGGATTAGTTTTTTTATCCTAGTGGCCAGGATCTTGGAGTACAGCTTCGTATCGGCGTTCAATAGGGCTATTGGCCTGTAGCTTGAGCAGTTAACTTTGTCTTTCCCTTCTTTTGGTAGTATTGTAATATGAGCTAATAACGATTCACTTCTTATTTCTTCATCTTCCCCTAAGGAATTCATATATTCTAATAGTTTTGGAGTCAGCTGTTCTTCAAATTTTTTATAGTATTTGACCGTAAACCCGTCTGGTCCTGGGCTTTTTCCTACGGGAGTTTCCTTTAATGCCAGTTTTACCTCTTCATGCGTAATATTTTTTTCCAATTCTTCTAGTTGGTCTATTTTTAGTTTTGGTAAGTTTGCTTTTTTTAAATATTCTTGTATCTTCTTTGTTCTTGTATTCGCTTCTTTCCAACTTTCCTGTCCTTTTATTGCATAAAGGGAGCTGAAGTATTTTTGAAATGTTATCGCTATATCTGTAGTTTTATTTACCACTTCTCCTTTTTCATTTTTGATCTTCTCAATGTAATTCAAAGACTTCTTTTTTTTTACCAGATTTGCTAGGTATTTTCCTGGTTTATTACCCCATTTATATTTTTCTTGTACTACTCTGTTGTAGTCCTTCCTTTCTTCTTGTTCCATCCAGTCTTTTAATTGCTCTCTCTTTTGAGATAGTAGGCCGAAGATTTTGTTGTTTACTTGATTTTTATGTTTTCGTTCCAATTCATAAATTTCTTTAATTATTTGTTGCATGTTTGTTTTCCTTTCCTGTTTTTTTCTTGCCCCTATGGCTATTAACTTGCCCCTAATAACAGATTTATGCGCCTCCCATATTGTTGCTTTCGATACCTCTGGTGTATCGTTTTCCTCAAAATATCTTTTAATTTCTTCTATGATGCTTTTTTCGGTCTCACTGTCTTCTAATAAAGTTTCGTTGATTCTCCATGGACCCCTTTCAAGGACTTCTCCTTTTATTTTCATTCTTAAGGCTACTGGGCTGTGATCTGAGGCGGTTATTATGCCTATTTTTGTTTCTTCTATTTCTTCCAAGTTTCTATGTTCGACCATGATGTAATCCAATCTGGAGTAAATTTTGTGTACTGTTGAGTAGAATGTGTAGTCCTTTGTGCTGGGGTGCTGAATTCTCCAAGGGTCTATTAGTTGCTGTTCATATAATGTTCTTTTTAATTTCTTTAGTTGATTTACCTCTTTGTCCCTTACTCTTGAGGTACTGTCCATTTTATTATCCATGCTGAAGTTGAAGTCTCCAGCTAGTATTAATTTTCCTTGCTTGAATTCCATTAGTATTTTAATTATATCTATCAAATATTTTTTAGGGTTCTTATTAGGACAGTAGACATTGGCCAATGTATATTTTACCCCGTGTATAGTTCCTGTAATAAAAAGATATCGACCCTCCGGGTCTATTTTCCTTTGATCTATTAGAAAACGTACATTTTTCCCTATACCGATGGCTACTCCTTTGGCCCTTCTTATTGGCGAGTCTCCTTGATACCATGTTGGTATGTTTCTTGAATAAATTTTGGCATTTGAGTTTTGGGTTATATGCGTCTCCTGTAGGAAAATTATTTCTGCTTTACTTTTTTCTAGTTCTCGGAGAATGATGTTTCTCTTCCCTGGGGAATTTAGTCCTCGGACGTTGTAAGAGATTATTTTTATGCTGTTTACGTTTTCCATTCTTGTGCCTTTTCTTCCCCGCCCGTCCTCCGGCCCTCCCCCCCACGCGGTCCCCCTAGGTGACCGGATGGAGGGGACACCCAGCGGACGCACGGGGTCTCCTCATCTCTTGTCTCAAAATAGGTGCGCCTATGTAACCACTCATGTGACTCAGACCTTTCCCTCCCCACCCTCCTTCCCTCCCTTTTCCCTCCTCCCACCCTCCCCCTCCCTTTTTTCTGATATGGGTTTTTTACCCCCATATTCTCTAGAGCTGAGAGTGTTTTACTTTGTTTTGTGGGGCACGCTCTGCCCCCTCTGCTCTATTTATTGTGAGGCGGAGCTCTGTAAGACACCCTATTCCCCCCCTGCCTAAGCACTAATAGGGCTACCCCCTGTCCACTCCGTGAGTCCCTGTTTACCTCTCCCTGCATTTTTGTTGTGTTTTACCAATCCTTTCACTTTCCTTTTTTCCCATCCCATCAACCCCAGCCCCCCCTCTTTCCACTCTAAGGCCCCTTGCACCGTTGTGTGGTATTTTCTCAGATATTAATTTCCTCGAGAGTCCACATCTTGATGTCTGATCCTTGAATTTACTTGCCACTGCAGGTCATCTCCTGCCGTTATTCGCTCCTGACTATTTGCGTATTTTTCCAGTTCTGGGGAGGGGATTTCTAGTTTGTTGCAAAAGTCCGGAATCTCCTCCACATGTCTTAGCCTCGCACTTATTCCGTTTTTCCTTGCTATTAGACATGCTGGAAAACCCCAGTTGTATTGAATTTCTTGCTCCCGGAGGATTTCTAATAATGGCTTTAGTATCCGTCGTCTTTTCAACGTTTCTTGAGATAAATCTTGAAATATTTGTAATTTACCTCCCGCAAACTCTATTTGTGTTTTCCTCTTTAGGTTTATCCAGATCTGTTTTTTTTCTTCCCATTTTTCAAAGCGTACGATTACATCTCTAGATGTTTCCCTTGCGAACCTTTGAGGTTTTTTTACTCGAAAGACACTTTCTATTCCTATTGTGTTAGTTGTTTCCTTTCCCAAGATTTGGTTGAAGAGATTGTTCATTTTTTCTATTAGATTTTCTGCTTGTTCTGTTTCCGGTAACCCACGTATTCTCAAGTTTTTCTTTTTATCTCTATTTTCTTGCTCTTCTATTTTATATGATTGTTCCTGTTGTTCCCGTTTTAATTTCTTTATTTCGTCTTCCAGTTCCTTTATGTTTTTTTGATGTAGGTCTACTTTGATCTCTACTTCATCCACTCTGTTTAACATATATTCCATATCTTTATGGAGTGTTGACATCTCTGCTTTTAGGGAATTCTCTAGTGCCGCAAACATTTTTTCCATATCCTGTTTTGTTGGCAACTGTGGCCCTTGTTGTCCTTCCTCCTTTCCTCTGTCTTCCTCTCCCATTTCTGGCTCCATTCTGGGTTCTGAGAGGTGGCTGGTTTCTGTTTGTACTTTATACTGGCCTTTTTTATCCTTGTTGTCCTTCTCTTTTGTATCTATTTGTCTGCCCTTTGAACCCACTTGTTTCTCTCCTTCTCCGATTCCTTGCTGTATATACCTGTTCATAGGGCCTGGACTTGGGCCTAGGCTGGTCCTAGGTGATTTCGGTATTGCACTTCTTGTTGTTTTCCCCTTCATGTTTGTTTCTATGGCTGGATTTATAAGATCTTCGAAGCTGCCTTCCAGAATACCCCTTGATTGGGGTCTCTTAATGATGAAAAAATCTCCCAGCCTTCTTAAATTGACTTATTTTTACTAATATTTCTTTTGTTCCGTTCTCATACCCGGCATCCTCCCCACAATCCAATAATAGAAATAATTAATGAGATATAAGTAGTCCCCGTTTTCCAGAAGTTATGTTACTACCTTAAGTACATTAAGCATTCCTTGGTGCTGTTCAATTGTTTAAACCATAGTATTAAGTCCCCATGCACACGGACGTCTCCACAGCTGCTTTTCTGAGCCCTTTCTGCAGCTCAAAAAGGCCTGTCTATGTCAGTCCATGGCCTCACGCCCACCTAGGCGTCTCTGAGCCGCAAGTGGCATAGGCGTTCCTAAGCTGCAAGAAAAAAAAAAAAAAAAAACGCTCAAAAACGCTATTGCAAAAATGCTGAAAAAAGCTGAAAAAAGTTAAAAAAAGTCACTGCAAAGACACCGGCGTCTTCACAGCGCTTTTCTAACCGCCCGTGTGCATGAGGGCCCAGGTGCTCAGCAAAATAATTCAAATGTTTTAGCGATATAATGCAATCTAATTCAAGTATTCAGCAAGATGATTTATATATTCAGCAGTATAGTTCCAGTATGAGCTTATATGTTCCACATTTTTGTTACTATGAAATTTCTTCTTATTCTATAGTTTGTACTATCAAGCCTATAGTTAGTACCATTTGCAAAAAACAAAAACAAAAACAAAAAAAAAAAAAAAAAATTCACAAGAAAGGGAGATACTGCAGCAGCAGCAGCAGCAAGCAGGTGGGGGCTGGGAGACAACTCTTCCGTTGGCTTGTCTTTCTTTCACCTTCTCCTTCTCTTCTCCCCTGTCCCCCCCCCCCCCTGTTTTTATTGTTTTTCTTAGCTCACTTGATTCTACTTTTTCAGCTCTTTCGCCTTCATTTACTTTCACTTTTCATTCCATTTATTTCATTTTATTTCAATGTGATCTTTCCCTTTCCCTTTCTTTTGTTCTATTACTTTTCCTTTGCTTGTTCACTTCAAGACAATTGCAATAGAAAAGAGCAAAAAAAAAAAAAAAACACTCAAAAACGCTCAAAAACGCTCAAAAACGCTATTGCAAAAACGCTGAAAAAAGTTAAAAAAAAAAGTCACTGCAAAGACACTGGCGTTTTCACAACGTTCTCCCAACAGCCCGTGTGCATGAGGGCCCAGGTGCTCAGAAAAATAATTCAAATGTTTTTGCGATATAATGCAATCTAATTCAAGTATTCAGCAAGATGATTTATATATTCAGTAGTATAGTTCCAGTATGAGCTTATATGTTCCACATTTTGTTACTATGAAATTTCTTCTTATTCTATAGTTTGTACTATCAAGCCTATAGTTAATACCATTTGCAAAAAACAAAAACAAAAAAAAAAAAAAAAAAAATACGGTACTTATCTTTTAGTTGTTGTTGAAGTTGAGACAAAAAGGGACGCTCACTACTACTTGTTGCTGCTCTCTGATGCTGCGAACGTTCAGGTGCTGTCTCTGATGTTATCAATCTGCCCAGGTCTATCTGACCCGCTGAAGTCTCAGCTGTTCTCTGCTCTCAGCTCTTCAGTGTCCGCTGCTGCTGCTCCTTGCTCCACTCACCCACCTTCCTGGCTCTCTCCTCCGAAATTCCCCGGTGCACTTCAGCTGGTTCCTCCGCTCTCCGCGGCCGGCAACACCGCTGGGGACTTGAAACAGCCCCCAGCAGCGCACCGTTTTCCCTGCTGCCGTCGCTTCCGAAGCGCTCCGATCTCCGTGGTTTTCCAGTTCTCCTAACCCCCCGTCCTCGATGAGCCTTCTAGCCCATCCGACTCCGGAGGGGTGGGGGGGGGATGCAGTCAGACGCAGGTACAAACTTCCTCTGGCTTACACCACAAGACAGCTCAGTGAGTGATGAGCAGGGGGGGGGGCGGGGAGGGAAGCTACCTACACCTTCTCATCAGGCCGATCATTCCTCTCAGCTGCAGGGAGAGGGTTCTCAGGATCCTCACGCCATGCACAGAGCCATTACCAGGCTCCTCCCTCCCGCTTAATTGCCCCATAAAGGTCTTACAGATCGCATTAAGGATGAATTGGTCTATAAGGATTCCCCTGGAGACCTTGAAAAATTCATAGAGCTGTGTGTTCGTCTGGATGTTCGGGATCATAAAAGGTGCCAGGAGAGACTTAAAACTTGCAAGCTTTCTAGGCCAGTTTACCATTCGGCCCCTAACTTCCAAGCACCACCTCAGCCTGAACCTGAAAATTCAGAGTCCAAGACACCTGTGGAACCCATGGAAGTCAACCGTCTCCACCTAACAGAGTCAGAGAAACAAAGGAGGCATGCATTGGGCCTATGCTTGTACTGTGGAATTAAAGGACATTTTTTATCTGTTTGCCCTTCCCATCCAGTAAAAGGCAGTGTTACCAGTGTTGGAGGAGTTGGGTTAGACCTTACAAGTACTTCCTCCAAGACAAAGATTACTGTACCTACAATCTTCCATTTAGCCTCTAAACTTGTCTCCTGTGAGGCTTTTGTGGATTCTAGAGCCACTGGCATATTCCTGGATTAATTTTTTGCTAAGGAAAACAACATCCCATTTGTTCCCTGGTCTACATCCTGACCATCACCACTCTGAATTGACAACCATTGGGAGATGGCCTTGTACAGTTTGAGACTACAACAATCACCCTTCAGGTAGGCACACTCCACAAACAGGAAATCGTCCTGTCTCTTATTGATTCTCCACTTCTGCCTGTTGTGCTTGGTTATCCATGGTTACAACAACACAATCCTTCTTTTGATTGGATAAATAGAGAACTAACCTCTTGGGGGCTTTCCTGTTATCTAACTGTTTGTCTCGATCTAAAAGACTTTCTGGTTGTCTGTTGGCTTCCATGGCCATCCCTCCTACCTTGCCTCATGAATTCCATGTATCTGCAGATGTATTTTGCAAGCAAAAGGCAGAGGTTTTACCTCCACGTCGTTTCTTTGACTGTGCGATTAATCAGATTCCTGGAGCACCTCTTCCCAAAGGGAGGACCTATCCCCTGTCACTGCCTGATCAAAAGTCCGTGGAGGAATATGTCAAGGACAACTTGGAGAGAGATTTTATCTGACCCTCTTCTTTTCCAGTAGGGGCAGGCTTTTTCTTTGTTGAAAAGAGAGATGGGGTCTTTGACCATGCATAGTCTATCGAGGGCTAAACCAGTTAACCTTAAAAGACTCCTAACTTTTGCCTTTTATTCTAGAATTGTTTGATGTGCTTAAACACTTGCTGACTCCTGCTCGCCGATTTATGTCAGCAGGCAAAAGGGCGTACCTGTACGTGCCCGCGGGTACCGCGTACTCGATGTTCGCCGGTGACCTGAAAAATGCGGCGAGGAGAGGCAGAATGGGGAGATGTAAGCAAGGCATTTCCCTGCTCTGCCTAGCAACATGACAGGGATCAGGAGCAGTGATCTCTGTCATGTTGTAGTAAGCCCACCCCCCTACAGTTAGAACACATCTAGGGAACACACTTAACCCCTTGATCGCCCCCTAGTGTTTAACCCCTTCCCTGCCAGTGTCATTTATACAGTAATCTGTGGCTATTTGTAGCTCTGATCGCTGTCAAATGTTAATGGCCAAAATAGTGTCAAAAGTGTTCGATCTGTCCGCCATAATGTCGCAGTCCTGATAAAAAATGCAGATCGCTGCTATTACTAGTATAAAAAAAAAAAATAATAAAAATGCCATAAATCTATCCCCTATTTTGTAGACGCTATAACTTTTGCGCAAACCAATCAATATACACTTATTGCGATTTTTTTTTTACCAAAAATATGTAGAAGAATACATATCGGTCTAAACTGTGGAAGACATTTGTTTTTTTATATATATTTTGGGGATATTTATTATAGCAAAAAGTAAAAAATATTGCTTTTTTTCAAAATTGTCGGTCTTTTTTTGTTTATATCGCAAAAAATAAAAAATGCAGAGGTGATCAAATACCAAATATCAAATAGAAAAAAGGACGTCAATTATGTGTGCATACAACATCGCAGAACTGTGCAATTGTCAGGTAAAGCGACGCAGTGCCGAATCACAAAAAAATGCTCTGGTCAGGAAGGAGGTAAATCCTTCCGGGGCTGAAGTGGTTAAGGGAGCTGTTCTTGATTAAGCTGGACCTCCGAGGGGCTTATAATCTGGTTCAAATTAGAGAGGGAGAGGAGTGGAAGACAGCATTCAACACCCGCAATGGACATTTTGAGTATCTGGTTATGCCATTTGGACTCTGTAATGCCCCTGCTGTCTTCCAACATTTCATGAATGACATTTTACATGATTTCAGCACAGTTTTGTAATTATTTACTTGGACGATATTTTAATCTTTTCCAAGACACACCTAGAGCACATCTCACATGTAAAGCAAGTATTACAGTGTCTGAGAAAAAAAAACACCATTACGCTAATGCCCCATACACACGGTCGGACTTTGTTCGGACATTCCGAAAACAAAATCCTAGGATTTTTTCCGACGGATGTTGGCTCAAACTTGTCTTGCATACACACGGTCACACAAAGTTGTCGGAAAATCCGATCGTTCTGAACGCGGTGATGTAAAACACTTACGTCGGGACTATAAACGGGGCAGTGGCCAATAGCTTTCATCTCTTTATTTATTCTGAGCATGCGTGGCACTTTGTCCGTCAGATTTGTGTACACACGATCGGAATTTCCAACAACGGATTTTGTTGTCGGAAAATTTTATATCCTGCTCTCAAACTTTGTGTGTCGGAAAATCTGATGGAAAATGCCCGATGGAGCCCACACTCGGAATTTCCAACAACACGCTCCGATCGGACATTTTAAATCGGAAAATCCGACCGTGTGTACGGGGCATAAGACTGAGAAATGCAGTTTTCAAAACCGCATACCTTTCCTTGGATACAAGTGCTGTCGGTTTCCATTGCCACCCTCCTTACTGCTATGACTAGGAAAGGTACAAATTGAAAAGTGTGGCCCTCAGAAGAAAGCAGAATCAGCTTTCCAGCAATTAAAAGGCATGTTCAGCAAGGCTCCAGTTCTTCAGCATCCAAACTCTGATCTCCAGTACATAGTTGAGGTTGATGCCTCTGAAGTAGGAGCAGGTGCTGTGCTGTCTCAGAGACAACCTGGTAGAATCCATCCAGTGGCATTTTTCTCTAAAAAGTTTTCTCCAGCAGAGATGAATTATGATGTTAGCAATCGAGAACTACTTGCTATCAAATTGTCATTGTCTGAATGGCGACATCTTCTGGAAGGGGCTCCCAAGCCTTTTTCTATCCTGACTGACCATAAAAACCTGCTGTATCTTCAGACTGCTAAAAGTTTGAATTCAGGTAAAGCTTGATGTGCTCTGTTCATCTCCCATTTTAATTTTGTTTTTTCTTATATTCCTGGGGATAGGAACAAGAAAGCCGATGCTCTTTCCAGACAGTTCGCTACTTTTGAAGAAGATCGACCTACTGAGCAGTATATAATCCACCTTACAAAATTGACACACAGATCTTTATGGCTTTTTCCCAACAGTTACAAGAAACCTAGAATCGTGCTCCTCAAGACTTGAAGATACCACCAGGTCGCCTGTTCATAGCCGCCAGCCTCAGAAAACCTGTACTCCTCTGGGCACATTATGGAGTGTTATCTGGTCATCCTGGTGTCACCATCACTCTTAAGACCTTGCAGCATCATGTTTGGTGGCCTCACACGACTAAAGATGTTACCGACTATGTGGCTGCCTGTCCAACTTGTGCTGCTAATAAAGTACCTCACACATTGCCTACTGGGCTGTTACAACCATTTCCTGCACCTCGTCAGCCTTGGACCTATTTGACTATGGACTTCATTACAGAGTTACCCAAATCCATTGGCATGACTGCTATATGGGTCATACTGGATTGCATTTCCAAAATGTCTCATTTTGTACAGCTCCGTGCATTACCTACAGCAGAAGCACTATCTACCCTCTTCCTTTCCCATATTGTGAAAAATCATGGTATACCTACCAATATCATCTCAGACCGTGGATCCCAGTTTATTTCCCGATTCTGGAGAGCGTTTTGTAAGAAACTGGGAGCAACGTTCTCATTCTCTACCTCATCACCCACAAATAGATGGTCAAACAGAATGCATGAACCAGACTCTTTAAACTTATCTTCGACATTATGTCAACAGGTTACACTCCAATTGGTCTGAGTATTTGCCTTTGGCTAAATTCACCATTAACTACAGTTGACACAGTGCTCTTCATACCAGGCCAATCTATGCAGCCCTAGGCTATCACCCTCAGACTTCTCCCCTACTTCAACCTTCTTCTGGTGTACCAGCAGCAGATAAGCGGGTGAAGAATATTCTGCTACACTGGAAAAAGATTTGCTTATTGCTACAGAAGTCAGCAGGCAAATATGCGCTTTTCTCTAACAGACAAAGATGCCATATACCTCCATATTCGGTGGGGGACAGAGTTTGGCTGTCTACCAAGTACGTGAGACTGAAGGAGCCCTCTACCAAATTGGGTCCTCGATTCATTGGTCCTTACAGAATAATTGCTTGAGTCGGGCCAGTCTAATATCGGTTGAAATTGCCCTCCTCTCTTTGGATACATCCCGTGTTCCATGTTTCTCTCCTCAAAAAAGCAATTTTCAATTGTTACTCTGGAACTCAACAGCTACCTCCTCCTGTTCTTGTTATTGGAAAACATGAGTTTGAAGTCTCTAAGATTCTAGAAGGCGGGGTCGTGGTCTACTGTATCTGGTTTATTGGAAAGGATATCCCATCACAGACCATTCCTGGGTTCCAGCCAAAGATTTGCATGCCCCTGCTCTTATTTGAGACTTCCATGCCTCCTTTCCCGCTAAGCCTCGCTAGGCCCCTGGAGGGGTCCACTGGGGAGGGGGCCCTGTCATGTACCTTGAACCGTGTCATTGAACTGGGATGTTCCTGGTTCCACAGCTGCAGCCTTACCTGTTGTGCCACAGGGGAGCTCTGGAGTTGTCGCAATGTTCTTCCAGCCTGATGCATTGCTTTGGACTCACTAGCCCCACCTGCTGCCAGCTGCGGAGAATGTATAATCAAGCAGCCCATAAATAGCAGCACTTCCTGTTACTCAGTGCCCATTTGTGTGGACTAGCTGCCTGGATGTATTGATAGCCCTGTGACTCTGATTACCGTATATGAACTTCTGCCTGAATTCTTGACCACTCTTTAGCCTGCTGATTTTGTACTTCGCCACCAGTTGATGTTTGACCTCTGCCTGCCTGACCACTCTGGATTTCGATTGTGTACCACTTAGCCTGATCTGTTGCTGACCTGACCTGCCTGATTATATTTTTGCCTGAATCCTCAGCACACAAGCTCCACTTCGGTCACTACCTATCACAGGTATCTTAAAATGGCTTAATTTGCAACACACAGACATTGCATGTGATCTGCACAGCAATGCAGTGGGAATCACATGCAATGTCTGGCATCGCACTAGTGTGACCTGGCCCTAAGACAAACTTTACATTCAATTTGCTAACTGATGAGTAGAGATGGGCCGAACTACCCCCAGTTCAGTTCCCGCCAGAACTCTGGAACATCGCAAAAGTTTGGACCCAAACTCCATTAAGTCTATGGGACCCGAATTTGAAAAATCATAAGTCCCCATTTTGAAGGCTTATATGCAAGTTATTGGCCATAAAAAGGGTATGGGGGCCTGGATACTACCCTGGGGGACATGTATCAATCAAACTAAACAGGACAGGAGCAGTGATTTTATTGATACTTAAAGTGAAACAACAAAAATGAAAAACTCCTTTAAATATAGTGCCTGGGGGGTCCACTTAGTCTGCCTGTAAAGTGTCACATCTGTTTTTTTTTTTTTCACTTTTTTTATTGCCTAGGAAGCCCGTTGACAGCTGATGACTCATCTGTTGTTCAGGACGCAGCAACCAGCTTTCTGGCCTGCGCCTTAACACCAGCGGTGCATTGTACCCTGATCGGGCATATCTTTGCCCAGGTGATGTTTGGGCAGAACTATTGCTCTGCTTGAGATGCTGTGCCGATTCCACTGTTACTGTCTTATTAGCGCTGTTTTTACCTTGGAAATGTGAGTGTAATTCTCTTACTTATTTAATATTTTTTTACCCATTCCATACGGGATTACGCTATGTGCATTCCTTCTTCTTTTTATATTTAATGGTTGGGCTACCTGCCCTTTACTATCCTGCCTACTGACATCCACTGTCCTGAAACACCCCCTGGAAGCTGCGGTTATACTGTGAGCCTGAAAGCCTGATTGAGTCATTAGGTGTATACATATTGAGTTCAATCCTTCCGGTAAGCGATTGGTGACTTTGGTGGTGGATCTTCTATCAATTTCCATTTTTTGTGACACTTATCCTTTGATACACTTATATGATCTATTGGTTTGTTATCCATTTCACTGGACTGTATTTCATTTTTTCACATTAGGACCTGTGTGGTCCCCATATTTCACTTCACCTGTTTTTACTCTTATTTTTGTACATTATATTCAAATTAATTGTACACTTATTTTAGTCATATTTTGAATTTAGTGCTGCACTTTACTTTATCACTCTACACTTTTGCAAATTGAATCACTGCTGTGCTGGCTGCTATTTTTGCATGTTTGGACCGTGTGGTATATGTTTGTATATTTTATATTATTAAAGTGTTTGTAAAGTCCCATCTATTATATACATCTATTATATACTTTTATCCTCCCTGTTTTAGGAATATATTGTGTGTGTGTGTGTGTGTGTTTTTTTTTTAATAAAAAAACAATTATAAAGCTAAATACCTTCTTTGCCCAGCTCTGTGTGGTCACATGTTCCCTCTCTGCTCTCCTTCTCAATCTAATGACTACAGTAGGAGGGGATGAGATACCCTTCAGATGTATGTGAGCTAGCAAAGGGAGGGCATGTGACCACACAGCAGAGCTTGGCAAAGAAAGTAGTTAGCTTTAGAATTAAACACACACACAGTATTTAATATGTTCCTAAAGAGGATAAAATAATATAATAGATGTTACTTTACAACCACTTTACTACAGGGAGGAGCAGCTGCAGCAGAATACTAAGGCAGGAGGAGATGGGCAGGGAGGAGAATGGCTTCACAGTTCTCAGATAGACTATGGAAGGGACGGGGGGGGGGGATGCAGAGACGCTGAGGAGAGAGCAGGATGATAGAGGCACGTAAACTGACCACACTATCATGGATCAGCAGCGATGACAAATGGGGTCAGTTTACAGAGCGGAACACAGGAACATGCTGGATAAACCAGGTATTGTACAGGATAAAAAGGGATAAGTGACATGGCAAAAGTACTGTGCTATATCTTATGCCTTAAAGGGACAGGAGCATGTATTTTTATTTATGGGTTACAACCACTTTAAGCTTGAGCCAAAAGAACCATTCTGTAGGTGAATTTAGTCGCTGGGTGTCCAATACCACTTGAAACAACAGCCATCAGTGTTTTCACTTAAAAATGGCTCTCTGAGCAAATTGAAGATGAGCTAGTCCAAGTGCACACACCAAGTGATTTTATTCAAACTGAGTATTACAATTGACAGACGATTAACCCAAAGACAATTAGAACGACAAAGATCAATTTCTTTCCTTAGTATCAACCCACAGATGACATTTACAAGTTCTGAGCCAAAACCTGAGTGAATGCATATTAGAGCAACTCAGTTTTGCTGAAAAGAAATGTATAGTAGATATGAACTGAACCTTTATTTATACTGTGATCAGTCAGTGCACTTCATCCCAAGATTTCCAAGCAAACCACGAAGAACAATTGCAGCTGTAAGTCAAAGAGAACTATTCACATCTAGTGAACAAATGGGCTCCATTACACAACCTTTGTTTTCCTTAGCACAAGTTCAGCGCAAGATGGTCACTCATTATCTTAAGAAGTATCACTATTTTATCATTATTTTAAGAAGTCGTGACTATCAATTCGAAACTCCACTATTGCTTTTCAGGACAGGAATCTTACCCTTTTTCAGAACACTGTCAGGTACATTGGCTAAAGAAGGACATCCTTCAGACTGTTTTTAGAGTTACATCTACTAATCTTGAAAAAATAGCCTCTTCGTTACAAAAATATTAAGGATGTATGTGATAAGAATAAAGCAGACATGTTATAGCCACATCACGCTTATGACTTCCCAGTAGAACTTTTGCCAGGGCCTCCAATCCCATTTTATCCTATCTACGCCCTTTCAGAACTAAATGTTTTAAAAGACTTTCTAAACCTTTCTAAAAGGTTTTATCTGCTTTTCAACATCCCCCTCTGGTACACCCTAATTCTATAGTTAAAACAATGATGGGACCCTTTGCTATATATTGACTACAGGGCTTTAAATACAATTAATAAAATAGTTACCCACTCCCATTAATTCCCAAGTATTTGAAGGACTGAGAACAGATAACATTTTCACTAAGCTTAGACAACAGACAAATCAAATATTAGAGCAATATTTCTGTTGTTTCATCTGCCATCTCCAGAATGATTAGGTTTAAGTAGATTAATTTCTGCTAACTACAAATTAAAGATTGTCTGCTTTACCAAAGATCCAAGAACTACTAAAAAAGAATTCTATAAGAAAACCACAGACAGGCACAGACAATCAATTTTTTCCTATTCAGTAGGTGATAAGGTTTGGTTATCTACAAAACATTTACAACTTAAACTACCTTCTTCAAAACTAGGTCCTAAGTTCATAGGTCCTTTCGTTCTAAAACCGCAAACTAAACCTTTAAACCTTTTAATCCTTTTCTAGAACATACAGTATAGACCCTGTACATATATTTATTAATTGTGGAGAAAATCACTACATTTCATCTGCATTATGGTAAGCTACACTATCTGATAAGATGGAAAAGTTGCAACCTAGAAGAGAATTCATGGGAACCAGAAGAAATTTTGCATTGCAATAATTTGATTATAAAATTTCATAAAAGATAAGCCAACCAGAAGACTGCCCGTTGGACATTCCTTGAGAGAGAGGTAATGTCAGGAGCTGAGTCTATCAGTTCTTGAATTTGGGTCTCCCACAGATTGGAGCAAGATTTGTCTGTTCTGCCATTGCCGCCTTTGCTTTAACACTTTTCTTTTTTTGATTTAACACTTTAACAATTGTCATAGTTCTGCAGAACCGAATTGCAGGTTTAATGCATCCCGCATGCATCTAATCATGTTGCCAGCCTGATTTAATTGCCATCTATTTTAAGTAAAATTTCTGTGGTTCCATGTCACTATGGCTGTGTTAATTTATAAACCATTGATTATCAAGATTTTGATTATAAACAAAAGCCATGTGATCAGCATAGTATGGTGATCACATTGCTTTGTTCATCATAAAGCCATTGATCTTCAGTGCATTTGTTAATAAGTGATCTATGTGAAAGTAATTGTAATCATGATGCTTTGTTGATAAACAACACCTTTTTTTAACACCTTGCATATTGATTTTACATTTTGAATGATCGTGACATTTTTCAAAATGGTCCTAATTTTGTAGCAAAGCAAAAACTCTCAATTTCCCTAACATCCAATTGCGATTTACATAGAAAATATAGCAATGATATAATTAACTTAAGGGATGTGTGAAGACTTAAAGGTTCGATCTGCACTCCTGTGACCCATTTTCAGCAGACAGTGGGCTGAAGCCGATTATCAGATGGTGTCACAGAGCCAGTCCAGGCTGGAGAAAGATTGCGGCAATATGGTTGGGATCCACCCACAATCCTGAACCAGCACCTGGCTCAGCCTCTCAGTGAGCCGCTGAGAGCCTAAACTAGCCACTCCTGCCCCCTCCACAGCCCAGCGCTCCAGTGAACGAGGAGGGGGCAGAGCAGACAGCGATGACTGACAGTCACCAGCTCTCTGCTTAGTGCTTATGGAGTTGTGAGAACTGAGTGATTAGCAGTGTTTGATTGCCTGGTTGCTTGATTATTGCTTGATTATGCCCCGTACACACGATGCCCCGTACACGGATTTTCCGACAACAAATGTTGGATGTGAGCTTGTTGGCTGAAAGTCCGACCATGAGTAGGCTCCATCGAACATTTGTTGTCAGACTTTCAGCCAACAAATATTGGCTAGCAGGTTCTCAAATTTTCTGCCAACAAAATTTTTTGTCGGAATTTCCGATCGTGTGTACACAAGTCCGATGCACAAAAGTTCACGCATGCTCGTACTTAAGCAGAAGGAGCCGCGGGGGCTATTAAACTTCCTTTTTCTCAGCTCGTCGTACGTATTGTATGTCACCACATTCCCACGTTTGTAATTGTTGGCCAACATTTGTGTGACCATGTGTATGCAAGACAAGTTGGAGCCAACAACCTTTGAACAAAAATCCACGGTTTTGTTGTCGGAAAGTCCAATCGTGTGTACGGGGCATTAGAGTCGGCAGGGGACAGATGCAGCATCAGACTGATGCTGCATCCACCTATGTAAGTATGATTCTTTAACCGCTTCAATACCGGGCCAATTCTGACACTTTGCTCCTACATGTAAAAAATCATCATTTTTTTGCTAGAAAATTACAATAGAACCCCCAAATATTATATATGTTTTTTTAGCAAAGACCCTAGAGAATACAATGGCAGTTGTTGCAATTTTTTATCTCACACAGTATTTGCGCAGGAATTTTTCGAACGCGTTTTTTTGGGGAAAAAAACTGTTTTGTGTTTAAAAAAAAAAACAAAACAGTAAAGTTAGCCCAATGTTTTTGCATTTTGTGAAAGATGAAGTTACGCCGAGTAAATAGATACCTAACATGTCACGCTTCAAAATTGCACACGCTCGTGGAATGGTGCCAATGTTCGGTACTTAAAAATCCACATAGGCGACGCTTGAAATTTTTTTACTGGTTACATGTTTTGAGTTACAGAGGAGGTCTAGGGCCAAAATTATTGCTCTCGCTCCAACGTTCGCGGCGATACCTCACATGTATGGTTTGAACACCGTTTTCATATGTGGGTGGGACTTACATATGCGTTCGCTTCTGCGTGCGAGCACACGGGGACAGCGGCACTTTAAAAAATTTTTTTTTTTTTTATTGTTAATTATATATTTTTTCTTTATTTTGACACTTTTTTGAAAAAAAAAAAATTGATCACTTTTATTCCTATTACAAGGAATGTAAACATCCCTTGTAATAGCAATATGACATGTTAGGTGCTCTTAATAGTGAGATATGGGGTCAATAAGACCCCATATCTCACCACTAGGCTGGGAAACCTGAAATAAAAAAATAAAATAAAACGATCGCCGCTTCCAAGCCAAAGCGGCGTCGTTTTTTTGAATGGAGAGGCCGGGCGTGACGTCATAACATCGCGCCCGGCCTCCGACGATCATAGAGACTCCGGGGACCATCTGGTCCACTGGAAATCTCTATGATCTACATCCGGCGCTGGCGGATCCACTCTCCACCTCACCGATCGTAACGGTGAGTCGGAGCAGGCACCGGAGGGCGACGGGAGGGGGGGGACGTCCCCTCTCGCCTCCCATAGGAACGATCAAGCGGCGGAACGGCCGCTATGATCATTCCTATGATGTAGAGATTCGCCGGCTGAAACCGGCAATATCTGAATGATGTCTCTAACTACAGGCATCATTCTGATATACCTGCTCAAAGCCAAGGACGTCATATGACGTCCTTGGTATTGAAGTGGTTAAAAAAAACAAAAAACTGTTGAATATAAATATTCTTGTGTTGAATATAAATATTCTTCACATATCTACGCACAGGCCGTTTGTTATAGTTTTAAGAATTTATGAAGATATGTTAAATGATCTTTGTTCAAATGTAATACTATTTACGAAATACAAATACCTTGCATGGTATACTAATGTGAGCTGTATATTGAAAATCTTTAATAAAAAATATTTGAAAAAAAAACAAAAAAAAAACGTACTTCTCTTTTAAAGTATAACTGAGAGAAAAAATAAAAATCAGAGTTCCCTGGTTATCATACATTCATATATCCTAGCTCTTATTTTGCAGGTGTTCCCCAAATTTTACATTTTTATGCAATCAGTGTTCAGGATTTGCCAAGATATTGCCATCACTTTTCTGAAATGTGGGCATGGTTTAATTTCTCTCAGCTAGAATTGGTCTTATCATATAGAGGTTATTTTAGCTATTTTTTTTCTGATAGCTTCTGATCTGCTATCTGGTTAACAAAAAAACACATTAGAGCTTAGATGACACAAAAATGGTATGTTCAACAACAATGTCACATATCTGAGTTTGAACACACATTAAAGTGTTTTTTTTCAAAACCAATCAATGAGCATCAACAGATTCTACAGTGGCTTACAGTCCAGAAAAAGCACAAAATACATTTATATGCATTCACTGATACAACAGACACAAAAGTAGATGGGTTCTCTCCACAAGAACCAAAACTACAGGAAATAGGGAAGTGAGACATGAGAAATAAATGTCAAGTACAATTACATATGGTTTCCAAGAATAGATGTGTTAGAACTCATCATATGTGGTAGCATAAAACTGCCTTAGAGAGTCGATGAAAAGAGTCTGAGGAAAGATATGATTCAAACATGGTTACAAAACGTATGGTCTTTTTAGCATTTATATGGTCAGGACAGTATTGTAACTAGTTACAGGTAATAGCGTAAGGAATCCTGGAATGCACATTGCCATTTGCATTATTTTAGCGCAAGAAAAATATTATTTCAAATGCCTTAAAAAATGTAAAGGGATTCTATAGTATTGTACTATTTTTGGGTTTAATTTTATAAGTCAATATGACCCATAACTGTAAAGCATTTAGTTTGCTAAAGCACTGTTTATCATAAACATTTTCCTTTTCATATAAAATATTCATTTTTTTTTTAAGCCTTTAGTGCATCTAATTGTTGCTGATCTTCTGAAGCCCCTTTGCAGCCACTTTCAGTTTACATGCATGCACTCTAGTGAATTCTGCATGGCATTTTCTTAGGGCAGATTTCCTGCTGATAACAATAATGGACAATACCTGCATAACATTTGTTGTAGCCACTCAAAAATAACATAACAGAGGGAGGAGCACAAATGGGAGAAAGTGCTGTTTCAGTTTCAGAGTCTCTAAACAGCGACTTTGCAGGATCGCCAGGGATTATCTGAATGAAATCCGCAGATTAAAAATATTATTGATTATAGATGTTAGAGATTATTTAAAATATTATACTGATTGGGTTTCTCTCACCTCAGTGTCAGTTTGCCCACATATCACCCCTTTTCAGATATGTACATTTTGTTGTACTGTATGAATTTTGCAAGAATATTACAAAAAATTAGCTTGAAGCAGTGTAGTTGCCCCATTAGGGAAGCCAGCAATAAATAGAAAATAAAACATCTATTTATATTGTTATTATTCATATTAATATACAGCAGTGCTTTACAACATGAAGGTACAATTACAATACAATTAGATACAGGAGAAATCGTATTATATTAAAAGCTCTTTTCTGCATCTTCCAATAAACAGTATCAACAGAAGCATATAGGTAGGTATGTCACTGTCACTGGTGGTAGTTTGAGTGCTTCCAACGTGGAGAGATTCTATTTCATAAGGGATGACAACCGCAGTTACTATGTTGAGTACTCTATTCTACGGGGAGTACACATGAGCGTCTGGATGTTAGTCTAGTTAGACACACAGTTGATAATGGGGAGAGGTCTTAGCTTATCTAGACTAGAGGACAGTCTGCATATGACCTACCAATTGGCACATCTGCTACCGTGTTTCCCTGAAAATAAGCCAAGGTCTTATATTAATTTTGGCAGCAAAAGACCCAGTAGGGCTTATTTTCGGGGTAGGGCTTGTCATGTGTTGTCTTCACTCCCCATCTCCCTCCCTACCTGTCAGAAATCCCCAGTGGCCAGTGGAACTGGGTAAAAGTGGGTGTAAAATCCTGAAATGCACTTTATTACAGTATGTTTCTGTAATCTATTTGTAATAAATACCTTTTTATAGTGCCGCATGGCACTTCCATGACCCGCCTGATCGGTGTTCCCGGCTCTGAGCACTGCAGAGGGAGGGGGCCCGAGATCCCCTGCTAACAGCTTGCAGAAGAGGAGAGCTGCGGGAGATCAGCTGAACACTGCTTGTTGCTTCCATGGTCCGCCTGAGCTCTCTTACCCACTCCGAGCACTGCAGAGGGGGGGCAAGATCCCCCATTGACAGCTGGGAGAAGAGGAGGAGAGCAGTGGGGGGATCAGCTGAGCGACGTGCAGCACTGTAACAAAGGTATTTATCACATATAGGTTACAGAAACTTACACAGTTTACAGTATATACTACTGTAATACAGTTCATTTTAGGATTTTAAAACCACTTTAAAATAGGGCTTTTTGTGGGGTAGGGCTTATATTGCAGCCCTCCCTGAAAATCACAGTAGGGCTTATTTTGGGGGTAGGTCTTATTTTCAGAGAAACACAGTAGAAGAATAGTCAACTTCTTTCCCAAGATACACTATAGGAAAAAAATTGCCTTCTTTTCTTTTTCAAACTGCTTAAATGTATACCCTTTTCATATCTTCTACCTCCTCCATCCTAATTATACAAATCTCCAGTGAACCACAATAGACCATCTCTTGCTAAAGGTAAAGACATTCTGTTTTTATAAAGCCAGAACATCTTATGCCGCGTACACACGAGCGGAATTTCCGACAGAAGGAGTCCGATGGGAGCTTTTCATCGTATATTCCGACCATGTGTATGCCCCATCGGACTTTTTCTGTCGAAAATTCAGACGGACTTAGATAGAGAACATGTTCTATATTTTTCCGACGAAACAACAATTACTATCGGAAAAAACGCTTGTCTGTATGCTGTTCCGACACACCAAGAACGATGCATGCTCTGAAGCAAGTACGAGACGGAAGCTATTGGCTAATGGCTATTGAACTTCCGTTTTCTAGTCCCATCCTACGTGTTGTATGACAACGCGTTCTGGATGGTCGGAATTTGGTGTGACCGTGTGTATGCAAGACAGCTTGAGCAGAATTCCATCGGAACTCCGTCGTAAAAACCTTCAGAGTTTATTCCGACGGCAAAACCGGTCATGTGTACAGGGCATAAGTGGTATAAGATCTGCTGGAGTAATAGCTCTTCTAGAAATGCTCCATTGCAGACTTTTGCAGTTTTTGCAGACTTGGATATTGTACTAGAAATTTATGCACCACTAGTTTTACTATGTATGCCCAGCAAAAATCATGTGTCCATTTGTATTGTATTTAAATACAATACCGTGACATCATTTTGAATGTTGCAGATTACAGTGTACATGTAAATAGGCAGAGAAAGAATACAGAAGGCAATATTATTTTGGAAACATGACATGGACTTACTAATTATGTGACATCTGTCCCCCAGTCTTATTTAGTGTAATACAGTATGACAATACTTTACATTACATGTATGATAAGGAGAAAGACAAATTTCACATGGCCATTTTGCTATTTGAGATGATTAAAAATAAATAAAATAAGCCTAACCTGGCCATTTTTGGTGCTGTTACCTGCTTTACTTTGTGCTGTCATGGATATGGTTGACTGAAAGGGCTGTAATAAACAAGTACTATATCTGAACTTTGCAGCTGCCCCAGGTGCTAGAGTGGTGTACCCCTGACTATACAAAAGAAGTCCAGGGAGCATTCCACATTACCGATGATGTGAAGGTGCAGTTCGGGGACAACTTTGTTAGAAATACAGTGGCAGCTTGGTCTCTTCCATGAGTGACAAGTGCAGCTTGAATTGAATAACTGGAATGGTATTGATCAAACCACTAGTATGGTGAGAGCTAGTTGGGCGACCAATGCCAGGCTTGAGAACTTAATTCTTCCTGTCCAAATACTTGATATGATTAATGTGATTGTAAACCTATTTTTTATTTATTTTTTTTATAACAAATATGTCATACTTACCTGCTCTGTGCAATGGTTTTGTACAGAGCAGCCCCAAGCCTCTTATTCTGAAGTCCCCTTCTGGTGCTCCTGGATCCTCCCCCCAGAGGAGTGCATCCCATAGCAAGCCATTTGCTATGGGGGGTACTCGTGCGGGCGTGATCCCAAGCCACGCTCTTGTGCCTCAGCCCTGCCCTGCCCCCTGCTCTTTTCTCACTGGCTGTGATTGACAGCAGAAGGAGCCAATGGCTCGCCTGCTGCCTATCTGTCCAGTGAGGAGAGAGAGCCGAGAGAGCTGCTGCTCTTAGTCACAGTTCTGGATCAAGATTGGGCTCTGGTAAGTATTTAGGAGGTGGGAGGTGGGGGAGCTGCATACAGAAGGTTTTTTTACCTTACTGCAGAAAATGTATTCGGTAAAAAGAAAAAAACCTTCTGTCTTTAGAACCACTTTAAGAGGAAAGAACCCTGTGTATAGTGTACATGCAAGAAAAATGAAAAAGAATAAACAAATATAGAAATAACGAAAAATATGATTTCGGAGGCAAGTTATTTATTTAATTCTTTGAAAAATATTTTTTTTAGTGCTGTAGAATTACACAGAAAAAGCAGGGAAAAGTCCTTGATCTGTCCTGATACCTTTTGCTCCCTAACTTTGACCCTCAGTGACTAACAGCTTACACATCTTAGTGCCTGCATGTGTGAGCAGAACCTCTAGGTGGAAGAATTAATAACAGGCTGTAGTGTGCATTGCAATGTAGCAAATGTACAGCAATGTCAGCTTATTGGTGAGTGAGAGAAAACTTTAAACTAGTGTCAGGGGTTCACTCCAAGTGTAGAACTTTAACGACACCACCACTCGCTTTTCTCCATTTCAGGGCTGGTTTTGCCCACTTTTATTTAAAGAGAATGTTCAAAATAAACACAGTAGATTTCCTCACAGGGGATATTCAGCATTTCATTCCTGCTACCAAAATAAACAATATTAAGCCCTCCTGTCTTATAAACGCAGCTCTCTTGTTCAGGCCTTATGCTTTAGGCCTTGGTCTGTCTCCCACAGACTGGACACTCAGCAACTCCGTACTTATCACTAGCAGCTTCGTGCTGCACTGGCTCCAACCTCTCTAGGTGGAGCCCTCCTGTGCCCAGGCCTCCTGTCTGCAGGGTGGAGTCGTCTCCAACTGGGAGCCTAGAGCCTTGGCCTTGTCATTACTTAAAGCCCAGAACACAGCTGACTCATTAGTGAACTGGCTATTTACTAGGCATGGAACCTGGCAGGGTACCGCCCTGCTACACTAGGTGCACACCTTTCCTTGTGGAGTGTTATACATTTTTATATGTTTTTAATGTGCTCTTTTGCATGTTTCCATGCATGATTAGGAGCGTGTTGTTATGTTCTGTGCTACTTTGAGGCTTCAGCTAGTGAAATAGGGACTACAACATGCATTAATACACTAAAAAAATAGAACTGCCCTTTTTATGCCAACACACATCTAGACAGTGCAGAAATGTAGACTAGAACTAATAAAAATAATGGCAAAGCTGGTCTCCTGCACTAATGAGTGTTTCAATTTGTGTGGTAAATCACAAAGGTGTGAAGGTGTCGGCCTGATTGCGTACAATGACTTGTGTCTGATGATAAAGGAGTGATGGAAGGTCATGGAATGTACCACACTGGAGCCTTCTGAATGCCACCAGGAGCTAAAAACTGCATTACTCAAGTGATTTACAAGATCTGGCAAACCTGGTTCACATTTCCCATCCTGGCAAACCTAAAAAAGCATATCTTTTTATCTTAAAAAGTAATCTGACTTCCTTTTAGTGGGGGAATACTTATATTCTCTATGGTCCCACTATATCCAGCAACATAGCCACCCTTCCTCTCTCATTTACTCCTAGAAGTGAGGAGGAAAAAGGAGAGGTTCATAAGCTTGTGGGGGTCCTTATATGGAGGCAGAAAAACACAGTAAGATCTATTTCATAAGAAATAGGTTACAGGGTCATTAAGTAGTTGATGTGTATGGATTATTTTTGGAAAATAAACATTTATTTTAGTATTACTTTAACCACTTGCCACCTGCCCTCTGTCAAATGACAGCTAGGCGGTGCAGCTCTCGTTCTGGGTGGACGTCATATGACGGCCTCCCAGAACGGCCGTTCTCAAACTCCCGCTCTCTGTAAAGTGCTGTGGCTCTTTAACCACGTGATCGGCTGTGTCCAATCACAGCCGGTCACATGTAAACACTGAGATGCCGGTAATCGCCGCTCCTCACCTCACACTGACAGAGTGTGAGGAGAGGAGAGCCGATCACGGCATCACCTCGCAGAGGACAACTATATATGTAATCAGGGTATTGATCATCAGTGCCATGATTACAATAAAGCCCCCACAGTGCCAGCAATAAGTGCCCACCAGTGCCAGCAATCAGTGCCCACCAGTGCCAACAATCAGTGCCCACAAGTTTCAGCAATCATTGCCCGTTAGTGATGCCCATCAGTGCCCATCAGTGCCGCCTATCTGTGCCACCTATCTGTGCCCACCAGTGCCGCCTATCTGTGCCCACCAGTGCCGCCTATCAGTGCCCACCAGTGCCACCCATCAGTGCCCACCATTGCCACCCAGTGCCACCTATCAGTGCTCAGTGCCACATATCAGTGCCCATAAATGCGGCATATTCGTGTCTCCTCATCAGTGCCACCTAATCAGTGCCCATAAGTGCCGCCTCATCAGTGCGCATCAGTGCCGCCTCATCAGCGCCCACCAGTGAAGGAGAAAAATTACTTATTTACATAATTTGCTAACAGAAACTAAAAGAAACTTTTTTTTTTTAATTTTTGTTCTTTTTTTTTTTTTTAGGAAAAAATAAAAAACCCAGAAGTGATTAAATACCACCAAAAGAAAGCTCTATTTGTGTGAAGAAAATGATACAAATTTCACATGGTTACAGTGTAGCATGACCACGCAATTGTCATTCAAAGTGTGACAGCGTTGAAAGCTGAAAAATGGCCTGGGCAGGAAGGGGGTGTAAGTGCCCTATATTGAGGTGGTTAAGGCTGCATTCACACCTGAGCGGTTGCTAAATACACTACAAAACATACATAAATGTGCATTTTGCAACATGTTTTGGAAATGTGTTTCAATAGCCGGTCGCTCTTGTGGTGTCATTAATTGGTAATGGTACCCCAAGCATGGGTAGCAGACGTACGCTTTGCTGCATGTTTGTCACATGAAAAAATGCGCTACAAAAATGTGCACTGAAAAAGCGCATAAACAAAAACTTCCAGAATCAATGCAGGAAACGATAATAATAGTGATTCCTAAACAGGGAAAGGATCCAATGTTACCTGAGTCTTATCGCCCTAGATCTCTCCACACCTCAGATGTCAAGAGTCTGGCTAGGGTTCTTGCAAACAGGTTATCAAATTACATTAACAGTTTGATACATGAGGAGAGAGCTGCATCAACAAACATTTGCAGTTTATTCTTGAACTTACAATTACCTATGGAAAATATGGGATCTAGAGCAATATTGTGTTTAAAGCCTTTGATATGGTGGAGTGGGAATACCTATGGGCTGTATTGGAAGCATTTGGCGTAGGCCCGGGATTTCTAAAATGAGTCAAAATATTATATAGGGACCCTAAAGCAAGGGTAAGAATTAATAATACACTATCCAGTCCATTTACCCTATCAAGAGGGACAAGGCAGGGCTGCCCCCTGTCCACATTATTGTTCGCTATAGCAGTGGAGCCTCTTGCCATTGCCATTAGACAATCAACAGAAATAATAGGATTCCATCGGCCAGGAAGAGAGGATAAAATAGCCCTTTATGCAGATGACGCTCTTATTTTCATGGGGGACACCTCAAACTCATTAGCGGAACTTATGAGCCTTGTCTCCATATTTGGGCTATTTTCGGGCTTCCATATTAATTGGGATAAATCCATATTACTACCACCAGATGAGTTAAAAACCCCTCTATTAAATCAAGCCTCCAAAATTCAAATTAAGGATACAGTGAAATATCTGGGGATAGAGATCTCTCGGGATGTTAAAGACTATATTAATTTGAACTTGAAACCTTTATTAAAAAAATTTAAGGATAAAAGCCGTAGCTGGTGTAAGTTACCCCGACGGTGATAGGTAGAGCAAATCTTATCAAAATGATTTGGACCCCGCAACTACTTTATGTGTTTAATAATTCACCTATATGGATTACAGTACCTTGGTTTAGAAAAATAGAATCTCTATTTAGAGAGCTGATTTGGAGGAAAAAGCAACCATGTATAAAGTTAACAACATTGATGCTAACCAAAGAAGAAGGTGGACTGGCGATCCCCCATCCCAAAAATTATTTTCTAGCCTCTCAATTACAACATTTTTAGGGTTGGACAATAGTATGAGACTCTGATCCTATACAGAGGCTGTTACTATCAGTTTATGAAGACTACCCATTAATTTCCCTACTAGAATCGAGAAACCATTTGTCCGATAAAGGATTTTTTACGGGAATATTATTTGATAAGGTATGGCAGGAAATGAGGAGAATTACTGGAATGAAGGGATATACCTCATATACTCCAATATGGAACAATAGTAGCTATACGGAACTGTTGAAAGTGGAAGGGTTTGAAATTTGTAGGCAGAAGGGACTAAGGTACATGATACAGTTATTTCAGGAAGATGAGATGAAAACCTTTAGGCTCTGTTTCCACTACTGCGAGTTTTTTGCGACTTGACACATGTCAAGTCCCATGACAAGTCAAAACCCATGTATTTCAATGGTCCCCGTTCTAATTAGTGCGACTCAAGTCGCAGCGACTACAAAAAAGGTTCTTGCACTACTTTGTTCCGTCTTCGGTGTGACTTGTTCTCCATAGAAAGGTATTAAGTCGCAATGCAGTCGTATGTACATGTCTAACACCGCGACTTTGTTGCGACTTCCACGGAAGTCTACGGAAGCACATGATCTCTGCTCCTCCCAAATACATCACTTCCTATATTGATGTATGTGAGTGTGGAAGACAGCAGGAAGCATGCCTAGGGCTAGAAAGAACAAGCGACAAGTTCATGACAATGAGGAAATTATTCAGCTTGTCAGACAACGTTCGGCAATATATGACCTCAGAGATCCAGGTTACAAAGATCATGCAAAGAAGGAGAGAGCACGGTTGGAAGTGGCTTGCATATATTATGATACCTGGGACTCTTTATCAGCTACAGAACGGTCTTCAAAAAGTAAGTGGTTGATATATGCTGCTTAGCACTTTGCGCCTTGCACCTATTTAAATATTCAGCAACCAATGGGTGTGTGTTAACAATGTGCACTGTGTTTTCTTGGTGGGGACCGCTTCTCCTGCCAGGAGATCACAATGGTTTGGCAGGAGGGAATCCCCTGTCAACACCATCTGTGTTGATGGTGGAATTTATCTAGTTTCTTTCCTGCAACCTGTGGCTGCAGGAAAGTAAATCTGTGTGTGTGTGGGCCAGTAAATAATATTTGCCCACGGTCCAAATAATATTAAAGATGGCCCTGTTGACATCCTTCAGCACATGACAAATTATGCAGATGTCATGGATAATATATTTAGTGGTTGTTTTAACACCATCCATATCAATTATGCAGCCTAGCAAATGAATGACCTATGGGCAGTTAATAAAGATTTTTTTTTTAATTTGGTATTTTCTTTATATTTTGTAGTGCACTCATTACAAACTCGATGGAGAAATCTCAAAGACAGCTACAACCGGTACTTACGAAAATTAAAAGAAGGAAGGAGTGGTTCCGGCTCAAAAAGATTAGCCCCATATGCCCATGCCGGGGATCTTGATTTTTTAAAACCAGTGTTGGAAATGCTAGAGTAAGTTATCAGCAGGCATATGTTATGAATTTTACATATCAAATTGTAATGCTTACTTTAAAAATATGTTATTTGTATTTCAGAACCCAAGCAAGCTGGGAAGACAGCACACAGGGTTGGACACAAGAAGATGAGTCAGAGGAAGCTGCTGCTGCAGAGAAGCAAGAACAATTCCAAGACAATGTTGACAAGGAACTGTTCGTAGATGAATCAAGGTCAACAACAAACTCAATGAATGAGGAGGATGCAGAACCAGGGCCTAGCAATGTCTCTAGGCCTTTGCAAAGATCTTCAAGGGGAAGTGCTAGGCCTGTGAAACCCATGGATAAAATCTTAGATGTAGTCAGTCAGATGTCCACTAAAATAGCTGAAAACCAGTGTGAAGACACAGCATTTCTCACTGTAATTTTAGGCATTTGTAAACAGGTACCCCCAGAGAAAAAATATGCACTCAGGATGGCTTTGATGTCAACTGCTCAATCCTTTGTGGGTGAGTGGCCAACAACATCCTCACCATATATGCAACCCCCCCTTCCCCAATACCCCCCTTATCAACAATACCCTCACTTTCAAAGTACACAGTATGCTCCACCAATAAACCGGCCATACTGTGACCAGTATGGTAATATGCTGAATCCCTCCAGGCCACGCATGTTTCATCCAATTTCTGCCCCCACTACCTCTACCCTTGGCCCCCAAACCACTCATCAACTTAGGCAGCCTACACCCAGTCAGGTTATGCTTTTTCTTGAAAGGAAATACTACCCGGGACCATCAGTGGATTTCCCTGGACCAAGCAATAGTTCAGTTTCTGGAACCACTGAAAACAAAACCAGCAATTGTAATTTTATATAATTTTTGCTGTGGTTTTGAGAGTTGTTCTATTTTTTGGTTGTGGTTGCCAAAACAACAAGCCAAAAAAATTTGAGTTCATGGAACTATTTTTTTTTTTTGCCTTCTTGCAAAAAGATTTTGCTTGTAAAAAAGATTCTGATTATATATTTTATTTGTTGTTTGACTTTTATTTTGGTGTTGTTCAAAGTAATATATTTTATTATTTTATTATTTGTTGTGGTTGTTCAAAATAAAAAAAAACAACAAATGGTGTAGTTCACCCAAAACAAAAAAAAAATTGCTGCATTCTTGCACAAAAATCCGGAAAATAAAAATTATTCTGGTTAAATTATGCGTTTTCTACTTTTCCTTTTTTATACTTTGTGTTAAAGACCTGTTATTCTGCATTTGGATGCAATTAAACATAACAGACATCTAAATAATAGTAAAATCAAAAAAGCTTGACATACATTATGCAAAGGCATACTGCTGCCAGGGGACAGAACCAGCAGCAGACATAAAATACGACGAAAATCCCTCACGCACAGTGGCACCATTGGTGGTGCCCCTACTGGCACTCCATTATGCACCTTCCAGATCGTGCATGAGGGAATCTTCAAAAAGATAACCATCACAAATTCTTACAAAATTATGAAGCACACATGCTGCTTTTACTGCAGATATTGCAATCTCAAGTTTTAAATGTATAGGTGTATGTAGCAAATGCCACTTGTTTGCTAAAATGCCAAATGAACATTCTACCACTTGTCTTGCCCTCGTTAACTGGTAATTGAAGATTTGCTTCTCTTCACTCAGACACCTATTGGAATAAGGCCTTAATAGATGCTCACTGAGAGCAAAGGCCTCATCCCCAACATACACAAATGGCATTGGTGGCCCATTTGTTCCTGGCAACGGACAGTCCTGTGGCAGGTCCAGACCATTTTCCCTCAACACTCTTCCAAAAGATGATCTTTGGAAAACACTGGAGTCTGAGCTGCTGCCATACGTTCCTATGTCTATATAGCTAAAACAATAATTGGCATCACCCACTGCTAGTAATACAAAAGAAAAATATTTTTTGTAGTTAAAGTATTTGGTTCCACTGCCGATGGGCATCACTACCCTTATATGTTTTCCATCAATTGCCCCGAGACAATTAGGGATATTGCATCGATCCCAGAAAACTTCCGTGATCTTGCACCAATCTTCGCAAGTGGGCTTCTTCAGGACCAAATCCCTAAGGACATTCCAGATGTCTCTGCAGGTATCGTGGACAATATTGCTGATAGTAGTTTTGCCAACCAAAAATTCATAATGCAAACTTGCAAAGGAATGTCCAGTTGCCAGGTACCTAAAATGGAACAGTAAATACAGTTTATTATAATGATACATATTAACAATAAGCTAATTCGATATTAGATCTAAAAATGAGCTTGGAAGGAGGTGCCTAAGGAAGTGAAGGAAGAAGAGGAGCAGGAAAAAGACACTGGTGATGTAGAGGGAAAAATAATATTGGAAACATAATTTCATCCACAATAACATGCTAGGATTTATTATTTCACTTCATGTAAAGAGGATGAAAGAATGATGTGGATATCCAAATGCCACATATGAGGTAAGAAGAAGAAAAAGTAGGTATGAACAGTTACCTCAATGTTATAATCAGTCTTTCAACAGCTGGAATACTCCTTCGGAAACTGGTGTTTTGTCGTTCTAGATGGCTAGAGAGCAAAGCCAACAATTCATCAAAACTGTAAATATAAAATGTATGGCTATTAACTACATTGACCATATAAAAATCAAAAATTTAACAATCTAGTGCCATTTTAAAAAAAAAATTGATCAGGTTATAGTTAACACTTCTAGCTACAGTATTCAAAGCTACAAATTAGAAAAAGAGTCATAGTGACCAGGCATATACACGTTTTGAGAAATATATCTTGGAGCATTTGCAAGTTGACATAAAAAAATAATCTCACCTTCTAATTGACATCCGTGTGTAGTTGAAAAATTTGTCTTCATGAGCACGGAGGTCATTGTAAAGGACCCCAAACTGGCCTCTCCCTTCCCTTTGGGCGATGATGGGATGGATCCAAAATCTATGCCTTCTCCTCCTCCAGGTATCCTCTTCTTCATCTATTAATGCTGCTACAGCAGCCATAATGACTGCTGACCCAACATATTGCATAGCCAACATGTTTGCTAAACAACATACAACATGTGACAACGAAACAGGAAGGGGAAATAACTAAGCAGGATAAGGAATTACATCACTCTGACTAAATCACAGAACATCAAAGTCACACAAAGTCATTTTTAAAGTTGCATCAAATCGCAACATAAATCGCATTGTCAAGTCGCAGTGTAAATTGCGCAAATTTGGGGACACAATAGTGGAAACAGAGCCTTAGTGAATTAAGAAATTAATATAATATCCCAAACCAAAGATTTTTTCAATTTTTACAGCTCAGGCATGCATTAAAAGCACAGGGTCGATCGCATGAATTGAAGTTTAATAAATCAGTGATAATAGCCTTGCTCGATAAGATGGAAAGAAAAAAGGGTTTGATATCACAATTATATGATATATTATATGAGAAAACTAAAGGTGCTGTGGCTATATCTACAATCAGCTTGGGCTGGCGATATAGGGCCAATTTCTGATGAACAGTGGGCATTGGCACTGTTGGCAATACCTCTGGCCTCTCTATCTCCAACTCAAAAATTAACACAACTATTCATCCTACATAGGGTACATTATACACCAGAGAAATTATTTGAATGGAAACGGAGGGATACAGACCAATGCCCTAGATATAAAGGGAGGGCAGCCAACTTAATACACATGATATGGAGATGCCCTAAACTCCATCACTATTGGTACGGGGTGGTATCTATGATTAATAATGTATTTGAGATTGAGATGTCTATAGAACCGGGCGGATGTCTCCTGGGTATCATGGACGAACTAAGAACTCCGGGGGAATACATGGTATCTATAAATAGAAGTTTATTTCAGTTAATATTCAGCTTATAGCACAAAAATGGTTGTCACCATATCCACCTACAGTAGCAAAATGGAAAATGCAAGTAAGGGAAACCAAAATATACTTTTTTACATAGAGGCAGTCTAGGGAAATTTGAAAAAATATGGAGAAGAAGATGGTCTGATATTCAGGATGTATAATGAGAGCGGTCCAGATAAATGTGGGAACGATAGGGAGAGGGGGAGGGTTAAAATGTTTTTCTTTTTTTTTTTCTTTTGTTATTCCCTCTCTATACATGCTGGGTTGTATGTTGTTATCGTTGTTTAGGATGTTTGTATATAAAAGAAATAAAAAAATTATTTGATTTAAAAAAAGCTCCATGACTCAAAAGGTTCTGGAACTACTTTGGGGTGTTTGTCTAGCATAGGCCCATTCAAGTGAATGGACAGCCCTAAAAGTGATGTGCATTAATGCATAAAACATGTGCAAAAAAAGCATGCAGAAATGTGCACCCAGGTGTGAATGTAGCTAAGCCCAGGTGTGAATGTGGCCTTACTTTGTAAGATAAAATAGTAAGAGGATGAATGGAGATTATGAAATGTACTCTGAGGATGGCTCTAATCATATTTCACAAGATTATTGGGTATGACTAATAGAAAAGTGCCCCAGGGATATAAAAAGACAGACATGAGTAGTCTTTCATTAAGAATAATGCTGTAGATGTATCCATAAAGCTGTAGGAATCTGTTTAGAGCAGATGGGCTGTGAGAACAAAAGAGAACAACTATGGGTTGTAAACTAATTGCTGTGATGCTCCTAGATAGAGAGGTTTTGTTCTATAATCTGGGGACACGAACATTAGTAGTATTATGATCTCATACTATAGTGTGTGTAAATGACACCAAAGACTGTAAAAATTCACTACAGGCATGTCAGGATGTCTGAACATGTGGATTCTGTTTAGCCAAGGAAGAGGAGACAATGAAACTGTGAATATATTTTACTAAAGACTTTAGAGCAGAGCTGAGATAAAACAGCATGCACAAGAACACAAGGCAGAGTGCGACTCTATGGAATTCTAACAGCAACTTATAATAACTTACATAAAATATAATCTAAAAATGCCTGAAATTTAAAATCAATAAGCAAAAGTGACAGTAAAAAGATGGAAAAAAAACCTGCAGGTTTACAGCAAATTCAGGTTAAGCAGGCAGCCGGAATTCATTTAAAATGTTATTGTAGGATTAGTACAGTGGGTGACTGACACAGATACCTGGTATATATTATTTGTACATTATCTGTACCCAAGTGGCCGTTTTTCCCCTCTGGACTATGCTGAAGTACTCGATGGATTTCAATGGGTACATACATGGAATTACAACCTTCTGGAATTTTGTAGAAATTTGCAAATTGCAAACTTACTGCCACTTTACTGCCATTTTGTGTCTTTATCATTAACTTTACGGAATAAGTCAGAGTGGGCTCCTAGTATTATGACTTATAGGCACACTATATTGACTTCAATTACATCCCAGAGATTGGCACAGGTTAATTATAAGGAATGGAAAGTGTATGTTTACAACAACATAGATTTGATTATAATTTGTCACACTGTGATGAAATATAAGAGAAGGGCATTCAGGCATGCTTTTAATTTTATTGTTTATATTTTATTTGCATGTTTAATAAAGTATTTGTAGTTTGCATATTTTATTTACACATGTAGCTTTGCTCAAGCATGTAGTATGGGTCATCATTTAAAACGTTATAGGACCTGGAGGATTTCTTTTTGCTCAGGTTTGGATATAGGAAATTGAAAAAAATAACAGACTAACTGGCTAGATCAAAAGGTAAAAATAATCTAAAAAAAAACAAGGGAAGTTATTACAGCTAAGAATTGGTAAGCTGCAAAACAACCTTTTTTTGTTTTTGAGCTTTAATCTCTAGTCCTGAGCATTGAAATCCAATTTTAGACACTTTTTATTAATTAATTTATATATATATATATATATATATATATATATATATATATATATATATTTTTTTTTTTTTTTTTTTAATTTATATTTATTTATAGGTAGAGAGTGTGACACACCCAATCTGAGCATCACATATGAGAATTGTAACATAAAGGCCATACTGAGCTTGTGTGAAAGTTGGAAGCACTCATTATAATATGCAAGATTTTCTAGCATAAAAAAAAAATCATGTAATAGGTTGTTCACATTCTCTTTTGAAAAGGAAACAACCCTTCCACCACACAAGCAGCTATGTAATGACAGTGGTTTATTCACAATGATTTCACACATGAACTAAACGCTTGGACATGAGAACATCCATTGTTCCAAAGTCTGTTCACACTGATGTATTGTGTTGCAGTTAATAGAGAAAAATCCAGCATGCTGTGTTTTAGGTGCGTTGACCTTCAGTGTGTCATTCAAGTCAATTTAAATGGAGCCTTCCAAAAATAGAGCTTGTTCCTACACATGCATTAATGCATTTTTCTGATGTGAACAAGCCTTGAATCTGGTTAAAATATTGTGCAATATTAAGAAAATTGTAAATGCATTGAACAGCAAATGATATATCTGGTCCTTTTAAGCCAGCCGCAGACAATTGAGGGTGGTCAGCCATGCAGGGAAAATCTGTTCTCAGACATCTTTCCCAGCCAGTGCTTCTTTAAAAGAGAAGTGTGGGATTTAAAAACAAAAACATTTATACTCACTAAGCATCTGTCCCCTGCCACCTCTAAGACCGAGAACTGAGTGATCAAAGACTGCTGATCACTCAGTTACCGGTCTTCAGTGAGCAGGGAGCTGGTGACTGTCAGTCACCGGCTCTCTGCTCTGCCCCTCCAGTGCTCACTGGAACGCTGAGCTGTGGAGAGGGCAGGAATGACCGGTTTAGGCCACACTGAGAGGCTGAGCCAGCAGCCACTCGGGCATCTGGGTGGATCCTGACATTAAAGTCAGGGTTCTCCAAAGTCTGGACCAGCAGAGTAACTTCCGCAGACAGCAAAATATGGGTCAATAGTGCAGAGCTAAGTGAGCTCCTGTGTCCCACAGTAGAAGTAGGGACAAAATAGTCACCTATCAAGAGAACAGATTTTCCAAACTGTTATTCCCCTCAGTGACTCCACATGTTCCATAGACATCAGGACATTGTCCAATCTGAATGGAAAAGGAGAGCCATATGTATAGTCCCAGTTCATATAATATGGGAGCAAAAGATGACGTAGAATGATAACACCAAAGAAGGTGAATAAATTCTCCTCAGTAGTGATTAGAGTGCTCGGAAAACATATCCTGCATCCTTATAAGTGCCTCCACCACCGTATATACAGGCCGCTCACCTCAAACTCTAGACCTCTGAATTAACAGTAAGGTCAATCAGGCTTTTCCCACAAGGGTAATTAAGGGTGAAAATTGCCTCTAAGGGATCCAAGAATCGAAATCCAGCCCCTTCACAGCAGCAGCAGCAGGATGACACTCTCATAGGCAGTAGATAGGAATGTGGTGACCATGAAAAATCAATGAAAAGTACATAGTGCGCTCTGATTGACTAATAACATCCTTTATTCTTGTAAAAACATTACTCACAAACAGCGCACTGATAACCCGGTGCTGGGATGCAGAGCATACATCAAACCTCTCATTGAGGCAGAGAAGGTGGCTGCAATGACATCACGGAGTCCTGCAGCCACCTCACAGAGTCATTGCAGCCACCTTCTCTGTCTCGATGAGACATTTCATGTATGCTCTGCATCCCAGCACTGGATTATCAGTGCCCTGTTTGTGAGTAACTTTTTTACAAGAATAAAGGATGTTATTAGTCAATCAAAGAGCAGGTTTGAAGGAGGAGTTATGTGAGCACTATCTCTCTCTCTCTCTGGGAATGAAGAATAGAGAGGCGATAAAAATCCCTTGTGACTGGTAAAATTTCCATGGGCCAAGGACTGTAGGGCAGCGATATGGAGGGGTGGTCAAATTGGAGAATGCTCTCTAGTGCCTATATGTAACTTAAGCGCTTGATATCCGCGCTATAGCCGAATGACGGCTACAGCGCGGACCTTAATTCTCGGGAGGCCGTCATATGACGGCCTCCCCTGTGCACGCGCCCTGCAGGGCGCGCACCGAGCGCGATGTGATCACTGAGCCACTGAGACTCGGCTGATCACCAATCCAAGTAAGGGGCCGGTCCCGGCCCCTTACCATGTGATCAGCTGTCAGCCAATGACAGCTGATCACATGATCAAAACAAAAACTCTGTGATCGTTTTTTTTTTCTCCTCGCTCTAACAGTGTGAGGAGAAAAAAAGCCGATCACCGGCTCGTTAGCAAGGGACATCGGCCCCGAAGAGGAGGAGGCAATAATGCCTCAATTGTGCCACAAGTACCCCCTGCCAGTTCCAACTGACACATTGCCACCTGACAGTGCCCACAGTGCCAACCAGTGCCACGTATCAATGCCCATGAGTGCCAACTATCAATGCCTACAAGTGCCACCTATCAATGCCCACAAGTGTCACCTATCAATGCCCACCAGTGGTGCCAATCAGTGCCACCTAGCAGTGTTGCCTATCAATGTACCACATCAGTGCCCATCACTGCCACCCATCAGTGCCCATCACTGCCACCTATCAGTGCCCACCAGTGCTGCCTCATCAGCGTACATCAATGAAGGAGATAAATTACCCTTTTTAAAATTTTATAACAAAATATAAAAAAAAAAATTTTTTTTTTTTTTAAATTCGGTCTTATTACATTTTTTTTAACAAAAAAAACGCAGAGGTGATCAAATACCACCAAAAGAAAGCTCTATTTGTGGGGAAAAAATGATACAAATTTAATTTGAGTACAGTGTTGCATGATCGCGCAATTGTCATTCAAAATGCGTCAGCGCTGAAAGCTGAAAATTGGTCTGGATAGGAGGGGGGTTTAAGTGCCCTGTAAGCAAGTGGTTAAAGTGAACTTATGCTTTACTCATGCAGGACACAACAATAGGTTTGCTTAACTGCTGCTCTCCCCAGAGGCATATACTTACCTTTTCTTCACTCTTCATAGCTAAACTTGGTTGTTGGGAGCACAGAGAAATACTTTCCACACCCATTATTTCTTTTTTTAAAAGGTTAACTTTTTTATTGTTTTATAAACACAACAAATAGCTGTTACACAGGTGTATAATCAAAGCGAACATCACTTCAGTCATGTGAAGAGAGAGAAATGCCCCAAAAGGGATACTATGGGCAGAAAACCAACACAGGATCAAAGTATGGTAAATAGAAAAACAGATAAAAAATATATATAAAAAAAACAAATAAATAAAATGTATATATTTTTATCTTTATTTATCTGTTGTTCTATTTACCATACTTTGATCCTGTGTTGGTTTTCTGCCCATAGTATCCCTTTTGGGGCATTTCTCTCTTCACATTAGGCTTTGGGATGTGGCAGAGACCCTCAGTACTAGCTTCCTAACTGGCTCCCCTTTCTCTATATTGTTCTATCACTTTAATCATGGTGCAATACATTTATCAGGTATACAGGTATACATCATGAAACAACATACAAAGTGTGTCATCAGCACAGTCTACTCCATTCAGGGTTCAGTCCCTGGTATTCCCAAATCCGCAATGTCCCTATTCTCTTCTATATCCTAAGGGGCAGGTGGTATATTGCTATCCAAGTTGACCCAGAAGTTCCATATTTTAGAGAACTTTGTTGGGCACCCTCTAGCTTCGTATGTTAACTTATATAGTGGTATTGCTTGGTTGATAATGGTAAGCCAGAACTTTATAGTAGGTAGGGATTGAGATTTCCAATGCATGGTTATCATTTTTTTAGCATAAAACATCACTATACGTATAAAGGATTGTACATTTTTGGATAAATCTTCATTGTCAATGTATCGTAGCAGACATCCAAGAGGATTGCAAATATTAGGAGTCTTAGCTACAGAGCTTATGAAGGCCGTAACTTCCGACCAGAACTACCTTATCGGAGCACATTCCCATATTAGATGAAAGAATGTGCCATCGGCCATTCCACATAGAGAGCATAAGGGAGAAGATAATCTCTTCAATTTATATAACAAACACTGTGTAAAATAGGATCTATATAGTAGTTTAGTCTGGATCACCTTGTCCCTGGATGAAATCTGGATGAAATGATGGAGGCCACCTGCAGGGGAAGAACCTCCCCCCAGATTTTCTCTGTCAACTCAGGTATGTCAGTGCGCCATCAATGTTCAGTGGTGGTAAGCCTATTAGTCATGGAGTGGAGTAGAATCTTATAGTAAGATAAAACCAGCTTGGTGTGGGAGGGGTCAGTCAATAGGCATTCAAGTAGGGAAGATCGCATCTCTATATTTCGAAGACCAAATTGTGCAGCAGCAGTGTGTCGTATTTGTAGGTATTGAAAGTAGGCCATGCGTGGGAGTCCAAAGTCCCTCTGGAATTTCACAAAGGAGTGGAACGTGTTATCTGCAAATAAGTGTGATATTGTTTTTACCCCTTTTTTGCACCAGTAGCCCCCATCGGTTCTTTGGTAAAATTCTGGTAGGCATGGGTTTCCCCATAGTGGGGCATTGGGAGAGTATGCGGTATGGGTACTAGGTGGTAACAGCTTAGAGATTCTGAAGATCCGTAAAGTCAGGACCAGGACATTCACCCCTTACCTCCCCCTAAGCAACATATGGTGTATGAGGTTCTGGAGAGATTCATATGAGGTGAGGATAGCCGCCTCTAGGGCAGCAGTTGCTTTGTTGGCCTCAGGATGAAACCACCAATGGGCATGCACCAGTTGCGAGGTGATATAGTACGTTTAGAGACAGGTGAGTGCCAGGCCCCCTTCCAAAGTAGGTAGCTGTATGGTGTGTTTAACGATCCTCACCACACCGTCCCTCCAGGTGAAGTTGGTGATTATGGAGTCTATCTCTTTAAATTTTGCTTTGGTAATGTATATTGGTGACTTGCTCAGGACATACAGGAATCGTGGGAGATAGATCATTTTGATAATATTTATTCTTCCTAACAGTGTAAGGGGGAGATTGTTCCATGTTTTCAGGGTGTTGTTTAATCTGCTGATAAGGTGGTTCAAATTTTGGCTTCGCATAAGAGGAGACTGGGTATTGTATCAAGGCCCCTGAGATATCAAAAAGTGTGAACTATTTGTAGTGGGCATGCTGGGGGCAGTACTATTGGTGTCTCCTGGTCAATCTGAAACAAAAGGGATTTGTCCCAATTGACCCGGAACCCCGAAAAGTGGCCAAATTGCTGGATAGTATCCAGCAGGGCAGGGAGTGATGACTGGGGGTCCCCCAAATATATCAGCATATCAACTGCATACAAGGATACCTTTTCCTCTAGACCCCCAATCGTCAGTCCCCTAACTTCCCCACTGGACCTTATCATTGCTGCAAGGGGCTCTGTCGCCAGCGCAAATAGTAATGATGACAGAGGACATCCCTGTCTGGTGCCTCTCTTTATCAGGAAGGGATCTGATATGACTGCGTTAACTCTCAGTCTAGCGATGGGTTTGCAATATAGGAGCTGCACCCACCTTATAAAAATAGTGCTGAATCCGAACTAAGCCAGAACTTCAAAGAGATATGGCCATTCGACTGAGTCAAAGGCCTTGTGAGCGTCTAAAGCCAGTACAGCTCTAGAGCCAGTCGTGTCATGAACTGCTTGTATATTGGTAAAAAGTCTGCGCAAATTAATAAATTAATAAATAAGGTTGATCGTCCAGGCATAAATCTAGTTTGGTCTGCCCCTATAATAGTTGTGATTACTGTATTCAGTCATTGCGCAAGCTCCTTGGCCAGGATTTTAACATCTGAGTTAATAAGCGAAATCGGTCTATATGATTCGCAAAGGAGGTGATCCTTATGGGGTTTGGGAATCAGGACTATCAGTGCTTCCAACATGGAGGGCAGTAACTGTCCTGTTTTAAGAGCAAAGTTGTACATTCACAGCAAGTGTGGGATCAATAGGTCCCGAAACTGCATGTACCACTCAATGGGAAATCCATCTAATCCTGGTGTTTTATGTCTGGCGAATGATTGTATAGCCTCCCCTATTGCTTCAGTTGTCAATGGAGTATCAAGTCCAGAAACCTGATGGTCCGTTAGTTTCGGGAGTGAAATGTCTGAGAGATAGTCATCTAGTTCCACTATTGTATAATGAGCTATAGTAGCATAAAGCGTGGAGTAGAAAGCGACAAACGCTTTCATAATTTCATCGTTTTGCTCAACTATTGTGCCTGCTGAGTTTGTTACTCTAGGGATATTACATGGTTGATAATCTAGTTTGGCTGAATAGGCCAGTAGGCGGCTGTTTTTATCCCCAAATTTAAATATTCGTTAGTTCTGGTATAGTATTTTTTTTTTGTGCGTTCTAAAAGTACTAGCTCTAATTCCATGGCCCTGTGTCGCCATGTTGCGTGTGTTTAGGAGGTAGGGGTTGCAGAATAAACAGTTTCCGCATCCCTAAGTCCTCCTTCTGGGTCCATCAGTCTGGACTGCAACGCCTCGCGGGCCTGCCCGATCGCTGCGGCAAACAAGCCGTGGGCAGTGGCCTTAAAGGCATCCCAGATCATAGGGACGGACACACTTTGTTAATCACCCAAAATGATTTCATGTCTGCCAAGCTCTGGTCTATTATGGCCTGGTCTGTTAACCACAACGGGCTCAGTCTCCATACCCAGTACAGGAGGGTGTTCCCAGGACAAGGTCTACCATCAAAGGTGAGTGGTCGGACATTGTTTTGGGGAGATATTTGACTCCAGCCACTAAGTGAAGCATATCTGATGAAACAAGACAGAGATCTATACGTGATACTGTACCGTGAGAATCAGACTGGCATGAGTATTCCCACACATTTGCATGTTTCCATCTCCAGGCCTCCACCAGGTCAAATTGAGTTATCCATAGAATTGTCTAGAACTGTGTTGTAGTCCCCAGCTATTATTAAGGGTCCTTCAGCAATCTCCAGTATCGTGCCCATCACCTTTTCAAAAAAATTTTTGGTAAAAAGTGGTGGGACATAGATGTTCGTCACTGTATAAGGTTTACCAAGAAGTTCCAGCACAAGGACTACAAAGCAGCCGTTAGGGTCAAGTTTAATGTGTTTAATAGAGATTGGTGCCGATTTGGCTACAGGCAGTCCCCGGGTTACACACAAGATAGGGTCTGTAGGTTTGTTCTTAAGTTGAATTTGTTTGTAAGTCGGAACAGGTACATTTTTTAAGTGTAATTCCAGCTAAAATAATACTTTTTTAAGTTTTTTGGATAGCATAGGGAAGAGTTAACACCCCTTTATCATTTGTTTTGCTGTCTATGTCCCTGTTCAGAAGATGTCACCTGATTTTCTGTCCCTATGACAATTGGATTTTGAAAAATTTGGGTTGTTGTGGAAACAAGGATTAGTGACAAAGCTTCAGTGGAGACACCTTTTTCCCATAAAAACTCTTACAGAAGTGAATTTTCCTTCCTAGGGGTAGATTTCCTCTCACTTCCTGTTGTCTCCCTCCGTTTGAAAGTAGGAGTCGTTTGTAAGTCAGATGTTTATAACTCGGGGACCACCTGTATAAGGATAGAAGTCCCTCGGGCGTATGTGGAGTAAGTGGAGTGAAGGGCAGACACTATTTTAGCTCTTTTAAGGGCCATAACCCTGGAGCCCTGGAGATGGGTTTCCTGGAGAAGGATTACATGCGGTTTGTGCCGTGCTGAATAGTCAAACATTATAGAGTGTTTCACTTTAGAATTAAGCCCCCTAAAATTCCACAAAATCAGGCATAAGCCGGCCATGTGTGAGTGTCAGTCAAAAATATGAGCGACCATCGATGCCCCAGAGTCAACCAAACCTTGGAACCCTGTGCATCCCGAGAGGCGGGGGCGAACCTTGGTAAATACATATAAGAGAACACTGTGCTTCCATTCAATAATACCTGAGTACCCTGATGGCCTGTTGGGCCTGTGAACCTGGAAACAAATGGTATAGAATAACAGTCATTTAAGAACAACAACAGAATAGGGAAAATTCCCTGACCCTCCCAGTCCACCCTAACTCTCCCGGCTCCCATACCCAAACACATGAGAGCTTTGTTCCCTGAACTAGAACTGCGAAGAAGGGGGGCTTGAAAGTAGTCCTGCAGCCAACAAACCCTAAATAACAAAGGGAAGGACTGTGGTCGTAAGATACCGTCCATGCCCGCTTAATGAACTGGATAGTTAGTAGCCCGGTCATGTCAGAATATTCTCCAAAATGGCTGAAGGATGTGCACAAAGCCAACATAGCAATGATGGGGACAGCTAGCCATAAGAGATATTGGTAGTGCAGTCTTCTTTGGATTATTAATAAGTGTCTCAACTTTCTTGTAGGTGGAGAGGTGCTAGTATTCCGTGTGCTGCTGACCCCTAGTCTCTTCTGTTAACAACAACCAGCAGGAGAGCCAGGGTATCAAAAAAGGAAAAAACATTTTTTTTTTGTGCGCTTGATAGGGTGTCATGATAATCAGCGAGGAGGAGGAGATCTCTGGTGCTGGTTCCTCTGTTCCAAAGCACCTAGTGTGTCTGCCCAGTGAGCTGCTTCTTTAGGATCAGTAAAGAAGTGAGCCTTGCCCTGATGGATGACCCGTAGATGCCGGGTATAACATGCTGTATGGCAATTGAAGATCACGTAGTTGCCATTTAATTGCTAAAAAAGTGGCATGTTGCTTTTGAGTGGCTACTGAGAAGTCTGGGAAGATGATGATGCCGTTGCAATTAAAGAGCGGTGTCCTTTCTTTCTGGCTGCCCTGAGAATAGCCTCTCTGTCTCTGAAGTGCAGCAGTTTAATAAGCATGGCGCGTGGCAGTGCCCCATGGGGTAGGGGGCATAATGGGACCCTATGCGCTCTCTTAATAGCAAACAATGCTGAAAAGGTATTGGCACCAAATGAGGATGTCAGCCAGTGTTCCATGAACACTTCTGGAGCCTTCCCTTCTGAACCTTCCGGGAAGCCTAGGAAGCGGAGATTATTGCACCTCAGGGGGTCCTCCATGTCTGTGAGCTTATCAGATGTGTAATCTTGGGCCTGGCGCAGCTCCCTGACAGAGCCCTGCATGGGGGGCTCTATCAGGGAGCTGCGCTGCATTCGGTCATACTGTATATCCCTATCTAAAGAACAATTTAATTTATTAACTTAAAGTATAGAATATTGGATCACAGGCAGTGGAGCATTATGGGATGCTTACATAATGTGTAAATCATAAAAATATGAGTGCCAATACTTTGCACCAATTTTGCTGCAAGTTTATAAACTGGATGGAAAAAAAAAATCCCCATCCACAAATGAAAGATTTACCTTCAATATGCTGGAACGGCAGGCCTGTGGGAAACGAAGGGAAAACAAAAAAGGGGAGAGAGAAGATACCAGTTAGTGGAGTAAGATTATGGATAACCAGGGTGCCTCTAACTTTTTTTTCTCAGGCTGGGAGAGGGAACAAGTTCTGTCTGTCCCAAATTCCCCTGCAGTGTTCAGCATGTGATATTCTTCATGAGTCTGTTGAAGGGGGGTGTGTCCCTTTCCTCCATTTAGCTATCAGATTTCACGGAGCTCTGTGCTCTAGCTCCACAGTGTGTATGAAATCAGATCCCATAACCCTGCTTTCTACTGCTGAGATATGCTGTGTAAAAAATGTGTGTTATCCATTTTGGATAGAGTAAGGGAGGGTATAACCCCTGTCAGTCTTTTTTCCATCTCTATCCCACTGGGTAGATTTCCCTTCATTTCCTGTTCCGTATCCAAAACATGAACTGAGAGGAAATCCCTCCATAGTGAGGAAGTTCCTGGTAGTCACCAGGGTCACCAAAACCAGTGTCCCCATTGGAAGATTCCTTCACTTAGGCCCCATTCACACCTGAGAGATTTTCAGCTTTTAAAACACTCAGCTCTGAAGCTCCAAAACACCTAGCAAGCACCATTCCATTCATTTCAATGGCCCCTGTTCACATATGAGCATTCTGTCGCCTGAAGCAAAACACCTGAAGCTCAAAAAAGTACAAGAGCTTCTTGGCAGATTATAAGCGTTTTTGGCCCTATAGATTTTAATAGAAATGCCTAACTTGAGCAGAAAAACGCTTGCAAAATGCTGGTAAAATGTTCATAAAATGCTCAAATAGCAGCTCTCCACCCCTAATTTCTTCTCCCTCTCCTCCCCTAGTGCTTTCTATTGGCTAAACAAAAAAGCCTAAAGCTGTAAAATACTTATAATACACTTATAAAATGCTTTAAAAAAGCTTGTAAAAAGCTGCAAAAAAAGCTTAAAACACCCGTAAATTAATACGCTCAGGTGTGAATGGTACCTCAAACTTGGAATTTTCTCAAACTTGCCTTTTTGGTAATGACAGTAAGCAGGACAAATAGAGAGGGTGAATCTCCCCAATGGGTCACAGACAACAATAAAGCGGAAAGGTACATCATTACACTGGTGCCTACGGTTGAGCTCTAGCATGGACTATGCTCGTGGATGTGTTTAGAAATTGCAAGGTCTGCTCACTCTGCAGGATCAGTTTTGCAAGAGGGCTTGTAAACAGAGGTGGGGAGAGACAAGACTTGTTTCTATTCCCTGATCCAGCCCAGGGATACAAGTCAACTCAAGCTGCTTATATTTTCCATCTGGTGAGTACTGCTTATCCAGTCCATCTACGCTAATCTCAGGATGTTGGAATTCAATGTTGTGAATGTATTTTTGGACATTTTATTCCACCTTTTTTATAATTATTTGCCAATTTACCAATTTATTAAACATAACCATGTAGGCAGGTGCAGTCTACTTTCTCCACTGCTGGTGGCACTGTTCCGCAGCGGCACTACAGTTGGAGAGGAACACAGTTTTCCTATGGTTTCTTGAGTCACTGGGGAAGCATCCAATTGGATGCTGCCACTCTATGTGACTCTGGCAGTCATCTTAGGTCAGGCAGAGCCTATTTAAGGTCATGGCTCCCAGGTTTAGCACGCATTTGCGAGGAGGAACAGGTACTCTGCCTGGGAGCAGGGAAAGGTTCTGGACAAGGAGGGAAAGCATAGGGCTCGCAACTTCTCTGGACACAACCTGTTGGGCACAATACAGCCAGGTCACATTCTTCCCCTCTCTACAGACACTGACAGTTTGGCTGCACTCTGCTCTCTACATGCTGTTGAAACTGTGAGTGTTCCCAGTTGGGCTTCCCTCCCACAGGGTTATTTGTGAATGGTTTCTGCATTATTTCAATACAAGTTCTTTCATTGCATTAGGACTGAGTGTTTTATTCTGCCCCACCATGCTTCACTCCACCTACAAGCATGCCATAATACTTGAAATTAGCATGCATCATATTAGAAATATACAAATGATTTCCAAATCTTCTGTTGTGAACCAAAATCACATGAAATCACACTGAGTTGAGTTACTAGATGAATAAAGGCTGTTTACTTGGCAAAGTAAATGTTTACTTTGCAAGTGAATGTTAGTAAATTAGGTAAATGTGTTTTCACTATGAATAGCCAATCATGTATGAGGGGAAAATGCAAAGTCCATATGCGTACCTTTAGCCCTGTCTTTACAAAAATCCTCTAATGGGATGTTAAGGGCAACTAAAGCAAAGTTATATATAAAAGACTCATGATGTTATTTCACATCAATATAAAATAATCCAAAAATATTTAAAAATGATCCTTGCCAAAAATGAGCCCTATGCCAAAGTCCAAATGCAAGAAGGTTAGACCTGGTAGTAGATGCCGAAATGCTTGTGGGTGTTTGCAGTGTGGTTCCGTGGCAGTAACAAACACACAGTTGAGATGCAATAGAAAGAACTTGTATTGTGAGGGTATAACAGTTCACAACAAGCCTGGCAGGAAGGCAGCCTGACCAGGAACACTCACGGACACGAACAGCAGATTGTAGTAGAGCAGGTATCAGCCAAACTGACAGAGTCTGTCTTGAGGGCTGAAATGCAGCCTGGCTGGTCTGTGCCCAAGCAGGGAGGTTTCCCAGATGAGTGGATAGGATCCCTATGCTTTCCCTACTCAATTGGAATCTTTGCCTGCCACTATAGTTGTCGCTGACAGACAGGTGACAGGTCCCCACACTACCCATATGCCAAATGCGTGCCAAACTCAGGAGCCAGGGTCTTAAGAAGATTCTACCTGAGCAAAGATGGCCAACAGAGTCACGTGGGCTGTTTGCATCCAACCAGATCGCTGCCCCACAGATCCAGGAAACCATAGAGCAAGGGTCTCAAACTGGTGGCCCTCCAGCTGTTGCTCTCCTCTGCCTGAGGGAGTCATGCTTGTAATAGTCAGACTTGCAATGCCTCAACAGCTGAAGGGCTACCAGTTTGAGACCCCTGCCATAGAGGAACCATGTTCCTCTTGACTTCCTCTCCCTCTGCACTGCCACTGCTGTTGACCCCCACTTGCAGTGGAGAAAATAGACTGAACCTGCCTACATCCTCTCCACAGTCATAAGAAAAGTGCCAATTGAACTCTAGAGGCAGGTCTTCTGCATGCAGATCCCTTGCAGTTTAAAAGAACTGTGCCTGGATACTAACCTGACCTCTGGCACGGTATGCTTATGACTACTATATATGACTCAAATTTTGGCCTCTTCATGTTGGATTGGTCGCAGTTCAATCCATGGATGCCCCTATTGGCACCACCCGAATCACCAGAAGTTGATTGTTCAGTTACTATTGCAGAAGGAATTATCAGTGTCTCCATCCAATCACTTGTGAGCACAGTTTGGGTATTCTAAGTCATGGTTGTCAGCATACAATAGCCAACAGGAGAGATTTGTCCATTCTTGCGCACAACATGGACAGAAGATTCTGTTAGATTCCTTCTATTCCACAGGCCAATCGAAAGAAATCTTGTGTGTGCATGACCAGCTTTAGTTACTGTACATTGTCCAGAGGCTATTTATAAACACAATCTGCTTTCATAATGTAAGTGTGACCACTGTCATTTTAACCAATAAAGCTGTCTTTCATTTACTTCACCAGTTTGCACAATGTGACAGACCTAGCCGGGAGAGAGACTTTTGGAGGGGACTGAATGCTAGCCTCTTGCCGATCGATCGTGGGCCCCGGCATTGGGGGGAACGGTGCTCTTTGTGAGCTGTATGCCTGGGGACCCTTGAGGTGGTATTACTGTGGATTCGGGTCCTGGTCCCCCAGGACACACAGACTCTGGGGACCCTGGATTTGCCATATTAGAAATACTGGCTGATTCATAATGCTGGGACAAATACTGTTAGGAGATGCTGATGTCAATTCCAGCCACCTGTCTGTCTGTTGCCTGCTAGAATGTGTATTGTAATTAAGTCTAGTAGGGGATCTAAGAGTCATTAGATCCCCATTGTTGTTTGTGTTAATTAACTCTGCTATTGTGTGAAGAAGAGTTCGGTGTTGATTTGTGATAATGTTGATGGGTTTTCTGAGCTACAAGACAGCCAGTCTGGCCTAAAGGTCATGTCTGAGTCATTTAGGCTGTCTAAAGGGATTAGTTAATTAGCCCATGTTCATTAGGTTTCTGGTCACAGGTGTATGTTCAGAGTAATATGAGCAGGAGGTATACACCTCCTCTTTTACTGTATAAAAGAGCCTGTATTCCTTTAAATAAAAGAAATCCCTGGTTGAACTTACATACAGCCTGCCTGGTGTTTGTTCTGAGCTACACAACTGGATTAGAATGGCACATAGCTGTAGTTCTAATCCCGGAGCATCGGATGACTGAACCATCAGACGTGCGATCTGCAATCTGATTCCATAGCAGCAGAGGAGTGTCGGGAGAGTGGAACCGAGCGAGCAGGGGCTCGTTACAGCACCTTTGTTGTTTTTTTTTATTTTTTATATCTGAGCAGTTTGAAAGAAGAAATACTTTTTTGTCAGTGCAGGTAAATTTACGCAGGCCCAGCTGAGGCTCCTTAAATACCTAGAGTTAGCCCAGTTGGGGAGGAGTTGTTCGGGTGGAAGAACTGGAGATGGAGTGTTAGGCTGTCAGGGCCTTGGAGGGAGCACCCCAGTCTGGGGGGTGACCTTGGGCCAGGGCTCAGAGCTGTGAAGAAACCTCACACATCCCAAGGGGTGTCCTGAACAGGAGCAGGAGAGGACAGGGGGGAATACTGCCGGGCAAGAGGGATCCATCAGGTGTCAGTGAGTGACAGGCACAGTCGGGAGAGCTGGGAGAGGCATGTTGGAGAGGACAGGGAGGCAGTCAGAGATGGATGTAGAGCCAGCGGGAGAGACTGTGATGTTACTGGCAAAGTTGGGCGGCTGCAGCTGGGAGAACTGTCAGGGTCTGCAATGGGCTGACTGGGATCAGTAGTGCATCAAAAAGGTCAGCTAGCACCAAAGACTTTTCCTATATTTGTTGCTGCACTAGAGGGGCCCACGGTCCTTGCCTGTATTAAGAAACTTTGCTAAGGCCTAGCTGAAACCAGAGTTAGGCCAAACCATGTGCTAGCTGAGCCTAAAGAATTGTGCTAGAGGGAGAAGGTGAGATAGTCTGCAGCAAGTGTTGTGCAGAAGGAGAATATCTAAATTGTCCCATACCATGCAAGAATCCTTTTCTGGGTATCCCATTAATCCCTTTACCCCATCCACGTTCTAATCCCTTAATAAAATACAAAAAAAAAGCTGATGGACTGTTCATTGTCTGGAGAGTGACTGGAAGTGAATGCCGGGTTGGGCAGGGTGACAGGTGGAACTACTACATTCTGCAGCCCCTATGGGGGTACCGCTACAAATAGAGATCTGGTCTAAACCCATCTGAGCTTCAACCTGCTCTCACCCCCATTCTAAGCTCTATACTAGCTATCTTGTAATGGAAAGATGTGCAATGCCTGGGCAGTGACATCACCCATAGGTTTACTTTGGGCATCCATTGTCCCTCTGCTCCTTTGAAGTCGGTGCTGAGAGCCGATCATGTGACTGCACCAGAGTGCCCTTTGGGCTTAGAATGGGGGTGGGGACGGGTTTAAGCTTAAATAGGTTTAGATTGGATTTCCACTTTAAGTGTACACCGGTGTAAGGGCCGTGTGTTGACTGCAGGAGATGCACAGGTTTTCTATGCGTCCACGGAAGGGCACAGTCCCATTGATGTCACGGGGACACAGTAGCTGCACGGACACAGCTGCTGCTCCCAATCTGACACTGTCTGCGTTCAGGGACATGCATTTACATGTGTGGGTTCATGCAGGTGCGTGTCCCTGAATACAGACAGTGTAGTTTCGGGGACATGCACCGTCACCAATACGGATGTCAGATTTGGGAGGAGCGACTGTGTTCAAGCAGCAATTGATGAGAATGGGACTAATTGTATGTGGATGCATAGAACACCTCTGTATCTCATGTAGGCAAAGCACAGCTCTTAGATGGCTGTATGCTTAACCATTTCGCTGCCAGAGCCATTTTTTGCGTTTTTTTGCACACATGTTTAAAAAATCATTTTAGCCCTAAAGATGATGTAAAACCCCAAACATTATATATTTTCTGAAAGCAGACACCTAGAGAATAAAATTGTTGTGGTCTTAATTTTTTTATGTCACACGATATTACCACAGAGGTCTAGGAAATGCAACATTTCTGTGAAAAACACACTAAAGTAAATTTTAGGGCAAACAAATGCAACAAATTACCCAATTTTTTGGTAATATATAAAAGATAAGGTTGCTCCAAGTAAATAAATACCCAACATGCCAAACCTTAAATTTGTGTGAGCCCATGAAATGGCTAAAAACCTTAGTACCCTATATTTTCTATAGGTGACACTTCAAAAGCCCCCTATAGGTATACGTTAAGTGTTACGGAGGAGGTCTTGTGCTAGAATTATTGCTCTCACTATGACATGTGCGTAACATAAAAGAGCCTGCCACCAAGCCCCTGTGGTTGATCCCTGGGGAAAAACAGCCAAAATGTATCTTGTTACCCTGCTAGAAGGATCACCCCCCCACCCCCAATAGGGGTAATGGGAGCCCAACTGGAGTTTCTGGAGGGAGTCTCAAGAGTGGGTACCATATAGACTTGTCACTGCTTATCAAGGGCCTCTGCCATAATGGATTATTGACTTTCATGAACTCTAATGCAGCGTACACACGACCGGACTTTCCGGCAGACTAGGTCCGCGGTCTTCCCTTCCCGATGGACTTCCGGCGGACTTCCGACGGACTTTCTGAATGGACGGACTTGCCTACACATGACCGGACTTTCCGGCAGACTAAGTCCGCCGGTCTTTCTGACGGACTTTCGACGGCGTTACGGCGGACTTTCCGAATGAACGGACTTGCCATCAATTTCCATTAAGTCCATTAATTTTGAACGTTACTCGGGTACGACGGGATTAGAAAAGGAAATCAATCTTGCCGCTTTTATCAGCGAGATTGACACCTTGCGGGCCCTGTCGCAGGGTATACCAGGCCCTTGGGTATGGTATGGATTTTATGGGGAACCCCCACGCCGAAAAAAAAAAACGCGTGGGGGTCCCCCCAAACTCCATACCAGACCCTTATCCCAGCACACAGCCCGGCCGGTCAGGAAAGGGGGTGAGGACGAGCGAGCGCCCCCCCCTCCTGAACCATACCAGGCTGCATGCCCTCAACATGGGGGGGTGGGTGCTTTGGTGGAGGGGGGCGCCCTGCGGCCCCCCCACCCCAAAGCACCTTGTCCCCATGTTGATGAGGACAAGGGCCTCTTCCCGACAACCCTGGCCGTTGGTTTCGGGTTCTGCGGGTGGGGGCTTATCGGAATCTGGGAGCCCCCTTTAATAAGGGGGCCCCCAGATCCTGGCCCCCCCATCCTATGTGAATGAGTATGGGGTACATCGTGCCCCTACCCATTCACCTAGGGAAAAAAGCGTCAATAAAAAAACACAGTACACAGGTTTTTAAAGTAATTTTTTAGGCGGACTTTTCCGCTCTCTCCGGCCTCTTCTCCTGGTGTTCGGCCTCTTTTCCTGGTGTCCAGTTCTTCTGCCGGGCTCCTTTGCTATCTTCTGCTGCTCTTTTGCTAGCGGTGGCCCGGTCTTCTGCGTCGTCTTCTTCCCTCTTCTCTTCTTCCGATGTTGACACAATGCTCTCTCACGCTGTGATGCTGTGTGGACGGTGCGTAATGACTTATATAGGCATGGGGCGGGGTCACCGGGTGATGTCATCCGGTGACCCCGCCCCCTTATGATGTCACAGACCCGGGGCATGCTGGGACTGTGACGTCATAAGGGGGAGGAGTCACCGGATGTGCAATAGAGCAGCAGCTCTCCTGGGTCTCTCTCCCCACTGACTCACACAGCCAGTGAGCTAATGAGGAGACAGTGGGGGGTATGGCCAAGCCGTGCTCTGTGTGTGAATGGACAATGTCCATTCACAGTAGCAGGGCTCGGAAGCATGCTTGGGAGGAGCCAGGACCGGCAGTGGGGGGACCCAAAAATAAGAGGAATTGGAGATACTCTGTGCAAAACCATTGCACAGAGCAAGTAGGTATAACATGTTTGTTATTATAAAAAAAAATAAAAACAGGCCTTTAGTATTACTTTAATGCAATAATGATGTGCACAATAATGGTTTCTTTTTCTTTTATTTTTCTTAAATACTCTGAATTTCTGTTAGGACTATTGGGTATTCAAAGTGAAAACAGTTTCACCTTATTCACTAACAAATTAGCTTTGCCAAGTGAACCTTTAATGTGAACTGCCTCTAGTAAGTCAACCCTATTGCTTTTTATTTGGTAAAATTCACGGGCATTGCTTAGGCACATAATCGTGTGAGAGACCACACACACTACTCTAATGGCTCAAATCATTTACATTGTGGGCAGTAATAGTAAAAAAAAGAGATTATGCTTATCAGTTCTGTGCAAAAGAATGGTTTCTTCCCTCCTTTTCTGTCATTCGGACTCTTCTGATCCCTCATTGGCGCTGTCAGCTCCTCCAGGTGCCTCCTGCAGCAAGCTGGGTGCTAGGGAGACACCTGTGAGTGCGTGCTGCTGAGACAGGCTGTATATGTTCTCAGACACACACAGCACCTGTAAGCCACGCCCCTCCTCGTAGTTGTTTGACTGACAGCAGGAGAAGCCTATAGCTATGAAAGCAGGAAGTGAGGGGAGGAGCGGTGCTGGAGAAAACACTGGACCAGTGACACGGAGGTGAGTGGAAGTTTTTAGGGATGGGGAAGGACAGGTAATGGAGTGTTTTGTTATCTCCATGTAGAAAATGCATTAAGGTAAAAAACATTTAGACGTTAGAACCACTTTAAGGACACTCACAACTTTTTTAAAAAGAGGTTAACACAAAACAGGTTACTCAGGAATTTTCCACAGGCCGTGAGAGGGAATTTCTCTAAAGTGAGGGAAATCTTCCTTATGCCATGTACACATGTTCTTTATCTAAGTCTGTCGGAAATGCCGACAGAAAAAGTCCGATGGGGCATACACACGGTCGGAATGTCCGACCGAAAGCTCCCATCGAACTTTTTCTGTCGGGAAGTCCGGCAGTGTGTACGCGGCATAACGCCTTCGATGGGAGCTTGTTGTCGGAAATTCCAACCATGTGTAGGCTCCATCGGCATTTTCCATTGGAATTTCCGTCACACAAAATTTGAGATCTGGATCTCAAAATTTCCAACAACAAAATCCGTTGTCGTGAATTCCGATCGTGTGTACACAATTTTGAAGTACAAAGTTCCACGCATGCTTGGAATCAAGCAGAAGAGCCGCACTGGCTATTGAACTTCATTTTTCTCGTCTCGTCGTACGTATTGTACGTCACCACGTTCTTCACGTTCGGAATTTCCAACAAGATTTGTGTGACCATGTGTATGCAAAACAAGTTTGAGCCAACATCCTTCGGAAAAAATTCATGGATTTTGTTGTTGGAATGTCCAATTGTGTGTACGGGGCATTAGGCGGTTATCACCAGGTCACGTGTTCCTATCCTCTCCCTCAGAATGTTTCCTCACTTTCAGACTTGGTGACAATGATCACCAGGATAAATACAGAGAGCGAGGCGCTGTTCACACCACGAGTTATGACGTAGCACAAGGTTTTTTGCTCGTTCCTGGTGATCGCATTTAGGGCAGCTCTTTCATTATAATGGGCTGGCCTGTGCGCGAGAGATGCGCAAAAAAAGGCGTCTGCACCATTTTAAAAATTATGCCACACCAATAAGCATGGTATTTTGGTATGTTACATTTTGGCACGTGCAAACATGCGTGTTTTTGAATCATATGTGTGTGGGGGGTGCCATTATGAATTAATTGCACCATCATATGTCTGCAAAGAAGGTAGCGTGTTTTTGTGTGTTGCAGGAAAGCACACTATTTGGTGCACATTCCCGCAGTGCACTCATTTCTCCTTGTTTTAAAACACATAGCATAAACATTTGAAAGGGATCTAAAGCTGGTCAGACACTATGAGAATTGTGATCAGTTTCTGATGAACTATCTGAAAATTACTTTGTCGGCAGTAAATTTCTTTGTGGTTGGCCCTGTCACCAAAAAAGAAATTGGCTTTAGTAAAAAAAATGTAGCACACATTACACACATTAACACTGTGTGCCAGTTCACACCATAGAAACGCAGTCCAGTTGCGTTCCAGATGCTTTTCTGCATGTGTGTTTTTGTGCGTTTTTGGTGCATTTTTGATGCAGTCCAGTACATTTCCCCCCTCTCTTTTTTCTTAACCTTAAATAAAGACTTCTGTGTTGCAGCGCATTTTTGGTGTGTTTAGGTGCATTCCAGTGTGTTTTCGATGCGTTTTACAGCGTTCCAGTACAGTCCAGTGCTGGAAAAATTCAGGCACTGGTGTGAACCATGCCATTGAAAACCATATCACCTACTTCCCATGCAATTTTGATGCAGTAAAAAAACACACTGGACTGCATGTGGTGTGAACTGGCCCTAAGAAACATTTTAGGGTCCGTTCACACTGTCCAGTTACCTGCGTTTTTCTTCATGCATAAACACAGATAACTGCAATTACCCATTTCATTAACCACCTCAGCTCCAGCAGGTTTTACCAGCTTGATGACTAAGCAATGTTTTGCTATTTAACACTATGCTGCTTTAACTGGAAATTGCATGGTCATCTAATGCAACCCAAACAAAAAAAATTCACACAAATAGAGCTTTTTTTTGCTGGTATTTGATCACCACTGTTTTTTTTTTTGTTTTTTTACTATATAAATGAAAAAAGACCAAAAATTTGGAGAAAAAAACAACAATATTTTCTACTTTCTTTATAAAATATATCCAACAAAAAAAAATAAAAAAATCTAATTTCTTCATAAATTTAGGCAAAATGTATCCTGCTGCATGTCTACAGTAAAAAAAAAATCCCAAGAAGTGTATATTGATTGGTTTGCATTAAAGTTATAGCATCTACAAAGTATGGTATATATACTGAAATTTATTTTTATACTAGTAATGGCAGTGATCAGCGATTTATAAAGGGACTGTGATAGTGCGGCAGACAATCTGACACTAACGCTGGGTGCAAACTGACTGACAATGACATCACCAGTGACACTAATACAGTAATCAGTACTAATCCTATACACTATCACTGTCCTAATGACAGTGGCTGGCAAGGGGTTAACATCTAGGGTGATCAAAGGGTTAACTGTGTGCCTAACAAGTGTTAATGTGTGTAATGTGTGCTACTTTTTTTTACTAAAAATATGTTTTTTATCCCTGCTTTGTAGAATCGGATCACATGGATGTGAACACCCGTGCAATCTGATTCTGGTGCAGCAAAAAAAAAAAGGGTCCTGCATTTTGTGTGCAGATGCGGTGCAAATCACACTGCTGCAGAATCCCATGTGATTTGAACAGTAATGCGATGCGATTCCTGTTCAAATCGTATGCAGTTCCCACACCGCATCCAGCGCGAACCGGGCCTCAGTGCTGCAATCTAGTGTGTGAATAAAGCTGAAGTTTAGGTATGGGAAACTTATACATATTTTCATAGCTTGGACCAATGTAAGTATGTGTGCGCCATACCTGTGGGATTCTCGTGGAAGTTGGAAATCACTGCAGTAGCCACCATTACTACAATAAATGCCTCTAGCTCCAGTCTCACGTCAAGAGGCTGCCCTGCTGCTTACTGAACAAAGGGGGTCGCTCACTCATCACAGACACCATTCAGAAAACGCTTTGCATTTTTTCAACGGATGCAAAATGCATTCTGATTGCATAAGGTGGAGATTGTGATGTCATCGCCCCACCACTCCAACTCGTCCAATCAGGGAACATTTTGCCTTCACTGAGAAGTGTTCCCTAAAAGGCGCCCAAACCAAGTGACTGACCCCCTGTGTTCACAAAGCAGCAAGGGATTGGACTCAGAAGTTTGTGCAGATCACTGTAGCAGCAGTGCCTACTATGGTGATTTCCAGTTTCCACAATGATCCCACAGGTATGGTGCACACACATACTTACATTTTTGACCATCATCATGAATTCACTGTCCCCTTCTCTTTTCTTGTCTGATTTTGCCTCTAGCTTGGTTCCCTGTATGCCCCCTGCAACCATCCTTTTTACGGGGCCCCATTCGCTGCCCCTGGATGGCCTGGGTGTGAGCCCCGCCCATCAGGGGATGCCTGGAGGTAGGTGAGGTTGTGGACCACTGGGAGGATGGTTTATGAGCCATGCCGCACGATCGATGTTTGTGGTTATGTATATTGTGTGATAACTTGTTGTGTTAAATGGTAATTTGCTGTTTTTTTGCATTTATAGTTATTAGAGCCACTATTGTATACTGGCAATTACATATTGCCCTGAAGAAGCCAATGCTTGGCAAACATGTAGGGATCGCTACCAGTAATTGCCATTGACACATATATACTCTGGTCAGTATTTATTACTTGAATACTCTGTATTTTATGCACCTATGAATTGTTCTGTCTGATGTTTTTATCTAACAAAATGTCATTTTATATTATAAACATTATTGTTTGTTATCATATGTTGGGCACCATCATATTTCCTAGTTCGAACCCTATATTTATACATACTTACATTGGTTCAAGCCAGACCATTGTAGACCTTGCCCATAACTAAACTTCAGTTTTAAAGAAGTAAACTGAACTACAGGAAACCTGAAAATTCTGCCTTGCAGTGATGCTGCATGTTCAGTCTAGGGGATGGTAAAAGCAATTTTACTTACCTGATCCTCCACTCCCCCAGTAAACAATGCTCCAGCAGTGGATTGTCCCTCAGTGCCCTTAAAGAAGAATTAAACCTTGATGGGTTTTACTTACTCTTTTTTTCCCTGCAAAGTAAAAGCATAATGGGCTAGTATGCATTGCATACTAGCCCATTATGTGGCACTTACCTGTAAACAAAGCCCACACCGTCCCCACTGGTGGCCGCATCTATCTTTGCCCCTCTTCCTTCCGGGGCTTCAGACTCCAGCTCTGTGACTGGCCGGATTTGCGTGACATCACTCTCGCCCATGAGCAGTGAAGAAAAGGCCCTATGCATACTAGCTCACTATGCCTTAGTCTTGCAGTTTTTTTTTCTTTTAGTGGAGTGGGTTTACAACCACTTTAAGTCCATTGCAGGGCTACGGACCCTGCATCATTCTTGGTGATGTTGGCACATTAGACCGCTGGAGCATGGGGTATAAGAGGATGCAGGAACTGATCTAGCAGCACAGAAGAGCCAAAAGGAGCAGAGAATGGGTTAAGTAAATCTTCTTTTCCATACCCCCAGACCTAAATGAGCAGCTAACCCTTGCACTGCAGACACAGCCCCACTGTGAGGGAGGATTTACAAGTTTCCTAGAGTTCAGCTTTTAGATTAAGGTATACTTGACTTGACACACTTAGGACTAATTCACTCTGTCAGCCAGAGGATGGTAAAAGTAGGTGGCGGGTTTACCACCCCCCTGACCACCCACCTAAACACTGAAATGCAGCTGCTCAGGTCTGTGCACATGCTGTGGCAAAAATTAAACAACATGGTACATTTGGTGGGTGGTACCACAAAGGAATGAGACCCACAGGGTGGCACCGCAAACGCATGCAATGCATATGCTTGTGGCGCAGTAGATTGAGCATTTTCAGGGTTACAATTGGTGGTGAAGAGGTGACATCACCTTCTAACTACTTGCCAAGTGTGATTCACCGCAGATCACTTTTCACGAGAATGGAAATAATAGCTGTATGTGTTTATGAGCCCCTATAGTGCTGTCTATTGGAGGATACATACAGTATGTTTGAGGGCTGGTTCACCACCATAGACGTGGTGTTGGAAAAATGCATTCTGTGTGTGTTTCCCCCACCATGTTCAAATACACTGCCCTTGCAATCTGTATGCAGGACCCAATGTAATATTAACAGCACCCCAAACGCAGATCACAAACGCAGTGCTTTTGCAGGCACCAAATCTCATGGTAACTTAGTATCATGTGATTTGGTGTGGCACATTTTTTAAAGTAGTGCATGCACTACTGTTTCTGTGCTCCTGTGTGATGTCCATTTGGGCTGCAAAATTGCATCGCACGGGAATGCGCAGGAATCACATGAGAATGCGACATACATTTTTGTGCCATCCTGTATGAGCCAGCCATATATCACTGTGTGATAACAAGACAGCTGCTCTTCGCTTTGTTTTTTTATTTTTTATTTTATTGAAATATGTTCATTTTTTGCACAGACTTGTGTATTGATGTGAATTTGATGCATACATTGATAAATTGACCTGTGATACACACCCCCAGGGCTTTTCTTTAACAATGTTACATGTCACAGTTTACAAATAAATGACACATTCATTGAGTGTTTGTAAATAATTCAGACTCAATGTGATACTTTAATACAGAGAAACATGTGTTGCACATAATACTGAATGAAGACTTGTACAGATGAAAGGCAATCTGAAACAGCAAAGCTGCTATATTTGGAATCCTATGCAGCAATCATCAGTATACAGCACAGGCAGGACTTAATCATCCCTTTATAAGTACCTGTAATGAATAAATAAATAAATGTACAAAGTTGGGTCCACTAAGTACTAGATCCAGAAGGACAGAAGCAGGTTGAGATGGGACGCAGGAAGCCCAGCAGCATGGAGCTGTCACCTTCTTCTTGTATTCTCACATTGAAGCTGCACAGCTCCAGCCTGAGCCCTGTAATATGGGAGGGTGGGCGATGGGCTGGACCAACCTGGAGGGTCTTGTCTTTGGGCAGGGTTTGGGAGTTTGGAATCTGCACACTATTTGCTGGCAGGGGGAGGCTGGAGAAAAAAAAAGCTTGGAGACCTAACAGTGGGGTCTTAGCCCAGCCCTCTGACGGTGGGACTTTAGGAGGAGAGAAAGAGCTTTGCATTTTGATTAAAGCCCTCAACCCTTCTTCAGTCTGCAGGCAGGGGACTGGGGAGGAACACATCTCAGCTGGGCAAAGGAGAAGAAAGGCCACCCCAAGCCCCCCTCCCCCTGTCAGACTTTTGGGTTGCTTCCTCCTTATGGCTGTGTAGTGATCACCTCCTGGACTTTTGGAAGGAGTTGGTGCTGTAACTTCAATCCTCAGATTCCCTATCAGCTGGGGGTGATCCCAGTTCTTTTTTGGATTGGAGATGGAGAGGTGGAACACAAGGTGGAAAACGAAAAGGAGGTTGTGGGATTCCTCCCTTAGCTCCCTAATTCTCATCACTTTGACTTTCCTTCTCCAAGCTGCAGAGGTCAGAGGAGGTAAGAGAACAAATCCAGGGGACACTGAGCTCCCCACTTCAAGCATCTAATCCCCAGGATATATCACACACCTGGATAACCCCCTGTTTCCCCCCCTCCCCCAAAAAGTTTTATCCCTCTTCAGGATGTCGTCTGCTTCAAGATGTCAAGATGCTGTGCATAGTCTCCATTCATTTGATGGGAAGGTGGGGGCAGCTCCATGCTCCCACCCAGGACAGAGGCAGGCAGGCAAGCAGGGGGTGTCCTCCATAGACATAGGTAGCAGGCACATCGGGCTGTTTGGTACAGATAGGCGTTTAGGATGGAGCAGTTCCCATCTACAGAGAGGTGACAGGATGCTGCAACCTCCTGCTCCCTGTAGATGGGCTTCTCCTGACTTGGGAGGGGGGATAGGAAAGGGAAGGTTACCTCTGAGACGTGTGGTCCGTTAGGTGTCTGTGGACAGGGCTAGAATGGTGGATTTTTTTGGGATTCTCAGAAGCGATCTGTGTGTGTTAAGAATTCCTCCCCCCAGGGGATGTCACATTCAGACACGTCTATGAGAGGGGTTGGGTCTAGACGATCAGCTCCATCTACCTTCGCTGTACAGAGCCAGAGATAACCTGGGCAGCATCAATGCATAGTGCCAGCATATAGAGGGCAATACGTGTATAAGACCCGTCACCAGCATAAGAGATTTCAGGATTTACTATTTCACTGACAGGCTAAAGAGTCACATTGCTTATATGAGATCCCTTCTGTTAAGTGAGAAAAGTGATGGAATGTGTAAGTCACATTTCTGTGGAACTACAAGTCTCAGCATAGTACTAGACCCATCATCATCCCGTGGCACCCATCTGATATGCCCTTGCCAAGTCTTAGAACTTGTAATTGTCAGAAACTTAGCTCTCTAGTGTAATAACATTTTTTTTAACTTTATTGCAGGTATTTCAGTGCAGGCTTTGTGTGTTATATCCACACAGCCAAACTGCTGGATTCCTTCTCCATAGAGGTTAACTGAGGAGAGTGCAAGCTAAATGGAATGTGATTTTTTTTCTTTAAAGAACTGGGAACTTCATTCATTAGCATTATTCAGTCATGCCTTTGCCATGTCTAGTCATGCTGCGACTTGTAGTTCACCAACTGGTAGATAGAGCTACCCAGTGTTGCTAGATATAGACAGAGCTATCTAAAGCTGTTCCAATCTGATTGTACAATCTCCTTTAGATCTAACAAGTATTTAGTACAAGGGCCTGCCTGGTTGGATACAAATTGATTAGGTAGGTCCTCATATTACATAGTTTTGGTTGATCTGAGGTTATTTGTGCAGAAATTGTATGGTCAGATTGTAATGTGTATGGATGGAGCTATTTAAGGTAATAGTAGTTATTTTACATAACTCATTTAGAAAAGTTTGATACATTAGCTACCTAGTTAGTAATATCACAGAGAGAGGTTGTTTAGTTCTGTAAAGTTCTTCAGAACTAAAGCAGAGTGACCTCTTGGGTCACAAGGATAGGCTTTCCAGGTCCAGCAGGGGTGAAAGTCATGAGGAATGTAGACCAGCCACCATTTATTCACTATGGTGCTTTGATCCTACTTTTAGTTCTTGTTCTCCCTATTGAGATGTTGGTAAAATAGGAAGATTTGTAGGTGGGTACCTGGTTACTGGTGCTCAGTTGTGAATGTAGATTCAATACCACTGCCTAGGTATAAGTTAAGCAGTGTGCAGTGTAGGGAAGAATGGGCTTCTGTGTGTTAGGCTCTGAGCTGTGCTTGTGGTCTTGTGTTTTTCTAGTATAGACAGTAGTACATACAGTAGAGTACTGTGCTGAGGTCCTGCCTTCTGCCCTCTTCTGGTTTCTCTTATTCAACAAGTCCTAGCAAAGGTGAACTAAGGATTCTTTATACTGTAGAAAGGAAATCAAATCCTCTCAAATGATTATAGGCAGGATAAATTAGCAATGTGACAGTGTGCTTCCAGTGTTTCCTATGAATGCAAGGAACAGTGTGGCTTAAACTAAATATACTGTGTTAACTGGAAAGGGATCTTGTCTGTACAATAAATTCCATTGGAAGTCTAGATGGTTTCATCAAAGTCAGTTCTGCAGAAGTGGTAACTTTTTGTAACTCAATCAAAAATCATTGAATATGTTTTGTGTTATATTAGTGCTCAGCTTTTCTTACTCCTTAAAAACTGAACTTATTTGTCAGTTTAAGACTTTTACTGATAATATTTTTTTTAAAAAAGCATTGAATATTTAATGTATAGACTAATTTTAAGACAAGCAGACCATTCAAAGACAGGCACTCCTTTTGAATTTAGAAGCATTTCTCTACCTGTAAATCATAGCTTTTCTTTAATTTTAAAAGTTAAACTTGTCTGTGCTCTTTAAGTCTTTAGGCAGACTTCCTAATGTATTATTTCCTTTGTCTGGAATGTTTAGTGGTCTGCATAGCAGATAATTGTATGGTGTGACATGGTAAAACAGTAAAAGGACCAAAATAAATACTTGCATTCTCTATCATTAGTTTCCTAAAGAAACTACACTGGTCTTACCAAAAGAGGTACTATTGGCTTAAAATTACATATGTTTTAGCAGAGAGCATTGCTGACACAGCCCAGTATTCTGCCCTGAAAAGAGTTACTTGAGCTATGCCAATTCAGTTCTAGATTGTGCTTCTACTGCTATATCATGCCAAACAGTAGTATTAAAAAATCAGGTCACAAAGAATGCTTACTAAATGACTATCTCACTAGAAACAGGCCTACATGATAATCAGTAGGCCCATCTGTCTGACAAATATGTTTGGCAAATATGGTTTTATCATCTGCCTTTGGAATGGTTACTATATGACCTTACTATTGTTTTCATAAGTAGCACAACTCATTAAATAAATTGATTCTAAGTTATCTTCATTATTTTATAAACTAAAACCAGGCTACTAGACCAAACAGACGTTTGCATACCACTGAGTGTGCAATTCCTCCCATAGTGTAATATATAGGCTTGCTTATACTGAGGCCCCTTAGGATCCCAGACATGTGGAGACAGGCAAGAAATAACACTAAAATAATGCTTAGCTTGAGGATAAATGTACAGCAGGTCTGTTATGAATAAAAACCTAAATATAAGTACGGCTGCTAAAATATTTTTAGCAAGTGTTACAATGTAACCAACTCAATGGTTTTATTCTCTATCCAAAAATATGTAATTTTTATATACAGGCTGCACATAATACCATTTCCTCCCCTGTATAAAATAGTTTTTTGTAAGTCAAAATCACAAATGTGGTTTTATGCAACTGGAGATGAAATAAGCAATCACACAATGAATAGAAGGATTTCAAAGGAATGCAAACATTTCATTTTAAAAGGTTCCATGTTTCTGTAGCGATGGCATTGTTTTGGATTCGTGAAAATCTAAACCAGATTAAGAAAGACTGACAATGCAGTTAAAATAAAAAGTAACATATTACACAGCAAGCGAATAACAGTAGACTGAACAGTAGGAATTATAAATACTGTGTAGTCTTGCCAGTCGTTCTACTGCAAAAAATAACACAGAAATGTTAAAATGTAAGCACAAAAAAAAAAAAAAAAAAAACAGCATACAATTGCCACTTTGTTTGAAGGAATGAATACACCAAGAGTGAAACAAACTGATTAAATAAACTTCAGTGGGATGAGGATAGGTTGGGAGCTGAAAAGCCTGATTTGAGTTGAGTCCCAGGGATCAGCAGGTGAAATGGTTAGAGGAGTAGACACTCAGGGTTTGCTTAAAGGAAAAAAAAAATGTAGGAACAGGGGCCTGGCTTTTTCCTCTGCCTGTCTCCCCTTTCATGGCCGAGGGGCGTGTTTAAAGCCTTGCACCTCTGACTTGTAGCTGACACAGAAATATGAGTGCTATGTGGATTTTTAGAATGTCCCTTTGAGCTGAATTCTCAGTGAGACCCATTGATTCAGCAGCACAGATAAAGCATTCCTAGTCTGCACAGCAAAGGGCTGTCTCTTCTACTCAACTTGCTACTGGAGACATGGAAAGCTTTTCAGTAGCATGTGTGATTTAAGAGCCTTGCACACTGATGGGAAATACTTCAGTGTCTTGTAGACCTCATCAGACTTTTCTCTTCAGCTGATGAGTTTGCAGTGTGTTGAACATGTGGCCAGCTGGCACTCAGACCGAGACCCCCAGGATGAGACTGACTCCCTTCTACCCTGTCTGATTTCACACTAGGAATCTTAAGGAACACAAAGGCCATTGCCAAAGATAGAGCCATTAGACAGAACACATGACGGATGTAAATTGAGAAACTATTAAAGCATGGAGGGACATATTTGTGTCTGATGCTTTATTGGCATTTTTTAAGACAAACTCCTCCCTTCTGAGATCAGTGCAATCATTATAAAGGATCTTTGGCACCATTAACCCCGATAGGGAGGACATTGCATATTAGCAGCTGACAAAGTGTGTGAATTACCCCGCAAGGTAGAGCTGTCCAAATCAACAATGGGAAGGGCCACATAGATGTTAGAAAGGCAAGCTGCGTTCCAGATCTTATTAAAAAGTGATGTCATACAAAGGAGAGTCTGAGGGACGTTGAGAAGCATTAAAGAATTGCTAAGGATCACATCTGGCTTGTGGGCTGACAGCTGCACAGCTCTTTTGAGAGCTATTATTCATCCCTACCAAAATTATAGGTATCAGGTTAGCCATTCGCTATATAGCAATGTAACAACCTTAGAGACATTTACTGTGATTAAAAATTTGCTAAGGCATTGGATTTGTATCTTTTTTTTTCCTTTCTAAAGTTTTTTCCATCGCTATGTGAATCTAGTTCCACAATGAGTTATTCTAGTGTTTTATTACCTTTGCTATTCTTACTCATCCCTCCATCCAGTCCAGGATGTAGCCTAAAATTCTCAGCCCTTTGACCCATGGAACAGAAGAGATAATATAAACAGATGTGGTCTAAGTATGTCCCATGTGCTCTGCTAACACTGGGGAGGTATAAAAGTCAGGATCACACCAATCTACTAATACAACATGTGCTTGAGGATTTGACTTTTAGCTATTGTACTAAGATCTGTGGTATCTTGCAAAAAATCATTCTATGTTATAATAAAATATATCCTGGACTGTATTTTTCACAAATTAGTTTATTTTTAGATTGATTTTTTATATAAAATTGGTGTTTCTGTGAAAAGTCATTTGCAGGCAATACACCATTCTACTATTACAGTGGTCTCCAAACTGTGGCCCTGGGGGCGAATGTGGCCCTTTGCTTGCCTTTATTCAGCCCTTGAGGCATAATTTCTGCCACTGACACCAACGATGAGGTTCCACTAACAACAAAAATGGGGCACTATTCCTCTCACTGACACAAACTTATTTCTCCCCCTAATACCAGAGATCAGGTTTACTCTCACTGGGCATAATCTGGCCCCCCTATAGTCTGGATGGTGGTAAACTGGCCCTTTCTTTAGAAAATTTGGAAACCCCTGTACTAATACAATGTGGTGGAGGAATGGACTTTTACCTATTGTGCTAGAATCAGTGGTATCTTGCAACAAATTATTCAATGTTATTGTAAGAAAATGTGCCAAGCCAGAATTATGATTAGTTTGCTTACCTTTAGATTGATTTTTTTATATAAAATTGGTATATCTTAATAGAAAAAAGAGGGTTTAAATGTCATTTGCAGGGAATCCAAGATCCTACCAATCTACGAATGCAACTAATGGAGGATGGTTTGACTTTCAGCTATTGTACTAGGAGCAGTGTTATCTTGCAACACATTCTTCTATGTTATTATAAATAAATGTACTGGACCAGAATTATTATTAATTAGTTTATCTTTAGATTGATTTTTATAAGAAATTGGTATGTCTTTAATAGGTTTATCGTTGATTTACTGCATAACATGGCCCCATCACCTTGCATTTTCTCTGCAATTATTCATTTTTGTGCAATTGCATTGAAAAGGATAACTTGTAAATCACTTACAGTTACATCAATTCTACAACACGGAACACATTCATCTGTTATAATTAGAAAATGCTTATTTAACAAGCCTCTGTTTTGGTGATGCCATTATCCGCTGTGTGTTTGTGATAGTGGGAGGCAAAATAATGATAATACCATCTGCTTTGGAAGCTGTTGGATACGGTTTACACCCTGTAGTTTGTAATTTGAGAAGTTTGTATCCATTAGAGATTAATCAAAACCATTTTAAAGAACTCACATGGATCCACAAGGCAAATGGCTTGTTTATAAACATATCCCTGTAAAACACAAATCCATTATAAAGATAAAAGGGCTTGAGATTCTGATTACTGTTTATGATTTAAGGAAATATGTGTGAAATCGGCAGCTAAAGCCAAATTCTAAGTGGAAGCATATGAAAAAGTGATCTATAACTTTTCTACAGAATTACATTATTTTTTCCCACTTCATATATCAGGGGTCAGCATAATATGCTTGGTTTTCATATACAGGCCTCTGATCCTGCTTGCAATAATTTTTTGTTCTATGGGTCAGTTAGATGTCTAATATAGACATTAAAGCTTCAGTTTTTTGTAATTAAAATAATAAACATGCTATACTTACCTACTTTGTGCAATAGTTTTGCTCCTGGCTCCTCCTCTTCGGCGAGTGCCCCTATATAAAGCTATTTTTTATGGGGGCACTCATGCGGGCTCACTCCCGAGCCGCCCTGTCTGTGTCAACAGACACAGACTAGGCGACTTAGCCCCACACCCAGCTTCCTCATAACAGCATTTGATTTACAGCAGCAGGAGCCAATGGCTGCTATGAATCTATAATTTACAAAAAAATATATAAATGCTGTTTTCCCTTTTTTATAAGTGATTATAAGGACAAGTCTAATCATTGGAGGAGAGCAGGCAGAGTTCCCAGCATAGCTGGAGAACTGACCACAGTGTACTCTCCTGCTTAGTGTGGTCAGTTTTTAATAGGAAAGCAGAGGGACTGCCAGGAACACCAGGGATTTCACAAAAAGGAAGCAATACAAAAAGAACAGGATACTTTTTCTTACAAGTACATGGTACAACAGGCACATATCAGGAATATGAAATGTTGGGGTAACAAACGCTTTAAGTATTTAGAACCACTTTAAGGCCCGTTCACATCTGAGAGGCTTGAAGATATGGTGCCTGTTCACACCTAAGCAAAGAAATCAATTAAAGCTTAAAGTTCATTGCTTGAAAAAGTACATCAGCTTCTTTTGGACCAGTGGTACATTTTGGCCCTAATAAACTTCAAAGCACGCACTTGAGAAATGCACTAAGGAGCCATGACTGAGAGCTGAGGGAGAAATCTTTGTCAGTGTGCTCAGAGTATGTAGTGAGTGCACTCTAAGCACACAATTTCAAACCACGTGGGTGCATGGTGTTAAGGCCCAGGGCCATCTTAATAGCATCATGGGCCCCTGGGCAAAGTAATGCTATGGGGCCCCTACAAGCTTGCCCCAATTTATGCACCTACTCTCAAGAATTAAAGTACAATATTTCTACTTTACAGTGTCAATTGCTACTAATCCCCTGCCACCAGATTAAGCGTGTCACTTGCCACCCATCTTCTGCCACCAGTTTCAGCGTGTCACTTTCCACTGGTCCCCTGCCACCGGATTCAGCGTGTCACTTGCCACACATCCCCTGCCTCCAGATTCAGCATGTCACTTGCCACCCATCCCCTGCCACCAGATTCAGCGTTTCACTTGCTACTGGTCCCTTGTCACCAGATTAAGCGTGTCACTTGCCACCCATCCCCTGCCACCAGATTCAGCGTGTCCCTTGCCACCCATCCCTTGACAACTGGGGTTCAGCATGTCACTTGCCACCAGTCCCCTGCCACCAGTTTCAGCTTGTCACTTGCCACCCATCCCCTGCCACCAGATTCAGCATGTCACTTGCCACCCATCCCCTGCCACCAGATTCAGTGTGTCACTTGCCACCGGTCCCTTGTCACCAGATTAAGCATGTCACCTGCCACTCATCCCCTGCCACCAGATTCAGCATGTCAATTGCCACCCATCATCTGCCACCTGATTCAGCGTGTCACTTGCCACTGGTCCCTTGTCACCAGATTAAGCGTGTCCCTTGCCACCCATCCCCTGACACCAGATTCAGCATATTACTTGCCACCAGTCCCCTGCCACCAGATTCAGCTTGTCATTTGCCACCCATCCCCTGCCACCAGATTCAGCGTGTCACTTGCCATCGGTCCCTTGTCACCAGATTAAGCGTGTCACTCGCCATCCATCCCCTGCCACCAGATTCAGCATGTCACTTGCCACCGGTCCCCTGCCACCAGATTCAGCGTGTCACTTGGCACCCATCCCCTGCCATCAGATTCAGCATGTCACTTGCCACCCATAGCCTGGCTCTCTCTCCCTCCCCTTTAGCTGGGCATGCTGGGGGCTGCAGTTTCCCTCTTAGGATTTCTGGGGCTTGCTAGTCCTTGGGGCTATATGTCCCATGATCCTCCTTTGTGCTCCTTTTTTATTTATTTATTTTTTTTTTTACTTTTATTTTAATTTTTTTACCTGGCCAATAGGAAGGAGAGTCCAGCAGCATGAGGAGGAGAGGGGGGGGGGGAAGATAGCAGCTGCTCTCTCCAGACAGAGACACAGCCACTCTCCCTACTGCTGACAGAAGGAGGAAGGAGGGGGGATAGGCAGGAAATAGAGCCTTCTTCTGACAGTGGGGGCTCGAGGGGGGGCAGCACAGTTTCTTCTCCTCAGACCCGCTCGCCGTCTGCCTGTTGGCAGGGAGAGCAAGCGAGAGGGGGATCCGTGGCACTTGAGCTTCGGCACCCCCTCTGCCTTAGCTCGCTCAGGGAGGCTCAGGAGAGGTGGTGACAGCCCAGCTGGCAGACGGAACCAAAGATGCTGTCGCAAGCTGGACTGCCTGTGTCTGCTCAGCCCAACTCCCTTGCCCCACTGCTAGTGCTATTTGTCCGGCTCTGATGGGGCCCCAGGTGAACCTGGGGCCCCCCGACAGTTTCCAGGGGTGCCTGCTCAGTAAAATGGCCATGTTGAGGCCCACTTTTCCTGCCCCTGCATATATGCATTTCACGGTCAGGAGGAGGTTGGGCAACCCTTTTAGTCACCTAAAACATTCCAACTTGCAGATCCCTGCAGTAGAACAGGTATAATACTTGACTCTTCAGCAACCCATGACTCCTTCTTTCTCTCCATTGAAGTGTTGCAGCCTCAGTCAGTCTGTTCAGGATTTTATACTTCTGGAAGTGTCAAATTAATGTGTCCCCTGCTGCTTTCTATGGCTCTTTTGCCCAAAAACTACTTCACTGTTGTTTGATTAGGACTACATGCACTGCAATGTAGGGAAAGTAAGAGAGACCAGGAAGGTGAGTATAATACCTTTTGAATTGGGGACCTACAAATTCAATTTTTTTAGGCAGCTTATGAGGTCATTTTAAATGAGTTCTCTATTTTATTAAGAAAAACTACCCAGTCAATTTTGGGTGGAACAGGCAGGATTTAATATCCCTTCAGTTTGTTAAGGGTCTACAAAGGTATTCGCTTGCTCAAAGCTGGTTTTGGAGTAGCATGTCACTAGTCCATGCTCCATTAGCTCATTTTGACATTGGAGATACAGTTAGAGGGTTGGAAGGTTGACGCTACCACTGTCAGCCATTTCCTTCTGGGTTCTCCATAGACATGTATAGTGAATACAGTAGGATCAAGGTGACACAATATGAAGTCATGAGTTGTGGCAACTGTGAAAGTACAGGTAGATCACCTCACTGGGAATTCAGAGGATTCTTGCCTACCTAATAAGGAAAATAGAACCTTATCTAAAAGGCTAAAGTTATCCAATTACATAATTCTTCAGTTTGTCAGCCTGAGATGTTTGGAACACAATCAAACCCTCATGGCGTTTTCCAGAAATAAGCTTTATAAATGATGAGCTCTGTGGGTATTTTCTTATGTATGTTTCCTGAGCCTTAGCAGTATATCAATCAAATTCAAGTATTAGAGAAGTTCTGAAATGCAGCATTTCTCTCTCATAGAAGACAATATTTTGGGGAGTCTGTGGTTGGCTAGAGGCTTCAGATTAGTCGCTTGTAGTAAAATACTTCCGACTATCAATATATATTTAATTGTCTGTGAGGCTTCTGAGAATGGGCCTGTATATTACTAATTGTGAAAAGAGGAGCTGAGCCAATGTCCTAAGATAAGAACCCATGTTTCTTTATATAAAAAAGATAACAATGACACATTTTGTGATTTTAGAATGTGCTCCTAATGTCCTCTCTATAAAGTTCAGGTTAACAGTCAGACATGCCAGATATGGCCATAAAGTTGCCCATACATCTGCAGATCAGAGCACCAAAGGCCATTTCTCAACAGTGAGCAGCCTGATCTGCATCACTGATAGCCACAGCATTTAATGCGTACATCCAACTGACATTAGTGTTCTGGGCAGATGTTGATGGCATAATTTATCCCATTGAGAAAAAATATCCAAGCAGATAACTGCTAAGTTGGCAGCAGCATGCATGCACCGATTGTTGGCAGTGAAAGATTAAAATTAATTATCAGCCGTTAATCTGCACACGAGGAACTTTACTGTATAGATTGTAAAGTCAGGCCTAGTACACATTCAACAACTTAACACCTATTTAACCTGGACTAATGGTGCATGGGCACATTTTATTGGCTCTATGCAGTCATTTAATATCCTGAGAAAATTGTGTTTTTGCATCACTGCAGTGGTTTAATTTGATCATCTCTTTTGACAATCCCGCTTCATGTGTATCTGACCCATACAATCTAAAGTGAATAATGCCATGAATCAAATGCACTAACTTTAAATACACTAACTTTATGCAAAATATATGCTTAAAGTGTATACAAATCCAGTCACTAAAATCTCATATAGGTTTTGACATGTTATGGTAAGATTTCATTCAAATAATACTTGGTAAATGTCCTTGTTCAGATACTTCCACTATTACTAAACGCAAATAGGCTGTTCATTTTGCAGGGGAATCCCCCCCCCCCCCACCTGGAAATGATGGGAAGTCATTGCTGGATCACATGTATGTAGACAGGAAGTCCATCAAAAACTTGTAATGGCTCAAGATGTTCCATTATGTGTATGACATGTTGTAGCTACACTTCATTTTTCAGGTTCATAACTGTTGATCCTGCCAATAACAGTGCGTTAGCCCCTCTTTCTATTGAGATGTGATAATGCAGAATGAAGGCTAATGAATTGGCTACAGCATTGTCATCCTCTACTCCTCTGCATCCCATTATAGTATGGAGCTGTGTGGTTACACAGCCTCTTTCTCCAGCATCTCAGCATTGGCCCAGTGGAGGAAAAATCAATTACAGCCATTTCTTGCTCTAAACTGCCTCTGCCGCCAATAGAGGCAGCAAATAATGTCCCATCCCTTCCTAAGAGATCACAGGCAGATATGTTCTCTGCCACTACTCTCCACCTGCAGCCCTTATTCCAGGTAAGGTGAGGGTAGACTGTCACTTGATTGCCAAGGAAAAAACATTTAAAAAAAATCATAAATTACACAATTATCAAAGTTTTCTGAATGTCTTTCTGTTGAGGATCTGGTAAGTTAAAGTGTTTTTACTCGTCCCTAGTCTAAATGATCAGTTAACCTTTGCAATGTGGGCATGGGTTTTAAACCTGAACTCCAAGCTTTATATTTTTGGCCATGCCCATTTCAATCCAGAAGTTGTATTGTGTATTATTATTATTTTTTTTTATTTGGGTTCTGTCTGCAGTCCCATTACATTTTTTTTACTAACTTACATTGGGCCAGTTAGTCTCAATGCTATTATGCATATCCGATATCTAGAGGGCCACAGGGGATGCTGTAAACCACTGTAGTGCTGAAGATTGTGACCCCTCCTCTCTTTGTATTTATAAAAAAAATGCAAGGCATTCCATGAATAGTGGTAGTGCAGAGCAAGTGACCCCCTGTTATTGGTGTGCAGTTGCTTGCACAGAACCCGGAAGATCACGGTGCTCAA